>NC_134726.1:33248076-33877884 GCF_049634645.1 Pelodiscus sinensis
GTTTGTTCTTAAGTTGAATCTGTATGTAAGTCGGAACTGGCGTCCAGATTCAGACACTGCTGAAACTGACCGCCAGTTCTGACTTACATACAGAATCAACTTAAGAACCCCAGGCGTCCCCAAGTCAGCTGCTGCTGAAACTGATCAGCAGCTGATTCCAGGAAGCCCGGGGCAGAGCAACTCTGCCTCGGGCTTCCTGTAGTCAGCGCTGGTCAGTTTCAGCAGAAGCTGACTTGGGGACGCCTGGGGCAGAGCAGCTGGGGTGCTGCTGGGTTGCTCCAGTAGCGCCGCTCCTGGGTGCTACTGGACCAACCTAGCAGCACCCCATCTGCTCTGCCCCAGGCGTCCTGATTCAGCCGCTGCTGAAACTGACCAGCAGCGGCTGAATCAGGACCTGGGGCAGAGCAGCTGGGGTGCTGCCGGGTTGGTCCAGTAGTGCCCAGAGCGGGCGCTGCAGGACCAATCGGCAGCGCCCCAGCTGCTCTGCCCCAGAGTCCAAAACAAAAGCCTGGTCTGCTGGGGGGGGGGGCACACTAGCTGCGCCCCCCCCTCCCCAGCAGACCAGGGACACGGGGAGCAGAGCTTCTGAGGCTTTGCTCTGGCAAAGCCTCAGAGGCGCGGGACCCCCCCGCGGCTGCGGCTTCAGTCCGGGAGCCTGTGGTCTGCTGGGGACGGTCCCCAGCAGACCACAGGCACCCAGACTGAAGCGGCAGCAGCGGCGGTTCCCCGCGCCTCTGAGGCTTTGCTCTGGCAAAGCCTCAGAAGCGCGGGAACCCGCCCGGTGCCCCTGGTCTGCTGGAGACGGTCTCCAGCAGACCAGGGGCACCGGAGCAGCTTACGAACGGGGCTCTCTCGCCCCGACTTCCGGGGCGAGAAAGCCCCGTTCGTAAGTGTGGATCCGACGTAAGTCGGATCCGCGTAAGTCGGGGACTGCCTGTACTAGCCAATTAGCCCGTCATAAGATGGGATTTTCAGGTCTTCTTTCCTGAGCGCGCACTCTCTCTCTCTCTCTCTCTCTCCTACTGCCTCCCCCCCTTATCTCTCCTCCGCCTCCTGCTTCTCTCTGTCTATTTCTGTCTCTTTTCCCCCTCCTGCCTCTCACTTTCCCTTTCTCTTCTCCTCCTCCTCCTGCCTCTCTCTCCCCTGTGTCTGTCCCTGCCCCCTTTCCCTTCCCCTTCTCTCCCGCCATGGCACTTGGCTGAGTGCTACCTGCTCAGCTGGGTTGCCACGAGGGAGAGGGGCGGGGCCGTGTACGTCACCGCCCTCCCTTCCCCTCCCACTCCGGGGGAGCCCAAACAGCCCCTTGCGCTGCTGGCTCCCCTGGCGGCCCAGCTGAGGGGCACAGCGGGAGGGGAAGGGGGCGGTGACATACATAGCCCCACCCCCTGGCTGTGTACGTCACCGCCCCGCCCTCTTCCCCTCCCCTCCGTGGCTCGGCTGACTGTTGTGCGCTCAGCCGGGCTGCCACGGGGGAGGAGGGGTGGGGTGGTCACGTACACAGCGGGGGGGCGGGGCTGTCTACATCACCGCCCCGCCCCCCCCCCCCCCCGCAGCGGCCCAGCTGAGGGGTGCCCTACTCAGTGCCACGGTGGGAGGAGGAATGGGGGGCCATGTACATCACCGCCTCGCCCCCGTTCCTGTCCCACCAGGGCACAGCGCCAGCGCCACTCAGCTGGGCCGCGGTCGGGAAGCAAGCTGCGGCAAGCGACTGTTTGGGGTCCGGCTGCGGCCAGGTCTGCTTCCCGCCCCCCTCCTCCCGTCCAGCCCCACGGCCCCCGATCACCCCCAGCTCTGCTTCCTGCCCCCTCTTCCTGCCCCCCGGCCCCCCCAGATACCCTCCGCCCCCCCTCCTGCCAGGGCTGCTTCCCTCCCCACTTCCTCCGGGCCCCCCATCCTCCCCTCCAGCCCCACAGCCCCCAATCACCCCCAGCTGTGCTTCCCGCCCCCTCTTCCTGCCGGCCAGCCCCCCGGCCCCCTGGACACCCCCGTCCTCTCCCCCCGCCAGGGCTGCTTCCCTCCCCGCTTCCTCCGGGCCCCCCCATCCTTCCCTCCAGCCCCCGATCTCCCCTAGCTCTGCTTTCCACCCCCTTCCAGCTTGCTCCGCCCCCCTTCCCCTCCCTCCGTGGCACGCTGCACCGCTCAGCTGGGCCCAGCTGAGCAGCAGCCGCTTGCTGCCCCGGGCCCAGCTGAGCGGCTCTCTCACTGAGCAGGGCAGCGCTCAGCTGGGCCCTGGCAGGGGAAGCTAGCAGCCCTTTGGGGTCCATGCTGCACCCCCCCCGGTCTGCTTTCTGCCCCCTCCTCCCGTCCAGCCCCACAGCTGCCAATCTCCCCCCCAGCTCTGCTTCCCACCCCCTCTTTCTACTGGCCAGCCCCACGGCCCCCTGGACACTCCCCGCCAGTGCTGTTTCCCTCCTCCCTTCCTCCGGGCCCCCCCATCCTCCCCTACAGCCCCACAGCCCCCGATTCTCCCCCCACAGCTCTGCTTCCCACCCCCCTTCTGGCCAGCCCTGCCTCCTTCCCCTCCCTGCATGGTGCCCCTTCCCTCCCCTCTGTGGTGCGCTGCGGCTCAGCTGAGCGGCGCTCCCACCAGCCCCAGCAGGGGAGCAAGCAGCAGCTAGCGGCCCTTTGGTCCCCCTCAGCTGGGCCCGGCGGGAGCACCACAGCACCCCACAGAGGGAGGGGAAGAGGGTGGGGCTGGGGCTGGCCGAAAGGGGGGTGGAAAGCAGAGCTGGGGGGAATCGGGGGCTGTGGGGGAGGATGGGGAGCCAGAGGAAGGGGGAGGGAAGCAGTGCTGGCGGTGGCAGGGATGTCCAGGGGACCGTGAGGCTGGCCGAACCTCCACGGAGGGAGGGGAAGGCGAAGGGGCGCTGACGTACGTGGCCGGGGGGGCGTGGCCGTGTACTTCAGCGTTGTAGATTCACAGACAATAGGCTACTATATATATGCTGACTTAAAACCTCCACTGCAGTATATGCAATAAAACACACAGTTACAAGCTGCAGACAATCAAGTAGCCAATTAAATAGGGTATATTTTACGTTAGCTGCATGAAGGCCATTGCAGCCTTCAAGAGACAATATTGAAGGGGGTGTCTGAAATAGACTGACATCACACATGCCTTAGAACTCTACAGCTGCCATAATATATTATATGAAGAATTTTTGATCACCAAACGAGGGAAGACATGAACATAGCAGCCAAGCAAGAATTGGTTTCAGTTGTATTAAATATTCAGAAAGGAATAGAATTACCTAAGCTAGTATAAAGCTATGGTCTAGCAATAAGATGAACCTTATCGGAAAGATATTCTAAGAACATTTAATGAGTTCACCTAGAGACTTAGTGTCATTTCATACCTGCTTCTTTTCCAGTGCGATCCTATTCAATAGAAACATAATTTGTGTTATTAACACCACAGGGCCTTTTTAAGGGTAGAATATTGGATGTTATCAGCACTAAGGAAAAGTTTTGGAAATATCTTTTGGTGGGACTTTATTGTTGATGAAACCACAAACAAAAACTACCTTCAAATAATGGTGTCTAATTTTAATTCCAAGTTTCCTTGCATTTTATTGAGTGAAAGTTCATTCTTTGTTCTCTTACCCCTGCTTTCTCACCTTTCGATTATCCAAATCGTCTCATTTATTTTGGAAAAACCCTACAAAATTGCAAAGAAATCCTTAGTTTTTTAAGTCTATTCTTAAAGTTACTTGAATGTTTTGATAGGCTAATTCCCATTTTCTGTTTGCATATAGACTTTGGGGGAAAATTGCAATCACTTTATAAAATAACACTCGTTTAAAACAAAACATAATAGGGGCCGCACAAATAGATGAGCGAGAGAGTTTTTGACGTGTTAACCTGCACAAATAAGTTGCATTGTCCAGAGCTGACCAGTTGGTTTAATAGCTTTGGAGATTACGGACTTCAGACACGAGCCCCAGCGTGAAATTATTCAGCCAGCAGCAATTTAAAAAACTATCTACAGAATCCAACCTCCTGTTCATGGCCCTTTTAGCCAGTTCACAGCAACTTGGAATCACTGCCTTCAAGGCATACATGCAAGATCCAATTTATCCTGGCAAGTTAAAAAGGGAGACTTGTCCTGTACAGAAATCTGGTCTGTTCCCTTCTAGACTGCAAGCATTCTGGTGGTGATCAGGATCTTCATATCATTGCTGCCAGTTACTGAGCAAACTGCATCTTGGCCGCCTCCTGGTTCTGTTGAGTGTACCCTGGCCTCTACCCTCTTGTCAAAAGCCATTGCCTGACTCTGGGTGGAATCCCGGGATTTTCCCACTCTCAGACTGGCATGGTGTACCAGATGTCTTACCATCATCCACTCCTGGTAAGACTACCCGCCCTAAGCCTCTTCCATGGAGCTTTGCTCTGTCAGCTTGTCTCTCTATCACAGCTTGCTGACCTCTCCCTGGACAGCCCCTGGCAACTCTCCCCCTTCTTTTCCTCAGGAGGTTCTAACTGTCTAGTATTCTTTTGAGCTTAGCCTCCCTCCCTGCCAAAACAGCCCTGTCACTTCAAAGCATGCCCTTGTCTCCAAGTGTGTGCACTGGGAGGATCCTTACCTAGGTCCATTGCTTTGCTTTCCTGTTTGCTCTTTCCATGGCTCCTGTGTTGTGTTAGATCAATACAGGCCTACGGGAACGTCTAAGAGCCCAGCGTGCCAGAACTTCCCTTTTCTAACCAATCCTGCCCAGACCCTAACCCAATGGTTACATCTAAGTTTCCATAATGTTATTACAGATCAGATCTGCGTCTGTAACTATTACAAAGTAGAAGATGGTTTTTATTATAACATTATTTGAATAAGTAGAAGAGAGCCATAAGCAATGGAGAGAGTCTCCTCTAGCGTATACATTTTCAAACTACCGTTAGCAAGGGTCTGCAGAGTCTTCTGTGGAAGAAACATTTCGGTATAATTAATTTGATTCCAAAGAGTTTATCCTAAATCTGATCATTTGGGGTTTCTTTCTCTCTGGAGGGACTGATCAGAGAGCATCTTAATTTGCCTTTGGGAAGACTGCAGGATTTAAGCCCCTTTGTCTAGGGTTAGTAAACATACAATAATTAATGTCTGTGAGGGGGAAAAAAGGGATGTTTGTGGTGGTTGGGGGGGAGGGGGTCTGAAGTTAGGTATTTCAAAATGTAATCCATATCCAATATTCTGTCCTCCAAAAGTATTACACGATCCACATTAGAGCCATCAGTCTGCATCGATGGCTTTAATATGTAATCAAAAAGTTCTCCATTGTATGCTCCTGTCCAGTCACATTCTCCATAACCTCGGTTTTGTTAGCTTCACTGTTCATAACTTACCTTTTTAAGCGTGGCTTTATTTGAATACTATTTGTATTTTGTTGCTTTTTCAGTGCATCATGCATCTTATTTTGTGAGGGGTTTTTTTTATTTTATTTTTATTTTTTTCCATTTTGTTTCTGGCATTTCCCATCGTTCTGTGGCCATGATTGTGGATGTATTTTGGTTTTGCCTGCCTTGCTGTATCTCTTGCCGCACTCCATAGATCCCCGTTGCACAGTCCTCTGTCATGGATGACATTGAGGAGTGGCTCAGTACCGACTTGGTGAGACTTTTTATATTTCGTTTTTCATGTAGGAAGTAGGACTTGTGCAGATGCATAACTTTGATGTAAGCTGTTGGGGCTGCTCTGTGGTTACCTATGCAGGGAGGGAATGACACCTTATAAATTGGGGGGGGTTCCCCCAGGGAAGGGAATAAATGAACTCATAGTTGCCGTTAGCAGTCACCTCATCCATTCTCAGTGTCACAGAGGTGATGGGATTGTCAGGAATTTGGACTTAAGGAACTCAACGAAGGAAAATACTTAAGCACATACTTAAGTCCACCTTTATTTAAGCACATGCTTAAGGCCTATTGAAGTCATTGGGGTTAAAGCACATGGTTAATTGTAAGTCTGTATTTCAAGTGCAATGCTGAATAGCTGGAGTGCTGAAATGGGATCTAGGGTCTTTAACTTTAAAGAGTAAACCTTACCTGTCTCCATTTAAATTGGTTTGATAGCAGTGGCACACTTTTAAATGTCTGGTCTCTGTCCCTGCATCCCTCTTCTTTTGGCTGATGTCTTGTTAGAATCTTGAAACTTTGTGGGGAGAAGGAGGGAGTGGGAGGCAGATTCTCTGCTGATTTTTGCTTTTCCCTATTTTGTCAAATGTTTAGTTTGCCCCCTTGTTCTCCAATTCAAGGGAGTACAAGCTTACATGAGTAGTTCCACTTCAAGGAAGTAACATCAGTACAGCTCAGTTGATTGTCACGGTAGAGCAAGCTATACAAAAGTTAAACATGAAGCTCTAACTGCTGTGTTCATTCAAAAACTTCTGTACAATGGAATGATGCTTACACCTTACATGAGGCTTCATTTTCAAAGTGTTAGTTTTCACAAAGCCCTGGTAAGGCAGGTGACGGTCCCATTTTACAGATGAGGAAAGCAAGGCAGAGAAGTAACTCCTCCCTTTCAAAGGTGACTGGATTTGGGGAAGTCAAGCTACTTGAAAGCATCCGTTTTTTTATGCGATAATTATTTGAAAATTGTGCCATCTAGTTGGGATTTAATACAACTTCCTTATTTAATAATTGTGAATTCTCAAATCCTGATGAAACACATGCTAGACATCTAAATATAAAGTTGTACTAAACTTGTGTGATGTTAGCCTCTGCTACTTCTCCTAGACAACACACTAGTTTCCATCCTTTTATATCAAGCTACCCATTTTATTCTTGTCTACAGTCACAGTGTCATAAGCTTTACACTCGGCTTTTTTTCCAGTCATAAATTCTAAATTCTAAATTAACCGTCCATTGTATTCGGGAAAAATATTGTCCCTAAACATTTCATCGGAGTCTCTTCCTCATCTGATGCACTGTTAACGAAAGTCACAACCTTGATGTCCTAAAGGAATTATGAACAGATGAGATGGCATTTCCTGTAGCTATCCAGTTTTGTATTGGGTTATGGCTTCTCTTGCTAGGAAAAGTCCTGCTCTCTGGGAAGTGGAGAAAATGGAGACTGACTGACTTGCTCAGGTCTAATTGGGACTGCATGGATAGAGGACGGCACTATCATTTCGGCTATTTCTTTGGCTGCACAGAGGAATACTGGGTTTTTCTTCTGCGTCCTGACTTGAGCACTGTCTGACTCCTCTAGGTTGTCTTTCTCAAATAGTAGCCATGTTTAGATACAGGGCAGAGGCAGGGCATGATATGGGTTACTTGTAAGCATGCTTGGGGGTACTGGAAAAGAGGTACAGTATGTACGTTCATGCTTTTTCTTTGTTTCAACTGCAGAAAGGAGAAGAACTGGAGGAGGGTGTGACTAGTGAAGGTAAGCAAGGAAGCTCTGGCTTTCAGAGCTATCTCAGTCCAGTGCCTTAGACTGGAATATCTGTACTGATCTCTTCGGATACAATCACCCAGCAGAGATCCTCTTCCACTCCACCGAACTCTTGGTAGCTGACAGTCCACCGCACACGATGTGCTCTGTGCGCTTTCCTTAGCCGTGTGAGAGAGCAAAACCCAATTCAGTGATTCTAGACACCCTCCGAATGGTGTGGGAGCTTAGATAATACAGACAGGGGTGACCCACGCTGGGTACTTCAGGTACAAACCAGTGGAGTGTGGGAAATGGTCATTATCTCCTCCTCCTCCCAGCCACAAGAATAGCACCTGATAGTATTTCTCCCTATGTTTGGGATCAGACCCTTGACTGGCATGTGAGTGTTGATCCACTCTGCTGACTAAACAGTGTTACCGTGATGCTGCTTTCTACGGCCGGCCGTACCCTCGTGAGGGTGCTGTATTTGTGCAGGTGGCTTGTGTGTATGACAGGCTGGCCCAGGTGGACTGGCAGCAAGGACAGAGTTCTCAGGCTTGTGACCCCATGTTACCAGCATTCCCTGTCCCATTTAGCCAGGAGGCGGTGGCTCCAAGCCTTTTGCTTTTGTCAGCTGTTCTGAGCTATCTCAGGTTGTCCATTGCCATCAGAAAGCTGCACTTGGGGCCTGTGTGCTAGTTCTGGTAGTGGATTCTCTGGTATGGCTCCTGTGCTCATGTACTCTGTTGGCAAGCAGAACACAGGGGGCATAAGATTTGGATGGCCCTTGGAGTCAGCTCATGTCCCTTGTGGTGATCCCTCTGGATCAAGGATGGAACACGCTGGGGAAGCGTGAGGAAGCTTTCGGTAACACTGCCCATGCTCTGCCTGTCCTGTGCGTCCCCAGAGAACAGCATGTGGCTAGATTCACGCCAAAGACAATCACTGGTCCAACCCTAACTCTGATTCTTCTCAATGGTTTTTGCCTTGCAGAGTTTGACAAATTTTTGGAAGAACGAGCCAAAGCTGCTGAGATGGTCCCAAATTTACCTTCTCCGCCGCTGGAGGCTCCCACTCCTCCTGCGAATCCTTCAGGCAGGAAGAAGCAGGAGCACTCGGAGGATGCTCTCTTCGCACTGTAAAGATCACACCGGACTCCCTTCCCTGGGCTCTGCAGAAGAATGTCGCTGTACAGTCACATTGTCCTCTCAGTTTTTGGCAAACCATGACCCCTTTGGCCTCCTGGTTTCATCAATTGCTTCTCTTGCTTATCTCTAATCCCCCCTCTGCCCAAACTGGCTTTTGTATTGAAGGCCAGCTCTCCTCCTGCCAGACCACAGTTCTCCAGCACTAGCTTAACCTCCCCCCTTCCCATCCAAGCTGCATAAGGACAACTCTTAATGCCGAACCCCCCCTTTAAAATGCATGAGTATTTCTTTACCTTGTTGATATGAAAGTGTAGCGAGAGAGCAGACTTGCCTTAGACTTACATAGGGACCACCCCCTTCTGTGGGTTAGACGCTTCCAAATAGGCCGGCCTGAGTATCAATCTGCATGTAATGGACTGAAACCGAATGGAAATGTATTTTCATGTTACATACAAAACGTCAAGGTATCCGCTTCTAATAGGGTTAGACAGCGAAGAAGAACAGCTTTTCCCTTTCAACACGTGCTTTACAAATTAAAATCTGTCTCTGTCCCTGACCCCCTCCCAAACCTAGTACCACATGGCGGTTGCTTTTCTCCACTTGGTGATGCTTCCAGCGTGTTGTCTCATGGGTTTTTTCTTTTCTCTGAGTTGATCTAAGCTTATGCTGATTTGAAAGCAGTTTGTTAGTTTTGTCCAGCAGAGCCAGTCCTTATAACATGACTAAGAAAATACTGGGATAAATGGCTATTGTAACACTAGATGTCATAGGAAGTATTTCACTCATTGAGGGAGCTTTTTCCCCCGGTAGTATTTGGTCTAGAATGTGTGCCTTTGAAAGCCAGACTTCTCCCTAGCTTGAGACTATTTCTTCAATAACTAGCTCTGAGGCTAAGCAGGCTCTGCCTTCGTCTCCTCAACTGGTTTAAGAACACCTTGGCAAATGGGCGGGTGTCAAAGATGTAATGGGTGTGACTGGCTACGATGGAGGGGCCTGTTTGCTGAATGTCCCGTGTATACCCTGTAGCACTGGTGGGGTTAAATCCGAAATGTTGCGGGAGTTGTGTCATTAGAAAAAGGGGCCGGAGTTGTGATTGGTTCAGGACACTTCCTAGGTAAATGGATACCAGGGGAAAGGTTTTAACGGGCACTTTGGCTGTGTATATCAGAGATGCGGCTCTTTATTTTCCTGCTGGAAGGCTTGGGCTCAAACACTGTGGGTTATGAAATAGACATGGCACACCTTAGGCCACCTAGCGCTAAGAAGCGCCTGTCCCCCTGCCCATCCCGCTTTCTGCCTGGCTTGGGTTTTGTTCCCTTTGTTCTCCAGAGGAATAAGCTAACAATGCTGCTCCCCTTGAAGCTGTCATGAAGGATTCTTCAGTGGATGTCTGCCTCGGGGGGCCAGGGCAAACTGAGCTGGAGCGCAGGCAGCCCGCACGCCAGCATTTCCAGTATGGACTTGCTTCCCTCTCTCTCCCCCTCTCCTGCCCCCTTTACCTCTCCTGAACAGAGTCCTGGGTAGAAAGCCAGTGGAGCAAGATGGAACAATAGAGGTGGGAGCTCATACACTGCAGAGCTGAGTTACCAGAGTTGCTGTATCAGCGCAGCACCCGTGCACCTAGACGCTCTTTCTCCCAACTCACTAGTCTCACTAGTCACGAGAACTGCTTCGGTTTGACTCGGTGTGTCAGAAGCGCCCTGAGTGCTGCCAGGCGTGCACCGCTCACACCTGCTCTGCTCCATCCTCGGAACCACTCGGACAGCATATTTGCATTTAGCGAGAGCTGTTCTCCCCTGTGCCAACGCCCAGAACATCTGTCTGCGTTGGTTTGATCTGGTCTGTCTCCATTAGCCTGCAGCGGTTGGGCACGTCCAGTGTTGGCGAGGCAGCGATATCCACACGAAGCATTGTCAGTCCCCCAGCGGCCCACGTCTTTGAGAGACAGCAGTGAAGCAGAAGGGTCGGCGTTGATTCTTGAAACACATGTGGCTTGCCGCTAGGGGCAGACATTGGGACAGGACGGTGCATGACTTAGAACGTCAGTTATAGTGGGAAGGGCGGAGCTCCATCTCGGTCTGCATTCCTTGTCGCAGGACAGCCTGGCTGTGGTCAGTCCCGTCACCTGGGAGGCACATGGACCAGCCACTGCACCTCTGGCTAATTCCAACCCCCCACTTTCTCCAGCCTGCCAGATGTGGCTGCAGTCTACCAAGAAGCCAGTCAACCTCAGGTAGCGCCAAGTGACTCCAGGGCATTTGTTGCCTGTGCTAAGTGAATTCCTGGTGTCCATGTCTACAGGAAGCTCATGGGCATTCCTTGAGGTGCCTAATTTTTAAACTTGCCCGGGCAACACCCTGACCCTATAAATGGCTACATCAGGTGACTCGGCCAGATCCCAGATAGGCACGCTACTAAAGAAGGGAGATGTTCTCCAGTTTTTCTCAGCTCAGAAATCTGGCCTTTGTCTAGAACTTGAGTTTCCTGAGGAGGAAAGGGCCAATGGGACGGGATCACGGTGAAGCGTGGAGGTAAAATGTGGTGGCCTTGGATTCTGCCATTGGAGAGCATGGGTGGAGTCCTCCACAAGAGAGAGACCGCTCATCTGCCTGCTGCTGTCTCTCGCCTGCAGGGAAGGAAGGGGGTTACCCCCTCTTCTCTCAACCATGCTTCAGCATGAGCTGCTGCCTTGGAGAGAGAATAGGGCAAGCTCTTGTGGACCTGCTCTCTGACCGCCTGCAGCCTCTGATGGGGGAAACCATAAAATGGAGCCAGACAGATGATGCTGAGTGGGAATGTGCTGAATGTTGGAGAGAGGCGAAGGGCCTCTGAGCTGTGCTTCTAACCTCAGTCTCTATGGGTTCCTCTTTGCCATCTGGCATGATCAGGGAGTCCGACGTAATGCTGTTTTCAAATGGTAGCAAGGGCTGTTGGCTAAAATCCATTGGTGGAATGGGCTAGGCATTAGCTAGGGAAATATCCTACCTTGGGAGGAACGGGCACCCACGGTTGAGGAGACGATTGCGGATAGGGAGTAGCATTGACCTGTGCTCCTGTCCAGTTGTGCCTGCCGGTTGGCCCTTCAGTAGTAAGAACCACCAGTTCTCTCTTGCATATGCACCCCTCCGCTCGCACCACCGAAAGGAGCCCTGCTATCCGGGTAGGGCTGGTGCCTGACTCAGCGTGCTGGGCACCCGCAGAAATCAGCAAGAGCCGCGGGTGCTCAGAACATCTGAAAGTCGAGTCCGTGGCCTCCGTTGTAAATGTCGGAACTTCCCAGTGTCCTGCATCAGGATGTGCCAACTTCTCCGTTCTGCTCATTGTGATGTGCAAGAATGTGAGCCCTTCACTCCCAGTGAGGGAAGGACTGGCTTGTTCCATTTGTCATTGGAAGCTGAGTCCCCTCCATCGCTCTTCCTCCCCTTTATTGTAAACGCTTCTTCCACCCAGGTGAGGAGAGGTCTGACATCGCTCTGATATTCCCAGGTGAAGGGGGAGGACTGAGTCACAGTTCTCCCCACTTCCCAGGGCGCTACGGTGTCAGAAGAGCAGCATGGCTAAGCAGAAAGCCTTTCTCAGAGTTTAGAAGTCACAGCTATATATTGATGACACTAAATTAACGGGCTCCTTTGCCAGGCTAATGAGACTTTATTCTAGGTTCGAGTATTTATTTTGTCCAGACATGCTTTCCAACGTGTTTAACATAATCCGTTAACTTCGTGTGTGCTGAGATGTACAAAATGCATTTGTTTCTATTTAAAGATATCTCTTTGGGGGTTTTGTTTTAAATGTTGCGTGTAGATTCCAGGTGCATCTTTGGCAGGCGTAATTGTTAACAATGTGCTGTACAGACTTTTAGGGTATTTAGCATGTGTGCAAGATTCAGAGGAGAAAAAGAGCTCGTTCAAACTTAGCATGGTCTCTCTTAAAGGGAAGAGTATTTGTATGCTAAGCGGCCCAAGCTGGGCCATCATGTAGCCTCCCATGTCCCTTTTTCCTGCCAAATTTAATAACCCCATCCCGCAAATTACATTGACCCAGTCGGCTCAGGTGTCAGCAGTTCAGGTTTGTTTTTACCCTTCTCGGCAGAGGGAGTTCTTAAGGAACGAAGCTAGCTGCTTCCACCTTAAATGGAGGACTTCACCCGGTCAGACGCGGGGACAAGGCTTGGTTTCCTCCAGGGGAGGAGGAGGAGATCTAGACTGAGACTTCCAAAGGCACGGAGGAAGTTAATTGCCCAGCACCTGTTGGATTTTAATGGGAGTTGGGCGCCTCCTTGACTCTCTGGAAACCTCAGCCAATGTGACCTGTATCTGCTGCTTCCCATTCGCCACTCTCCTGTTTCCACCAGTGAGGATGGCACAGGTGGTGGTGGAAGAGGAGAGCAAATCTGCTCTAATGTACCAGTTTATGTCCTTTTAGGGCCTTGTAAATTCCAGGGCCTCCTATGGTGTTGGGATGCTGTGGGGCATGGTTATGCCAGTTGGCTCCATCCCTGGGCTGGGCTGATTGAGCTTGGTTGGTCGGTGTCTGGTTACCTCCTCAGTACCAACCCCGAGGCTTGCAGAGGCTGCCTTGGGTGTTGGGAAGGGGGCAAAACTCAGGACAGTTTTTCATGGAGATAATGGAGCAGCAATCGGTGGGTAAATCCTATTCTTGCGGGGAACCCTTTGGTTGCCATAGGCATTCTGTTGGCATCTTCCCGCTGCCTTTGTCTGACTGGCCCAGTAGTCAAATGGTGGCAGAAACCCCCTCTTGCATGCCCTTAAGAGCACTCAGGTGCTGCTACCATTCACTTAATAACCCTCTCCCGTCCCCCTCTTTCTGACCCCTGTGGGACCAGTTTGCCCCAGTTTGTCCCTTCGACATGGGACTTTCAAACCTCGCAGTGCCCATTCCTGCCTCGTGCGAGCAGCAGCAGCAATCTCCCCATCCATCTGGGCGGAGGGCAAGGTTCCATTGGACTGCAAGCTGGCTTTGGTCCCAACTGATGATTTACCCATCCATTGCTCCTTCCTGCTGTCTCCACCGTGTCCATGGCAAGCGTATGCCAAGCGCGCCACCCTGCTCTGTGTTTTTAGGAGTGTGAGCTCTTCCTCCTTCTGTAATGTTACGAGCTACCATTAACACTACAAATGTAACCTGTGTATCAGCGTCTCTCTGTATATTGAAGCTGTAGGCTTTCCAGATAAAAGTGGATAATATTTATTTACTGGAGATATTGGGTATTTTTTTGTTTGGGGGAGGAGGTAGGGGAAAGGGGACTTAACTGTTTAAAAATATTGACTATGTAAAAACAGAAGAAACACACTAAATAAATGTGTTGCCGTCTTTATGTAGAAAGCCAATGTGTTTATGTAAGAATGATACAAGTGTATTAATCTACCATCCGTTAACTTACAGAAATCATCTCTAGTTTGGCTCTTGCATGTGCAATACTCCAATAAAAGCACTACCAGTGTGAACTGTACAGTGATGGCTATGAATCTGTGTCTTCAGTACACCTGTTGTCTTGCTTTCCTTTCCTCCTGCTCTTCCTAACCAGACCGCCTGTTTATTTTTGTCCCGCCTTGAATTGTTCATCAGCCCACAAAGACTCAACATATTCCCAGTGTTGTTTTTATGTGATGCTTGTGATACAAAGCCATCTTTCAGGTCTCTTTCGTTTAAATGCATGAAGTTTCAGACTTGGCCCAGTTTTAAAATTGTTTGCTGGTAGGAGATAGAATCATAGAATTATAGGACTGGAAGGGACCTCGAGAGGTCATAGAGTCCAGCCCCCGGCCCTCAAGGCAGGACCAAGCTCTGTCTACACCATCCCTGACAGATGTCTATCTAACCTGTTCTTAAATATCTCCAGAGAGGGAGATTCCACCACCTCCCTTGGCAATTTATTCCAATATTTGACCACCCTGACAGTTAGGAATTTTTTTCCTAATGTCCAGTCTAAACCTCCCCGCTGCACTTTAAGCCCATTACTCCTTGTCCTGTCCTCAGAAACCAAGAGGAACAAATTTTCTCCTTCCTCCTTGTGACACCCTTTTAGATATTTGAAAACCACTATCATGTCCCCCCTTAATCTTCTTTTTTCCAAACTAAACAAGCCCAGTTCATGAAGCCTGGCTTCATAGGTCATGTTCTCTAGACCTTTAATCATTCTTGTCGCTCTTCTCTGTACCCTTTCAAATTTCTCCACATCTTTCTTGAAATGTGGCGCCCAGAACTGGACACAGTTTTCCAGCTGAGGCCTAACTAGTGCAGAGTAGAGCGGCAGAATGACTTCACGAGTTTTGCTTACAACACACCTGTTGATACAACCTAGAATCATATTTGCTTTTTTTGCAACAGCATCACACTGTTGACTCCTATTCAACTTGTGGTCCACTATGACCCCTAGATCCCTTTCCGCCATGCTCCTTCCTAGACAGTCGCTTCCCATCTTGTATGTATGGAACTGATTGTTCCTTCCTAAGTGGAGCACTTTGCATTTCTCTTTATTAAACCTCATCCTGTTTACCTCTGACCATTTCTCTAACTTGCTAATGTTCTCAGCATTCGTGTTTAGGTGAATTTAGTGTGTGTGGAGGGAGGTGGTTTGGACTGAACCTGGAAACCACAAGTCTCTGTCCAGAGAACTGGTATAATACAGGCAACAGTAATGCATCTTCCCAACCCTGGCCTATAGGAACCCTGAATAAAATGGAGATTTAAATCTTCAGACTGCAAATTGGTGTCAATGGTGGAGATTGTGTTGGTGACACCTGGCCATTTAGTACCAAACCACACACTCATTTCATAGGGACCATAAAATGGCCTTCAGATGGTAACTCATTATCAGTTTGATCTGGTGATTTACTAGCAAGAGGGCATTATTAAGCCCCTGTCTATCTGATTCCTTTTGTGTGCCGTGAATTCTAGGTATATCCCTTCTTTACCTTGGCACCTCAGCCCTTTCAGTGCAAATGCTAGCAATCACCTGTTCTGTGCACTTCCCCTGCTGGCTGTGCAGCTTCAGTAAACTGCTGAAAACACTGTCTCCTAGAGCTATGTCCACTTGTCTACTTCTTCTAGGGCAGCTGACAGCAGACTCATGCGTGGTAAATGGAAGAGTAATTACTTTGTTAATATAGCACTAGAAATGTCATGAAAAAAATGTTCTAAATGCAAACAGGCAGCTGAAGAAATGGTGCTGTCTAGTTCCTAAATGGAAAGTAAAAACAACCGTAAGTAGTTTGAAAGATGTTTGTTTTTGTTTAAGTATGGGGTTTGCTAGCTTGAACTGTTGTGAGAATTCAGCATTTCCCTTGGTATCTGCAGGCTGGCTTTCAAAGCAGCTGAATTCAAGTGAAACACTCTCACTTTGAGACATCCCAAATGGTGCCATAGGGAAGGTAAGGGTTGCCTTTTTTTCCCTTCCACATTCCCTGCTAGTTAGATCACGAGTTGGTGGATGGCAGTGTTGCCTGTAAGCTGAGCACTTTGGCAGCCATCCAGGAGAGATTCAAATGCTGCTCAGTTGATTAGCTGGCACTGTGTGTTTCTACTGGTGCACGTCCACACATGCCTTGGTGCACAGAACAAAACGTATTCCACACATGAAAAAATTTTAGAGGGATGTTGGTGGGTGCTGCTAATAATTGATGCCTTTGACAGTAAGTTTATCCAACTACAGGCAGTCCCCGGGTTACGTACAGGATAGGGACTGTAGGTTTGTTCTTAAGTTGAATTTGTATGTAAGTCGGAACTGGTACATATTGTAGGGGAAACTCTAGCCAAACATTTCTCCAGAGCTCAGTTTTATTCTCCCACACCTCACTTCCCTCAGTCCTTTATTCTCAAGCTGAGGTGTCTGCTGAGAAAAGCCGCTCCGCGTCTCCCTGGTCTGCTGGGGGGGGGGGGGGCGCTAGCTTCTCGTCTCCCTGGTCTGCTGGGGGGAAGCAGCTAGTGCGGGGTTGCCTCACCCCATTTGTAAGTAGGGATCCGATGTAAGTCGGATCCATGTAACCTGGGGACTGCCTGTATACGTACAGTATGATGGGGGGCTAATTTGGCTACGACAAATCAGGAAAGAGATCTTGGAGTTATCGTGGACAGTTCTCTGAAAACTTCCACACAGAGTGCAGCGGCGGTCAAAAAGGCAAATAGGATGCTAGGAATTATTAAGAAAGGGATAGAAAATAAGACCCAGAATATCTTACTGCCCCTGTATAAAACTATGGTACACCCACATCTTGAATACTGTGTACAGATGTGGTCTCCTCACCTCAAAGATATTTTGGCCTTGGAAAGGGTTCAGAAAAGGGCAACTAAAATGATTAGGGGTTTGGAACGGGTCCCATATGAGGAGAGGTTAAAGCGACTGGGACTTTTCAGTTTAGAAAAGAGGAGACTGAGGGGGGATATGATAGAGGTCTATAAAATCATGAGTGGTGTGGAGAGGGCCAATAAAGAAAAGTTATTTATTAGTTCCCATAATAGAAGAACTAGAGGACACCAAATGAAATTAATGGGTAGCAGGTTTAAAACTAATAAAAGAAAGTTCTTCTTCACACAGCGTGTAGTCAACCTGTGGAACTCCTTGCCAGAGGAGGCTAGGACTATAATAGAGTTTAAAGAGAAGCTGGATAAATTCATGGAGGTGAGGTCCATAAAAGGCTATTAACCAGGGGATAAAATGGTGTCCTTGGCCTCTGCTTGTCAGAGGCTGGAGAGAGATGGCAGGAGACAAATCGCTTGATCACTGTCTTCGTTCCACCCTCTCTGGGGCACCTGGTGCTGGCCACTGTCGGCAGACAGGATACTGGGCTAGATGGACCTTTGGTCTGACCCAGTACGGCCGTTCGTATGTTCTTATGTTCCTACAGAACTGAAATTCCAACGGCTGTTTCAGATTCATCCATTCTGCTGTCACAAAGGTGTTTAGAAATGATGCACCACACACAGTCAATACGCTGCTGCTCCTATCGCCTTTTCAAACATTGCACTGGTTTGTTTACTGATAGTCAGATCATGTGCCTGATTCTTTGTGTGTCAAATGGTCTGGCAGGAGGTGCAGTTTCCAGTTCTATTCAGAACAAAGGTGTATAGCTACCATTGGCCCGACAGAGCAGAAAACTGCATGAAAGGCACTAAATGGTAAATTCCCCAAACCACAGATGCTGCATTTGCAGTTGCATGTTATAGAATGCAAACCAAACATCAGCAGGAAGCTATGCCTGTGGAGACTATAGCCCGATCGGCAGTACAGGCGTGCGATATGCCTTCGTTCTGAAGACCTGGGTTTGAATCCCTATGCATATTACCGATGTGTTAGGAGTGCTGTTATCGCATCCAAGTCAAACATGCTTGGCAGTCACTGCTCAGGAGAGGCTCACAGTGAGATGCATAATGAAATTGAGCTGGGAGTACTCTGGGCTACCGAATCAATTGGCTGTATATATTTTGATTGTGTATGTTCTCCTGTAGAAGAAAAGGCACCCAATTGATTCGGTAGCCGCTGAAGGTGCATTTGAAAAGCCATGCCTTAGAGGGAGCTTTGCCAACCCTGAGTCACAGTTTGTAAGGACAAGCTGCTAGCTGGCTGCTTACCTGCACCCCCGCAGGTACAAGTGATCACAGCTCCTTTTGGCTGCGGATTGCCATTCCTGGCCAATGGGAGCGGAGGGAAGCGGTGTCCCAGTTTGCACTGCTTCCTGCAGCTCCCGTTAGCTGGGAACAGCAATCCGCAGCCACCAGGAGCTGCAATCGCCTTTACCTGTAAACAAAGCAGCTAGCGGCTTGCCCTTACAAGCCACAACCCAAAGTCCCCGCTCTAAGGAGTTTAGGCTTGCACTATAGGTATGCTGACCATACGTCCCGGATTTCAATACTCTGTACCAGTGCCCCCATCAAGTAGTGAAATGTCCTGGAAAGCCCCACTGAACATTTCACTATGCGATGGGGACACTGGCTTGCAGGGAAGAAGCGACCAAGAAATGGCTCTGTGCCACTGCTCCTTGCCTGGCACAGCAGCTTCCTCCCCCATTGGAGCACATAAGCTCCATTGGAGCTTTGCAGGTGGGCAGCCGGGCCGGTTTCCAGCCACTGCGCCACGCACTGTCACGCAGCTCCCTTCCTCCCCCCGCAGCACCGCCACTGCCTCGCAGGGCCTCCAGTTTGACCACGCTCCTGCCTCCTCCAGGCCACTTGTTCTTTTACAGTGGCTGCCGCTGCCGGGAGGAGTGGGGAACAAGGCAAAACCCAACCGCGCTGCTCCTAGATCTCCTCCCCTTGGAGCTGCTGTCTCAGCCCAGGCAGGAGCTGCACAAAGCCCAGCTGGGCACTGTGAGGCAGGATGTGCTCAGGCTCAGCAGGTGTGCTCAGTGTGCTACTGCTCTCTCCCCTCCCTTCCCCTCCCGCTGGCAACGAGCGTGCTCTGGCAGGGAAGGTCGGGGTTTCTTCATTTCCTCCCCCCATGTGTCCTCCGAGCAGGGAGCTGGTGCTGATCCCCACTGCATGGGGTGGGGAGTTGAGCTCACTCCCCTTCTCACCCCACTGAGGGAATGGCAGCAAGCCTGGTCTGGCAGAGAAAATCGGGGTTTCTTCCCCCCCCCCATGCCCTCCAAGTGGGGAGCTAGTACGGCAGCCTCGTGGCTGTGCCAGCATCCCTGCTGCATGTGGCTGAGCTCCCTTCCCACCTGCTGGGGGAGTGGCAGCACCCTGTGCAGAGGCTTTCCCCGCTGCAAGGAAGCACAAAGCCAGGTAAGCATCCCTCCCTCATGCCAAGACCCTCGCACCCCAATCCTCCTCCCTCACTTCCTTCCCCCTGCCAAGACCCCATACCCCCAGCTTACTCCAACATCCTCCCTTGCTCCTGCACCTTCCCTCCGAGCCAGACACCCTGCCCCAAGCATCCTTCTGCACACTCCCTCCTGGCCAGAAACCCTACCCCCAGCCTGCTTCTACACCCTACCTTTCACCCAGACCGCGCAACCTCTCCCCCTTCTGCACCCCATCTCCCACCTAGATCCTGCACCTCATTCCTATCCCACTCACTGGCAGCCCTTTCCCACACACTAAACCCCTCATTTTTTTCCCCACCCCAGAGCCTAAGGGGGTCCATAAAATCCACTAACTCTGGAACCCCAAAAAAGTAAATATGGCCTATGGGAAGCCCTGAATCTCAATCCTCCCTGTCTCCTCTCCTTGCCCTGTGGGGCTGGAGCACCAGAGGAGTGAGGTGTCTCAGTTGGGGGTTTTGGAGTTTTTTTGCTGCTCACTTATGTGGTCCCCAACTTTCTGTGGGTCTGTGGCCCTCCTCTCCAAAAAGGCTCCCTACCTCTGTCATAAAGAAAACATTGAAACCTTTTGTTGGACATAAATTAATATTTTACTTAAGTTTATCAAACTTCATTTTAAACAGGAGAAAGTTAAAACAATCTGTTTAATAATTTAAATTAAACCAGTCTCCCTAGCTGCAGCACTAGCAAAATGGCTTGGGCGTAATTATGGAATTAACGGTGAGTTTCCATTAGCAACTGGTGGTCTCCGGAAAGGTTTACATTGAGTCAGATGGATCACGGGACAAAAAGTTTGAGAACCACTGAAACAGAGGCACCCTCAGCCTTTCTCCCTAAGTTAATGTAATTCAAGTTGGGTTAATGCAATTGCAGCATAGTTGCATGGGGCCCAAATCTATCCCTAGTGCATGTAAAATTTATTCCACACTGATGGAAAAAAATTAGAGGGAATATTACCTAGCGTAAGCCATGTGCTCATGCAGTACCTCAGGAGAGATTCAAATGCTGCCCAGCTGATTAGCAGAACACCCACAGCTTTTTTTGTTTTTACAGGTAGTGCATATCGTGTATGTGTCAGTGCACATCAAAATTATTCTGCAGGTGGATGGAAAAGATTAGGAGGAACATTACTTGGAACTGGAAGAGCAGAGTGTGCTGCAGGCCAGGCAGAGGGGCAGGACCGTAGCATTGGGGTACTGCTGACAGGCAGGACTCAGGAGCATTAGAAGGGAGGCTGGTGCAGCAGTCCAGGCTGGAAAGCAGCAGTGCAGGGAATCAGTGGAAGTGCATCAAGAGAGCTGTGGGAGGCAATGCTTCAGTTGCTACCTCGACTTTCTATTCTACGTGGTGTCTGGCAGCACTCTTATCCTCATCTGAGTGCCTCCTGGCTGTGAATGAAGCTGGGCAACTCACATCTGTCCCTGGTGTTGGCTGCCTCATCTTCTCCCCCCCGGCTTGGCCAGGCTCATTTAACTGCACAGCCACTAATATGATCTATGCCAGTGTTTCTCAACCTTTTTAATAAAGTACCCCTTTTTTAAAAAAATAAATAAATAATATTGAATAGCCTCACTACCTACAGTTTTCAGATACTCACAATTTTTTTCTATTATTGCAACACATTTGTTTAAACAACTTAATCATAGCCAGGTGAGTGGTGAAATTTTTGGGTGTAAAAAGTACAAAAATAATAAAACATTGTAAAACTTAAAACAAATTCAGTTTTCTTCCAATTTCAGGTGTTGATATCCCCTCCCCAACTTCTCTTGAGTACCCCTAAGGGTACTTGTACCACTGGTTAAGAAACACTGATCTATGCCAACAATGCCCCACTGCCACGTATATTGGCCAAACTGGACAGTCTCTACAGGAAAGAATTAATGGACACAAATCCGATAGCTGAAAAGGCACTACACAAAAACCTGTTGGAGAACACTTTAATCTACCTGGACACTCGTTAATGGGTCTCCAAGTCACCCAATTCCACAAGCCAAATTCCCAGAGAAAGATTGGAACTTAACTTCATTTACAAGTTTAATTCTTATGCAAATAGTATGAACAAGGACATCAGCTGGCTCACACACTACTTTCCACATCTTGTGACTTAATGTACCTAACAAACAATGGAGGTGCTAATTGTTCTTATCAGCCTGTTCTAATTACTTGAACCATCTACTCACTGTCTCTATTTTTTCCCTCCCCCTTCTTTATTCTTGGATCTGGACTTCTAATACTCCAGTCATCTGAAGAAGTGGGTTACACTCAGGAAAGCTCATCTACATGTTTTGTTAGTCTTTAAGGTGCTATTAGTTTTTCCAGGAGTAGTGGTTAGTCCTGGCAGAGCCTCAAACTGGCTTCCCAAGCCCTGCCAGAGCAAGTCCAGGCCTGCCCAGCTGGGCCCTGGCCTGGTTTGTTTACCCTTCCCACTGCCCCCTCCCTCCCAGCCAGCCTGGGGAGAGTTTGGTGACTCCAACCACGTGCACCAGCTGCTTCCTCCCCTGGAGGATTCACATGATGTAATCGCAGCAGTGACGCAAAATCACTCCACTCCGGCCAGGCTTGCCCATTGGCTGCTACCGCTGGTTCTACAGGCGGGGTTTCCCCACTGCTCAACCGAACTTAGGCCGGGGGAGCCCCACCCCGGCGGGAACCCATTGGTCGCCTGAAATGCATGGAGGCGGGTCCTCTTTTAACCCCTGCATCGCCATGCTACTTGGTCTCATTCTACACTGGCTACTCAAGTAGCTTGTGTGGGCCTAAAAGATACTGCAAGGGGCCGCAGCTGCATTAGAAAGGGCTAACCCCCAGCAAAAGTTTGCTTATGCAGAGCAGGGAGCTGCCTGAGGGGCAGGGAAAATAGACACGTTTGATTGTAATGCCTCGTGCTGGAAGGCTACTGTAGATTTTGCAATAACTCCTGATCTTATTCACACAGCCAAATCTTTCGCCTAGGCTGTGTTCAATCAGAGATTAGTCTGAAATGCTCTTGCTGTCCCTGGGGTACACTTCAGGGATAACAAGGAGTCCTGTGGCACCTTAAAAACTAACAACATTTAGTTGGGCATAAGTTTTCGTGGGCAATGATCGACTTTGTCAAATGTATTGATTCTCCAAAAGAACATAAGCCCAGCCCTACTAGGTCAGCCTAACCATCCATCTTGCCCAGTGTCCTGTCTCCAGCGGTGGACCATGCTAGAGCTTCAGGCAGAATGTGCAAAAAAGGGCAGTTGGAGTAATCCACCCTCTTTCTCTCTGGTGTTTAGTAGTCAGGTTTAGGGGCTGCATTGCTGACCATCTGGGCAAGAACCCACTGATGAACCTTTGCCATAAAGTCATCTGGTTTTGACCTTCCTAACACCCTGTGGCAATGAGTTCCACAGGTGGTAAATTATGTGGAAAAGGTACTTCCTTTTGTTTTTATTAAACCTGCTGCCTGTTAATTTCCTTGGGTGACCCTTGGTTTTTTGTATTATGGGAAAGAACAATTTACTCCTCTTGCTGTTCATGATTTTACGGACCTCCATCTCTCTCTCGGGGTATGTCTACACTACCCTCCTAATTCGAAATAGGAGGGTAATGTAGGCATACCGCAATTGCAAATGAAGCCCGGGATTTGAATTTCCCGGGCTTCATTTGCATAAAGCCTACCGGCGCCATTTTTAAATGCCGGCAGTTCGAACCCCGTGCCGCGCGGCTACACGCGGCACGGAGTAGCTAGTTCGGATTAGGCTTCCTAATCTGAACTACCTGTACTCCTCGTGGAATGATTAGTTCGGATTAGGAAGCCTAATCCGAACTAGCTACTCCGTGCCGCGTGTAGCCGCGCGGCACGGGGTTTGAACTGCCGGCATTTAAAAATGGCGCCGGCCGGCTTTATGCAAATGAAGCCCGGGAAATTCAAATCCCGGGCTTCATTTGCAATTGCGGTATGCCTACATTACTCTCCTATTTCGAATTAGGAGGGTAGTGTAGACATACCCTCTCTCTCTCTCTCACACCCACACCCATAGTCTCTTTTCTAAGCTGAACAGCCCTCATCTTCATATCCTCTCCTTGTAGCCACTCCATACCCTGGATCATCAGGATCATCAGAGCCAGAGAAAGCTATCACCTGGTGCTTACTACTGTGCCTTTTGCCCAAGGGGCTGAAGGAGAGGAATCAGTATGGTATCTAGAGCAGCTGTGAATTGGAACTCCTGGGTTCTGTCTTAGAATCATAGAATAATAGGACTGGAAGGGACCTCGAGAGGTCATCGAGTCCAGCCCCCCACCCTCAAGGCAGGACCAAGCTCCGTCTACACCGTCTTCATCTTTGCCACTGACCTTTGGCAAATCATGTGTCCTTTTAGACGCCAGCCTTTGCTGGAAGCTACTGCTGTGTAGGCCACTTTCAGTGACCTATATACCCATTTCATGGCAGAAGTACATTATACATTGCCTGTGTTTAAAACATGGAAGGAACTGAAAGATGCTGTCTAGATTGGAGAAGGCAGATGCCTGCAGGTTCCTGTCTCTAGGCTTTAGTAGCATTAGTTTATCACTAGGGGAGTCCCAGCCTGGCTGCTCATTAGCAAGAGGGAGTGAGGGTGTATGGACGGAGGCCAGGTAGTCACTTCTTTCAGAGGCAGGAGGCTGTTCTTTGATATTGTTCACGGAGTGATTGTGTGTTTCATACTTGGGAAGGATGGCCCTGCCTGAAAGAGGCTTCCAACTTCCTTTGCCATGGTTTTGGGTGAAAGAATCTGTTCTGTGCTCTAGGGTGGGCTTGATATTAAATTTGAATCTGGATCCATCTGCAAATAGGGTCCGTGGGCTATCTGTGGATATAAACTCAACTTTGGCAGCTTTGCCCCAGACTCCTAATCTTATTAGATGATTACACCATGGTAACCACACCCCAAAATCACACCCCCGGGGACTTCAAGGCAGTTGCCCTTTCCCTGTTCATCACCACCTCTTGCTTCAGAACAAGTTCAGTTCTTGCTAGTCAGTGTAGCTGAGCTTTGAAATCTGCAGAATCTCTCAGCTGAGCATTGCAGAGACTAATTGTGCTGTCTTCCTGGCCTGTTCCCTCCATTAATTCAGCCTCGGATCGGTGACAACACAAGATATTTCTCTGAGATTTGGGGCCAGCTAGGTGGCACTCTCCCTAATCCTCCTCTCTCAGGCATCTGGAGCGGGGTAGCCCCTCTCTTTCTATCCTCCCACTTGTTCAGACTGCTAGCTGTAGGCGAGCGGGGAGTTGTAGTAGCAAATCATGCTGCAGAGCTGTGCAAAAATCTAGGGTTAGGTTGCCACTCTGCAATCGATCTCTCTTGGAGTGCTGCACATGGCAAACATAAATAGTCCCCAAAAGGCAGGCCTGGCTAGGGGCGGGTTTACTTTCTTCTGGGTCTGCCTCCCCCACGCAGCTCTAGCTAAACCTGATACAAACACACCCTAGACTAGGGTGAGTGGGAAAAGGCCAAGCCATGGCTCCAGGCTCACGCAGTGATCAGCCCGGCTTCCCACTCTGCCTCGAGGAGTGGGTTGTCCAGGCTGGCTGTCAAACAGAAGCGGGAGGCTGCGGCGGCAGGGTCCGCGCGCAGCTAAAACCCGGGGGGCTCTTTGCTGTGGATTCCAGGGGTACATCGGTATAGGGTGGGGGGGGGCGCTCGCATTCCCCCCTTTCGGAGCCGCTCTCCGCTGCAGTCACAGATTAGCTGGAGTCTTAGGGCGGCGCGGTGCGCTACCCGCAACGTGTCTCACTGCAGGGCGCGCTGGTGTGGGGGGGGTCATTTTAGCCCCCCCGGAAAGAAATGCACCAGCGCGCCTGTGACACCAGATCCCGGGAGCGCTGGGTCCCCGCGCCAAGGGGAGACCCCGCTTGTCTCCGTCGGCGGGACACGCGGCCGCCCCCTCCCGGGAAAGTCCTGCCCGTTGCAGCTCCAATCCGCGGCAGGGGAGAGGGGACCCCCGCGCCTGCCCCTCTCCGCGCCGCGGGCTCCCCTGACTCAGCCTCCAGGCTCAGCCCCCCCTGCCCTGCAAGGCTGTGGCTGTCAATCAGGCAGAGGGGGTGGGGCCAGCAGATGGGGCTCCACCCCTCCCTGCCCTCCCCGGTAGCAGCAGGTTTGAAGCACAGTTCCATTGAGCAACTTTTTTTCCCCCTCCCCAGCTATGGAGGTGGGGGCTGCCGGCAGGCTGCGGCCGCTGCCCAGAAGTTGGGTTGCTCCTGTGGGCTGCTGAGTGGCTCGTGTCCATGGACTCCTCCGGGGGAAGGATTTGTTAGCAGGAAAAAGAAAAGGGGGGGAAGCCCCTAGAGCCCAGCAGCAGCCTCCAACGTGACCCCCCCCCCGGCAGGGGGGACACGACCCTGCAGGCCGGACAATGACCAGCCTCTCCTTTGAGGACACGTCCCTGGACAGCCTGGACCCTTCCTTGACTCTGCAGGAATCCAGCGAAATAGACACAGCCCTGCTGAGCGACATCGATGGTGGGTAGCGGCCGGGCACCGGGCAGCTGCCCCCACGGGGAGCAGGCGTGGGGAAGCGGGGCAGGGGACAGCTGGGTCCGGCTCAAGTCCTTGCTAAATGGCAGCTCGGCCACGGGTCTGCGGGCAGCGGGGGTGAATGTTCCTGATGTCCAGGCACTTGTGAACCCGCCTGGCTTAGGGGGGAAGGGCGCTGGGCTTTTTTCCAAGGCTCTTTACCCTTCAACATCAAGGGGGAGGAGGGGTTATTTGCTGCCCCCCTCCGTGCTGCATCTGTCAGGGGCTCGGCCCCTTCCCATCCTCCGGCGCTGTGGCTGAGCTCCGGGCCGTGCAGCCGCTCGTGTTGCCCACGTGTGTGCGAGAGGGGCGCGCTCTGCAGGCGGGCGGCATCTCGGGGTGCTCTCCGGGTTGGTGCATGGCTGGGGGGGGGGGAGTTTCCGTTCTCGCGGGGGGGGGCTGTCCCCACACTGCCCCTAGGTGGGGGGTCACTACTCGCTGAGGATTTTGCTTGGCCCCTGCCAGGGGGTGCAGGGAAGCCAGCGCCACTAAGAAGGGACCAGCCCGGCGCTGCTCCGGGCTCTGGCTCCACGCCCGCTGCTGAGTTGTTGCCCCAAGCCCCGCCCCTTGGCTCCCCCGGGGCCCTGACGTCAGCGGGAGGGTTACTCTCGGTCATTTCCCTCTTGCCGGGGAGAGTTCAGCCGCGAGCGGGCGGCGGAGGGGGCGTGGCCTTGGCCTTGGCCTGCTGGAGAACAGGGCCCCCAGTGCAGCAGGGAGCGCCCAGCAGGGGCCAAGCCAGACCTCCTGGCCCTGGGCATCTGCTCATTCCCCAGCCCCTTTGCCTGAGCTGCCTGGGGCAGAGCGGAGGAGCCTGGCTTGGAAATGCTGCTTGGGGCAGAGCGGAGGAGCCTGGCTTGGAAATGCTGCTTGCCCTGCACCCGGCTCCTTGCAAGGGGGGTGCTGCTTGCAGCCTGCGGGCCCTGGTGAAACCGTAGCAGCCTCTGCAGCGGGTCAGGCTGCCCCAGGGTCTCCGCCAGAGTCTGTCGCAGGGATCTTACTTATTTCCATACTGGCCAAGGACTAGCTAGGCACATTCCCCTCCTGAGCTGCGGCTCTCCTGGCTAGGTCTGTGCCTGGATTGGACTTTATTTTGTGCCATTTTTGATGCCCAAGGACAGTGGGGATGAAGGGGCCCATTTAGAAAGGAGGAAATCCCCCAAGTATCCATAGGAGGGTGGGAAGACCGGTTCTAGACCCTGGTCAGGTCCCTGGGAGACATTCAAGTGAGTTTGGGTCAGGCCCTAAGTGAGCTTGGTTTAACAGAGGTGACATCTGCATCCTGCTGCGCACTCAACCCGTCCTTTCTGACATTCGTCTGTCCATGACTTCCGCTACATACATTCTGGTTTCATGGATGACCTGAAGCCAGTCCAGTTCGGATCCAGCAGGTGCTGCCTGCCTCGCTAGTCAGAGGGTGCCTTTTGAGGCTCACATGTGGCAAAGCTAGTGGCGCATGGGAGACTGTTAGGATGGCTAACTGTGGAGCAAGGCATGCATACACCTATTGGATTTGTCAGCTGGGTTTAAAAGTGGCGGAAGGTGATTTCTTTTTCTGCCGTCTCAAATTAAAAGCAAACAAACTGGAAAATAACCTGCCAAGAGGGTGCTTTCATGGAGCAGTTGAAGGCAGGAGGAGATCAATGGCAGGGAGCTGAAAATGGATGGATTCAAAGTGAAGAGAAGGGACACATTTTTAACAGAGAGTTTAACTGACCATTGGAACAGCTGACCAAGGGAAATGGGCTGTCTGTCATTTGACATCAGAATTCTCTGTTGGACTTTTGCCATCAACATCAGTAGGGTGCGGGCTTCTCTCTTTAAATCCAGAACAGATGTCTTTCCAAAAGAAAAAAACAAGGTCCTGTGGTACATTAAAGGCTTACACAGATATTAGGGAAGGGGGCTGCAGCTCACGAAAGCTTATGCCCTCATAAATGTGTGGGTCTTTTAAGTTGCCACAGGACTCCTCTTTGTTTTGGCTGAAACAGACTAACACGGCTTCCCCTCTGAAACTTTCCAAAAGACACGTTCTCTTCAACCACAAGTGAATGGGCTTGGTGCAAGAATCTTAGCATGGAGTTGACCCACCTGTGTTGTGCTGGAGGTCAGGGTAGATGGTCACAAGGATCCCTCTGAGCATTAAAACTGATGGAAAAGTGATGGGTAAATGTAAGCTGAAACCTGTGTGGTTGGTCACTTGAGCAGAAGATTGCTCAGAGTTAAGGCTGTTCCTGTGGCTTTGCCCAGCATGTAGTTTGTATTCTCTGATGCAATAATAAAGAACAATACATTAAGGGTTACTATTAACCGAGGGAAAGAAGGTAGTGGGGTGGGGGAAGCTAATGTGGCAGTTTTAAGGTTGCTCTGGCAATATTAATTCCTCTCATCGGCCTTCTGGAGGGTTACTAGAACAGCTTCATGATGCAATCCTGCTGGATTTTTACACAGCCTATCCTTGAGAAGATTAGCAAAAGGCAGCTATGTTATTGAATATGTGGACTGTGCAGCTGAGAGCCAGAGCAGAGGGAGTTTGGATCTGGCATTTGTTGTCCATACCCACCTCCAGTTAATTGCATTCTATGAGACCATAAAACCTGCCTTCGTGAACCGCTCAAAAGATATCGTGGTCCCCCATCTGCTGCCATATTGTCAGAGGTTTGGCACGTGCCCTTCTGCTAAAGGCCGAGCAGGTAGTCGCTCAGTCTGGGCCTGGTCCTGCAAACTGCTGCATCAGGGCAGATCCTTATCCTGGTGCTAAGTCAGTGGGGGTGCCAGCTGCTGGGGCATGGCACTGACCCTTTTTGAAAGGGGTGGTTGGGGGTTCGCTGAGCACTGCAGCTAGGTCACTCCCTGGGCCCTGCTCAGTGGAGTAGGCTCAGGCACTTTGCCAGAGGGGACCTCTAACATTCCAAGTGTCAGACGATCCCCCTCACCCTTCAGACCTTGTCATGTATGCAAGGGGCACATATGTATTAGCTCACGTGTGAATTGCGTGTGCCCATCCCAACCCTCACTTCACTGAGTTGGTACATTCCAGGGGCGCATTGTGCTGGGCACTGCTCAGACATGCAGTGAAAGCTGCATAGGAGCTGGTAGGCTGACATGGGATGAGGCATATCGCTCAGGACAGGTAGCCTTCATGGATACAGAAAACCTTGCCTGCATAAGTCCCCAGAGGATCTCTTCCCCCCATGACCCGCTCCGTCTTCCTGCGGAGAGGCCCTCTGCTACACCCCACCCTGCCTCGGTTGTTTCAGTCCACGTGCAAGCTGCTGGCAGCACACCTGGCAGAACCATCCCGCTGTGGATGGGATGGGTAGGGTACCCACAAATCGGTCCCACTGGAGTTAGGGGGAGCTTTGCTGCAGGTGTGGAGAGCCCCTGATGTGAGCGGGGCAAGCTGGAGCAGGCAAGGGCTTTTGCCAGCTGGGCAAGGCTAGGGCTTGGGAACAGGACAGAAAGAGGAGCAGGCTGAGCTTGGCAAGGCGGATTGGGCAACGTTGCATTGTGAAGCTGGGGTCAGGAGCCTGTTCTCGATTCTGCTGCTGTTTCGCTGTGTGACTGTGGGTTAGTCACTCCCGCTCACCTTTGCAAAACCCCCGCCTCCCTGAATCCTGCACAGGGAAAAGCCCCAAAAGCCTGATTTTCAAAGGTGCTGAGCCTTCCCTTTGACAGTTGTAGGAGACACAGACGCTCGGCACTTGTGGAAAATCACTGCCAAGGGCCAGGCAGTAACTCTCTTCCGATGCAGTGAATTGTTGGGAGCTGGTGCAGAGACCGTGAACTGCAGCTTGGCCTGTGAGCTTTGCAGGGGGCTGCCTTTGCTTTTTCCCCTTGTGCGTGACAGGTAGAGCAGGACTCGCTCTCCCCTTGTGTTAAGCTGACCTCCCAGCCTTCACCAAGGCGGGCGCCATGCCCACAGCTATGTCAGACAAGAGACTGACGACAGTCTCTAAAATGCAAACATGCCCTCCTGCTGCCCGGGGGAACTCAGAAGGTAACTTCCGATCAGTGGCCCTTCAAACATAGATGTCCCGGGGCAAAGGGCTCACCCTGTTTCGGAAATGCTACACAGCTGTTGCTGTTATCTCCAGGACCAAACTGTGGCTACGTTCCTGGCGGGGCTTCAGTTCTGATGCCGAGGTCAGTCGCTTAAGTCTTTTGAGGCTTTTAGTCCCAGGCTTTGGGCCAAATCCCAGGTAGAGCAGTTGAATTCTGTCTGTTAAATTCCTCGCCTCTTCTGTTTCAATGAGTTGCAATGTCCTTTACTCCCTGTCCCGGCGTGGCTGTGTGCAGTTAGTGGCTGCTGTGTTTGGCTCCAGAGGTGGCTGAATTTTGGTGATGCTAGGGAGCGTGCCATTCCTGGTTATGAATAGCACGTTGGACTGCCCCATTTCACACGCTCCCACTCCATGGCTGGCATGCGCTTTGAAAGGGAGAGGGGCGAAAGGCAAGAGGGAAAGGGGGAGGAGAGGAAGGGGCTGAAAGAGCGGGGTAGAGCTAATGTGTCTGAAGGAGGCTGTTTTGTCATCCCCGCCCTTTCCTCCTCACCCTCAACACAGCAGAGCGCTCAGGCTCAGGGGCTCCCTGCTGCGTGATTGCTGTTGGCTCATTTTCGCAGGATCCTGGGCAGAGGAGGTGGCGAGACATGAGGCATTGTGGGTATCTTCAGAGGAGTCTGGCTGCATATCTCCCGGCACCCTCTGGATCGTGTTTTCCTTGCACTAATGCAACAATAAAGAACTTCTCTCCTGTGGAGCCAGCCGTTTCTCCCCCGTGCCCGGCTGGGATGGTCTAGGCGCTCCTGTCCTTTCAGTATCCTCGCAGCATGGAGGGTGCCCACTGACAGCAAAGAAAACCCCCCCCTTACCCCTAGCGCGGGGGGCTGTGTGTGACCCTCGGGAAGCCACTTACATTGAAAGGCTGCAGCTTTCTTGCTGAGGGGGGAGTTTGCAGGGTGTGACAGTGGGGCCCAAGGGGGAAGCTGTGTCCTCCCGGTCTGCTAAACCATCCCACTCAGGCCCCGGCACGTGGCTCCCATCCAGGGATCCTCCAATTCTTCTGTAGGGCGGAACGCACCTTGTCTCGTGGCCCCCTCCCTTCCCAGGCACCATCTCCCCGGCCATGCCTCCCACACCCCACTCGTGACCCCATGCCGTCCCTATGGCAACAGCAGCCTTTGCTGCCTTGCAAAAGCCACATCTGGCGGCCTGGGAACCCGTTGGAACTACTTCTGATACTGCTCAGCGGCTGGGAAGGAGCAGCAGGGACCGGCGCTGGGCCAGCCACCCCTCCGCAGGCTGCGAGCAAGAGGCTCCGCGGGCTCCGGCCGGGGACTCTGAGCTAGCAAACCCCTTCCATCTCTGCAGAGTCTCCTGCACTCACAGACAGCCACAGGTCTCTGCCTTCTGTGGGGGCTCTGCTGCCCCAAGCCCCCCGGCAGCCCCAGTTCCAGGGGAAGTTTGGTTTCGCTCCAGTGGGTTTATTGGCGCAAGGGAGGCTGGCGTGGTGCCCGGGTCTGTCGCTGCCATGCGGCTGTGGCATCGGAGGTGCTGATGGTCGGAGTGGGAGGGCTGGATGGGGACAAGTTACATTATTATTTAGAGCCTTTGCAGATCCTGTTTAATTGCTTAACCGGTTGAAGGGGATGCAGGCAGGAGCTGGGGGGAGGGTGGGGATGTGCTCCGGCCTTGCTGGAGCAGCCCCTACCTGTGCCCCACCTCCCTCCACAGACAGAGGTTGCTCCAGATGCCAGGAGCAGCCCTTCTACATGGCAAGAGGGGAGCTACTGCAGCCCCCACCAGTTAACCTTAACCTCTGAGCTTCACCTGTTATGGGTGAGGCTCCCCAGTTAAACATTCACATCCCTACACCCTAGTGCGCTAGGCGCTGTACAAAGACGTGCATGGTGCCCATTCCTCCATTAGGCCGCTAGGGAGGCTGAAGGCTCCAGGATAGATCATTGGCTTGTTTTCCAGGCCAGAGGGAACCGTCTGGATCACTAGTCTGACTTCCAGATAGCTGAGGGCTGGGCCACAAAACCAGTGGGGCCCAGTGGTCTGCTCTGCTGCCTCGGAGCTGTGGCATTGCCAGTGGTGCCAGCAGCAGCCCAGCGGACTGGGCACATTGGCACCAGTGTGAGCAGGGCCAAGAGGCAGGGGGGCAATGCAGGAACTGGCTTCATCGGCCCTGTTTTCCAGGTTGTACTGTCCCCCCTCATCGCCACCGCGTTGTGACCAGACACAGATTCAGCCCAGCTGGTGCTGGGGGGCGGGGGGGGGGGAGGTTAGACCGAGCAGGATTTTGCTTTGTGTTTTCACCAGTCCCCAGACTGGGCTGCTGGGCTGCAGCTATTCTTGGTTTCCCAGGTTCGGTTGGAAACAAATTTCCCTGGTTAGCCAGAGTGGCACAGGGGTCTCTGCTTGGTGCCGTGGCACGCCCCCCCTTAGCCAGAGTGGCACAGGATTCTCTGCATGGTGCCGGGGCACGCCCCCCCTTAGCCAGAGTGGCACAGGGGTCTCTGCTTGGTGCCGTGGCACGCCCCCCCTTAGCCAGAGTGGCACAAGAATCTCTGCATGGTGCCGGGGCACGCCCCCCCCTTAGCCAGAGTGGCACAAGAATCTCTGCTTGGTGCCGGGGCACGCCCCCCCTTAGCCAGAGTGGCACAAGAATCTCTGCTTGGTGCCGGGGCACGCCCCCCCCCTTAGCCAGAGTGGCACAAGAATCTCTGCTTGGTGCCGGGGCACGCCCCCCCTTAGCCAGAGTGGCACAAGAATCTCTGCTTGGTGCCGGGGCACGCCCCCCCCTTAGCCAGAGTGGCACAAGAATCTCTGCTTGGTGCCGGGGCACGCCCCCCCCCTTAGCCAGAGTGGCACAAGAATCTCTGCTTGGTGCCGGGGCACGCCCCCCCTTAGCCAGAGTGGCACAAGAATCTCTGCTTGGTGCCGGGGCACGCCCCCCCTTAGCCAGAGTGGCACAGGGGTCTCTGCTTGGTGCCGTGGCACGCCCCCCCTTAGCCAGAGTGGCACAGGATTCTCTGCTTGGTGCCGGGGCACGCCCCCCCCTTAGCCAGAGTGGCACAGGGGTCTCTGCTTGCTGCCTGGTTGGGGCCCTTGCCCTGTGCGGAGATGCAGCATCCAGCTCTAATGGCTGCTTGAAAGGCTGGGGGAGGGGGGACAAACCGCTGTGTCCTGAGCTGTCAGGGCCTGCCCTCCACTCTGCCCGCTTCCTGTCTGATCCCCGGGGGCCTGGGACCCTCCCGGGCTACGTGGGGGGCGGGGGTGCAGCTGTGTCAGACGGGCGGCGAGAAGCAAGTTACCGCAGGGCAGTGTCCTTCAAAAGCGCCTGGCTGCCAAGGGGTTAACCGTGCCTGACCGAGAGTAACCCCGGCTGGCAGCGCCGAGGGTGAAGGCGAACAGCCTGGAGTAACCCTGCCCCGTGCCCCTTGGAGGCTGTGCGGGGAGGCCGGGCTGTCTGGGGGCGGCTGGCAGGGCCGCATAGCAAGGCCGGGCAGGCGGGCGCCGATTGGCGGAGCCGGATCACCTCATGCGCGAGCTGTGATTCACAATTCCACCCGCACTCCTTCCCCGACAGCCGGGGAGGCGGGAGGGGGCGGGCGGGCGGCACCTGGGTTTGAAATAACCAAACACAGCCTGGCTGCCCAGACTCTGCCACCTTCTCCCTCCAGCTGGGCTGGGCTGATCTGGGTGCGTGGGCCCCGTGGGCGCCTGTCCTGGCCGCGGCGGGATGGAGTGCACTTTCGAAGGTATCTCCCTTCCACCTCCCCCTCCTTCCCCCGCCTGTGCACACACACTGCTTGTTTGGTGCATAGTGACGTCCAGATGTGCAACCTGCACCCGCCAGATGTGCACCCCCCCCTTGTGTGGAAACTGAGGTGGGGCATGTGGGCAAACATCCCCCCCCCCTGCAGTGGGAGAAGGTCACCCCTGTTGGCGCTGGGGGCGGGGAGGGGGGCTGAAATCTCTCCTGCTTGGTTCCATTGAATGCAACCCTGTCAGGTCAGGATCCTGGGGCGACTGGAGAGCTAGGGACCCCCTCCAGTTGGGTGCAACCGTAGCCGCTGGAGCAGTCCCAGCAGAGCCTGACCCTGTCCCTTTGAAAGCTGCCTGGGACGGGGGGCGGGGGGAGGAAATTGTGTGATTCTGTGAGCAGCTGAGTCTGGGGAGTGTGGGGCTGGATTAGTGATGGGGACAGCGGGGAACTACTCACCTGCGACAGACTGCGGAATAAACAGAATAAACATGTTGGGGGGGGGGGCGTCTCCCCGTCAGATCTGTGACCGCCTAGAAATGCTCCATGCCAGGCCCCTGGATTATGCGAGGATGTGGTGCCATGAAGCCACGGTGATGGCCACATCAGAAATAGGCTGCACACGCCACGGTACATGCGTGTGAGAGAGAGGCTGTTGTGTTCTACGTAGAGAATCACACTACGTGGTCTCAGATGGACCGGCCCCTCTACAGCGTGCTGCCTCGCTGTGTATCTTGTTATAACTGTGTAATGCGGCTCTGCAGGTATACAGACCCCAAGTGCGGCTGTTTATTGTCCTCCCGGTTGTTCTGCCCGGCACTGTGCAGGATGACCCCTGCAAGTACAGGAGTGACCCAAGCGGTGCTCGGCTCTGGCTCTGGGGTACAACTCTGGCTTGATTGCACGTGGCCTTTCTTTGCCGCAGGGAAATGTGAGCCATGTTCTCACAGTGGAGGTCAGAGCAGGGGCCTGGGACCCAGGACGTCTGGCATTTGCTGACTTGGTGCATGAACTTCACCCCCGCCTGCATTTTCAGAGCGTCTCCATTTTTGGGAACCCAGCTTAGGATCCCTGGGGCCTGATTTTCCAAGGTGCTGAGCAGCCCCAGCCCCCGTTAACTTTCCCCTTTCCCCTCTGGCTGGAATGATGCCCGTGCATCTGGCTTTAAGGCACAGCTCTGTCTCCGCCTCCTGCAGCCAGCAGAGCCGGGTTTCAGCCCCAGGTCCATGCAGCAGGCTTGTCTAGACGGGAAGGGCAGCTCCCAGGATCTGGGGCAAGCGCGTAGCTCTCTTGAAGGCAGGTCCCTGGGGATGCTCGGTGCGTTTCCTGCACACCTGACAGGCCAGAAGAGTGTTCCCAGGGATGCTGCCTCTTTCTCGCCTGATAGAGGGGCTTGGTGATGGAGTAGCCACCCCCCCCCCCCCCGACTCATGGGAAGTGCTAATAAGGCAAATGAAGCAGAGCATGGAGAGCTGCATTTCTCCTCCCCTGTCCCATGCTTTGTCCCCAGGCTATATGGACGGGAGGGGTACAGGTCTGTTCAGACCTCAGGTCACTTCTTCACTGTGAGCTCATGATGTGGGGCCTGATCCCTACCCCACACTGCCCCTGCAGAAACCAGAACGCCAGGCTCCATGGAGCAGGGAGAACTAGGGCAGCCGTAAGAAGACAGCAATGAGTAATGAGATGGGCACTGCTGACTTGGAGACATTTCCTCCGCTGCGTGGTTGGGCTGTTTCCTTCCTGGGGATACAGGATTGACATGGCTCAAACCCAGACCCCCCCCCCCTCACTCCCTGCTGCTCCCCGCTGCTCCCCAGGTCTGTCTGCTGGTTGGGCCTGGCCTCTTAAGGTATATCTATGCTGCACAGCTATTTCAGGATACCGGCGGTTGGGACACAAGAAACCTGGGTTCAAGTCCCTCCCAGAATAACTACCCCAAGTCTTAACAAGCTGCCTGTTATTTTGAAATATTTTTCAAAATAACGGGTGTGCTATTTTGCATCCCGGTAACCCTCAATCCATGAGGGCTAAGGGATGTCTCAACATTGATTTATTTGTTTGTTTAAAATATTTTTACCCCACCTCTCTATTTAAAATATTCGAGGCGGCTCCCAACATTTTTAAAACACAGTATAAATATATATAAACAATTTAAAATATGAGACCCCAGAAGGACACAAAACCTGCGAAGCCATCTTGAGAGGAGGGACACGCACAAATGCAAACCGCAATAAAAGCACGAGTGAAAAGACTGGCTTTAGCCTGATGCCGAAACAATGCTAATGTTGGTGCCATGCGAATATCCCGGTGGAGAGAATCTACGTTATTTCGAAATTTGGTGCTGCATAGACGTGCACAATTTCAAAATAGCTTGTTCGATTGAAATAAGATTCGCAATTTGTATAGCGCAATTTGCGTATCTTATTTGGAGTGTAGGGTGCTGTGTAGATGCATCCTTAGTGATTTGCTCCAGTGTTGCTGTCATCAGGACATTGGGTAAGAGCTGACTTTACACCAGAGAAATCCACAACAAGGGGCAGAATGGAGTCGGGTGTGGGGGGGGAGGTGAGTTTTTTAGTACAGTTGGTCAAAAAAGGTCTCTGGAACCCTGAAGAAAAACCCAGGCAGGGGTGTAGGTAGCAGAAAACCGTGCTGCTTTCAAACTGGAGATTTCCTTCCATGTCAGCAGGCGAGGGACAGTGATAGTGATCAGGCTACCACACAAGAGACCTGGGTTCAAGTCCCTCCTTTGCTGTGTGCACCCCAAGACCTTGGTCAAGTCACTTAATTGCTCTGTGCCTCAGTTTCCCCTCTGTACAGTGGGGCTGGAATAATCCTGCTTTTCTTCTTCCCGCTGCATTGTCCATCTGGGTTGTAAGCTCTGGGGGAACTGGACAGCAGAGCTCTGTCTCTTGGCATGTGTACGTACAGCCCCTCACCGCAATGGGCCTTCATTGGCTCTGTGCCACCCTCATAGCCCTTCCCCATCTGCAGCCACCATGGGCCGGGGCCCTGCAGCCCCTGCTCCGTCCCTTGTTTTCTTGCCGCTCACTCGTAGGTGTTCCCTGTCAGGCTGCGATGGGAAAGCACCTGGGCCCAGCTCCCTTACTGAGTTGCTCTCCTGTGAAGCCAGGGGAGCAGCCCAGGTGAGGAAGGGCTGCAGGATCGGGCCCGTGGGGCTTGGCTGGGCGTGGAACAGCCCTAAGAGAAGGGGTGAGATTTTAGATCCTCTCTCTCTTGCACATTCCTCGCTCTCCTGGTCTTCGGGCCCCCCCTGCTGGCTGATGCTGTTATCACACCCACAGCTGACAGGCCACGGATGGTACACGACTCCCGTGGGCCAGGGCGTACCCTACGTGGGCAGCTTGTACAGGGCTTGGCTAGAGACCCAGGGAGGCTGAAGGCTTCTGGTCCAGTCTGCCGTACGGGGCTGCTCTTTTACCTCCTCAAATTCCTCCCCCAGCCCTGTGTGGGGCGCTGAAATGGGGGGGGCTTGGGCAGCCGACCCTAGAGCTGCCCATTAGGAGACACTTGAAGAGCCTCTGCACTTCGCCTCTGCACTTCGCCTCTGCACACTAGCACTGGGGACTGGGCCCCCCTGAGGCAGGCTGGGATGGAGGGAGCTTTGAAGCAAAGGTGCCGGAGGCCCAAGGCAGCCTGCAGCCGTTGAATGCAGAGGGCCGGCCCGCGGGGGCTGCGTGTCTTACCTCGCCCTGTTCTGCCCGCAGTGGAGCCACTGGCTTGCCCAGCTGGCCACACGGCGCCCTCTCGACGCTGGCAACCCGTGGGCAGGAGGGTGCAAATGGGAACACTGAGCATGCGCAGGAAGATGCAGCCTTTGGCTCCTGGTCGCTGCCTGGGATGTAGGGGGCGGTGCCCCTCCCAGTCTGAATAGAGTTTGGGGCTTCCTCCCGGTTCCTAGAGGTGCCCACATAACGAACCCCACGGCTGACGCGAAGGCCAGATTCAGCGCGAGGCCCCGGGTCCAGCAGGGGGGAGGCAGGTCCTCTGTGCCAGCCCTGAGGTGGGGTAGCGGGCCTGGATGCCTGGCTTCCACCAGCGTCTCCCCCCCGGCCGTGTAATGGCTGAGCTGGGTCTGGTTGCATTGGCACAGTCCTCACACTGCAGAGCGTGGGCCCCCTGCCTGCCAGCCAGCCCTGTGTTCGGCGCAGGTAGAATTCGGCGCTCTGGCAGGCGGGCCCCCCTCTCACTGCTGGGCCGGCGTGGGGTGTTTTCCAGACATGCTCCAGCTCATTAACACGCAGGACAATGAGTTCCCAGGCCTGTTTGACGCTCCGTTCGGCGCACCCGCCACCCCGATGCCCGAGGCCAGCCTGCCCGGGGGGCTGCCGTCCACTCCCGGCCCCCTCGACGGCTACCTGGGGCCCAGCCAGGCGCCTCCCGCCACTCCCGTGAGCATGTTCCAGGCACCTCCGCCGCTGCAGAGCTTCTCACCGCAACCGCAGCCAAGCCGGAAGGTGTCTCCGCCGGGCGTCAAGGAGGAGCCCATGGGACTGTCTGCCGGCCAGCCCCGGGCTCCGCCCCAGCCGCCGCAGGGGGTGATGGCAGTCCAGAGCTTCGCCCCGGCGTCCCACGGCCAGTTCACCCCACAGTCCTTGGCAGGCTACCAGAGTCAGCACGGCTTCACTGGTAAGGCGCGGGATGGGCGGAGCGCCCCTGGAGACGGTGCCGGGCCCCCTGAGCTCCCACCAGAGTTGTGGATTTCTCTGGTGGGCACCCAGTGGGACTCAGAACTGGCCCTGAAGGGGCAGGGCTGGTGTGGGATCAGTGTCTGTAGAAAAGGCGTTGTCCCCCGGTGCAAGCTGACAGCTACTGCTGCAGGGGGTCCATTGAAAGGAATTTAGACTTAAATATTTTGGCTTCCAATTTTTTTTCCTGCCCTGGGTGGGGAGTGTCTTTTCGGGGCTTTGAAAACATGCATTGAAATGCCTAATTGCTACTTACTCGCTAAGCAGGGGGTTTTGGTTGTGTTTGGAAGAGAAAAAAGAAGTGGGGACCAGTGTTTACGTAGGGCCTATAATATTGGCAACCGTGCTGCTGCAGGGTCAGCCAGCAGAAGAGTGCAGATCCAGTAAAAAGGCCCTGAAGGGGGTATCCCTGCAGGGGTGGGGGTCTGTGCAGTGGGGAAAGGGCCAAAGGGGAGGGAGGCGTGGTCTGTTTTCAGACTGGCTGGTGATGGGGCAGAGTGAGGGGCGGGATGGGTGGTTGAGGTTCTGTGGCTGCTGCAGGACCACAGGTGGGCTGGGCCCTGGAGTGTGGGGAGCAGGCTCCATACTGTATCTAATTTGCTCTCCTTCCTGCCCTCAGCAATACAGCCCGGAGGGGCTGCCCCATCCCCGCCCAGCCTCCCTCACTCCCCTCCGCAGATCCAGCCCGTCACCCTGCAGGGTCAAGTCCAGAACATCTCAGCCCAGCAGCTGCTGGCTACAGCCGCCATGGGCACCACCCACACCGTCTCCTCCCAGATCCAGCAAGTCCCGGTAAGCTGGAGCCAGGAGCATGGTCAGGTAGCGGGAAATCCAGGCGCTGCTCCCCCAGCTGGGGTGCGAGGCTCCAGAGCTAACCCCCTGCCCGCCCCACAGGTCCTGCTGCAGCCCCACTTCATCAAGGCCGAGTCCCTGTTCCTGACGGCTGTCTCCGGGGCAAAGACCTCCACCCACACGTCGCTGGCCACCACGGCGGCCGTCCAGTCTGCACCGCTGCAGGTCCCGGTAGGTGAAACCCCCCCTCATGAGTCCATGTCTCCACCTCCAGGGCTGGATTTGCAGTTTGGCCTCAGGCCCGGAGTCAGAGACACTCGGGGGGAGCTGGAACCAAACCCTGGGCTCCTGATTCCCGGGTGAGGGCTTTGCTCCCACATTCTCACTCTGTGCCGGGGCCTGAGGCTGCATGGCTCCTGGCACGTCACCCCGCTGTGGTACCTCAGCCCATTGCAACTGGCGGGTTGGGATGGGGGCTGGGATAGGGGCAGCAGAGGGGGATGGTGGTGCTGGATGGCAGGGGCTGGGGCTGGGATAGGGGCAGCAGGGGAGGGGTGGTGCTGGATTGGCAGGAGGTGGGGGCTGGGATGGGGGCAGCAGAGGGGGCGGGTAGTACTGGATTGCTGGGGGAAACAGAGCAGCGGGAGCGGGGGGGGTGCTGGATTGGCAGGGGCTGGGATAGGGGGTAGCAGAGCGGGGGGGCAGTGCTGGATTGGCAGGGGCTGGGATAGGGGGTAGCAGAGCGGGAGGGCAGTGCTGGATAGGGAGCAGCAGAGCGGGGGGGGGCAGTGCTGGATTGGCAGGGCGTGGGGGCTGGATAGGGGGCAGCAGAGTGGGGGGGCAGTGCTGGATTGGTAGGGCGTGGGGGCTGGATAGGGGGTAGCAAAGCGGGGGGGGCGGTGCTGGATTGCTAGGGTGTGGGGGTTGGGATAGGGGGCAGCAGAGCGGGGGACAGTGCCAGGGGCTTGGATAGGAGGCAGCAGCAGAGCGGGGGTCATTGGCAGGGGCTGCCTTTTGGGACGGGGCAGCCGCAGAGCTGGTGTGGGGCTGGAGCCCAGGGCGGGATGGCTGCGATGCGTCAGGAGTGCGGGGTGCTGACAGAACTGGGCGGAGCTGCCTGGGGGGGGCAGGGAGGCGCCTGGCCACTGGGAGGTGGGGCAGGCTGCTGGCGCGGGCCAGTCCCAACGCCCGGCTCTCTTGCAGGCCCTGGTGAGCGGCGGCACCATCCTGGCCACCGTGCCGCTGATGGTGGATACCGACAAGCTGCCCATTAACCGGCTGGCGGCCAGCGGGAAGCCGGCCGTGGTGCAGAACAAGGGCGAGAAGCGGACGGCGCACAACGCCATCGAGAAGCGCTACCGCTCCTCCATCAACGACAGGATCATGGAGCTCAAGGACCTGGTGGTGGGCTCGGAGGCCAAGGTACCCGGGGGCCTGGAAACGGGGGGCTCATGGGTCCTGTCGCAGCAGGGTGGGGGTGTCTGTCCCAGAGGCAAGCGCTCGGGTTCCCCTGCCCTGCGGGTGCTGGGCCGCACTGCAGGCCAGGAGTGAGGGGCAGTGGCAGAGCTGGGCGGGCGGACGCTGGGGAAGGGGCTGAGGGACTGTAGGCCCTGCCCTGCCCAGCTCCGGCAGCCATGCTGCATTCCCATGACACTGGCATGGCCTGGTGGGTTTTGCTCTGCCACCCTGTTGCTCTCAAGGGGCATTTGCTCCCCCCCAGGATGGCACCCAGTTGCCGTTGCCAGGGGCTGATCTAGACCTTCTCTCCGGGGTTGGCTGCGTCCAGAGGAGGGCTGACTGGGGGGGGAGGGAGGGGTAGGCTGTGCCTGAAAGGCCTCGTCCCTCTCGGGCAGCTGAACAAGTCGGCCATTCTGCGGAAGACGATCGACTACATCCGCTTCCTGCGGCAGAGCAACCAGAAGCTGAAGCAGGAGAACCTGACCCTCAGGATGGCCGCTCAGAGCAACAGTGAGTGCAGGGAGGCTCTCCTGGCGGGAGCTGGGGTGGGTGTTAGTTAAGTCCCTTCGAAGGACTTGGAAGTTGATCCCGGGTTATGCCGCAAGTGAAGTGAGTTTGGTGGGTCTCGGTCTGGCCCCAGCAGAGGCCCAGGACTCCAGCAGCAGGTTGGAGGTGTTGGGGAGAGATGACATGTGGTGACACTGTAGAGGAGGGGACAGTGGGGGACAATGGGGTGGGGCAGACAGAAGGGTAGTGGGGGGATGCTGTAGGGCAGTGGGGGGGCCAGTGAGGTGGGCTGGGCAGATGGGCCATGGGGGGCACCGTGAGGCGGTGGGGGGTACTGTGAGGTAGAGGGGCACTGGGGCGAGTTGGGCAGTGGGGGGTAGTGAGGTAGTGGGGGGCATTGGAGTGGGCTAGGCAGAGGAGTCGTAGAGGCACTGTGGGGCTGTGGCAGGGCACTGTGGGACAGTGGGGAGGTGCTGGGGGCAGGGCAGGCAGAGGAGTCGTGGAGGGGCACTGGCTCTGAGGGGCTGGTGCTGCCCAGCTCGGGGTCAGGAATACCCCAGCAGCCCTGGCCTATTTCAGGGTGGCGCGAGCTCTCCAAAGCCATGGGGCCTGCCTGCTGCCGGTCAGCCTAGGGGAGCCGTAAGTGGCAGCCTGGTCTCATGCCCTTCTGCTTCCAGAGTCCCTGAAGGACCTGGTGGCCACATGCAGCGGGAAGCCGGACGTGCCCATGGAGGAGACGAAGCCGGAGATGATGGACATGCTGACGCCCCCGCCCTCGGACGTGGGCTCCCCCTCCCACAGCAGCCCCTTCTCGCTGAGCTGCGGCAGCAGCAACAGCAGCGACTCGGAGCCCGAGAGCCCACTGTTCGAGGAGACCAAGGTGATGAGGGGCGTTGGGTGGGGCAGGAGATGGTTCTGGTGGGACCCCAGCCTGGAGCCCGGGGCTGGCAAGTGCCCACATGGCGCTAGGGACGGGGTGGGGTCCGACACCTGACCCAAGGCGAGCTCTAGCCATGCTCCGTGATGACAGTCCCTGGGCCTGTTCTGTCACCCACCCAGCAGGCGTGGAGGCTCTGGGCTGTCACCAGGGTCTTTGGGGCCCAGTTTGGCCTGAGCTGGGGGATGACAGATCTGCGCAGTCCCAGTCCCCTAGTCATAGCTGAGTGCCTTTCACCTTCCCGGCCCTGCGCCGCCTCTGCTCTCCTGGGGAGGTGGGGAAGTGGCAGCCTGCTCTCGAAGGGGAAACTGAGGCACAGACCGGGGCTGTGACCTGCCCACGTCGCGTGCAACGCTGGGAAAAGAGGCCTGGCTTGCAGCCCTGAGCTCAAAGCTCTCCTCCTTCCCAGCATGATCTGGCTTTCCAAAAGGAGCAGCCCTGGCATCAGATCCCTTGGCCTACGTCACAGCTCCATGTTGATGACTGGCCAGTGACATGGGTCCTTTTCCCCCTAGCTGGTCTGGCCCCTGCCTGCCAGCTGGCCTGGTGCGCTCCCGGGGGGTTCCCCTCCTGCTGAGCTAGAGGAGACCCGCTGTGGCAGCAAGGACTCACGCCTGCCTCTCTGCTTGGCTTGCAGGGGAAAAAGGAGCAGCAGCTGCTGTCCCCTGGCAGCCTGGGCATGCTGGATCGCTCGCGCATGGCGCTCTGCGCCTTCGTCTTCCTCTGCCTCTCCTTCAACCCCCTGGCCTCCCTGCTGAGAGGCGCCAGCCCCGAGGGCGCCCCAGAGAGCAGGGGCTCCCCCAGCCTCGGCAGGAACATAATGGGCCAGCCGGATGCCGGAGGTAAGTGCTGGGATCGGCACAGAACAGCCCCTGGGGCAAGAGATTTAGTGCTGCAGGGGGTGATCAGGGCCAGAGCTCCCTGGGGTCAGGCCATAGCATAGCAGGGGGCTAGGTAACTGGGGTGATGGGCGGAGGGCTGGACGGTAGCCAGGGGTTGGGGGGCTGGTTGGGCCAATGGGGCCCAGGCTGGAGGGTAGCTGGGGGTTGGGGTGACGGGGGCCAGGGAGGAGGGTAGCTGGGGTTTGGGGTTATCGGGGCCAGGCTGGAGGGCTGTGGGGGGCGGGATTCTGCTGCTTGTCCAGGGCTGTGGCAGGAGCAGCTGGGGGGAGGGCTGTGTGTGGTCTGTGGCCCCATGTGGTCCCACAGCCCCTGCTCCGTAGCACGGGGGGCCCTCCGGGTGCCGGTGGGGCGGGAGCTCGGGGGCTGTGATGTGGTGCTAACACTGTCCCTGGCCTCCGTCTCTCTGCGCCCCCTGCCCAGACGAGGCCTCGAGCTGGCCCACTCTGATCTTCTGGGGGCTCAATGTGCTCGTCGTGCTGGGAGCCTTCGTCCGGCTCTTCATCTACGGCGAGCCGGTCACCCGCCCCTACTCGGAGTCGTCCGTCCTCTTCTGGAGGCACCGCAAGCAGGCGGACCTGGACCTGGCGCGGGTAAGGAATACAGCTGCTGGCGGAGCCCTGGGTAAGGGGCCGCGGGCGGGTCCCAACCCAGAGTCGTGTGCATCTGCCTGGGGGGGCCCAGCTCCTACCTGGCACAGCCCCACCCCCAATTCCTGCCAGGCCCCGCCCCTCTCTGCCCACTTGGCATACTTCCTTGGCCCTCCCCACCAGCCCTGCCCAGCTCCCAACTTCCCAGGGAAAGCCCTGCCCTGGCAGAGGCCTGATACTCAGCAGTGGGACTCCCCACCCCGCAAGCAGGGTCTTGACACCCTGCATCTTCTCCGTGCTGGCAGGGGGACTTCGCCCAGGCCTCCCAGCACCTGTGGACGGCCCTGAAGGCCCTGGGCCGCCCGCTCCCCACCTCCAACTTCGACCTGACCTGCAGCCTCATGTGGAACCTGATCCGCCACCTGCTGCAACGCCTGTGGGTGGGGCGCTGGCTGGCTGGGCGAGCCGGAGGCTTCCGGCGAGACCGCGAGCTGAAGGCTGACGTGCGCAAGAGCGCCCGTGACGCTGCCCTGGTCTACCACAAGCTGCACCAGCTGCACATGACCGGTAGGGGGCACCCGCGGGCCTTGATGGGGGGGTGATTACTGGAGTTAGGCCAGAGGAGGGCAGGATATGGGGACTGGATGCCCCTGAGGGGCAGAATACAGGGATTGGATTCCCCCATCGCAGCTGGATATGGGAAGGAGAGATTGGGGCTGGATAGCGGGTTGGTCAGTCCCTGATCCGATGCTGTGCCAGCCTCCCACTTAGCTCTGTCTGTGCCTCTCAGCCCCGATCCACAGACCCCCACTCTCTTCTGCTTTTGCAGCCGGCGCTGTGCAGGAGGGAGAGGGGAGAGGCCAGGTGCTGCCCACCTTCCCCATTGCTGAATAAAGGAGGAAGAGCAATAATAAAAAATGTGGAAATGGCAGAGGTGCTGAATGACTTCCTTTTATTGGTTTTCACCAAGATTGGTGGCAATTGGGTGCCTAACCTAGTGAATGCCAGTGAAAAATGGGCTAGGTTCAGAAACGTAAGCTAGGAAAAGAACAAATTAAAAATTACTTAGAAAAGTTAGATGTCTTCAGGTCATCAGGGCCTGATGAAATGCATCCCAGAATACACAAAGAGCTGGCTGAGGGGGTATCTGAGCCATTAGCTACCATCTTTGAAAAGTCACGGAAGTCCAGAAGACTGGGAAAGGGCAAATCTAGTGCCCACCTATAAAAAGGGAAATAAGAACAACCCAGGAAACCACAGACCAGTCAGTTTAACTTCTGTGCCAGGAAAGATAATGCAGCAAATAAGGAATTCATCTTCAAACATCTGGAAGATAATAAGGTGATAAGTAACAGTCAGCATGGATTTGTAAAGAACAAACCGATGTGATCGCTTTCTTTGATAGAATAACAAGCCTTGTGAATAAGGGGGAAGTGGTAGATGTGCTATCTGTAGACTAGGGATGTTAAGAAGCGGGTTTTTAACTAATCGAGTAGTTGATAGAATTTTTATCGACTACTCAATTAGTTGATAGACAGTTGGCTCAGTCCTGGCTCGTGCCGGGGTCCAGGACCAAACCCCACTGCGGCTCTGCAGTTTAAAAGGTAATAAGAGCTGGGCAGCCTGCCCCCCGGCTCCTACTGTGTTTTAAATTGCAGAGCCGCAGCAGGGTTTGGTCCCAGACTGGTGCAAGCAGGGACTGAGCCAGGCTGCCTGCCCAGCCAGCAGCAGCCCCTGTCCACGGGGAGGGCCGAGCGGGGAGTTGGGACCCCCTGTGGACAGGGGTTGCTTCATGGCAGCAGCTCCTCCCTCCCCCCTGCTGCTGCCTCTGATAGAGGCAGCAGCAAGGAGCTCAGGCAGAAATCCAGAGATGATGCTGGGAAGGAACTAGCTTTTAAACCAGCTCTCCCCAGCATTGGCTCCTGCTTCTTCCCCTGCTGCCTCTGATACAGAGACACTAAGTGGGGGGAATGTGAGTAGCTGACTACTCCCTTGTATACCTAATCTAGACTTTAGTAAAGTATTTGATACAGTCTTGCATTACTTTCTTATTAATAAACTAGGGAAATACAAAGTAGATGGGGCTACTGAAAGGTGGGTACATATATTGGTTGGATAACTGCTCTTAGGGTACGGCTACACTACACAGGTTATCCTGGAAGAACTGTTCAGCATCCAAGGAACGCATTTGCTCTTCCACTTTTTTTGCGGAAGAGCAGACACACTCTTTCAGAAGCCCCTGTATTCCTCGTTCCACAAGGAATAAGGGGGCTTTTGAAAGAGGTTTTTTTTCTGACATTTGATCCAGTCTTCAGGGATCAGTTTTGGGACCAGTTCTGTGCAATATCTTCATCAATTATTTGGATGATGTCATAGACAGTACGATTATAAAGTTTGCAGACGATACCAAGCTGGGAAGAGTTGCAAGTGCTTTGGAGGATAGGGTCATCATCAGTGTTCCCTGTAAGATAAGCGTTCGGGTGGCTGCCCAGGAGAGATTAAGGTGCTGCCCAGCTGAGCGCCCACAGCCAACAGTGTGTGTTTCTTTTGGTGGTGCACACCTGCACATACCTTGGTGCACATAACAAAATTTATTCCACACATGGATGGAAAAACTGAGAGGGAACATTGGTCATCATTCAAAATGATCTGGACAAACCAGAGAAATGGTCTGAGGTAAATAGGATGAAATTCAATCAGGACAAATGCAAAGTGCTCCACTTAGGAAGGAACAATCAGTCTCACACATACAGAATGGGAAATGACTGTCTAGGAAGGAGTCCTACAGAAAGCGATCTAGGGGACATAGTGGGCCACTATAGTGACTAAATATGAGTCAGCAGTGTGACACTTGCAAAAAAAAGCAAACATTCTGGGAAGCTTTAACCGGTGTATTGTGAGCAAAACATGAGAAGTCATTCTTCCGCTCTACTCTGCGCCGATTAGGCCTCAACTGGAATATTGTGTGCACCACCTTTCAAGAAAGATGTGGACAAACTGAAGAAGGTCCAGAGAAGTGCAACACAATAATTCAAGGTCTAGAAAACATGACCGGCGAGGGATGACTGAAAGAACTGGGTTTGTTTAGTTTGGAAAAGAGAAGACTGAGAGGGGACATGATAACAGCTTTCAAATACCTGAAAAGGTGTTACAAGGAGGAGGGAGAAAAAATATTCTTCTTAACCTCTGAGGACAGGACAAGAAGCAATGGGCTTAAACTGCAGCAAGGGTTGTTTAGGTTGGACATTAGGAAAAACTTCCTACCTGTCAGGGTGGTTAAACACTGGAATAAACTCCCGTGAATACAGGGGACTGGACTCTCGAGTTCCCTTCCAGTTCTAGGATTCTATGAATCTGTGATTCCTCCGGCTAACTCCGTAGGTGACCTGAGTCCTGTAGGAGTGAGGCGGCCTCAGGGCCCGTGGCCCTCAGCAGGAATGAGCGTGGGGGGCCTGGTGAGGAGGGAACACCCCTCAATGTTAGGCTGATGTCCCCCATCTCCTCGCCCATAGGGAAGCACGTTGGGGGCCACCTCTCTGGCATCAACATGGCGCTGAGCGCTGTCAACCTGGCCGAGTGCGCGGGTGACACTGTCTCCGTGGCGACGCTTGCCGAGATCTACGTGGCCGCGGCGCTTCGCGTGAAGACCAGCCTTCACCGGTGCGTCCACTTCCTGGCGGTGAGTATGGCTGGGGGGCGGGGTTGGCCCAGTGTAGGCGGGGCTCCTCCATGCCCCACCCTCCCAGGGCTGCTCCAGGATGGGGCGCTACAGGCAGCATTCCCCACAATCAGGAACCCTCTTACTGTTTGGGGTGGCTGGGGCCCATCGAGCCTGGCACCCCCTGCGAGGAGGGGTCCATAGCTGGGCATCTTTCCTCCCAACCTCCCTGCTGCCTCGGACCAGCCCTGAACTGGATGCCAGCTCTGGCCATGGTGCTCTGCCCAGACAGCACCATCCTGTCTGGCTGCCCCCAGGGCTGCGCTTGTCCCCATCTCGCCCAGAGGGGCTGACCCGTGTCTCTGCCCCTGCAGCGTCCCTTCCTGTGCAGCGCCCGGCAGGTGTCCCTGTCGCACAGCGGCACCGTGCCCCCGGCCATGCAGTGGCTCTGCCACCCTGTGGGCCACCGCTTCTTCGTCGATGGAGACTGGTCTGTGAAGGGCACCCCGAGGGACAGCATCTACAGCTCCACCGGCAACCCAGGTACCCCGTGTCTCACTGCCCAGCTGTCTGTGCAGGGCGGGCACAGCCCCAGGGAGAGGCAGGCAGGGACTGCGCCCACATTCCCAGGCTCAGCTCTGCGGATGCCCCTCGATCCCACCCCGTAGTCGCTCTGGGTTCCCTTGCAGCTCTGCTGCTGCCCTTACCCTTGGTTTCCGGGTTGCTGGGCACCTTGCCAGGGACCAGCCTGCCCTGCCCCTTATTAGGATGCCCCCAGCAAGGGAGGTGATTGGTCCCTGTGGGATTTGCAGGGCGAGCTGGAAGAGTCTGTCCCTCCCCCCAGCCCGGCTAACAAACCCCTCTCGGTGCTTCCCAGTGGACCCCCTGGCTCAGGTGACCCAGCTGTTCCGTGAGCACCTGCTGGAGAAGGCTCTGTGCTCCGTGGCCATGCCAGAGCCCAGCCCACCGGCCACCCACACAGAAGGGTAAGTACCAGTAGCGGCCCAGGGCAGAGAGACATCCAGCTGCTGGCTTCCTGCCAGCCTGCAGCAACCACTCCATGCACCCCGAGTCCCTGGGAAGGGGGTGAGGACCCAGGACGGTTCACTCTCCTGGCAGCCGCCCCAACTGCTCCTCTCCCCCTCGGCCCCAGGGAGTTCTCCGATGCCCTGGAGTACTTGCAGCTGCTCAACGGATGCTCAGACGCGGCCGACGCCCCCAACTGCACCCTCTCCATCAGCTCCGACATGGCGGCCGGCACAGGTGAGGCCATCGCGGATCAGTGCAGATGGGGCGGGGGGCCGGCGCCGAGAGGCTGGGCGGATGCTGCCATTGGGGCTCTGACGGGAGCACGCGGCACCTGGGGTGTCCAGGTTAAGCTGAGCGCGGTGACCTGGGGGAGCTGTGAGAATTACTGGCCTGGGATTGGGGTGCGGGGGGGACTGTGCAAGGCAAGGGGGTGATGGGAAGGGGCAGGCGGCTGTCGGTTCCTCGCTGTGATCTGCTGGCTGGTGCCACCGGTCCCATGTCCCCCATTTGCAGGCAGCGACCCTGTGGCCAGGTGGTGGGCGTCCATCGTTGCCGTGGCGATTCACTGGCTGCAGGGGGACGACGAGGCGGCTGAGCGGCTGTACCCGCTGGTGGAGACCATGCCCAGAGCCCTGCAGGTGTCGGAGTGAGTGTCTGCAGGGATGGGGACGGGGTGTCCGCTGCTGGCACCCCCTGGGGACCAGGCGGGGGAGGCGTGACACAGTGTCATATGCTCACCAGAGCGGGCGGGCGGGGGGCATTGCATCCCAGGGAGACAGATTTGGAGGTGGGGCTGAGAGAGGGGGCAGCAAGGGCCAGGGCTGGGCACCAGCGTGACCCTCTCCCCCTCTGCTCACGTAGGAGGCCCCTGCCCAGGGCGGCGCTGCACTCCTTCAAGGCCGTGCGAGCCCTGCTGGGAAAGCAGGACAGCAGCCAGGCCAGCCTGGGCCAGTGCGAGAAAGCCAGCGGCTCCCTGCGGGACAGTCTGGGTCTCAGCTCGCCCGCCACCAGCACCCTGGACAAGGTGAGTCCCCGGGCGGGTTGGCCTGGGAGGGGGCGGGTGAGTCGCTGTGAGTGCTCGCTGCTCTCAGCTGTGTCTCTGGACTCTCTCCCGCGTGCCAGGCAGCCGCCGCTGGGCGACGCACGGCGCTGCAGGAAGCAGGGAGCGGTGCCGAATGCCGTGGAACCATCTGACTCGCTTGGGTCGTGCCCCCAGATGGCCCCGGGCCTGGCCCGCCGGACGCAGGCCTCGGCTGGCAGGGACGTGGCGGCGGGCGCCGCGTGGTGGCCGCAGCTGCGGTGCATTGTAGTTGCATTGCATGTGTGAGAAGGAGTGTGCAATGCCTCTGCAGTGCAGCCCAGCTGGGCCAACTTCCAGCACCAGCCCGCAGCAAGGGGCCGGGGCACGAGGGCCGGGGCCCGGCGTCAAGCACCCGCCTGGCAGTTCCCGGGGAGAAGCCCTCCAGCGCACCGGCCCTCGCCTGTCAGCGTGGCAAGCTGGGACCCCGATGGGCAGACCTGCTGCATGGCACCGCGGCGGGAGAGGTGGGGAGGGCCGGGCCCAATCTCCCTGGGTCGCCCCTGCGCTCTGTGGTGTCTGTGTGGGCACCGCCCTGGGGAGCGTCTGTCCTGCAGGCTCTGTCCGTCCGTCCCTCTCACCCGTGCCCCTCCCCTCCAGGCAGTTCAGCTGCTCCTGTGCGACCTGCTCCTGGTGACCCGCACCAACCTGTGGCAGCAGCAGATGAACGTGAGCCAGCAGCTGAGCTGCGTCTACCAGGCCTCGGCCCTCGAGCTACGGGGCTTCCAGCAGGACCTCAGCAGCCTGCGGCGCCTGGCCCAGACCTTCCGGCCAGCCATGCGCCGGGTGAGCCGGGGGGCGGGGGTTCTGGGGGAGGGTCAGCTCTGTGCCTCGTCTGCCTCTGCTTCCCACCATGCTTTGGGGCGGGCCCTCTGTGGAAGTCCCAGGGTGCTGACGTTGCCTGGGGGCTGGCCTGGCGCTGGGGTATCTGGGGGCTGACTCTCACTGGGGGCTGGTCCACAGGTGTTCCTGCATGAAGCCACCGCCAGGCTGATGGCCAGAGCCAGCCCCACCAGGACCCACCAGCTGCTGGACCGCAGCCTGCGCAGGAGAGGGGCTCAAGCCAACAAAGCAGGTGAGGGGGCGGCCTGGGGGTAGCGAGCCCAGTTTGCCTTCTGCCCACCAACCTGCGGGGCTCTGCTGGGCGAGCAGGGACTGCGGCAAGTGCCTTGTTCCTGCCCCGATGTTGGGAGGAGGATTCAGCCCCCATGGCCCTGTCTGTCCCGGGCCTCTCAGAGCTGGCCAACCAGAGCTGGCCGAGGGGCTCTATGGCCACCCCTTAGGAGAGAGGCTGAGACCCGGCACCAGCTCATGACATGCAACATGATGCCAACACACCTAGCCTGGGGCAGCAGATGGGCCCGGTTCACCCCACCCTTCAGCCTACTTGGTACAGGGCTGAGGGGGACCAGCCAGAGGCCAATCCGGGGTGTACGGAGCAACAGGCTCCGCAGTGTGTGGCCGGCAGGGCCGGTGCTAGCGTGGCTGTTGGCCTGCCGGGGGTAGAGGGTAGCCTGGGCTGGAATGCCTGCAAAGGACCAGTCCCCCCCCCCGTCCGTCTGTGCCACAAGCAATGGGCATCTGATTGTGGCCCTGCCTTGCCCCTCCGTCACCTGGACCCCTCTGTCGGCGCTGGCAGCCAGTGCTGAACAGGCTGGACCCTGTCTTGGCTTTTGCAGCCGGCGAGCCGGAGAGCCACCCCACGCCGCGGGAACATGCCGAGGCCCTGCTGCTGGCTTGCTGCTACCTCCCGCCCAGCTTCCTCTCCGCGCCCGGCCAGCGCGTAGGCATGTTGTCCGAGGCCGCCCGCACCCTGGAGAAGCTGGGCGACAAACGGACGCTTCACGACTGCCAGCAGATGATCATCAAACTGGGCAGCGGCACCACGGTCACCACTGGATAGCGTCGCGGCCGGAGAGCCATGGACCGCGGGGGCGGGAAGGCCGCTGCTCTGCTGGGCCCGGCCTCCGCTGCTCCCTCTGAGCGGCTGTGTCATGGCCAACGTGTCTCCTTGCTTCATTGCCAGGAGGGCTTGTCATTACCACTGGGGGCCGGGGCAAGGGCGCTGGGAGCCTGGACTCTCTTCGCTGACCCTGGGCAAATCACTTCGCTGACCCTGTGCCTCAGTTTCCCCATGGGTGTAGTACCCTTTGCTAGCCTGGGGGTGCTGGCTGTGGAGCGGTGTTGCAGGCAGAGCGTTACGGGGGTGGCGCGAAGCAGGCTCTGGGGGCTGAGCATGGGGGCTGGGACATTGGCTGGGGGTGCCCTTGCTCCTAAGCCTACTGCTGAAACCTGGCCTCCTGCACACACGCACTGTGGGGTCCAACTGGCCCCAGCTAGAAGTTCGCCCCCAGCATGTGGGGACTGCCAGGCGCTCTGTGGCCCAGGCTCTGCAGCCTGCTGAGCACTCGCCCTCGGAGCCACTGGTGCTGGGGGACAGCCAGGCCCTTGTTGTTACGGTCTTATGGGCCATGGGACCGGCACAGGCCTGGGTGTGCTCTTCTCCTGCCCTTGCCCTCCGCTCCTCCGCCCCACTGCCCTTCCCTCCATGCCCCCAGCCACTGAGGGTGGGCACTGGGACCTCTAGTGGCACCTTCTCTGCTTTGCAGTATTGGTCCATTTCTCCAGCCTTCTCCCGTGCCTCCTCCAGACAGCCAGTTCTGGGCTGATGCCCCGGCCTTCGCCCTCACTTCCCTGTTGGAAGGCCCCTGACTCCCTGCATCAGCAGCTGGCAGAGCCCTGGGCACCAGCTCAAGGGGCTTCAGGGAAAAAGAAGAGCCGGGTGGAGGTGGGGGCAGCCTTCGGTGATCCTGGGGGAGAGCGATCGCAGGGGTGGGGCCGGGCACAGAGCCCCGGGCTCCATGTCGGCTTGGTCTGGCGTGCTACCCACAGGGCTGGGGCTGTGTTTGCAGAAGGGCTCAGTGTTAGTGCTGGGGGGGGAGGTCTGGGGTGGGCAGCACCCCCGGCGGGGGGGCCGTGGCATCAGCGTGCTCCTGCTCCGGCATGGGGGCGGCCACGTGCCAGGACTCGCAGTACTGTACCTCGCCGCCCCGCCCCGCCCTGGCGTTTCCTTTCTACCGGTTATTTTCATAGTTGGAGAGTTTTTTGTACAGATGATTAAAGTTGCTTATTTATAACCGTGCCTGTGCTGGCTGGGGGGCGCTGTACCTGACACCCCAACTTGGGAGGCTCATAGTGCACGGCCTGGCCTGGCCCACGCGGGGGTGGCGGTGTTATTGCGCCCAGCTGGGGTGGTTCATCCCCTCCAGCCTGTGTCAGCAGGGGCCAGCCATGGCTGCTGCATCTCAGGGGAGCCTCTGCCTCCCTTCCCCCCTGCTTTGTGATCCAGCCTGGGCACAAGGAGCAGCTGGCTTGGGCCTCTCCTGAGAAGCAGGGGCTGTGGCATGGAGCCTGAAGGAAGCCCCTGTGCTGAGGACTCAGCAGGCTGTCCCCCTGGTGCCCGACACTAGTGCTGGAGCACGTGGCTTGTTCACGTGGTCGTGGAAATCAAGGCGTCAGTCCCGCAGGGCTCTGGGTGCCTGGCAGGCTGGAGAGCGCGTGTCACGTCCCAAGTGCCAACAGGGTCCCGCTTGTTGCAGAAAGGGGGGGACATTCTGCAAAATTCTGCCTGTCCCTGCTGCCCCGCGCGGGTGGGTGTGTAGCATGTTTGGCACCGTGTCCCTGGAGCCTGCCCCTGGCTCCCATCCCCAGGCACACGGACGGTAAGTAGAGTCACCAGGGTCCCATCCAGATGGGAGGAGGACGGAGGCCAGGACTCCTGGGTGCTGTTCCTGACAGCCGCTGCCTGGCAGCATGACCTGTAGGGTATCACTCCCTCCCAGGGCCTGTTTCCCTGGTGCAGGGTTAGACGGACGTGCTGGATCACTGGGGCACCAGGTGATTCACAGGCGGGTGTGTCGCACGGGGGAGGCTGGGGCTGGCTGAGGGCACGACTCCTCCTGGATGGGTGGGAGCAGGGTTGTGATGGGCAGAGGCCCAGGTGTCAGCACTGAGCTGCCCCTAAGCAGAGTCCTGGAAGTGGGGGGGGGGGGAGGGGGTGCTCAGGGCAGGCCCCTTTGCTGTGGGCTGTTGCACCCCTTAGGCCATCAGCACCCAGCCTGGGAAGGTGCCGCACTGGGAGCATGGGGCGTATGGTGCACAGGCGGAGCAGTGGGAGCAGGAGAGGAACATCGTGTCTGTGTCAGGGCAGGGCTAAGCGGAGCCAGGCTGTATCACCCTCAGCAGGGCTGGGAAGGGGCACGCTAGCCCTTCTTCCGCTGCCCGGGCTGCCATCAGGACAGGTGGGCTGCCGGGGGAGGGTGAGACACCCTGGCTCCCTGCCACAGACACTACCACTGAGCCTCAGACTCATCCCTACCGAGCTAAGCCGGGACATTTTGGCTCCTGCCTTGCTTGGCTGGTTCTATTGTTCCCTTCCCCCACAGCCTGCTGTGAGCCTCTCTGAGCCACGCATCATGCCCTCCTCTCCCCCAGCATCACACAGGGCAGCTAGCCGGAGGGGCTGAGCCCAGTCCCACGGCGTGAAGGCTCATCCAGCTACAACTGCACCTCAGCACAGGGCCTGGTTTCAGCCGAGGGCGTAGGCACGGCCTGGCAGCGCTGCACTGGGGCATGCAAACACCAGCTGGGCACGGCAGGCACAGGGCTGAGCAAAGACCCGGGGGAGAGCAGGCGTTTGGCAGCGGCTGGATTCGGTCCCTGCCTCAGCCCCTGATGTGAGCTGTTTAGGGTGGCTGTGGCCAAGGCCGAGTTAGGGGATGCTCCTCCAGCGGGCTGGGGGCCGGGTACAGCTAACAGGGCCCAGACAGTTCATCTGCTGCACCCTGCACGCCGCAGGGGAGGGCGGGACGCCTGTTAGCTTGCATCACCGCCGGAGCATCGCTGGCCTAGGGTGGTGGCAGCAGCCGATCGACTGCCTTGGTACTGGCTCAGCCCCTGCCTCGCCCCAGCCCCACAGCGCTGGGCAGGCCCCAGAGACTGGGCAGGGGGCTCCCTGCTGCTACCCAGCGAGAAAAGTGGAGCCACAGGTGTGGGCCCTGCCGGCGAAGCCAAACACCGAGCACTTGGCTGCCTGGCACAGTCCCTGCCAATGGGCCGGGGGCCTTACATATCCCTCAGGCCGCTGTAGGCAGGTGTCTGCCCCATGCACTCAGCTCCCAGCACGCGGTGCCACTGCTGGGTTGGTGCTTGGGGGGGCGGGGAGGGAGGGGACAGATACCAGCTGGCTCCCCCCCCGTCAGTGGCAGGGCCTGTGTCTGTGCAGTACCCAGGACAGTGGAGGGCCCAAGCGCAACAGGGACTCCCCGCCATGCCCCTAAGGCTGTCAGGGGCCCCCAGCTATCACTCCCCCAAGCCACCTGGCTCTGTGTGCTACCTGGCCTCATACCCTTGCCCCTCTCCAGGGCAGCAGCAGGGCATCTGGGGGCCAGTCACCCCCAGGCAATGTGTATGGGGGGAGGGGTGACTGCTGAGCCTGCAGCCTGGCACCTCGCTTGGTGCTGCGCCCACAGCATCACCAGCCTAGCTCATGGCAGGCCCCAGCCCGCGGCACGTCAGCCTTGCGTGGGCCTGTCACAGGCCACGCCACCACCGTGGGGGGGGGGGGGCTCAACATGCCACCACCGGGGTGGGGGGGGATCAACACACCACCTGGCAGCTGGGTGGGGGGTCAGCAACGGTGCCCGGGACGTGGTGGTGCCGCTGTTGGGAAGGGATGTGGCTGGAGGCTGGGGCATAGCATGGCTGGCTGGTTCCCCCTCTCCCCCAGCCATTAGGCCATACACATTCATAGTGGCAGGTGGGGGGGGGGGGCCCTGAAGGAAGCACATGGGGCATCTTGGGGCTCCCCTAGGCAAGGATGGGGGTGCTAGGGCGGGGCAGTATCTACATGCGCTAGTGGCCCAGGGGCAGACGGCTGCCAGTGTTGGCAAGAGGAGACCTGCAGGGACCCTGCGCCTGGGCAGACTTGCGCCCAGAAGCTAAGGGATCTAAAACAAGGGGCCCCAGCGGCGCTGGGGAGATGATGTGGGCAGGCCAGGTGCCAGGCTGAGTTTTGGGGATGTTGACAAGGTCCCAGGAGGCGTCAGCAATCGCGTATGGGAGGCCAGCAGGGAGCTTTGGCTTGAGGGGCAGAAAGAGATGAGATACCTTGAAGGAAGCAGACCAGTAATCAGAGCCCCAGGGGGGCTGGACTTGATGACCTTCTGGTGTCTCTTCCAGTTCTATGATAAGGGGATGGTTTGATGAGATAACAGGATCTTGGTAACTAATTGACCATTCATTATCAGTGGGAAATAGGTCAATGGAGGGATGATAGGAGTTACTATAGAGAACTTTCTGGGTGTCTGGCTGGTGAGTCTTGCCCACATGCTCAGGGTTTAGCTGATTGGGGTCGGGAAGGAATTTTCCTCCAGGGTAGATTGGCAGAGGCCCTGGAGGTTTTTCGCCTTCCTCTGTAGCATGGGGCACAGATCACAGCTGGAGGATTCTCTGCATCTTGGGGCCTTCAAAGCATTTGAAGACTTCAGTAGCTGAGATCTAGGTGAGAGGATTATTCTAAGAGGGGTGGGTGAGATTCTGTGGCCGGCACTGTGCAGGGGGTCGGACTAGATGATCATAATGGTCCCTTCTGACCTTAAAGCCTATGAGTCTATGAGATTGCTGGGTGAGCAAGATCCGTGCCCCTCTGGCTGGCCAGGCTCCCCGTCTCCCTGACAACGGGGGCTGCACTGTTATGGCAATGCCCCTGAGGTGGGGGCCAAAGGAGAGGAGAGGTATTTGCTTTCGTTACCTGTGTGTGTGTGTGTGTGTGTGTGTGAGCGCATGCACGCGCGCACACGCAGAGGATGCACTCTTAGAACTAATGTCATTGTTGCAACCTTTGTTCTATTCCTCAGCTGCTTGCTGGGGGAGGGGAAGGGGTCACCAGGAGAAACACAGGCTACGACGAGACGGCCACATACTTCCAAAACAATTGTTGTATCTTTATTGACGTTCTGAATGCAATGACCTGGTTTTTTTTTTTTTTTAACTCTTAAGGAAAATAAACATCTTTTAGAAACAGCTTGTTACACACAATCTTCAGTGTGAAGCAATATACTAAGTACACTAGTCTTAACATTTACAGTCGTCATATATATTATATATATGTATATGTATACATATATATACACTATATAATGAGGCAATATATAATACACACGATTTACCATTTTACAGTCATATGTACAAGATGCCACTAAAAACAGCCAGGATTTCAGGCAATGGTGCCAAGGACGCAGATAGTTTTTTTTCTCATGGTCCGAGGCAAGCTTCTGAAACAACAGACATTTCTTGGCCAGCAAACATTGAGGGCGAGGTGGTGAGATGACTAGCAAAGCGAGGCGGTGGTGACGAGCGCACAGTACTACCAACAGACAGGTTACAATGGGAAACTGGTTTTGCTTGGGCACAGCCCTGGCGGGGGGGAGGTCCAGGTTCTTTGACTGGCTGCAATGCAACAACAGATCAGGCTGTCGCGGGTCAGCTGGGCAGGAGAGGACGGGAATCACTGCTCACATCCAACCCATGTGAGAATTTTAAGCCTCTACAAGTCACACAAATGTACAGTAGAACCTCAGTGTTACAGACAACTCGGGATTGGAGGCTGTTCGTAACGCTGACATGTGTGCACTGCTAAACAAAACATTATGGTTGTTCTAGCAAAAGTTTACAACTGAACACTGACTTCCTACAGCCTTGAAACCACTATGCAGAAGAAAAATGCTGCTCCCCTCACCCTTTTTAAAGTAGTTTACAGAGCACTGTACTGGAGTTGCCTTGCTTGGATTTTGTCTCTGCCGCTGCCTGATTGCATAGATCCGGTTCTAAATGGGATGCGTGGTTGGTTGCTCAGTCCGTAACGCTGGTGTTCCTTACGCTGAGGTTCTACTGTAATTCATTTTCAGATGGGCTCATTCTTTCTGGTGTATGTTATCATGGCAAATCTTCATTAAGGACAGATCCGGCCAAATGCCAACCAAAATTGCCTCCGCTAATTCGCCCTTTAAACTGTGTGTGTGTGTGTGCGGCTCTGGTTTGTCACTCTGTATTGCTGTTCATCATGGATCTGAGTTTAGAAACTGTCCGTCGGTCATCTAACTGGTGTCACTGGGCCAGCATGCCCAGCAGCAGGGCAGGTCTAAGCCTGCACTAGTGGGCTGTTTCCATCGTGTTCAGCCTGGTCCATTCACGATCCCTCCAGTCTCCAGGATGGAGGCAGCGTTCCCACAAGGGCATCGGACAGCACAAAGAAAGGGCTGCGACGTCACGAAGCAACTCAGCTAAGTGGGAGAGGGACCAGGTCGCGGTTACCCAAATGTCTCTGCAACCAGCAATGCTGGGGCCCCAAAGACACGGGGCGCCTGCATGCCAGTGGCATAGGGCAAGGGGCTGGTAAGTTCTTCCAGCTCTAGATGGTTGCTGGCGTGTGCTGGCTGCTCCCTGCTCTAACGAGAGGTGCGGGAAGGTCGCCTGGTGGGGCTCATGTGAGTTCAAGACTCACCAGTTATGCAAAAGGACGGGAGCAAAGCTAGAACTGCTTCCAGCTCCAGCAAGGAGAGAGGGTGCTGCAGACGCATGTTCAAGCGGGAGAGGGGGGCAGGGGAGATGGGGGGGGGGGTGCAGCGAGCAATTGTTTGGGCCGGCTCAAGTGACAGCTGCTCGCTGAGCTTTCTGCTCCCTGTGGTGGCTGCCAGCTCACCACAGCGTGCGAGGGGGCAGCCCCCTTCTCCTACCTGGCCTCCTGCCAGCATGGAGCACAAGGGGCCTCTGAGGAGCCACACAGAGGAGGTGCAGAAGGCTGGTAGCTGGACGGGAGCCACTGCCCTCGCTGGTGTGAAAAACGCTGGGGCTTGGAAGTCCGGTTTACAGCACACCGGAGATGGGACCGTGACCCAGGGGGCTGGGTGGGCGTAGGAGGCCCCTGTGGAGAGGGAGAGTTCGGTTGGCTCCCTGGGGTGACTAGGGCTGGCACCCAAATCCATGGCTGCTCCTTAGAACCCAGCCACCAGCCAAGCACCTTGGTCACTCTGTGGTCATGACCATGGGGTCACCATGGTGCATTCATAGATAGCCCAAGCAGCAGGGAACGAGCAGCCGTCAAAGCTCAGCAGCGCACCTGGAAGGCAGGTGCGGGATTCGGACTCTTGCATGGCACAGCAGCAGCGGGCAGCATTGGGTACGGAGGGACGAATGGCGCACCGGGACGCTGAAGCCGGCAGCCGGGGCAGGGTCCGGGCTGGTCTAATGGATCAGTATTGCTTGTCACTCCCTGCCTGAGCTGCTGCGGGTGCGTATAGTGTTCCTCCTAGAGCAGCACACACCAGGACACAAGTCCAGTCCAGAGGGGGCAGGAGAGCAAAGCTGAAAGCTCAGAGCCAATGCAGGGAGTCGTAGGTTGGCTCATGAGGGGAACGATCTCAAACTCCCGTTTCCGTGCCAGAAACTCAGCCCATCTTCCAGGCCCACACAGCCCTGTGTGGTACAAAGCGACGGCTGCAGCAGGAACTCCCAAAGGCAGGCTAGGACCAAAACAGCATTTCCGCCTCCCCGGGCACACACCAACTTCCACCCCCAGCCTGTGCCAGTCACCCCCACCCACCTGTCCACATTGCGGCAGGGAACCGGGGCTGCAAATGAAAAACAGAACCAAAAGAGCAAAGTGTTGTTTCAAATATCAGGCCATTTTTTTTCTCATGTCGAGCACATATATACAGACAGACACCATGAGGTTTGCTGAAGGCAACATCTCAGATCAGATCAGAGTGAGATATGGAGGACTGGAAAGCTCTCATAGTCCAGCTGTTCCAGGGTAAGACAACATAGTCAGTAACCCTTTTACACTGTACCCTCCCCCCACCCTCTCCCGCCCCACCCCCACCCCACCCCTGTGCAGCTAATGTAGTTCTGAAACACAGTCTGTGTTTGCTGTGGGTTTTGTTATTTGCATCGTCTGGAGCCAGGTCAGAGAAGCCACCGTCCACGTGCCGCCTTCGTTCTCGGGTCAAGGGAGTCCCACCGCAGCAGGCTGACCCAGAATCCACTTCCAGGGGGAGGTGCTGAAAATGTTCCAGGCCGGAATTTACTTGGGGCCTTGTCCCAGGTAAAAGATGTTACTATCAGTGTCAGTTACAGGTCCTAAAGGGGAGAGGAGGAAAAACCTGGAACTGGATTTCTTTGCCCACTGGCTCCGGGGTAGAGTTCAGAGGGGGGAGGAGAAAAAACGTGGAACTGCTTTTATGTGCCCACCTGGAATGGCTCTGGGTAGAGTTCCAAGAAGACCCTGGAGCTGGATCTCCGTGCCCATCCGGAATGGCTCTGGGGAGAGTGGGGGGAGGGAGCAGAAGGGAAGAAGTAGAACTTGGAACTGGCTTCCCACCTGGCCTGAATTCCGGGTGTTCCCCCGTCCTGGGGGAGCACTGTTGCACGGGGGAATGGACGCAGAGGGGTACATTCTCCACTTTCGTCCTTGCCTTTCTCTGGGGGATCTTGCAGTTGGTAGACAAGCACCAAGGAGCCTCTGCGGAGGTCTGGGCCAGGCAGAGGGGCGACTTCCCAGCAGATGGATTATAACGGTTGCCTCTGCAAAAGAAAGCGAAAGGGTTAATGCGTCGGCAGGGAAAGGGTTAACCCACTGCTTGGGGGGGGGGGCGCTCTCCAATGGTGCAATGGTTAATCTGCTTGAATTCCACGCGGGGAATAGGATGGCACAAGGCAGAGGCAGTCAGAGCGGCTGCTGACAGCTGGAGGATTCCCTGGGCTCACCCTGCGGCTGGCACTGCTCACCCACGCGGGCACGGAGCAAAAGGACAGCCTGCTCCAGTCAGGCTGCCGGCCTGTCGCTGCAGCCAGTCAGCACCACAGAGAGAGAAGCCACCACCGGGAGGCAGCAACACTCATCTCCCAGCAACCTGCCCTCTTCCGGGTCCCTGCTAGCCATCTGCTGGCTTGTGGGAAGCCATTCCTCCATCACCTCCCTTCCCCTTCCAATCCCTCAGAGAAAGGGACACAGGTACCCCTCTCTTCCCCCCCGCCCTGGCTGCTGTCCTGCCCTGCCCGCGCTGGGGCAGGGTCCTCTTTGCTCCAGAGAACTGCCCTACCTAGCTTGACCCTTCAGCCTCAGCTAGGCCGCTTCAGCTTACCAAATCTGCTGGCGGGAGCCATGCGTCCACAGGGTGCCGTACATTCCCCTGGGGTCCCTGGGCATCAGCAAGGCACACGGGTGCTCAGAGCAGCTACCAGATCCATCTGTACATTTTCCCCCCCTCAGCAGCCAGCTGGTGATGACCCGACTGGATTACAAACGACAGCTGGGCCTGGCCCAATCACCCTCCCCCCGCTCAACACTCAAACCCCGAACTGTGGGCATGTTCCCAATCCGGAGCCGGGCTGCGCAGCCCGGCCCTCGCCTCTGCTTGCCTGCAGTAAGGTGCACACGCTGCCGCTGGGGAGGCAGGAAGCGCTTTTAGCGCCGATTCAATTAGCAGGCCCTGGCCAGCATTTGGAAGCAAGTTCCTGAGGGAAGACAAAGCCTTTCTCCTTGCTTTGTGGGGAGGTGGCAGGGGCGACCGGCAGCTGCCGCGACTTTCCCCACCTCTTCCCCTCCAAGGCCCCCGCTTCAACCTCACTTTGTTCCCGGTCTGCGCCTGCCTGTGCTCTGCCTCACTAGTGTAAGCAAACGGCTGTGGCCGCCGGGGGAGCAGGAATCCGCAGGCGGCTCGACTGTCTCTAGGAGCTGGAAGGGAAGTCGGGGGGTGCGTTTCCCCCGCAGGGGAACAGACGTCTGGGACGAGTTGCCAGGGCTGGAGGCCGACAGAGCAGGGTCTATAAATATGCCTCAAAGGGAGCTGTGATTTGGGAGCAGGAGAGAAGGGTGACACAGCCGGGGGGTGCAAAGGCAGCTGGGAGGCCCGGCTGGGTAGGCAGGCCGTCTAGCCCTGAGGCCTGGGTTTCATTCCTCCTCCAGAGCAGGTAACGAGCTCAGCCCCTGGGCTGGGAGGGCGGCAGAGGGGCTGCCGTTGTCTGCCCCGAGTAGAGAAGAGATGGGCTCTTCCTGCAGAGCCCCAGCCACCCCCACTCCCCTCAGCCTGCTGGGAGCAGTGGAGGGGAACACACACCATTGTCAGAGCCGGGGAAGCCAGGAGCAGGGACAGATTCTGGGAGGGGGCCTGGACTCACCTTATGTTTGGGACATTTCAGAGAGAAGTTCTCTTCAGTTAATAAGCAACCTGCCAAGGGAAAGGAGAGCCCAACTTTAGAGGGTGCTGGTGAGCAGCTGTGTCCCCTGCCCCCACCAACCCACCGGCTGAGTGCTCTGAGCTGGGGGCGGTGGTAGAGCTGTGAAACCTTCTCCCAAGCCCGGCTGCTCTCCCCTTTGTCACAGACATTGTCCTGCAGTGGGGAGGACTGAATGGGACTCACTGAAGCGTCCATAATGGCCCCTCCTCCAGCAGCCAGAGGGGCCGGTCCTGGCTGATGGGAAACCCGGGGTATGTTGAAGGCCTCCCACAGCTCGCCCAGGACTCCTCGCCCGGCAGTGCCCACACAGCTCTGCCTCAGCCTGGCCCCTGCTGTTACAGCCTGGCACCAGGCTCAGCTCTTTACCATAACTGCTTACTGCCAGCAACTTCTCTGTGCAGGGGGGTCCTCACTCCCAGGGGTAAACTGAGGCACTGTGTCAGTGGTGTGGCCAGGATGGGACAAGTGGGCGGGCTCTGACTTCTGGTGAGCAGGCACTGATGGGGCCACCTCTCTCCCCCTCCAGCTGGCAAGGAGACAGGGATCAGGGGCTTGCCCCTCTCTGGCTGCTCAGAGCTCCCAACGGGGAGTGGGGTCGGGGCGCTGGGGTTTGCCATGTTCCGGCTGCCTGCTGCTCTTGGCAGCAAGTGGGGTTGGGGCGCCAGCGCTTGCCCCAGCTCAGTTCCTATAACCTCATAGCAGGCTCAGGGGCTTACATGCCCCCAGCGCCGCTCCCTGGCAGGAACGCTAGGTCAGCGGAGCAAGGTTAGCCTCTGACTCCATTCTCCAGGCCCAGCTGGAGTGCCTGGCGCAGAGGGGCAGGAGCAGAGCCAGAGCGGTGCGGGCCTGGATCCAAAGTGGGTGGGCCATAGCCCACCCATCTATGCCCCTGTGCTGCATGTGGTCCTCCAGCTCCCCAGGGAGCGGATGCCAGGGATGGGACCAGAAGCGGCCCCTCAGCCCAGCACCCCACCCTGCCCTTTACCCTCTCACCCCTCATTCCTTCTTATCAGTCTCACCCTGCCTTTGTGCATCGAACCCTCTTCTCCCCCCAGCCTCCAGGAAAGGGGCCGGGTGAGCCCTTTACAGGGCCCCCAACGGGCACCTTGCTGCCTAGGATGAATTTGCGATATGGCAGCAGATTCGGCAATACTGCAACGCTCCTTCCTGCACATGTCCCTCCGTGAGGAGGAAATCCTCCTTGAAATCTGCAGGACACAGAGGGAGGCTCCAAGACTGGTAAAGGACCCCACGGTGCCACCCTGTGATTGCCTTTAAGACAGGGCCGGTGGGATTTTCCAACCCCCCAAATACGGCCCCACCTCTCTGGCACGTGCGCCTGGCAAATGGACACTCCGTGGTCGCAAAATCGATGGCAGGATATAACGTGCTTGCTCCTGGCCCTGTTAAAAAGGCTTTCCCCTTTGCTGGAGACTTTCCAATACAGCTCACCAGTACTGCTGGCCCCGTGAATGAATGGGAGGTACCATTACACCCTGGCATGCGGGGGAAGCTAAAGCCCAGTGAGACAGAGTAACTTGTCCAAGGACACGCAGCAAACCAATGGACGAAGCAGGAACAGAATGCAGGAGACCTGCCTCCCAGCCCCCCCCCACCAGCCTCCATTCTAACTAGGGATGTTAAATATCGGTTAACTGAATAGTCGATTAACCTCAGAATTCTTATTGGTTAGTCAACTATTCTATAGTCTCCAGGCAGCCTCTGTCCAGGGAGGAGGGGTCTGAGCTCCCAGACCCGGCATGTGCCAGAACTAAGCCGGGTTGCCTGCCTAATACACCTTTAAATGCAGAGCCACCGCCTGGGTAGGTCCAGGACCCAGTGCAAGCTGGGACTGAGCTGTGCTGCTGGCCAGCCTGCTAAAAAATGTACTGGCATGGGGAGGGGGGATACGTGTAGTCTATAGTATTAACCTACACGGTTTTGCTTATCGATTAATCGACTATACTATTACAACCCTACTTCTACCACATGGTGCCACCCTGGGCGTGATCAGGAACAGGACACAATGCAACCACGTTAGGCCAGCTGTGAAGGAGGGATTAGACTGGTCAGATTTGGTGGTGCACTGGCAGACCTGCTGGGGGAATGCTGGCCCCGCACGAGGGGCTGTGACAGGATTGACGTGTGTGGGGGAGCACATGGAAAGCTGGGCGCAATGCGCGGGTGCCTCTCGTTTATGAGCCCCCCAATCGGAGTATTAGTGCTTGGAAAGAGGAGACTGGAACCAGCCTCACTGGAGGCTTATCCTTCGTCTTGTGCAACTGAATCCTGAGGAGCAAGAAGCGGAGGTCCTTCCTCTCCTAAGCGAGCCTTACCTGTGTCAATGGCACACGCGTAATGGTAGGTTTGGGCACATCCCTTGTGGCAGCAGCCAATGGTTGCTCCTGCCTGTTGGCAACTAGGACATCTCTGTAAATCCACCAGTGGGGCAGAGGGGGGGAAAAAGAGAGAGAGAATCCAGTGAGGTCCAGCGAAATAAATCCCGGAGGCAGCTATGGGGAGTGATCTCCGCAGAGCACAGGAAGGCGGTAGCTCCACATCCCCACCAGACTCAGATCCACCCCATTTGTTCCATAGCCCCCCAAACCCTGGCTGAGTCCAAATAGCGTCACCAAACTCATTCACTTCCTCATGACGGTGATGTGTAACCCTTACTCCGACGGGGGAGCTGCGGACAGAGCATGCTTCCTGTAGGTATATGGCTGGTCCCTGGCACAGCCCCTTTCCTAGCACCCCCAGCTCCTCAATTCTATTCCAGTTACCTCCTTTCTCCCCACAGCCACAGGTGAGCCTGTGGAATGGATGTGGCCTGCAACCCTGTCCTCTCCAAAGCCTCGCCCTGGGGTACTGTTCACCACTCCACTTCCACTGACTGGAACCAGAACTGTGAGCCAAAAAACACCTGCCACCAGCCCCGGCTTTGCACACTGGGGGGGGGGGGGGGGGGGGCTGTGACAACCACTTACGTTCTAAGTGGTGAGTCACTAACGGGGCATTAGACCAGTGGGTGATGGGAAGGGGCTAATGCAGGGGTGGGCAATAAGCAGCCCGCGGGCTGGACATGGTTTCCAGGGTAACTTCTGGCGCGCTGCCAGACGCTAACCCTGGTGAATCGTGTTCGGCTCACGGGCCGCGTACTGCCCACCTCTAGGCTAGTGCAACTCGACTGTCTGTCAGGGCAACTCCTCCTATTAACATGGGGCAAAACACTTATCCAGTGAATGCCCAATTAACTTCTTTGCTGAATAACGAGTCATAATACTCTGTCCTTCCCAGTGTCTTCCCCCAGAGGATCCCAAAGGGGGTCCCAAATAGCCATTAATCCTCACAACCCTCTTGCGGGCTAGGTCAGCATTGTCCTTTCCATTTTACGGAAGCGCCAACAGGCGCAGTGACCTCTCCAAGGCAGCCCAGTCGAGTCGGGCCTAAGATCCCAGCGCCTCACATGCGCCAGTCTGCAGCTCGTCCTCTTCTGTCTGCCAAACGTCTACGGATTCTGGGCGGGCTCTCTCTGCCCCATTCTGGGAACAGGCGCTGTCCCTTAGAAGGCAATTCTAAGAGTCTGCGTACAGCACGCAGCATTAACCAGCAGGGCTGGAGGACTGTCCGCCAGGGAATTGCAGGTAGGAGGGTCAGGAGAGAGGGGACACCTTGGCACTGTGCGAGCTGCAAAAGCCCAGAGGGAAGGATGGAAGTGGAGCTTAGCCCAGGAGGGGAAGATGAAAACCCTGGCTCCATGGGGAATTGACTGTTCAATCCACCCTCCTCAGGCTCACTGACCCCAGCTCCTTGGCCTTGCAAGGGGTTCACTGCTTTAGCGTCTCCTTCGGCCATATCCGCTCTCTCGCATCATCCCTGCTCTACAGCCGTGCTCGAGGACAGGAATGGCCCTTTGCCTGGTGATTTCATAAAGCAATTTAAATAAGAGCAACGGCTCGCTGCAAAACCACAGCAGATCACTTTGGAACAGGCCGTTCTCCCCATGCAGCGATGCCTCTCCGTGCTCAGAGGGCAGAGCTCCTCAGCTGACCTGAATTGGGGCACTTCACGGAATGCAAGGGAGCTGAGCTGAGGCCCTGGCCCTGATTGCAAACCAGAGGAAGACCTGGGCACCGCAGGGCTGCTCTCCTTTGCCTGGCGGGTTCTGATAATGAATTAGGACCAGTGCTGTAGCCCCACTGCTGAGCACGGTGCTCCAGACACCCAGAAGAAGGTGCAGAAGAGATCCCAGCCTGGAGAAGCTAAAAATCACGATGCTTTTGAGCTTGCCTATCTAGTTTGTGGAACGGCATGCGTACGAACGAGGACGCAGGTGTAAACGTGCCTGAGAGCATAAATGGCGCAGCCCGAGGGACACCTTCCCTTTGCAAGAACAATCTAATGTGACATAGCCACCACAAGTACTTGGTGTTTGGGGGCACGGCTGCCACTTTAGTAAAACCATGGCTCTCTGGACTTTCAGCTGAACAAGGGCCGCTAGTCTGACCTTCCACATAACCCAGAGCCAGGCAACATCACCCACCATCCCCTGCATCACCTTTTGGTGGGGCTAGAAAAGGGTTTTAAAAAGCATGCAGTCTCAACCGAAGACTCCAAGCAATGAAGAACCTTCACATTCCCTAGGTAAATTGTCCCGGGGGTTAATTATCCTCACAGTGCATCTCTTTTGGCACAGAAAAGGAAAGGGGCAGGGGTCTAGAAGAAGGGTCTCTTTCCCCTTTTACCCTGTCTGTTTCTAGCTAGTACAGCACCTCTGAGACGCAAGCCACGCTGGAGTGACTTGCTTCCGGCAGACCTCAGAACCCCCTTGGGTGCTGTGTCTCCACAATGTTATGGAATTTAATTTAAGGCCAAAACAGGCATCTTGGGTGGGAGTTTTGAGGCACAGAAGTCTCCCTGAAAGTCAATGGGACTTGTGCAGACACATCACTTGGATGCTTTTGAGAACCTCTAGCCTCTTGTTTTCAGCTTCTGCCCCGGCCTGGGGCGTGGTTCCAGGACGCCTCTTGCCAGACAAACCCCAATCTATGCCAATGCCTTATTTTTAATTTCCTGGGAGCAATATTTCTTAAGACAATTGGCAGGTTTTCATTGTTGCTCCTCAGGCTTTTTATTAACGCACCGTTAAGCCTTGCCGTCTAACTGCACCCATGGTGCTGCTGCTTAGTGTGTGCGCAACAGCTCGGGAACCACATGGGGGCAAGGGCAGGGCGGTATGGGAAAATGCAGATGGGATACGGGCGATGGAATAAACAGAGCCCAGACACACCTTGCTGAGGCTCTGGGGCACACCAGGAATGGAACTAGAGCAGTGGAGGCTGGCGAGGGGAAGATGCCAAGGTGCCACCTGGAACCAGTTGACAGCAGCAAATAAGGATCATGTGTCGGACTCAAAACAAGATGTATATTGACTCTGCTGCCCAAAGTTAGACTCCGTTGGTGAATGTTTAAATCCCCTTTTCCTGACACCTTCCTCCTCTATTTAGTAACCCTGTGCAAAGTCTGGGGATGTCAAGGAAAGCTCAATACAGGGCCAAACCTTGCAGTCTTTACCAGGCGGCATTCCCACTGGAGTTGGCAGGATGTGGCCCCAAATGAATACTAATGACACACAGCTGCTCATTAATTGGTGTTCCGGTTTCCAACGGCTTCCCCCTGGAGGGCACGTGGTGTTTGGGTGGTGAAAGTGGCCCTGTGGGCTTTTTTTAATTGCTCAGTTCGACGGTCGGCTGCGTTCCATTGGGATAGCTAGAGAATGGGCTGGATTTGGGGTGAGCATCGCGTGCTCAGAACAGGAACAAGTCACGGGGTAACCCGGTGAAAATGCCCTGACCTGCGAGATACGAGTGATCTACTTTTCGGGCCTTAACATTTTATGAGTCCCCAAGAAGGTCCTTCAACCAACCGTCAACCCCATATCAGAGCACCCGTTCCACGGGGGTCTATTAACAGTCCTGGCAGCTGCCCACATCCGCCTGCACAGGTTGCACCCCACATCTGCGCCTGGCCGCTGTGTTGTGGGTCTAGCTGCCCAACTGCAAAGCAGACGTGATCTCTGCAGGAACGTTAAGAGAGGCCCTTTGGAAGGCCGGCACGAGGCCCTTCTGGCCTTCCTTGTTTGTCCTGCTCTCAAACAGGAGGCCACCCAGAGCAGGGTCATTTAGGAAGACCTTGCCTTGCCAGGGTGGGGCACTAGCTCTCCCAAGGGGCTGGTCAGGTCAGGTGCAATGCCCCCTTTGTTCCAGCTGAGGGGGCTCCACCTCCTTCTAGAAGCCTGGCTTGGAAACCCGAGCCAGCCTCTCCGACAGCCCCATGCACACTGGAATTCCCTTCCTAGAGTGGCCTCCTCAAGGGCTACACCTCAACTCCCTGGCAGAGACTGCAAAGAATGTGGTTAGACTTGTTTGGAGGATATAAACCTTATGTCTTATGACAAGGCTCCCACCCCATCCCCCTCCCTGCTCCCATCACAGCTGGGGGTTTGACCTGCCCTCTCTGATCTGGGTGATCCCGGACTTTTGCCAACAGAGGCGGGCGCGTTGGGCGGGTGAGCGGGCGTGCGCATGCCAAATGGCTTTTTAGCCTAAGGAGAGGCTCTTACCACTTCAGCCGCCGCCTTTATTGCCTCCTGTAGCCCATACAGCTTCCCTGCAACCAGGTAAACCCCAGCAGTCCATATGGCACAGGCTTCGTGAACCCAATGCTCCTGCGTGTCGCCCACCGGCTCCTGAGACAGGGACTCCGCTTTGCTGCACTCGTGCCGCCTGGGTTTCTCTGCCGCCTCCTCTCCCTCTGTCCTCTCATCACAGCAGTAACAGCTTTGTAGTTTCCTAAACATCCCCCTGGAACTCGACCGGAGAGCGCTCTGTTTCGCTGAGTCAGCGCCACTGTCCAGCCTTGGCGGCTTTCCACTGATTGTACTCGTTGTACAATTATTATCTGTCGTTTTGAGCGCTTTCTCCGCTGGCGAAGACACGGGAGCCTCTTCGCTCGGCCCCTCCACTTTAATCTTTTCTTTCAGCCTCGATTTCTTCTTCGGCAGGCAGTGCTCCGGGTAATACGGCCCGCAGAGATCCCCAAGGTCTTTGTAATTGGCAGGGTTCCGGCAGAGGCAGCAGACCAGACAGGCTGCGTTGAGGGCCTTGGATACCACCGGGCCCAGGTGCATTGTGGAAGATAAAGGCAGCGCCGCTCTGGGCTGCAGCGAGGCGCTTCCGGGAAGCAGGGCCTGAGCTGAGGACGACGGCTGGTGCTCCTTATGGAGCCGGGCCTCCTCCCCGGCGGAGTTGATGACGGTGCAGGTGGTGGTGAACTCGTTGCGCTTCTCCACCCGCACGTAGGGGGAGAAGGGCGGCGCTCGGCTATCTGTCCGCAGCCGCTTGCACGAGATGTACTTGAGCCTGATTTCGGGCTCTGCAGGGTTAAGCAGAGGGGCCTGCTGCTGCCGCCGCCGCTTCGCCCGGCTTTTACACCTCGAGGCCACGTTCTTGGCCTTCCGTTTCCTTTGTCTCTTGGAGTAGCCGTTGTAGTTGGAGTGGTTCGTGCGCTGCTTCTGGGCCCGGGTTTGGGCCTGGGAGCTTTTCCCCTCGAGGGGTTCATTCTTGGCAAAGTCTTTGTCCTCGATCTTTGGCTTCTTCCCATCCCTTTGTCCGTCGTCCCCATTCCCCAGCGCGTCCCCCGCGCCTGCCCTCTCTCTGGCTGTCAGGAGCAGAGCGGGGGCCAGATGCGCACGCCTGTCCAATGGGTTTTTGGCCACGCTGAGGGCTGCTGCTTTCCCTTTTCGGTTTCTCTTCTTGGGCAGCAGGCTGATGCTCTTTGCAGGCATGCTGCCGCTGTTGTGCTGCACTGTCTCGGGAGATGAATAGGCCTCACCCTTGAAACAGTCAGAGGACAGTTTCTTACTGTTCATTAGTTTTCCTTTTAAGGATCTGTTGTTCGAATTTCTGCATAATTGCTCTGCTACTGAAACGGCAGGAGCCTTTTGTGCCATGCCCTGGTTTAATGGCCCTTCTTCTCCCACCACCGGGGTTACACTTGCATTCTTGAAGGCCCGCTCCTCCAAGCCAGCAGGGCTCAGAGGATTACTGTGTGCAGTAGCAGCGGCGGCGGCAGCAGCGGCAGCGGCAGTCTTACATGCAAACTTCTTTAAATTCGGTGAGGTGATCTTCTGAACAATGGCCTCCAGCTTGAGGCCCCGGCCTTTCCTTGGGGGCAGCACTTTTGTCTTCATGGCCCCCTGAAATGCTGCCCGAGAGGTGATTTTAATACAGACGTTGGGGGGTTCTTTAGAAGGAGGGGGCTTCAAGGCCGCCTCGCAGGAGCTCTTTGTGGGTAGTTTAGCTCTCGCCTTTTTGGCTGACGGCATCCTTTTAAAGAGATTGGGGGAGGCTTCGGGCTTCTCCTCTTTTGTGCTGCTGCTGTTGCTCCTTAAAACCAAATTTCTCTTTTTGGTAGGGATAGGGGACATGAAGGTGGATTTCCTCTTCAGCGAATGCAGAGGCCGCTCAGACATTTTGCTACCCATTCCGGGCCCGGATTTGGGGAGTTTGATTCTTTTGCCCACTTTCCCTTCTTTGTGAGGCCCCCCCGGGGACATGATCTTGAAGGTGGGGGGCAGATGGTTATTTGAAAGGAGCTTCTTAGGTGTGTTACAGTTTTTGAGCCTGACCTCTGCTGTCCTCTTCTCCCTTCTCCTTTTCATGTAGGAGACCTCCTGTGTCTTGGTCCTAGATCGCAGGATCATGGATCTCTGATCCTTCACCTCTGCATCTTGGGGATCCAGGCCTTTAGCTTTTTGGCTAATAAAGTCCTCATTCTGCATCAAGTCTGGGACCAGGAGAGAAGTGGGGTCACCAGAATTCTGGACAACTTTTGGGGACAGTCTTCCAGTGCGTTTCCTGGCTTTGAAAGCAACTTTCTGCTTCATGCCACAAACTGGTTTCTTCCCTAACTTTTCTTGATGGGCCAACACCTTCAATCCTTCCAGTGGGGCTGGTGTTCTGGGCTCACTCAAGGCAGTGAACGAGCGGGTACACATTCGAGCTGGCAAGCCTTCCGCTGGAAATCTAGGAGTCTGGCCATGGGCATTTTTGCTTGTTGCTTCCATCTGGCCATCTGGCCCCGCACATGTGCTGGCCACCATGCCAGCTGCCTGGATGTCTTTGAACGGGCTTGGTACTAGTTTGCTGGATTCCTCTCCTTCTGACAATGTAGGATGGACCCTCTTGCTGCGAAGACTCTTGCCCCTCGAGACAGACTCTGATTTTGCCAGTAAATCTTCCGGTAGGATTTGCGTCTTTACCTTGACCAACGAGGCCGTTTCTGTCTCTGTCTTCTCCTGGAGGTCATTTTCCCCCACTGCTGTGTCTTCAGGTTTTATGTGAGGCAAAGAAGATTCAAACCAACTTTTCACCTTGGTTTCAGTACCGACTGCCGGGCCTAAGAGGATAACGGACTGACCAGACAAACGGGAGGAGGGAATGGAATTTTCTTTCTCCACTGTGCATACAGTTTCTTCTGCTGATACCGGCACATCATTGGAGAGGAGCACTGCAGCATTCTCAGGAGGTTTAGGTGAGGATGTATCGTAGATCACAGACTTTTGCTCCGAACTAGCCAGCTCACACAGAGATGAATATTCTTCTGGCTCCAAATCAGACTCCTTCAGATCGGGAGAGGATATTATCGGGATTTCACTGAAGTCCCCACCTGAACAGCAGTGCCTGGTGTCCTCCAGCCACCTCTCACTATCTGCTTTGGTGGCTTCATCATACGTTAAAGTCTCTTCCTCTTCCTCCCCCATCTGCTGCTGGCTGAAGTCCTCTGCTTGTTCATTCTTGGCTGGCTGTTCACCGTCACATATATCCAAGCAGCAGGCATTTTTTTTCTCTTTGCAAGACCCAGCCAATTTGCTATTGAACAAACCCTTGGAAAGATCGGACGTTTGTAGACATGACCCAAGCTCCTTCCACCTAAGGCATGATTCGCTGATGCTTTCCTCTGGCCAGTCAAAATGATCCATGGTGTTTTCAGAACCCACTGAGTTGGCCGTGGTGTTTGAATAGCAGCTGTAGCTGGCAGCCCCAGAACTGGACGTAGCAGCTGGGATGTTGGGTTTGGAATTATATGCCAGAGAACTGGGGACTTTAAGAGCATCCTTTGCCTCAGTTGTTGCGAACTCCACCTGGGGATTTTCATAAACCTCTTCACCGAAATCCTTACTGTTGTTTCCCCCGGAGGCTTTGTCTAATTTCAGGGGTTCGTTGCTGGTGCCCGAGTCACCTTGGTTGGACCATGCGCTCTTGACCATTGAGTCCAGACACGTTCTGTGGTTTTCTAAATGGAAGGGGGATTTTGTGGGGTCTTTGTTTAAAGCAGGGGAGCTGGGCCAGGCTTTGTCAGTCTTCTCATTGATAGCATCCTGAAGCACAATGATTTCGGAAGCCAGTTCCTCCTGAGATAGTGCACTGAGGAGCAGCCTCGGGCACTCCCTTTCATTGGTCATGTACTTGGTGAATGTTTCCAAGGGCAGGTTAGCATGAATGCTCTGGAAAGAATCATCGGACTTCGTGGACATGTCGTCCGGAGACGTCACTGAGCAGGTAGAGACCGACTCGGGCTTGGCCTTGGAGTTGCTGTTGACCCTCGCTGGACTGCGGTTTTGATTGCAAAAGAGGAAATTCCTCTCTAGTTGATCTTCAGACCCACTCATATAATCGGCATCCTGAGCTTCAGCATGTACTGACTGAGGGGTGCTAAGAGGGTCCGATAGGGGAGTCCCTACCTGCTCAGCAGAGTATGTGCTGCTCTCCGGACTGCAGTGTTGGCCTTTTAGCTGTTCTGGGGTCCTAGGAAGGTTTTTGATGCCTTTTTTCTGGGGCACTGTTGATTTTGAGAGGAGAAGTTGCTGCACGGTGTTGGAAATATTCTCCACTTGCGAGGTGAGCGCAGTTAGACTTTGCAAACTGAGATCGGACAGGAGATTTTCAGGGATCTTCTCCTTCTGCAAGTTTTTGCAGTTCCCAGACTGAGCATCTGGACTGGTCCCGTCTGTTGGAGAAGGATTCAACAACGGCATGAAATGGCTGTGGTCGGTGATGCCGGTGGAGAAAGACCCTGTGCTGAGAGATTGCTGGCTATACTGGAAATTCTCCAGGTTTGGCATCAGTGGAGATGGAGTGGAACTATAGGATGGAGATCTACCAACAGAACGAGCTGGAGAATGACTTGAGCTAGGACTAAATGGCTGGTAATATTGTTCTGGGGTCCTCACTGACGCATCAGTCTGGCAATAGGTCTGGCCTGGCTGGTTATAATGTTGGTACTTAGCTAGGTTTTGATAGTGAAGTGTTTCTTGGGCATGATGCCTTCCTTGCAAAGGTGGCTGTTGCTGCTGCTGCTGCTGCTGCTGCTGTTGTTGCTGCTGCTGTTGCTGCTGCTGCTGCTGGTCATAGCTAATTCTGTTTGCCTGGTAGCCATGCAAGTTCTGTACGCGCTGCCCAGATGCAAGGTTAGCCGCACCTCCAAGGGGCCGCTCGTGCGGCTGGCTGGAGGGCGCGGTGCAGCTTTTATATGAGTGAGCCGCCTGGCTCCCTCCTGAGACGGAGGAGTATGTCGAAGATGCTGGGAACTGGGACTGCGAGTGCTGGGTAAAGTGGCCGGTCTGGGAAAAGGACATGGGGGACGAGACGTCATTTTGGATCTTCTGCCTTTGGAGCTTGGGGTACGGCAAAGCAGGTGGCTGGGGCGGTGGCTGCTGGAGGTGCAGGGAATGTGTTCGGAACGGAAGCTGAGCTGCTTGCTCATGGTACTGCCTGCTGCCGGTGGGAGCTGGGCTCTTTTTCATCAAGTTTTCCTCATACTTGGCCACTCCTCCGGCTAAGGATGGTTGCTGAGCTGCCCAGGTCTGCAGGCTCTCTTCCCCAGTATAGCGGGCTGGGTATGGGCTGTTCTCTTGGACTGTGTAGTTTGAAAAGGCTGGCCGGCCTTGGAGCTGCTGGCTGGGCAATTGCTTATTCCCCCTGTGATATTTCTCCACGGTGCTGTTCTCGTACCCTGGGTAAGGCAGCTGCTGCTGACTGTAGTACTCTTTCGCCACCAGCCTCTGACGCTCGCAGTTCGGCCCTGCCTGACTTTGATGCCTGTAATTCTCCAGGCGTGATGTATCTTGTGAAGTCTGCTGGTAGTTCTGCTGGTTGCCATGGAAACCACACCTTTCTCGAAAGGACTGCATGGCTCGGGCTTGTTATCTGTGAAGAGAGAGAGAGAGACGAGAGGATTCAAATGAGCCATTTTCTTTTACCTTGGGCTACGGGGTTATTTTGTTGCTTGTTTATTTAAAAGCCGGTGCGAGATTTCGGAGATTTGTGACTGTATTGCGGCTGTTGTTTTGCAATGCAGGCCTCCCGACTGTGCGCTACAGTCAGAACCCCCCCTCCTTCCCCCTCTAGCCTTTAAAGGAAAAAAACAAAAAACTAAAAATACAATGACAGTTCCTTTCCCCCCACCTCTCTCCCTTACCAGCTGCAGTCAATTGACACCCTTTGGTTCAGGAACACTGAGCCTGTCCTGCCAGCCTCAGCATCCTTGTAGACTCAGATCTGCCAAGGACGGCAACCAATGCAGGTGGTGTCTGGATGGGGCTTGAATGGTGTTAGGTTGCTCAGTGTTTCACACACCTGTTTTCTCATCCCTCTCTGCCCCTCGACTGCTGGAAATCACTTAGCAAAACGATCCTCCCTCCTTTCCTCACACCCTCCCTTGGGATTTCAGGATCCTGTAATCCAGTTACAATGCCTCTTTTTTTTTTAAATTATTAATCATGATTGTTGTTATTATTTGACCTATCTGCAGTGAGGACAGAAACACAGGCTCTGCTATGGAAAGTCACGGCCACTTCCTAGTCCTGCTTCTCTCCCCTCCAGACATTTCCCCTTCCCCCAGCCATAACCTCCTCAATTGGTGTGATGCCATCTGGACTCTGTCTGCCCCTTGACGCAGATGTCGATTAGAAGCGGAGCGAGGCACGGCCATCATAAAACACCCCTAGCGCCTACCCCCAAATTGGTCAGGACACGGGCAGTGCCTGCCTCACATCTTCCATCTTCTAGGGGTAGATGAACAGATACCGGGGGGGGGGGGGGGGGAGCGAGACAATGCGTGCTAATGAAAGGTACATCAGCATGGACATTACAGGCTCGATTCTGGGAGGAGCTAGGGCTTATGGGCATAGAGGGGGTATCACGCATCAAAAGGATCAGGCCCCACCAGTGACTTGAGTTTGCTAGAGGTGGCCCTGGGCGAGGATTTACTAATGGCTCATCCGGCGTTCACTGAGTAGCGACAGAATGGTGCTTGAAATCCCCTTGGTGAGAGAAACGGCTGCCTCTCCCACCCCGAGCCGCCCTGACAGCCTCTTTAGTGCCTGTGGGTGGGGCCAGGCACAGGTAAATTCCTACGCTGGTATTCGCATGCTGGATCCAGAGTACTGACTGATTTTGGCATGCGCCTTTCCTTTTTACTCCTTCAAGGGGAAGCTAACCAACTCAGCGGGATGTGACTGGACACGTCCCTCTAAGGCAGGGTCGCCATTACATTTCAAAACGGTCGCCAAATGTCTCCCCAGGTGGCTCTGCTTCCCTCCCTCCTCCCCCCGTTTTTGAATTGCTTTGGGTCACGAAGTCTTCCTGAATTGTCAAAATGGGTCCCCATCTGGAAAAGGTTAGGAACCGCTGCTCTAAGGGGATGCGGCCACAGCACAGTGAACCCGGATTCTTACCTGGGGTTTCAGCCCCAACTGCCCACAATCCGCACATTATCTGACCCAGGTTTGGAGGTGCTTTAAACCCAAGCAGCCTGATATGGCTGAGGGGACCGGGAGAGGCTCTGGTTTAACACACGCACTCTGCATCAAGGATGCATGTGGGACTGATAGTCCTCCAATGCCTTCCTACAAGTCCCCTCAAAGGAGGGGACCAGTTCTCCCACAACTGGCAGAAGTAGATTGGGCGTATCCCAGAGTTCTTTCCCAGACACACATACACGGCTGAGTGAAGAGACACCAGGGGTGCAGGGCCATGGGGCTGCTCATCCCACCCAGGCTAGGCTAGCGCCGGGGTTAGATACCGGAGCTAACTGTGCAGTGAAGGCGTTGCCTACAAGGGGTGAGAAAGAGCTTGTTTTACAGGTGTGCCCCCAGAGGTGAAAGGAGGAGGAGACAGAAAGAAGGAATGGCTTAGCCGTGTGTAAATGAGAAGTCCTCCAAAAGCCCAAAAGGGAGCAGGAATGGGAGGGGGGAGGTGCTGGCACTCAACTGCCTTAACAATAAGATGATATTCCCATTCTTGTTGATTTTCTGGCTTGGGCGGCCCACAGCTTGGCTATCCAGCCTGCTTTGCCCACCAGGGACAGTAACAGAAGGGGCCAGATCCTATGTTCCCTCTAATTTTTTTGCCAACCATGTGTGGAATAAATTTTGTGATGTGCACCAAGGCTGGTGCAGATGCGCACCACCAGCAGAAAGGCGTGCTGCTGGCTAGGAGCGCTGGGTTAAACAGCTGGGTAACATTTGCATCTTTCCTGAGTGGCTGCCCAAGTGCTCAGCTTACAGGGAACACTGGCCAGTGCTCCAGCCTGTTTGGCCCACAAAGGGTGGTGACAGAAGGGGCCAGTGCCCGACCCTAGAAGCTGGTGGGAGGCACAACATAAGGCCAGGCCTGGTTCCTCTTCAAAATCATACCACTCCCCTTCTTGGTGGAGCAGTCCCTCCCGCTCCCTTCTGTCCTCTCTCTGTTTATTAAGGAAATGACTTTAATACAGGGAACGGACTCTTGCCCTACTTCCCCACTTCGATTCCAGCTCTGTCTGGTGCGTCTACCACATTACGCCAGACGCCTGCTGCGAGAGGCAAGCCAGAGCTCTGCACAGAGGCAGGATTTTCTCTCTCTCTCTGTTTTTTTACACGGGCATCTTTCTCTCCATGCAGATCCAAGCCCTCACCTGCTCCTGTCCCTAAAGATTTCAGGCTGGCTGTTAAAAACATACCACCCCCATGCACACCCCCGACACATGCAAAACACATACAAACGTGCTCATGCGCCCCTCCCCCTGTGTGCAGTCAGACACGTGTGCACGGCCAAACGTGCGCACATCCAGACTCACAATTTCATAACAAGCACGGATACAAATCCCCATTACAACTGCTCCAGCATGGCAGTGTGCAGCGCATGAAGCATGGTTACCCCCGCATCAAAGGTCCCCATGTTCTGTGCGGCGCCATCCAGGAAAGGTTGCACCACCCTCATTCTACTGCACCGGGGCAGCATATTTACGAGGCCAGAACATGCAAAGCTCGGCGTGGCTCTAAATGAGGCTGCCTGCACCTTTGTCTGTAGCGTCTTGTCTATCTGCACAAATTACATTTCTGCTTTTATTAGTCCCAGATTGCTCTCGTTTCCTGCTGAGTGTCCTGTGGATATCATTAACATTTCAGCACCTTTTATTTATTTATTTAGAAACCCTAAGCCTCTGAAATACACGACCAAAAAGCGTTATTAAAAGCTACTAATAAAGGTGGCATTGCTAATTTCCCCTTGCTACCTCCCCCCCCGCACCTCCTTATTCTACTCCCCCTCCCCTTTAATGGAATGCTGGCTCCGCTTAATCGAGCTGCTCTGTATTACAGCTGGATTTCCCAATACGCACAAGCAGCTGGATGCGGTTAAAGCATACATCTCGGAGAAAAGACAGCTTGATTTAAAATACGGTGAACCTTGTGCTAAAGTCACCCGACACAGAAATCGTGGCTTAAAATTCCCCTGTCCCACCAAAAGGGCTGGGGAAGAGGAAGGAATCAGGGAACAAAAGAACACAAATGAAAGAGCGGTCCTAGGGGCACGGTAGGGGAGGGACTGGGGGAAAGGAGGGGGAGAAAATGACAGGGTGGAAAGGGCCCAAAAGCTACCGAAGGAAAGCGGGCTTGACAAATGAATGCAGCTTGAAAAAACATGGGGCTGTTGTTTTAATGGAAGACGCCTTGCTTTCCCTTTGATTATTAATTATTATTACTTTTCCAAATAGTCAAACCAATACCAGGCCAAGACAAGGATACCATTTGGGGGGGAGGGGCCACGACATTCACACAGAGAGAGGGGAAAACACAGGGGGAGCAATGTGGGAGGGAAGGATCCAACTGGAATCCAAGAGAGTTTGGGGTCACGGTGACATTTCCACTCAACTGATCCCCAGCTGGAAATGGATCCTTGCGTGGGGAAGGCTGTCTCTCCGGATCCATCCCTTCCCCACCAACCTCTAAAAGCAATAGTCTGTGAAGCCCCTAGAGCCCGTGAGGAACGAGAAAGCCTGGAGCAGCCTAGCAGTGGGAACTGATTAGCAATGGGGAACGTGACGATTGCCGACAGCAGCCGCCTTCTGACAATAGCGCCTCCAACAACTGATGGCTGAGACTATCTGCGCATCCCGGGCTGTGGGCTCTCCCCCACACATTGACCAGCACTGAGCATTCAAGGTCCTTGGATTTCCATGTGCTTACCCCACAGTGACCTCTCCCTCCTTCCATACTTGCTGAGCAGTATTAGGCCACACTGGTAGCACAACAGGCGGTCCAGCGGTGGAGACAAGGCTAGAGGCTCCGTGCAAAAACATGGCTTTTTCTAAACCCAGCTGGGCCAAACCGCTCGGACTGTGCGAACCACGCGACCGCGCCAGTCTGCCGCAGCCCAAGTCAGAGAAAGGGGGTTGTTTCGCCTGTTAGTCAAGCCCTTTGAGACCGAGCAGCTGCAATTCAGGTCAGCATGCCCTGCTGCACAACAGCAGTGGAGAGGGTTGTGTCAGGGTGACACAAATACCTTAGTGCTTCATGCCATAAAGCACTCCCCCGGACTGAAAGAATACGACGGCAGAGATAAGTGGTAGCAGGAGGATACAGCGTTACAGGCAAGGGAGAAAGATGCTTTTAGAGACCTGAAAAGGGAGCCAGTGAGGCTGAAGTCCTAAAAGGTGGCTGTTGCAGAGACCCCAGTGAGGGGACAGGAAGGAGGCTGTAGCATAAGGAAGGCTGGAGCAGGAACAGGGCTGGACAGGGAGTGGGGACTGTGACGCTGGCTAGAACAAAACCAGAGAAGGTTTTAAAAACAAGGTTCGGGTCAATGGAAGTTTCGCCTTTGACTTCAGCAGGAGCAGCATTTAGCCCCAGGGGAAACAAGGGAAATAAAATTGACAGAAGCCATGGGTCAAAGCTGTGGGCGGATTTCCTCCCGAGTACATCTCAGGGGGAGCCCATCAGCACAAGGAAAACACCCACACAAGCCTGGATATTCCCCTTGGATCCTCTGCTACGCTGGTTACACACAAGGCTGCCTTCTGCTCTCTGTTCCCTGGTCCCACTCCAGAGTCAGTCCAGAGGCTCTCCGGATTTATGCAGCACGGAGTTTGGGTCATTTCCTTTTGCTCCTATTGGATGCTGGGGGTTTTGACCCGGGACACACCAGATCAGATCCACCCCCATCGTCTGTGCTGGCCCTGGAGCGTCAAGACATTCCATCCTCAGGCACCTTGGCCCCCACGGCGCAGCGAGGCCTTGGCAGCACGCAGTTGTCATGGGGACCACCTCTTATCTGACCAGTGGTTCGGACGATCACACTACAGCACAGGAGATGCTGTTCCACGACCTACAGCCCCTCCTCCACACCGGCTCACCACTGATCAAACGGAGTCCCCCGGGGAAGGGACCCCCCGGAAATGTTTCACAGCCACAGGAGAACAGTGATCACTGGGGAGCGGAACACTAGTTCCCAGTGATTTTTACCCGACTCCACTGAAGAGGAGCCAGCGGAGATGAAAAGGCTGCAACAACCTTGGCAGAAACCTATGTTGTTAAAAATATTACATAAATGTTGCCTTCTTGGAATGACCGAACACAGAAGTCCTCTGATAACACGCAAACGCTCTGCCCTCTGAGGCAGGGGAATGTTATCCCCCATTTTACAGGTGGGGGAACTCACGCACATATTGTCTGCAACTCTCAGCAGCAAGCCGCTTTGATCAGGCAATCTATTCTCAGCCACAGGGAGGCATGGTGTGGCAAGCGAGTCTTTCGGGGCAGTGATCAGAGTTAGGGGGAAGGAGGGTGCAACGGGGAAGAGAACGCAGGGCATGGCTGGAGAACAGAACAGAACCTACGAAAATCTCTTTTTCATCTTGGAAGGGGCAAGGGAGAGGGGAGAGAGGCGGTTGCTCTAGCAACAATCCCTCTGAAATAAGGAGATCCATACATACAATTCGTTTACTACAGAGGCAGATCCTACAGAAAGTCTTTTAGCATTATGAGTCTTACAGATGCTGAAAATGATTACTTAGGCCTCAGAGCTCCTGTACATCTCCCTGTTCTGCCCCGGTCAGATGGCGTCGGCGCTTGTTGGATTGGTCCCAGTCCCCCTCTTTAGAGGGTTGCGTGCACGGGCAGCTGAATATTCCTGCTCATGAATATTAAGGAGCAGGCAAGACTGGCATAATAAGCAGCGATGACGGAAGTCCAGTGTCCATCCGAAGGAGCAGTGCCCTCCGGAAGCTGACCAGGAGTGAGCCTGAGTGGCCCATTTAAGATACGATTTATTCTTTGCGTTCACTCAAATCAAGGCCTCACCCTTCCTCAGGCTGGCTACCTAGAGAGACTACATGACCTATACTTAGGACAGAGGAGCCCTAAGGAGTCTCCATTGTCATTCAAGAAAACCCATTCCTGGCAGTATCTCACCCCTCTCTGCTGCTGCTGCCAGAAAGAGAGACCTGGAGACTAGTCTGGATGAGATCACAAGTGAAATGAGTTTTCTTCATTACCCCCCTCCCTCCAACCATGCACCCCAATTCAGCATTGCTAGTGGCCCCTGGTCAGGAGGGCTGGCTGGAGCAGAGTTGCAAGAGCTTCTAGGACGTGTTGTGGCAGCTTTGCATGGGCTCAGGGCTAGAATGGCTGGCCACGCCTCAGGTCATGCTTGAAGTGCATGGGCAGGCCTATGTGGGAGCGTCTGGCTGCATTGCACTGGCAGAGCTGTTTGGGAGGCGGGGGATCATGCACAGCCAGTGGCGCCGAAAGCCATCGCAGGCCCTGGGGCAAGCTCTACACCCTGGAAGGGCCAGTGCCTGGAGTACAAGGGGCAGGGCTGAAGGCAGTCAACTCTTAGCACTGCCCAGAGTATGGTGCGCGCCCCCAGCCCTCAACGCTGTGTGGAGTGGCGCCCTGGTGATCCAGCAGCAATTCAACGGGGCCTAGGGCACCGGAGCTGCGGGCCCTTTGAATTGCTGGGCCCCAGGGCAACTGCTGCCTTTTGCCACCTCCCCGTCAGCAGCCCTGTGCACAGAGCTTATTCCCCAGCCAGCAGTTCCTCTAACAAACTCTACCCAGGAATTCACTTTCCTTACACCCACCCCACAGAAGGAGGCAGGTGAAAGGCCTGACCCTAAAAAGAGGTGGCATCAGCCAGACTGGAGGATGCTCAGCCCCACCCAGGAACAGCACAAGACCCTGCAGGACTGGTCCTGAAATGCAGTTCCCAGCACCCCCGCGAACCGCGACGGAGCCAACTCCTCTTTCCCTTCCAATAGGTCTCCTAGGTCCTCTTGCTAACATAGTCCCAGCCTGTGCTGTCAGGATGGACGGAGCCAGGCTAGATCTGTCTTGTCTCAGCAGGTGCAGCTTTGACACAGCACCATTCCCTCACCTCTTCCCTTCCGGGCGCTCTCTCTCTCCCTGTGGCCTGGCGAGCGTGGAGCTTAACAGATGCTCCAGCCCGATGCAGGCTGTTTCCTAACGAACGCTTTTGTGGCCTCAAGTCAAGCTGTCTACAGCAGCAAGGTTTAACATTCTCTCCCCAGCGGAGTCCTGGGGGGGCCGTCCACATTCACACGCCCGGGTCCTCCCTCCCCCCGCGAGACTGCTCAATGCCGTATTCTCCAGGATCCCGGCTTTCAATTAAGAAGAAGTTTCTAGCCCAGCCCGTGATTGCATTCACAAAGGAAATCAATACGCGGCTGTCTCATTGAGTCTGCAGCCAGGCAGACTGAAACAACAGCACTGGGGCGAGGTGGGAATGGCCTGGAGTCCGCTTAACCGCCCCTGCCTAGTTCAGGCGGAGGTTGGGACGCTGGGCGCATGGCCATACTGCAAACCAAACCCAACAGGGCCTCCAAGTCTCAGGAGAGAGGCAGGGGAGGCCTAGCCTTCCCCGAACAGTCAGGTGGGGCCCACCCACACTCCACCCCCAGTGCCTCTCCAGCATCCAGAGGGCTCTCTGTGCGTGGCTGCCCGGCCTCCTTGTGCTCTAAGGCCTGAGAGGGGGGAGAGTCTGGGGCCACGCAGCCTGAAACCGGCACTCTAGGGCTGGGGTCATGCTGCCAGCCTCCTTGTGCTCTGAGGTCCAGGGGGCTGGAGCCATGCTGCCTGCAACCTACTGCTCCGGGGTTGGGAAGATTGGGGCTATGCTGCCTGGCCTCTCCATGCTCCGGAGTCCAGAGGACTAGGGCTACACTGCCTGCAACTTGTGCTCTGGGGCCATGCTACCTGGCCTCCCTGTGCTCCAGCCCTGCACTGCCTGGCAGCCTCGCACGCCAGGGCCAGGGTAGATTGGGCCACACTTCTCAGCCCCCTGGTGCTTGGGGGTATGTGTGGGGGGGACAGCCGCCAGACATGGAGCATGAGGCACAGGCCAGTGACCACAATGAGGGTGGGTGGGCTCCGGTGGGCATGGGAGGGGCAGGACCTCAGGCAGAAGGGGTGGGGCTGGGGGGCTAGCCTCCCCAAGCCAACGGTTCATCCACGTCACATGACTGGGGTTCAAGGGGCCGGAGCTATCGGGCTAAAAATAGCTGTGTAGCCATTGCTGCTCAGCTGGAGTCTGGGTGCTGAAACCCGGTGGAGAAATGGTCTCAGAGCCAAGTGGGGATGCCTATCAGGCTATTTATAGCCCGGCAGCCTCTGCCCCAGAGAGCCTGCGTCAAGAGACCCAGGCTCTGTAACTGGGTGCCACAAGTTTTTCTTTTCAGTGTACACCAGGCCTGGGCAAAACATCCTCCGCGGGCCTCATCCGGCCCGCCAAGCCACCAGATCCAGCCCCTGGACGCAGCAGGGAGCCTCTGGCAGACTCTCCTGTTGCCTCACCCTCGCACACTGCTCAGAAAAGTGGCAGCTAGGCATGTTCGTTTTTCACAAACGGTGAGCAAGGGCTAGGGGGGAGTGGTGCTTCATGAGCTCCCGCCCCCAGCACAATCCCATTGGTCGGTTTCTGGCCAATAGGAGCTGCCAGTTTCAAGAGTGGGCAGCGCAGGAAACACCAACCTCCCCCATCCCCTCCTGCTGTTATTCACAGAGCACATGGCCCTGCAGTCTGCACTCAGAAATGAGCTGGGCTGCTGGCTGGGAGTCTCACTGGTAAGTCTGCCGGCTAGAGCATGCCTCTGGCACACCAGCCCCTTCCTCTCCCCCAGCCCTCTGCCCTCCTATCCCACATAACCCAAGCCCTCTGCCCCCCTCCTGAGCCCATACCCCCTCCCAGACCCTGCACCCCAATCCCCTCCTGCCTTTGGCCACAACCCAAACCCCATAGCCCCCTCCCGTACCCCAGTCTCCTGCCCCAGGTCACAACCCCCTCCTGTCTAGGTCACAACCCAAACCCCTGCACCCCAATCCAGTGCCCCAGGTCACAACTGCCTCCTTCACCCAAACTCCCTCCCAGACCTCACAGGCCTTCCTGAATCCCAGTTCCTTACCCCAAGCTCTCTTCTGCACCCAACCTCCATCCCAAACCATGCACTTCCTCCATTAGAATCATGGAAGAGTGCGGCCCTCAACCACTTTCCAAAATCTTGGAGTGGCCTCCATCAAAAATTATTGCCCACCCCTGGTGTACACATACCCAGAAAGCCCATCCAAAAAACAGCCCTTCCCCCTCCCCCAGTGTTTCCTGTAAGCAGCGCACTTGTGCGGCCGCTCTTGAGAGATTCCAATGGCTCCCAGCTGATTAGCAAAATGCCCACCGTTAGGTTTTTTGTTTCTACTGGTGGTGCACATTCATACACACCTCAGTGCACGTACAACATTTATTCAGCTCATGGGTGGAAAAAATTGGCACACAAATGGAAAAGATGAGAGAAAACATTACCCTCCACCACGCAACAGCTGTGCACACCCAGGCATGGTTCCTGGTTGCAGCCTGCTCCTGCACAGAGGGATATTTTCTGAGGGCAAAGGGCGAACACTGGCAGGAGGCATTTGTTTGTCAGAAAAGCAGCATGAGCATGAGAAGTACAGGCAGGAGAAGACCCAGCCTTTTTGACCCCCAGCACTGGCTGGTTCCAAAAAGTGATGATGACTACTCTAGCTACACCGGTGCACAGGAAGAGGAAAGAAGAAAAAGGGGGGTTCGGTGGAGGACCCCTTTAGGCAGAAGGGAAGTTTCGGGGTATTGCCTGCTACCACCTTTTCATGCAGGTGGCAAATGCCGGCAAATGACAACTTTGTATTTTGGAGAGGCAATTTCTGGAGGGTCCCCACACATTTCTCTGCTAAGTAAGAGATGCCACTCCAAACCCGCACCAGAGCTCAGAGGCATGTTTACCTGTTGGCTGAATACAATATGGGAACACCGTGGGCCAGTCATTCCCCAGAGTGCAATGAACCTCCCTCTCTTTGTGAGGATCTCTAAGCACTTTCTGCCCCCCTCCTTCTCCCTCCCACCATGACTTATGTCTCATGGACTCTTCCCTGGCAAGGAGGTTAGACTTGTAGACTCATCTCACGGATGGGGAAATGGAGGCGCAGCGTGAGTCAGTGATGCCTTACATCCTATAGTCCTGTTTTCTAGCTCACAGATCGATTGTACAGTCTGTTGCCCCCCTGTGACTTCACTTCAATTTTCATCTCTCCATTTTGGAGGGGGATAAGAGTGTGAATTAGAATGAAAACACCCACCACTTGATGTAGGGCTGGGAACGCGAAGGATGAAGGGGAGTCACTGGCCAAATACACAGCAATCCTTCGCTTCCTTTCACAGTGATCCTCCACTTAGCAGCAGCACCCTTGGGAGAAGTCCACAGCCGACGCCTTCCCTTGTGCTAGGAAAAGGTGGGCCCAGAACTTAGTCTGGAAGTGGGGGTGGGAAGTTCTCCACAGATGGGGAAGATCAAAGAGCCGCTGAGACGTTTCCAGGAGGCGACCGGCGACTGCTTAACGCAAGGGCCTTCTCCTGCCTTCTGTGCATACCGGACAAGGGGGTTAGCCTGGGGACCGGGGCAGGACATCAGACCAGCCAAGTGAGATGGAGCCACGTGGTGGCATTGAGGTGTCATGGCCCAGCTGTGCCGTTGATCGTGGCAGTGAACGCCGGCTGCTCAGATGTGCCGAGCCTTCCGCCGTCACTTGCGATGGTTTCCGGATGCCCGCCAGGGGAGAAGAACAAGGCCCGCCACTCTGCAAACGAAAGGCCCCGATTCAAAGCCCTCTGAAGTCGGGGGACTCTGCACTGACGTCAGCCGGCTGAATGAAAGAACAGAGGCTCGGGGACTTCATGCTCTGACGTCAGCGCCGAGTAGCGACAGCTACTGGGAATGGCACCCATCCCCCCCCACCCTCAGCAATGCCGCGGCTCCTGTGGATGTTGTCACTCACCCCCACCAGCCACTGCAGTCCTGGGCTGCTCCAATCCTCTCCCAGCACCCCACACCACTCCAACATCCAGTCCTCTTAGGGCCTGCTCCCGCTGTACACTGCCTCCAGCTTCCACTGGGCCGTGGGAGAGCTCAGCTCCCTGCAGGATCAAACCCTCGCCGCTACCGCTCAGGACCTTGCTCCTCCAGCCTGTTCTCTCAGTCGCTGGTTGCTCGCTCTTCTAGTGATGTGACATCAGCAAGGTCTTGCAAACTAAAAATAACCCAGGCTGTTGCATGGTAATCATCTGGGGAAAGCACTGTCATCACAGTCCCCGACTGCTCTCAGGCCCCCAGATCTCCAGATGGAGCCTTACAAAACGCAGCCCCCTTGCTAAGCAGCAACCCTGGGATGCCAGCTGCCAGGGCACCTAGGCTGTTGTGCATCTAGCCTGGATCCTGCATCTGCCCAGCCCTCTGCCCGGGTAGCAGGGGAAACGGCAGCTCCATGCAGTGACCTTGCCCCCCTCCAGCCCCACTGCACCCACCGGTGGGGGAAGCGAGTGGCAGTGGTGGGAGGGGGGCAGGTTTCACATTACAGCCTAGGCATCATTTGCATGGGGAGCTGTGAAAAGGTGGCAAGGGCTGGTGCTGTGCAGCCCTGTGCCCTGGGCAGAACGGGCCAGGCAGCTCGGGAGCTGCAGGCTGGAGATGCCAGCGGCGCTCCCTGGACCACGCTCTGGCAGGGTGCCACACCGCAAACGGCTGCGTGTAATTTGATTATTAAGGCAGGAGGAGAGAAGGGAGTCGGGTGTGTGTGTGTGAGAGAGAGATCAGAAACTGCTCAGGCCTGGCTGGCTGTAGGTCTATGCAGCGTGGTGCTAAGGCAGGACCCCCCCCTTACCCCCAGCTGGCAGAGGACGGAGCTAATTGTGCAGCCACTTGAAATGAAGCCAGGCCCGCTCCCGACAATCAGACTGTGACTCATGAAGTTTGAGAGCATCCTCGGAGCAAGGGATTCGCCGTGATGCCCCCAGCAGCCTCATGCACCCCCTGAACGAGGGATCTAGGTAGACTGGTGCTTCCCCCCCCCAAGAGGGAGGCTGGGGGTGGGGTGCCTCCCAGTGCCCATGGGGTTTGGGCACCCGTGGCTGGGATCTGAGTGTGGAGGAGACGGTGGCCAGGCGGCTGCTTGGGACAGCTGCTCCCTCGGCATGCTACACAGGCAGCAGCACGCCCGGAGTTTCTGGGGAGTGGCAGGACTCCCCAGGGGCCAGATGAAACTTCCCAGGGCTTACTTCTGCTATTTGCAGCTTACCCTCCCTCTTGTCTTGCCTGGCCACCAGCGCCCAGTGGGCCAACAGGGGTAATGAGCCCGTGTCCGGAGCTTCTCTCCCTGCCCAGGGCAGCCTGGTGCAAGGTCACCCAGCAATCACACCATTGCCTCCCGGTGCAGGGGCTGGAGAGGAGCAAGGCAGCCTCGACTCCTGCTCCCCCCGCCCCCAACCATCAGTATTAATTTAGAGCAGAGAGGGAGAAGGATTCTGCAGCCAACACCAACAAGACGCAGCGACCTAACCCGGGGCTGTACCTTTCCAGACATGTGGGCACGCACAGGGACCCAGGGGGAGGAGGTGTGGCTAAAGGGACCCCCCCCCCACGCACACACTTCCCAAAGGGGAGGAGGCAAGAGAAAGCAGCTCTCCTCCCCAGCCTCCATCATTCATCTTCCCCGATTCCCTGCTGTACACTCCCTCGGAAATCAGCCGAGTGAAGCAGCTGTTCCTTGCACACTTCACTTGACCACAGATGATGATAAATGAGGCTGGGGCTGTGCCGAGAATGTGCGCGTGGGGGAGGGGGGACCGTGCGCTCGCTGCAGCCACTTGCAGCCCCCCCTTTCTCCCTCAGGCTCCCCCCTCTAGGCAATGGGGGATGCCCCAGGCAGGTTCCTCCTAGCTCAGCTCGGGGCGCAGTGTGAGGGGCTGGAGGCTGCCCCGCAAAACCCCGACAGCAGCGGCGCAGGGAAGCCCCGTGCGCACCGGGGAATGCGGGGGGATTGCGCAGGGCTGGGGCCAGGGGCAGCCGGGTGGGGTGCAGCGGGGCTGCCTGCAAGGGGCGCTGTGAGAACAGCCGTCCGCGCTCAGCCCAGCCGTCCGTCTCGCTCGGCAGCCTCCCGCCGACCGCGCCGGAGCTGAAAACCCTGCGCCTGAGCGCTCCGCACATGGGGGCTCCATTGTGCATCACTGCGGGCAGGCAGAGCCAACGCTTTGTTCCCTCCCTCCAGCTCCACGGCTGCTCCTCCTCCTCCTTCAGGCTCCACCTTTGAAACCCCCCTCTCTTCCCACCCTTAAAGGCTCTGGGTCCAGCCTCCCCTCCCCGAAAGCGCTAATGCCTGCGTCCCCGCTGAGACCCTCCTCCCCCCTCTCCCCCGGCGTGCATGCCCCTGCCCATTAACAATTGTAAATAATGGATCTCTTTCCTCCAGCCGCCTGCGACTGGCGAGGTGGCGGCGGAGGATGGAAATTGCTGAAGGATGCTAATGATCAGGTGGCACTCGGTGGCAGCGTGCAGGGCTCTTGGGGCGCTCAACCTCCTAGTTAGCAGCAGGGCTGGCGCTCTCCCTGGGGGCTTTGCTGCTGTCAGGTTTTTTTAAGGCTGGAAGCGGTGATCTGTTTTCAAGGGGGAGCCCGGAGAATACTCTAAATGCTCGGTAACTTCCCAGCCAGACAATGCCTCCTCCCTTCCCCGCTGGGGTATCTTCCTTCCTTTGATGTAATAAATTACATTATGCCGCCTGCTGCAGCTTCTGCCCACGTCCTCTGCCTAGCTAGTTTCCGAGGCTGTTGCGCTCAGCGTTTACACCACGCTCATCACTGTAGTATCTGAGATCATTGGGTTTACAGTTTGGAGACCTCAGCGCAGCCCTCCCCTTTGGTCCTCCGCTCGCAGACTCTGCTCCTCCCCATCTAGGAATTGCAAAAGAAAACACTGGCTCGGAATACGGGACCATGACTTGACGTTTTTTCCTGCCTCCCCAGGTCTGATTCTCCCCTCGCCGCCACCATTAATGCTCCACTGACTGCAACCCGCATATGTAAGGGCAGACGTGAGCCCCATGTCCTTTTGGATCAGAGCGTGCTCACTTCTGCTTCTTGTGGAGACTGGCACAGATGCTTGCTGTGGTGTTTTCTAATGCAGATATAGATAGTGCATTCAGTCTCACAACAGATGTGGTGGGGAGACATGGCCTGGGTGTGTTAATCCCTGGAAACTCCCCTCCCCCTTCTGTTTTTGAGTCTTTCTTCCTTAATTTTGGCTTCCGATTCTCCACCTTTCCCAAGTACCTTTAAAAAAAACCACAAAAACTGGGAGCCCTAAATTATATCACGGGTCAAAAGGGCAAAGCTCCATTCTTTTCACCTCCTCCCAAGGCCGAAATCATGGATGGAATTTCAAGCTAGTAGGGGAGGCATGTTACCCTGAACTCCAGCCGCGAGAATATTGGGAAGATGCTGAGTTCTAAAACCCGGAGTGAATCTCTCGACTCCCTTGTGCTTGAGTGAAATGCCAGCTGGCGATCTCCATTCAAAGAAAGCCAGGAGCCTCCCTGCAAGCCAGATGCTCAACCTGAGTTAAATATTCCCAGGCAAGCGATGGGTACAGCAGGGAAGGATGCACTGTCGCAGACTGCAGAGCCCAGACTTTTCATGTGGGGAGGAAGAACTCTTGTTTATTACTTCTCCCACCAATCCCCATCCCCCTAGATTGACAGCAACCTTGAGAGTCTTGCCAGGGAATGGAAAACAAGCTGATCGTTATGCAGAAAACAGGACTAAGGTGAACAAGGGACCTGGCACTTCAGCTTCTGCACCTAAATCTTTGCCGCGCACTGCCAGGAGCTTGTGACGCAGGCAGACAAAAGCAAGGACAGCTGGAATGATATACTGACACTCCAGCCTTTACATCCCTCACTCTGCCTAGGTTTTGCAGCAGGTGCAGTGAACTGATCTCAGATCAGTAACGACTGGGGGGACAATGTAATGCCTAATGAAAGACAGTACCTCATATACTCAGTGCTGACCTGATGGCTTCTCTTACCTGATTGGGTAGACTTCACGAGAACCACAAGTCCTGTCAATCTTGAGTTCATGCTAACAGGACCGACTCTAAATTGTGGCACGGTAAGACTTAAAAACCCAGTGTTATGAGTTGTCTGTTCTCAACCTGGCCCAAGCAGAGGAAGAGATGGCGTATTGCAATTCACTGCTCCTTTGGGCCTTTCGGAACGGGAGTCCCCGCAATGCACCAGACAAAAGCACTGACTGAATGCAGCTTCTGGTGTAAGTTCAGCTGCTTGTCATTTGGACTGAGGACCATACTGTGGTCCCAATCAAATAACTGTTCCATAGGTGATACATGTAGGGCCGTCCTTACCCATACATAGTATATGTTGCTGCGTAGGGCACCTGAAAATCTGCAGCACCACTGGGTTTTAATGTCCACCTGCTTGCCTCTTCTTATCGCTGTTTTGTAGCTCTGCTTCCTCCAGAAAGGAACTAGATAACTTAGAAGTGAAAAAGTCTACCTCTTAGCAGAACATAGAACCTGCGAAAGAGCCATTCCAGTGTCAATGAAGCCATTTAACAGTCATTTGCCAGTCCCAGGGCTATACTGTCAGTTTTTAAATGCAGTATGTTAGTCAACAGGACCTTAGGTAAAAATCCTCTTTAGAAATATTTCATTAGTTTGTTGCTGAAGATCATAAATCACATCACTGAAAAGTCACACACGGTCCCACCTGCCACTGGGCATAGTGGCACCAGTTTAACAGTACTGGGTAGGGCTCCATCAACCCTGGGTACGTGTCTCCGCATAAGTGCCAAAGCTTTTCTCTCTCGCCCACCAGGTCTCTCTCATAATCTTTGGAGCAACACGGCTACAGCAACACTGAGTATATCTGTATGATCACACCTCTGCGTGGCCAGTCCTAGCGCCCTTGCTATGTACGTGCTTATGCAGCTGGTGCAGTAGCCCGCGATTCTGCATCCGGAGTGCTATGTTTAGTGAGTGAGCTCGGTTAATCTAGCCCAGCCACGTCTATGTACACTGTAAATTACACTTCTGGTTACACTGTAGGCCCTGTTGGACCTTTTCATCTCCTCGAAAGAGCACCCTGCCCTCTTCTTTCAACACTGCCTCTCATGGCCCCATGCCGCACCAATCATGCTTCGATGGAACTTAGACAGGGTCCCTTCAAAGCTCCGCAGTGCTGATCCTTAAAAACTCCTTATGGCACTTTTGTTCATCCCTGTAAAGGAGAAACCTCAACCAGTTTCGCAAAGGATCCCACTACACACGTTGCTTTTGTCTGAATTTCATACTGAGTTCTTGGGCTCCTACCAGGGAGCATGGATGTTAAGCACGCACTCAACGGAAACCCCTGGGAACTCACATGGGTGGCTGTTTGTTGCTCTAGATCTGAAAATAGGGACTCCAAGAGAACATGCAGACAGAACTTTCACTATGAATAGACTGAAAGTCGTCAGCCACCATGGTAAGCTTTCAATAACCCTCTGTTGCTGCTCAGAGCAAAGTGACAGGTCATCTGGATACAAAGCATTTACCTTCTCTTCTTTTTGTAAAATCTATTTTCTGTCTCATACACTGTGACTTTCCTTTCTTTCTAAAGAGCCATGAGATTCCAAAGTAATTTAAATATAAAAGAAAACATCACAACAACCTTGTGTCTTAAAAGAACCAAATCATTTCCCATGCTTCTTTATAGTATCATTCTGTTTTACATTACAGACCGTTCATTTACACATTTTTACTTAACCAATGCCTCTCCCTCATCCACCATTTTCAAGCCATTACTGGGTAAGGGTTTATACAACCGTAGGTACATGCAAAATCCATACCATATTTAAACATGGAAGTAACTCATTTGCTTATATAATCACAATGTCCTGTACGTAGGCAACACATAAGAGTTGCCGGATCACCGCTTGCCAGCAGAAATGTTGGTCCAGTCCTAGGAGAGAAGAATAATCTTGTGATGCACAAGTGTGCGGGAGGAGGTGTGGGGGTGGTGAAAGTCTAGATTTTAGTCACAGACCTCCTTAGCCAAGTCACTACCTCTCTGCCTCAGTTTCCCCACCTGTGATATGGGAATAGTAATACCTACCTAGAAGGGGTTTTGTGAGACCAAATTCACTGAGACTGATAAAGAAGGTTTAAGATCTTTGACTAGGTGCCAAATGCTTCAGTTATTAATTATTATTAATAATACTAATAAAACTGTTTTGTTCCACCTCTCACTCTAGCATAGGGTAGAACTTTTTGGCCTGAGGGCTCACAAAATTGGGGGTTTGGATGTAAGAGGGGATGAAGGCTCCAGCTGAGGGTGCAGGGGTTTGGCGTGCAGTCAGGAGCTCCTGGCTGGGATTGAGTATGAAAAGTGGGAGGGGGCTCAGGGCTAGGAAAGGTGGATAGGACCCAGGAGGGACTGAAGGGGACAGGCTCCGGGTGGTGCTTACCTCAAACAGCTCTCAGAAGTTGTGGCATGTCTCCTTTCTGGCTCCTATGCAGAGGTGCGGTCAGGTGGCTGGCACCACCCCCACTGCTCCCATTGGCCATGATTCCTGGCCAATGGGAGCTTCAGAGCTGGCACATGGGTCAGAGGCGGTATGCGGAGCCTCCTGGCTGCCCCTGTTTCCAGGAGCCACTTGGAGTCATAACATGTGATGGCCCCGCTGAGAGACTGAGGGCCAAAGCAAAAGGTCTGATGGGCTGTAGTTTGCCCACCCCTGCTCTACTGCATACTACGTATGGATTACAGAGTCTTCTCTATGTGATCACCCTGCCTGATTGCTCTAGATAGTTTGTGCTCTGCTCTCATGCAAATTGTTGGGAGAGGCCTCTTCCATCAGAAACAGGTAGGGTGCAAAATGCCCTTTTATCGGCACTGTGATCAGACAAGCTGTCTCGCTGAAAGCATAGAAACAAATTGCTGTTTCATTATCCCGAGGCCACGTTGGAGGAAACAAGCCACAAGAGTCCATGGGCCAAATTCTGCAGCAATGGAAACTGCAGGGTAAGGTGTCAATCGGTGTTGATCAGAAGAACCTCGACTAATTTGGCTTTGAGTGGGTGTGCAGAACAAGGACCGCTGAGCTGTGGAGGGGGCAAACATGGGTGAGGTGGAAGGTAAGAAGAGGAGGAGGAGCATGCAGGGTAACATGAGGAACTCTGGTTTACAACCTTCTTTTGCCTCTCATGGCCGTCATGTGCTCCTAGTCACTGGGACATAGCCTCTTATGCATCCACTGTGCTTCTGAAAATGGGATTTAGCCATCTAAGTCATGTGGGCCTTGCAACTGAGTGGAACAGTGCCTATATATATAGAAAAATCTGGGTCACATTGACTGTTTTAGGCTCTAGATTTATATCTGTACAACGGAGGGCAGAATCCGGCTGCTAACTACGTATATGACCCTCATTTTGTACAACCACTGAATATCAAATGCATTCAGTTTTACCCCACTTTACCACTTCCATCCACTTCCTGCCCTGCTTACGACCACTGTGTAAATTGCACGGTTGTTCACATTGCCTCTGCTGTCAGCCCCAACACTTCCATGGGATATTCTCTCACTCCAGGCTGACTCTGAGCTCCAAGGGGACCACGCTTGAAATACTGGTTCTGTCTGTTTGATGGAGGAAATTAACCTTTTAGGAGTAAAGATCAAATCAATCCTCACTCAGTTTATGGATCACATTGCTTTGTAAGCAGCTTCCTCCTTTCCCGGGGCCAAGCACCTACCAGGGACTTTAGTTCTGCCTTCATTTGCATTTGAGTGTTTCTTGCGGTTTGCTGGCTAGAGCTTTCAAGTCTGAGGAAGCTCTTATGCTCTGTCTACCAATACCCTGGGCTCAACAATGCTGGAAACTCCATGGTCTGTCTGGATGATGTGTTAAATAAAGGCCGGAGACAACTGAAATCCGAGTAAGGATGTAGGCAGAAAGGAAATGATTAACCCTTTGGGTTCCAATACTCAGGCTTTCCTGATTCAAAGCCCTGTTTTCCAAACTCCCAGGGACGGGATTAAAATCCCTCTGTGATCCCAGAAGATCACATTAACGAACAGGACTGTGCCAGCTCGTTCGCTGCATGGGAGGCCTACGGCAGGAAGTGGGCAGGGTGACTCAGCTAGTGGTGGTCTTTCCACTGAAGAGATGCCTAGGTTGCGAGGTTGGAGGTGGTCTCAGAAGAGCTTCTGGTCACTTGCGGTGAAGAGCTCAGAGTGTTTTTCGTAAGGGGAGGAGGGTGTCTCAGGCTCTGACCAAATTCCACCGCCAGTCGTTGTGAAATGTTTGTTAAGGGCTGGTAACAGGACACAGTACACTTCCTCTCCTACACTGATGTCGAAGGCTGCTGGGAACCTGGGAACAGCTGCCGCGTTACACCCCGGTGGGTGAAATGATGCCTACAGATTGGATCCCTTTCCTGTGGCTCAAGGGTGTTGCCAGTCCTGATTCACCCATGTCCGTAAAGCACTGCAACGTGCCTGTACGAACAGTGCTGGAGACAGGCCGGTAGATGGGGTGGGGGTAGGGGTAAAGCAGTTGCCCCAGGCCCCTTAAATTGCTGCTGGAGTGCCATGCGGTGCACTCTATACGGCTCTGAGGGCTGGGAGGGGGCATTCTGTGCTCTGGGTGGCATGGAGGCTGGCTTCCCTCAGCCCCGCCCCTTCTGCCCAAGGCCCCACCCCTTTTGGCAGTGTGGAGCTCCACCCCCTCCCCCCCCCCCCGTGATCTTGCCCAGGGGCCTGCAGATGCTGTTGGTACCCCGGCTGTAGAAAGTCTAAGAGTTCACCCTGACTCTAAAGGAACGGCTCCAATCCCACATCACCACCCATTTCACAAGAAGAGAAACCCCTTGTCAAATTGTAAAAGGAGGGGCTACGAGGAAGCTGCTACAGGGGGCACCAGAAGAGAAGTGGACGTGGCGTTAACCTCACCGACTTGTCTGCTCTCTCCCAGGGAAGCGAGGTCCCCCCTGGACGTCACCGGGAGGAAAACCAGGCACTGAGGATTCAGTTTTCACCTCTCCCGCCATCTCCAATCCCAGCATTTGCTAAGGCAACTCCCGCATGCAAAGCAGAGAAGCCGTGGAGCTGCTCTTATCTCCCCCGTGGGGCTATTCTGCCTGCCCAGGAGGAGCAAAAGGCAAGAGTGCTTTTCCCACCTTCCCACCGTGGCACGTTCCCGACTTGGCACAGTGGCAAGCCAGACCTGGAGTCATGTCCCTGGGAGATTCCCCAACAACAGAGGAATCTCCAGCTGCTGTCTGACACCGCCGGAGTGGTGGAAAAGGGCCTTACTAAAGGCAGAGGGTCGAGCCTCCATGTGGGTCTAACAAGGAAATGGAGTCAGCGGGGAAATTCTCCCACGCTTGCATGAAACTTAGCTGACATCTGCTGAGGGTTCTTCATACTCTGAGGTATTTTCGGATGGAATGAGGCAAGGAGCCTAAATAAACCAACACTCTCCATGTCTGTGTTAGACAAATATTTGTCCAGAATTCAAAGGATGATTCCTTTAAAAGGACAGAGGAGGCTCTGTACATTCCTGCCCTCCCTGCACCTTCCTTAGGTCAAATCTATGCCCAGTTGTTTTTCTGCTTACCCAACCAGACATGTTATCTCTCCTCTCTAACCCCTGCCGAACTGTTTACACTTCGACAAGGTCGTCTCTTAATCGCTCCTTTTCCAAGAAAGAGAGACCAAGGGCCTGATTCTTGTCCGTATGCTACTGCTACCTTAGTGACCTCAGTGTGGTTACACCCCCATTTACTCACTGTAAGATCAGAGAACTGGGACCCTCAATCTGTGGCATCCTGGCAGTTCTGTGTCACGCCTCTGGTCCTTCTATTCTACAATAGAAGTTATAATTGATTTCTATGGCGTATCCTCCGTGCAGAGCATCACAGAACAATTGAGAGAGGAGAGGAGCATGCTAATCAGTGATTGGAGAGAGAAGCTGCATTTATGGTTTAAGACTTAATCATCAATAATGGCCCCACGTTACTGGGGTAAGGACAAAAAACGGTCAATAAGGGAAGATTGAGGGCATGCTACATCCAAAAGAATAGCCAGGGACCCCAGGGAGAGTAAAAGAGCTACCCTGGCTTGAAGGTTTGCCTGAAATAAGAACAGTTTTAGGGTACGTGTGCAATAAGCTCTAGTGTATTAGAAATAGCTATGCACCGTGTTTTATTTTAAATTTGTCATTTACTTTGCTCTGTCCATTTTCATTCACTTACAACCACTTTAATCCTACTGTTTATACTTAGTAAAATTGCTTTTATTTACTATCAAGCTCAGTGTAAATAATTGATACCTGTGCACATTCTCTTTTCATTGTTAAATGGGGGCTCACCTGGATGGGCTTTCAACATGCGGGAAACTCTCACGCAGTGAAAGACGGATTTATTTGGGGTTTTGATCCCCTTTGGGAGTTGGGTTCTTAAATGCTGTGCCTTTGAACTGCATTCTCCTCAGAGCTGGAGTCAGTGTCTGTATTGCTCTTTGCAGGTGCCGGGGCGGGACGGCAGGAATGGTGGTTATCTCAGCTCCGTGCTTTGACTGGGGGAGACCATCTGGCCCAGCAGAATATGGTGGTGAGGAGCCTCAGAGAGCAAGAAGGTGAGTGTCAGTGGCTTTATTTGGGCTAATGGCGACAATAGCCTCCCCCCCTCCTCCCCTGGGGCCTGACATCTTGGGATAGTCCAATGCCAATAATCAGGTCACGTGTTTCCTTTTCTTTCCGGACTTCTCCACACTTAAAATGTTACCCCGGCACAGCTACAGCGTTTCAGAGTAGACACTGCCAACGCCGCTGGGAAAGGCTGTCCTGTGGGCAGGGCCCATCACGGGGAGGGCCATTTGGCCTGGGCCTCAAGCTCAAAGGAGGCCTCAAATGTACAGCCTTGTTACTTTTTTGGCATTTGATAACATGTCGAAGCAGGTAAAGAACAATCAACAACAGGACAAGAGCATTGGAATGAGCTCCGCCTGCTTCATATCAACTGGGACACTGCCCAAAAGCTCGATTTTCCCCCTCAGTAATAAGTGCATTTGCACAGGAAAAGGTGAGAAAAGCACTCGTTGCAATAAAAAAAAATATTCAAATTACATCTTTTTTGGGTGCCTTAATTTGTTTTCATGTCTCTTCATTTTTTTTATATTTATGTCCCAAGCCCCTCTGGCTTTCTGGTCAGCGGTTCTCAAAGTTTTTGGGCTCCGGAGCCCTTTACATGCGTAAAAATTTATGCGGCATCCCAGCGGTCCACTGATTGTATGTGTTGTACCTATCGATGTTTCCAGTTTGTCAACCTTGCAAAGCCCCTGGAGATGTCTTGTGGAGCCTCTGGGGCTCCACGGAGCACAGTTTGAGAAACACTGGTGTAGGTAATCAATCTTCCTGAGAGGCGGTAGCTAGGTCAAGAGAAGAATTCTTCCTTTCACCTACTGCTGTCTACACTGGGGGCTAGGGCACGAGAGCTATGCCTCACAGGGGTAGATTTTCACTCTTGAGAGATGTGGCTATACCAATGCAAAGTTGTCATGTGCGCCAAACCTCAGTTTCGCTAATGTTTCTAGAAGGGATGTAAAATTCCATTTCATCAGTCAAACGCTATGTTTAACCCAGAGGTTCTCAAACTGTGGGTCCCGATCCCCCAGGGGGTCGTGAGCAACTTAGAGGTGGGTTGCGGTATCACACAGTTTGAGAACGGCTGGTTTAACCGGTTAACTGCTTAAACAAGGGTGGCTGGGGGATCGCTCCAGCCCGGCTGGGCCCACTGAAGGCAGGGGCTGCTCTGCCCGGGTTTCTTCCACTCCTATGTAGGGCTGGAAGTCGAAGCCCACCACATAGTCAGGTGGGGGCCCGGCCGGGCTGGTTACTGGTACTGGTTAACTGTTACCAGTTAGCATCCCTAGTTTGCAGCACATTCGACCGATCCAGCCCCCCCAGTCCTGTCCCTACCTCTGCAGCCGCCTTCTCCCTCACCTCGGCTCCTATTCTTACCAATCCTCGAGGGAGAATTCTGACCCCATGAAGACTATGGCAAAACTGCCACTGTCTTTGACAGGGCCAGCACTTCACCCCACGCCATCTCCATTCCCAGCCTCAGTCACTGGTGTGTATCCATGGCTGCTTTTCCTCCTACTCCAGGCTGCAGCCCCTGCACCAGAACGGACACACAAACCAGTCGCAAGCAGGAGTAGAGCTTGGACAGGAGGGTTCTAATGGAGGAAGGCTTGGGGGTGGGATTCTTTCAGAGGCGAGGTGGATGGTGAAAGGGCTGGGGCCTGGATGCAGTGGTGGAGAACATCCACGATACACGGGACCAGGAGAGAAAGGCAGGGTAGGGCAGCCACTGAACAGGAAGGGAGCTGAGGGCAAAGGAGGAAATGGGATGCTGAGTTACAGGTGAATCGATGGAGAATGAGAAATCAGCAGAAGAACGAGTCCTGCATCTTTTTAATCTTCATTCCTTTGAAAGCCCAAAGGTCCAAGGGGCACCCAGCGCTCCAGGTAGGTTCTCTCAAATCCCTTAGTCAGAGCTAGAATTACTTCCTCCAAATAACCCTGGAGGAAGCACACCACAGTACGTTAGCTTTCTAGAGCGGCTGCTAACACCACCACAAGGGAATCAAGTGTTTTACACAAAGGGCAGGTTGGTTAAAGCAGGGAAACTGACATTCAGGACTCCTGGGTACTAGTCCCAGCTGTGATACTGACACCATGTGACCGTATGTAAATCAACCTCACTGTGCCTCCATTTCCCTGCCTGTAAAACAGGAGTTAATACCCAGGCCAGAGGGCTACGTTAAACTACAGGGCTGCGTCTAGACTGGCAAGTTTTTCCGCAAAAGCAACTGCTTTTGCGGAAAAACTTGCCAGCTGTCTACCCTGGCCACTTGAATTTCCGCAAGAACACTCATGTAAGATTGTCAGTGTTCTTGCGGAAATGCTATGCTGCTCCCATTCGGGCAAAAGTGCTCTTGAGCAAATGCTTTTGCACAAGAGGGCCAGTGTAGACAACGCGGTATTGTTTTGCACAAAATGGCAAAAATGGCGATGGGGGCTTTCTTGCACAAAACCGCGTCTAGATTGGCACGGATGCTTTTCTGCAAAAAGTGCTTTTGCGGAAAAGCGTCCGTGCCAATCTAGACGCTCTTTTCCGCAAATGCTTTTAACGGAAAAACTTTTCCGTTAAAAGCATTTGCGGAAAATCGTGCCAGTCTAGACGTAGCCCAGCTGTCCAGTGCTTGGAGATCCTTGTCTGAAAGTCGCTATGGAAGGGCAAAGTCTGACTCCTCTCGTGCTGTGTAATTGCAGCACCGGGCGAGTCTGGTAAGAACCCTCTTTCACATCCACCAGCTCCACCCCCCTCACTGCCAACCTGCTTCACTGGCCTGACTGGGCTAGGCACTGATCCTCCTGGAGCACCTTCTAGTGCCCTCAGCTCTGCACAGAGCTTCAGCTTGCAGAGTGCGTCCATTCTCTTCCAGAGCCATGCCCGTTCTATTTTCACTTGTGGCTCCCCTCTTCACACGTCCCTCTCCCTGACCGCGTGGAAGAGTCGTGCATGAGACCAGAGTAGGGGCATGAAAAATAAGCTCGCTAGGAACCAGCCTGTCTGGTCTGTGTTTGCATAGTGCCCAGCATAACGGGCCCACAGACCCAGACCAGGGCTCTTAGGTGCTGCTCTAGCCCTGTGTGGCCTGTCATGGACAGGGGCGCTTCAGCTTGGTCAGAGCAGCTTCCGCCTGTGGTGGGTCCCAGCTGGAGTGGCCCCTCTGCCCTCCGCCCCTTTAACTGGTTAAATATCACATATAAATGATTAACCAATTAAATGGGATTTTACATCCACAGTAACTGGATCTTTGGTCAAGGGGATTTAGGAATGCCATTTTCCTAGGGCAGCGAGGGAAAGTGCTCCCACTCTTTGGGTAGGTCTACACTGCAACACTGTTTTGAAATAATTAGCACTATTCCAAAATAACGTAGTTTACGTCTACACAGCAGGCAGTTATGTTGAAATAGTGTTGAAATACTGTCAAGCTGGAAGATTTCTTACTCTGACTCCTGTACACCTCATTGTATGAAAAACAAGGGAAGTCGAAAGAAGAGTGCTCTGTCGAAATAGGTGCTGTGTGGACACTCCCTCTTTAGAAATAAGCTATTTCGAAATAAGATATGCAATTGACGTAGCTCAATTTGCGTAGCTTATTTCAAGTTAAGCCCTACAGTGTAGACGCACCTTTTGAAACTAGGCTGAACAGAGTGCTGCAGAATGTTCTGCCTGAGAGGTCTTTCCCCACCTAATCCCTACAGGTCAAATTCTGCTCTAGTTTTCAGTAGGAATGTGAATAAGTAACCAGTTAACTGGTTACTCGGTCAGCACCACCCTTACTGGGTGATGCTAACCCGGTAATGGTTAACTGGCACCCAGAAGCTGCTCCTCACCTGTGACCGACTATAGGCAGAGGGCTGCTCCAGACCTGTCGGGCCCCCCACGCTGTGGGCCAGGACAGGAGCCAGCCCCACACAGGACTGGGAAGAGCAGACCTATGGGATGGGGGCTGCCCCAGCCAGGCTGCAGTGGTCTCCTGCCTGGGATCCTGCTTAATAGGTTAACTGGTTAAACCTAACATCTAACAGGCAACTGATTAAACGAGATTTTACATTCCTAGTTTTCAGCAGTGTAAATCCAAAGTAATGTCCAATGGGCCTACTCCAGACTTATGCCGCTGTAGATGAAGTCAGAACGTAGCCTTAGGACTACGTGATGAGCATTCCCCAAATCAACCCCGATTCATGCTCTTCATCACTTTCCTCATGAAGACCATGCACCTGAGTCTGTTCACACTGGTTTCTCTGTGAATTTCAGAGTAGCCAGGTCTGCTTTATACTGATGTAAGTGAAATCAGTCTCTGGGCCCCCGCTTTGTAGTTGGCTGGTCCTTCTCTCAATCACTTCTTGGCTACAGCCTCTTACTTTAACTTCTCCCATTTCCAATGAAGTTTTATTAATCAGATGGAATTCTGGGATGGCGCATAGTATTTTGGCATTCTTCAGACATCCTCATTTTTTGCTCACCTATACAAGCCCTGGCCTGATTTTCTTCAATATTTCTTCTCCTTCCCCAGGGAAATTTGTCTCTCCCGTTCCAGGATCCATCCTATTTCTCTCCTTTGTGAGCATGGAGGCAAAGATTCATTTAATTTTTTTAAAGCAATGATTACCTCTTTTTGCCAATAAATTGTCCTTTCCGACTTCCTAGGGGCCCCTGTGTCTCCTCTGACCCTCTTGTTTCTTGTGTACTTGGAAAAGAACTCATTTATCTCAATCTTTTGTGCAGTTTTCCCTTCAATCTGCACATTTGCTTTTCTTATTATTTTACTTCCTTAATTTCTGTCAGTAACCTCCTCTGTACCCCTTGTTTCCCATCATATACGGCCCCCCTCTGAGACTTGATTGCTATTTGCTCTCCCTGCTCAATCCACATTGGATTTTTCAAAACAAAATCTCCCCCCCTCCCTTTTGTCCCCCCATGCTGTGCTTTCTTCTCCCCCCCAATGACGAGCAGGAGGATTTATGTCCACAATTCCCAATAGTATTATTAAGTATTACCCACATAACCTCCTCCATCCTCTCCCACGTATCAATGTGAGACCAGACCACCCCAGAGTGTATTTATTGCTTGATGTTATACCATAACCCTTTGGGCATAAACGGATTTACCTCTGAACACTCTCCATTTCCCCTCTGTGTCCTTTTCACTTTATTTCAATCAATTTCTGCTGAGCATTCTTTCAAAATGGCTCTGCTGAAATTCAAGGACTCAAATTCTGCTCTCCATTCAGTCTCTGTAAATTCAGAGTAGCATATGGAAATAAATGGAGTTACTCCGGATTTACACCAAGATCAAGATTTGACACGAGATTCCTTCCCTGTCCTCTTTTTTTCTCTGCATTGCAATGGGCCAGAACCAAAATCCAAGAACTTTGTATCTGCCAACACTTCCTCTCTTAAGAGTCTAACGAGTTCAGAATCACAACAGCTTGGCTGCTCCCCCCATCGGTCCTCATAACCATTTAGTCAAATTGCTAGGATACGCAAAATCAAGGGGGCAGTTACTGCCTGTCTCATTTTCCTGTTTAGCTTTGTTTTGTTTTAAAATGCACTGGGTCTAATCTTCAACAGCCTTCTGAAAAGGCAGCCTCCCAGCCTCCACATGTGCAGGCACAAAACAGGGCCTCTATGGGTGAAAATCAGACAGATGCACAGCCTGATTTTCACACGCTCGATTTTTGTGGGCATAGACAAGAGCTCCTAGACATTTCAAGGGAGAATGCTACTTTAGATGGTCCCTTAAAATGTTGTGTAAGGGAGCGGTCCAGCACTACATCCCCAAAATAATTTGGGGCCAGGTCAAACAAAGCAGGAGCCTCCAGGAAAGCCATTTGATCCATGCTCCCTATACTGCCCTGACCTGAGGCATCAAATGTTTGGATTCCCTGACTACACATTCCTTCTAAACAGTTGCCTGTCTCCTGCAGATTAGAGACCATCTCTAAAACAAAGAGACAAATGCCCCCATAACAACCCATGTGACGCGCGGTGTTCTGCAAATCATTCGGTGTTCTCAGCATTGCCTTCTCCCAGCGTTTGGAAAGTGCAGAAATGATCCCTCACCTGGTAAGGAAAACCTGTCCCCACCCCACCTTCTTTCTCCTCCTCTCACCCGTTTGAGGCTGAGGTTTGGCGTCTGCTGGTAGACAGGTCGGTACGCCAGAGATGTATTCAGCTGTACTGCTGCCAGGAGAGCCCTCTAAGTCATCTCCCTGAAAGGAGCAGACAGCTCTGTAATGAAGCGTAATGCTCTGACGCTCCTATGAATGACACTGGCCAACACCAGCTGAGTCTCAGCAGCTTATCAAAGCCTCATTTTTCTTTTTCCCTGTTAGAAAAAAAACATTAACATAAAAACCCCTTTAGAACAGTTATCGCGTGGGTAACAAAGGAGGCATTTCTTTAATAGTCCCCCCCCAACGCGGCACGCAGCCCGTCCTGCGGGCACCCAGGCCAACGCCTGGCTCACTGACTCCGAGCCCTCAGCATGGGGACTGGGAAGATGGGGCAGAGAAGACAAGGAAGCTAAAGGAGAAAGAGAGCAGGGAGAAGTGCGAGGGGTAGTAAGTGGAAGAAAGAAGGACAAGGGAAGAGAGACAGGAGCTGACAGTACTGCTAGCCATAGTGGCAATGGAAGGAGGTGGTTCTAGGAAGCAATTTCCTCCCCCTTGCCCAGAGAGGGAGGGGATTAAGGATGGTTCTCAGCACTGCCTGGCGGGCTGCTGGAAGGAGTAGCTGGCTGCTCTGCAGGGAAAAATCCGCCCTTACCTCCTGTGTCTGAGACAGGCTTGGTGGCGGAGTCACTTACTCTCCAAGTCTCCAGTCCTAGCCGTTGCTTTCCCCACTCCTCTGCAGCCAAACACAATCCTCACTGTACCTGCTGCCCCCAGGGCATGCTGCACCCCCAAACTACTCTGCTCCCCCTTTCCCTGGAGGCAGTGTAATGAAAAGACCAGGCATATGCAGGGATGGGGCGGGGGGAGGATTCAGTGGGGGCACTCAGGGGAAATGTTACTGCAGGCTTAACCTATTTCACAGGACGCCAAGCAGGAATCCCAGGGAAGGAAATCAACGTCTGATGTGTGGTAAATTATTTCGGTATTATACATTCCCGCTCTGAATCCTAAAGACAAATACTCCTGCAGGTTAACCAGGGGAGAAGACTTTCTAAAGACCCTCATCTCTTGCCCTTTTATTGACTCTGTCAATCACCCCAACCTCTACCTCCCTGTAAAATCTGAGCTGTTCCTTTTGTTCCAGCTGGAAAAAAAAAAGAAAAAGAAAAAGGAGGGGTGTGTGGGGGTATTTGGGGCAGGGAACTTCCAAAAGGGATGATTAAGGAGTTAATCTGCCTGAGATAGATAAGGAGCTTAGAGCCGCTGGTATTTTACTGTCCAAGTTTGGATTCAGTGCGTCTTAAACACTGGCTGGAATGTACTTAGATATGACCAAAGTACATGTCCCCATGGGGAATTACTAGGCTGCCAATTAGATTTGCTTCCTAGATTCACTCATCCCCTCACAAGCTTCTTCAGAGAAGGAAAATTGCTGCCCGTCCCCAGAGATGAAAGGAGGCGGCGGCGGAGAGAAAGAGGGATGGCTTAGCCCGCTGCTATACATACGCACAATCAGCTATGCTGCTTTCCTTATGAATGAATAAATCACGGCTACTCGGATGCAACTTGGGAGACTGAACAGCTGAGTGGTGTTCTGGCTGCCAGGGGCAGGCTGGGAAATCTAGACCCAGGGCTTTTGGGGGCGTATGTCCTTTTAGTTTGCTGTGAAACAGAGAACAATTATGGAATTCAAGCGGTGCCTGCTGACCTTTTGACCTTGACAGGTATTATATGCGCTGTGGTCAAAGTGTAGATGCTACAGGATGGGGAGGGAGGCTGTGACGGGGAGTGAGGGGGGAAGAGATGTCTGGTGCCAGGCAGACTTGCTCAAGAGACAAGCCGCTGTGACACGGAAGTGGCTGATTCCCAAGAGTGAAGGAATCCTAACAGTGAGTCACTCTGAGAGGCCTGTTTCTATGTGCTTTGATTTCCTGCCTATTACAGAGAGCTCTAAGTGCACACTAGCTCTGCTGCTCAGCTGTAGGAAAGACAGCATTAATAATAATTATACATGTGCAGGACAATAGACAGACAGCAAAAATAGATCCAAACGTTCGGGGGCTTCATGAGCTAGCCCTGGATCGAGATCTGAATGTGACTGTTGGTTCCTGGATTGCTAGAAAGGGCTAGTTTTCTCCTACAGGAAGGAAGAGTGCTGCAGAGTCCAAATGGGAAATTGGCCTCATTTCTAATTCAGCTGTAATCCATTGTGCTCCTGGCTGTGGCCCTGCGTGCCCAGGCAAATCCAAGTGCTTCCAAATACAGTGCAAAGTGAAGTGGTCTCTGCATGCTCCCCCACCAGCGCACAAGTGTACAAGTTGAATCTCTCTAGTCCAGCACCCTCAGGACCTGACAGGAGCTGAACCAGAGAGTTTGCAGAACCACAGGAGGTCAATACTGTCTAGCAGCATCACCAACACTTCCACTGTTTTTTGGGCTCTTAGGAGACATTTAGAGGTAAATTAGAACTACATAACAGCACAGAACACTGAGACACAGGACTGGTGGTGTTATGGCACTGAAGGAACATTGGCCACACCCACGATAAGTGGACATCCAGCTAACTAAAATCATGCCGGACCACAGATGTTTCTGAACCAGAGGGTACCAGACTAGAGCAATTCAATCTGTATAATATGCGGACACAGACCTGGGCACTTCTAATTAAAGTCTCCAATCAAGGGTGCCCACATGCACTTGCATTCTGCAGCGAGGGACCCACTGGGACACTCACTTAAAAAAAAAAAAAAAAAAAAAAAAAAGAACCAGAAGATAAAGCCAGACCCTGCGGGCAAAACCCTGACCAAAGAGAGGTGCTACCCTCTATGTGCTGGAGGTTAACAAATGCTGGCTTCTGGCAAAGCAAATGTCAGAATCAAGGGCCAGACGTTGGAAAAGTCCAGCCATTTAAAGGTGGGGAACCTCTACTGAGACTATGCCAGCTGACTTCAGTTCCCACAGTAGTGCAGAAGAAAGATGCAAGTATCCAAACCACAGTATACCAGCAGATACACATATATATAGCAGGAGCTCACTAATTGCTACTTGTGGCTAGGAGACCTACCACAAATTACTAGGATTTGCGAGTTGGCAAGTAAGTGGAGGAATACAATTTAAAAAGCAAAATTTAAATAAGCAATATGAAAAATAAGCAATAAAAAGTGAATATTTTCCATCACAAAATATCATTTGTTCATTCATTTTCACTACGGTAGTCTAGTTTTCTTTATTTACGTTACTCTGTAGTGAACTGGCAATGTTGGTAGAGTCTATTTAGTACAAGTAATGAAGTTTGGGGATTATGAGACCTCATTACAGCACTAGCTTGGCCATTAAATCTTTGCTGAGCAGTGGAGAGACATATTTTGGGGTAAAAAAAAAAAAGAAAAAAAAAGAAAGCACATGCACCAGCCTTACAGAGGACAAGATGCATTCACCCAGACAGACAACACAAAGAGATGCTGATGAAAAAAATCTGAGCTATTTACACTGTTGGTCATATGCACCGTAAGCTTGGCTGCTCAAAACCTGGTACGTATGTTATAAAACTCTTAGAGCCAGAGAGATGCTTTCTGTCTCTCTCAACATCTGTCTTCCCCCGGCCTACTTCTCTGCCCTTCTTTTTGCTATCAAGATCTTCCCACTGACTTCAAAATGTGGAGGATTAGATCTGATTCAGCATCACGGAGGATGGTAGTGGCAGCTATAACAGCAAGCAGACTTAAGGCTCAGTGGTTGGTATTATTTGTGTCACCTAGAGTATGTCTAAACTACACCCCTCTTTCGAAAGAGGGATGTAAATCAGACAGATCGAAATTGTAAATGAAGCCGGGATTTGAATTTCCTGCGCTTCGTTTGCATAATGGCGGCCGCACGGTCTTTCGAAAAAGGGCTTTTCTAAAGTAAAACCGCCATCTAGACAGGGTTCTTTCGGGAAAAAAACAACCCTTTTTCGAAAGATCCGTACTCCTCAGTTTTTTGGGGAAAAACCCCGTCTAGATGGTGGTTTTACTTTCGAAAAGCCCTTTTTTGAAAGACCGCACGGCCGCCATTATGCAAATGAAGTGCGGGAAATTAAAATCCCAGCTTCACTTGCAATTTCAATCTGTCTATAATTTACATCCCTCTTTTGAAAAAGGGGGGTAGTATAGACATACTCCTAGGGTACGTCTAGACTACAGGCTTTTTTTTGACAGAGGCTTTGTCGACAGATACTGTCAACAAAGCCTCTGTCGAAAAAGAGCGTCCAGACTACAGCCAATTCTAGTTCTGTTGACAAAGCAAGCCGCTTTTTCGACAGAGAGTCTAGATGGATGCAATAGCACCTTTTTTCGACATAACTCTGTCAAAAAATGGCGTTATTCCTCGTAGAATAAGGTTTACCGCCATCGACAAAACTGCCGCATTCTGTCGACAGAACTCAGCGGTAGTTTAGACGCAGATATAGTTTTGTCAACAAAAGTCCACTTTAGTGGACAAAACTCTATAGTCTAGACACACCCCTAGAGGCTATGGTTATTTGTTTAAGTAGTAGCACCCAGAGGCACTAGGCGCTGCATAACAAAAGGAAAGATCCTGCCCCCAAAGACTTTCAATATCAGATGAGAGATGGCAGGTGGATTCAACAAACTGACGAGGGTATATAGACGATGCAGATGTGCCCAAGGTAATAGTGAGATTATGGTGATTGGTGGAACAAGTAGTAGCCTCAGCACATCAGCAACCGAGGGCTGGATTCCCTCAGAACTCTACACATGGTCACACACGTAGCATTTCAGTTCTTTTCTGTCCATCTGGTCACACGCTTTCACCTCCTTTTTCACCCTTCCCAGGTTCCGGCTCTAATTGTTCTTGGGCCCAATCCTGAAAGTTCTGATTTAAGCTTTGATCAACTCATGTGCCTAAAAAGAAACATGCACAGAGGCCAGGGCTAGATCTACACTCCGGGCCAGGAAGGTGCAATTCCCCACTCACGTACGTGTAAACAGCAGCGTGGCTGCGGTTGCACAAGGCGCGGCCATAGAGGCATGGCTGAGCTGTACCAAATACGAACCCACTTGACAACCAAGGGTAGGGGTTCAGCAGGGCTGGGAGGTAGGGCCTCCGTTGCCACGGCTACACTACTATTTATACTCGCACTCTCTCCCGTTGAGCTACCGCAAGCGTGTGTGCACAAGCAAGGGACTCCGCATGCAGGCAGCCGGAGAGAGCTGCTTTCACCCAGAGTTGTAGAGATCAAATGGGCAACCACAAAACAGGTGGACTTTTAAGTATGCAGTCAGCTCACAGCTCTCTACTTAGCCTGGCCTCATCGCCATAGCAACTGAATGCCACATAATCATTAATGGATTTTATCCTCACAGTGCACGGGTGAGGCAGGGGTGTGCTACCTCTTACTGTACAGATGGGAAACTGAGGCACCGGGAGATTAAACAATTTACCCTCAATCATAGAGGAAGCCTGAGGCCGAGCCAGAAACCGGTTCACAGTTTCTGGAGTCCCAGTGCTGTGAGATCATCTGTCCGGCCCAAACTTTAGTCATGAAAAAGAGGGCAGGAAAGGAAAGGGAAGATGGCCGTATTGTAGTTTAAGCAGGGGGGCTGACAGACTTGCCGGGCCCCTGAGCAAGATTGGAGGAGGGGGGTTTCTCTGTGCTACTCGAAGGGGTGGGGCCATGAGCAAAAGGGGACAGTCCTTAGCACTGCCTGGAGTATGCCGGTCCCCACCCCCAGCAGCTCTGAGAGCCGCCCGGCACACACTGCCTGGCACTCTGGGGGTGGCAAAAAGGGCCTGGGGGCTCTCAACCTTTTTCTTTCTGAGTCCCTTCTCCCCATTGCCTCCCCCCCCCCACAACATGCTATAAAAACTCCACAGTTACCTGTGCCACCATAACTACTTTTGTGCAGACAAAAGTCAGGGCTGGTGTTAGGTGGTAGCAAGCAGGAAAACTGCCTAGGGCTCCATGCCACAGGGGACCCCGTAAGTCTACATTGCTCCGATTTTGGCTTCAGCTTGTGAGAGGGGGGCAGGGGTACTCAGGGGTAAGGCTTCAACCCCATGCCACAAGGCTTCAGCCTTCTGCCCTGGGCTGTGAGGCTAATGCTGACCCTGCTTGGCAGCCTCACTGAAACCTGATCACGACCCCCCGCCAACCGGGGGCCCTTGGATGCCTGGTCGAGACCCACTGGATTAAAGGAGATGTGAATTTATTTCTTAGCTCTACTAGGCTCCTTCCTGTGAGACCTCAGGCAAATCACTAAGGCTACGTCTACATGACAAAGGTTAGGCAGTCACAGTCCCCTAGTGCAGACACAGCATGCGCTGGGAGAGCATTTCAGCGGGCACTCGCCTGTCCGCATGGCTGTGTCTACTAGGGATGTAAAATCCTGCTTAACTGGTTAGCAGATTAAACATTATGTTTAAGCGGCTGGAGCGGCCTCCCTCCTTCGCAGCCCCAGTCTGCGTTGGGGGGGGGGGGGGGGCTGGGCCTGGCCCGCTGTGGACAAGAGCTGTTCTGGCCGACTGGCTGGAGCAGTCCTTGGCTGTGGAAGGCCTACAGGGCTGGAGCAGCCCAATAGCAGGCGGGGAGCTGCTCTCACCCCTACTGGTTAACCAGAACCAGAAAGCTTACCCGTTAATTGTTAACCATTCACATCCCTAGTGTCTAGTCTACCCAGGAGTTTCTATCAGCATAGTCATGTTAGTCAGAGGGTAGCTTTCCCACACCTCGGACTGACGCAGCCATCCTGGGTGTACCTCAGTTCCCATTTGTAAAATGGAGATCACTATCCTGCCATTCTCCGACCTTTTGTCAGTCTTGTATATATAGATTACAAACTTTTGGGGACATGTATTACAGTCTCCGGTACAACAGGATTCTCCAGCTGCCACTATCATTCAAAACAATAATGATCAAGCAGTCAAAGCAAGGAATGTGAAGAGATGCTTCTAACCTGGACTCTGACACTGACTTGCTGAGTGGCCTTAAGCATACCACATAACCTCTCTTTGCCTAATCTTATCCCTCTGTAAAATGCATATAATAATACATCCCTCCCTCATGGGTATGTCGTAAAGCTTCTTTTATTACAGCCCCTTGGAGCTCTCAGATGAAAGGAAATACATAAATAGGAAATATTGCCATTGTATTATACACTCGCAACGATACTCACAGTAGTGGGTGGTGATAAAATGTCACGTCTCCAGAATCCTGACGATAGACTCCCCATGTATATAAATACACATATATAATTTACTACAGAGAGAGCTTGTATGGGCTGCTTTTGCTAACTCTCTGATTAGTTTCTCTGATTGTTTTCCAATCAAGTGAAAAGGTACCAGGAATGCCAGCATGTTTCTTGCTGGGCCTGTCTAGTCATCGTCATTCACTGCTGGAATGCGCTGTTGTGATTTAAAGTTGTTGGAACATCAGCTTAAGATGCAGAGTGTCTTGGTAACAGTTGCTATGTAAAACATTCTGAGGTAGAATTTACTGTCACAGTTAATAATAGATGAAGGTTTTAGAATTTTTGATGCTTTACATTTTAAGCCGTTTGATTTATAATGTTTCCGAAAAGGGGGGTGGGTGGGAGGCAGAAGTGGAACCGCAGCATGCGGTAAACACACAGATTCTTAAGAAAACAATTGTAGGGGTTCATTTCTCCATTGCTACATGCGTCTTGCTCACACAAATACTGACAGGCATCACCTGTGCTCAGTGATGGGAGAACAGACACAGATTAGAAAGCCAAATCCTTCCTTTCGATGCTCCCATAGAAAAAGCCCCATTTAGATATCCAAGGGCAAAATCTGGCACAAAAGGGGTCAAATTCATCTCTGGTATAACTGCTAGGGTTTCAGTGATTTCATTTACCCCAGCGTGAATCAGTGAAATCAATGGAGTTACTAAGGCAGTATAAAACTGGCAAGACGATACTCAAGCCCGTTTATGTGTTTAAATCACTCACAAGGCAACAATTGCTTTGCCCTACAACATCTTTTATCATTGCCTTTCTAATTTGGCAGGCATCCTTGTGGTTGTTTTTCCACTGGAAGGCTGCTTCTGTCATCTATTTCTGTGGTGCTTTCAGGTTCTCTCCCTTTTCGCAGGTGTATTTCAAGTAGTCTCCTGAAATAGAACAGGTCTGTATGCCCATGATGGCCTGCTGTTGTGCTCTGATTAGAAACACTGTGCCAAAGAAAAGAAGATAAGGTCTTATTTTCCTTTTGAGGTGCTGTTGTGTCTCTTACAAGATCCACTGACGCTTCCTCATAGAAGAGTGATGGGAGGGGGGGGCACAATTCTCAGCTTAGTTACCCCCCTGCAAACCGGGCTACTCCTGATTTACATCTGCGAAACTGAGATGCAAGATTAGGAAACAATTCTAAGTCCATATTGCTGGTCAAAGGCTGAAAACTTTACGCTACGCTGTTTTTACTTTCTCCCTTCTCAGGCAAAAGCCTCATTTAGATCAGTCTCAGAAGGATAGCTGTGTTAGTCAATAACTTAAAAAAAAAACTAGTACAGCCTCTCTCCGAGTTACGAACCAAACACTTGGCCATAACTCAAGTTGTTCGTAACTCGGACCCCATTGAGTTACACGCGACCGCGCTGTTCGTAAGCGAGGGTCACGTTCGTAACTCGGGGACCGCTTTTACGACCGCTCCATGGGAGCTTTGGTTGTAAGTGCGAACAGTCGTAACTCGACCGTTCGCAACTCGGGGAGCGGCTGTAGTCCTCTGGCACCTTAGAGATTTAACAAAAATATATAGATTATCATGAGCTTTTTTGGGCAAAACCCACTTCTTCAGATGATGAGCTGGAAAGGAATAACAGAAACCAAGTATTTTATAACAGTAAAAAAAAAAATCGTACTTGTCAATTGTAGGACCTGTGCTAATGAGGCTAATTAAGTGGACTGGAAGTGTCCCATACTTAGCTTTTGATGTAAAAATGAGGTGTTAAATGCAGGATAGACTGGCTTTATTTAGATTGATCATTTAGATCAGTGAGAGAAAATCCTGAAATCCTTCCTTACTTTTCACTCAGGATAAAACTCGTTTTGGGATAAATCCTGCAGTTTTTATCTGTTTTGCCATGGTCCTCATTCTGGCTAATTGCAATTGACTTCAGTTGCAGTTTGGCCCGAGAGAGGACTCAATAAAACCTGAGTAAAGACTTCAGGATTTGGCATCAAACATTCTCATTTTCTTCTCTTTTGTTAAAACAAACACACACAAATTAGCATTCGAGCTGAATCTTGGGGGTAAATTAATGGCTGGTGTCACTTAGTCAACTGACTGAATTGAAGTTTCACCAGGAATACATTTGGCTCTTTGTTTTTAAGAGTCTGCAAAGCTGCTTGCTCACCTGGAGCTATAAATCCTGATACATTGCAATTGGCTGCTGCGAAACCATTTATATGACCACAAATATTAAATCCTTGAAGGATCAGGATGGCTTCAGGAAGGGAATAATTAGCAGGAGCGGAGGAACTCTAATGACACACTCTCGCAGTTTTGGCACAAGATCTCCTTGGTAATTAGAGCGAGGCAGGAAATTTAGAAAACTTTTGATAAAACCCGGGGAGCAAACTAAAAAATGTTTTCTGCTTTCCAACTAAAGTGACAAAGATTGGAGGGCCAAATCCTTCCTTTTGATGCTCTTATAGAAAAAGCCTCATTCAGAAATCCAAGGGTAGAATTTGGCACAAAGGGGTTAAATTCATCTCTGGAATGAAGCTAGGGTTTCAGGGCTTGATTCTGATTTCGTTTACCCCAGCATGAATCAGTGAAATCAAATGAGTTACTAAGGCAGCCTACAACCAGTGAGAGATGTTACTCAAGCCCATTTACATGTTTAAATCACTCCTTAAGCAACACTTTCTTTGCCCTACAATACCTTCGTTTCCTTTTGAGGTGCTGTTGTGTCTCTTACAAGACAATGTACCCACCTCATCCTGGAAGAGTGCTGTGTTGGGGAGCAGGTAAGGGGCTTTGCCACTTCAGTGCAAACTGGGCGTAGCTCCACTGTTACTCCAGATTCACTTCTGAGCTACCAGTGATAATGAGTGAAGATAATATAAGGACTGGTCCTACTGAGGGCAGCAGAAAAGATCCTTGGACTTCAGTGGCACCAGAAATTGCTAATTGTGACATACAGAACCAAGGGTAATAGGAGTGTGACTAAACTTAAGCATCAGACTGAGAATCCAGAGAGGTACGTTATATTCATGGATCCATTACAGACCTCCTGAGCGACTGCTGGCACGTCACTTAACCCAGTCTTTCCATTTATACAATCAGGCTACGTCTACACTGGCATGATTTTCCGAAAATGCTTTTAATGGAAAAATTTCCCGTTAAAAGCATTTTCGGAAAAGCGCATCTAGATTGGCAGGATGCTTTTCCGCAAACGCACTTTTTGCGGAAAAGCGTCCGTGACCAATCTAGACGCGGTTTTCCGCAAAAAAGCCCCGATTGCCATTTTCGCAATCTGGGCTTTTTTGTGGAAAACAGTACTATGCTGTCTCCACTGGCCCTTTTGCGCAAAAGTCTTTCGGAAAAAGACTTTTGCCCGAACGGGAGCAGCATAGTATTTCCGGAAAATCACTGATGATTTTACAGGAGATCGTCAGTGCTTTTCCGGAAATTCAAGTGGCCAGTGTAGACAGCTGGCAAGTTTTTCCACAAAATCAGATGATTTTGTGGAAAAACTTGCCAGTCTAGACACAGCCTCAGAGTATTATTTCCCCTCCATGCTGAGACTTGCAAAGCACATTGAGAGCCTTGGATTTCAGGTCCTAGCATAGGGAAATGCCAAGGAGGACTGTCCTACAAGGAAGAATTGTTTGCAATTTCCCATGAGGCCTCAGTAGTGCACAATGCTCATGTGCCAACACATGTTCTCCCATGGCTGAATGCGGATGTGGGAGCTCCCCGTTGTCTGAAGCTCTTACAGACACCCTGGTGAGTTCTTTGGCTATATTAGCTGCATAAGATGGATTTTCAACTCAAGGGCCAAGTTCCACCTTTGGATGAATCAGGTGTTTTGCTCCCATTGAAGTTAGCCTGGAGAATTGGTCAAGAACATTATCTGCAGAGATCATCACCCAATGGTTCATTGGGACCCGTATCCTTTTACAGTTAACTGGAGCCTCTTTGAGCATCCAAGGGCATAAAGCTGGCTTTACATGTCTGCATTCAACTTACTGGCAATGCCACATTACTGGTCATCACTGACACCAACATTAAGGCCAAGTGAAAATTAGGGATGTTAGACAGAGGGTAATAGAATAATCAACTAACCCCATGAATTGTTAGTGGTTAGTTGACTGTTTTATAGTCCCGAGGGGCAGGGGCAGCAGCTAGTGCACTCTGGCCCTACTCCCGGGAGTCCCTTGCCACCCGTGCTGCTGCTGATGTATCAGGGATGATAGGAGTTACTACAGTGAACTTTCTGGGTGTCTGGCTGGTGAGTCTTGCCCACATGCTCAGGGTTTAGCTGATCACCATATTTGGGGTCGGGAAGGAATTTTCCTCCAGGGTAGATTGGCAGAGGCCCTGGAGGTTTTTCGCCTTCCTCTGTAGCATGGGGCACAGATCACAGGTAGAGGATTCTCTGCATCTTGGGGTCTTCAAAGTATTTGAAGGCTTCAATATCTGAGATATAGGTGAGAGGATTATTCTAGGAGGGGTGGGTGAGATTCTGTGGCCTGCACTGTGCAGGGGGTCAGACTAGATGATCATAATGGTCCCTTCTGACCTTAAAGTCTATGAGTTTAAAAATCAGCTCCCCTCACGGATTGGCTGTCTGCTGCCCTGCGCTGCTGCCTCTCATAGAGGCAGCAGCATGGGGTGGCAGCAGTCTCTGTCCGCTGGGGGTCCGAGCTCCCCATGGACAGAGGCTGCTGTGGAGGTAGTAGATGGGGGAAGGAAGCTTGGACACCCCCCCCATGGAGAGGGGCTGCTGCTACAAAGCAGCCCCTGCCCACGATAAGCCAGGGGCCGCCGTGGGCAGAGGCTGCTTCACAGCAGCCTCCCCTGCCCCCGCCCACCATGCTGCTGCCTCTATTACAGAGGCAGCAAGGGGGCGGGAAATGCGAGTAGTCGACTAATTTAACCAATAAGCCTGGGCATAGCGGTTAATCACTTACTCATGCACATCCCTAGTGAAAATTGACTCGCAGTCTTTGCCACATTTACAGAGGTCACCACCAGTAAGATGGCGAATGTGCAGAAGAGTCACATCAGCCAGCCTTGGGCCTAATTTTTTTGTCATGGTATCGGACTTTACATGCACAATAGTTTGTCCAGATTTGTTTGGGACATTCATACAATGAATAGGGATATTAATGGTTATCTGGTTAACCAGTGGGGCTGCAGCACCCCCCTGCCTACCAAAGGTAGAGAGCTGCTCCAGCCCCCAGGGGCCCACAGTGGGTGGGGAGTGCTCCAGCCCATCTGAAGCAGCCCCCGACTATGATAGAGGGCTGTTCCAGTCCAGCTGTGGTGGGTGGTGAGCTCCTCTGCCTGTCCGGTTTAATTGGTTAACTGGTTAAACTTAATGTTTAACCTATTAACTAATTAAACCAGATTTTACATCCCTAACAGGGAGGTGAAGCATTTGGCTCTGAGACAGGTGGGTGCAAATGTAGAATTTGCATGCACAAAACAGGTGCTCACCCAGTTTCTGGATGCAACAAACTGCTTATGCAAAATCAGAAGCTGGCTGAAAATTTGGCCCTATAGTTTATTTACAGTTGATGAATTTGGAGACAAGCGCTCATTGCATGTGAACTTCCAGGACTGCTAAGGAAGCAAACCTGGTGTGGCTTTTGCTTTTTGCCCTTTCAGAAAGTGGCCATCCATTTTCAGCTAGGACATATGTATGTCCCCGGCCCTCTGTTACTCTGATCTAATCGCAGTATTTGGAATTTCTCTGAGCACCAAGCTGAAAAGGTACCCATGGATGTCTCAATTAAGGATGGTATACGGCATGCTGCATGATTTGCATATACACAGCCTATACGAGGTATAACTTCCTTATAAAGTTTCTTTGACAGATAAGACATTTTGCCTTAATGAGGACAATGTCCCACAAAGATCCATTACGAATAGGCTTCATTATGATTCGGAACTGGAAGCAAACTCCTACCACAAATGACCAACCCAAACCAACTTTATTATTTGTCCCACCAATCTCTTGAATTCAATTAAAGATCCAGCCTCTGCTTCATTCCCTTTTTTATTTGTCATCTTTTGACTTATTTTTAAGGATTTCTTGACATTCAGAGCTCCCCTACCTATTACATTATCCTCTTCCCTCCACTTCCCAACTGCATACTAATAGCACATCTTCTAACTTCTCCTTATAGCCACTTAACATATCATCCCTCTATTGTCTCCGAATCCAGCCTTCAAGCCTGCGATCCCTCCCCATTAAGCTTTGTATCTGTTGTTGTACGTCAACCTCTGCTGCATGCAGTTCACTACCATAGCCCCTCTCCAAAGCTTCTATTCTCTCCTTTCCCCCAATGCATCAGCTTCCCAGGTGAGCTTCCCTTCTTGTTTTGTTTTCTCCCCCCCCCCCCCCATTCAATGCTGAATTTGGCAGCCTTTTGAGAACACACCGGGGTGTGGGCAGATTGCTGTCTTTTCAGGAAAACATTTCCGTGTCCAAAGGAGAACGATCAATACAACAGATTGGCAGTCCAGGTGTGCAATTCCACCAAGTCCAACGGGACCCTCACAAGCAAACTCGAGAGGGACAGTTCCACCAGCATTTCCAACAGGGCAGCAGCCTGCAAACATTATATCAGCCCTACAGAACCTACCATGTGGTCAGCCTCAAAAACCCCCAACTCACATAGCCGGTTCCTTTGAACATTCTGCTTTCACAGGAGCCCAACACTTCCCCCAAGGAAGTGGGAGAAAAATTATTTTCCTTAACCTCTGATGACAGAACAAGAAGCAATGGGCTTAAATTGCAGCAAGGGAGGTTTAGGTTGGACATTAGGAAAAACTTCCTAACTGTCAGGGTGGTTAAACGCTGGAATAAATTGTCTAGGGAGGTTGCGGAATCTTCATCACTGGAGATATCTGAGAGAAGGTTGGACAGACACCTATCAGGGATGATCTAGATGGTGCTTGGTCCTGCCATGAGGGTAGGGGATTGGACTCAATGACCTTTCAAGGTTCCTTCTAGTCTTCTATGATTCTAATGCTCCCTTTGGGGAGGTAGAGGCTAAAATTGGCTAGCTCTCTCCCCTGTGGGAAGAGGAGTCAAGTGTCTTGTTTTGGAGAGACAAGCTAAATAACTACAGCTGATGTCCCTTGCCCAAGAGGAGTGAATCAGCTGAAGAAGAGTATTGGTCTAGCCAACTAGTTCCTCTTGGATGGCTGATATCTTGTGGCCGGCCAATATGAGCTATTTTGTAAGTCCTCCTCTCTCCATGGGGACTTCAATTCTTGAAGCTTTCCATATAGAAAAAGTAGGTGTTGAGGTCCTTAGAGGCACAACCTTCAAGGGGTCAAGGGGTCACTGTTGTAAGCTAGTGCTCTCTCAGCAACAACGCTGACTGTAGAGCAGTGGTCTCCAACCTTTTAAAGCATGAGATCACTTTTTGAATTTAAATGCAATCCAGGATCCACCTCAAACCCAAACACCCTTCCCCACCTCCTTCCCGCCCCTACTCCAAGGCTCCACGCTTGCTCACTCCATCCTCCCTCCCCCATCCTCACTCACTTTTATCAAGCTGGGGGCAGAGGGCTGAGGTGCGGGGTAGGGGGATGCGGACTCTGGTCTTGTGCTAAAGGATCTGGAGTGTGGGAGGAGTTCTGAGCTGAGCCTAGGGCAGGGAGTTGGGGTGCAGGAAGGGGTTCAGAACTGGGGTTGGGGTTTAGAATGCAGGCTCCAGCTGGGCATCACTTACCACAGGTGGCTTCTGGGTGGTGGTGCAGAGGACTAAGGCAGGCTTACCCCTACTCTGGCCCTGCACCAGTCCCAAAAGCAGCCAGCAAACTCTCTCCCTTCCTGCCTCCGCTCTGCTCTATGGAGATGGGGTACAAGGTGGAGGGAGAGGCATCCTGACATCAGCACCCTCCCTCTTCTTTCTGTGCCCTGCACAGCAAGCAAGAGGCTCCTGGGGCTGGGAGCAGCTCCAAGGCAGAGGGCAGAAGCAACACAGCAATGCTTAGAGGGGCAGATGAAGTGCTGGCACTTAGCCTCCTGGCCAAAGCTGTCAGGATCACTTGTCAAAGGCTCCAAGATCTACCAGTAGATCCCGATCTACAGGCTGGTGACCACTGCTGTAGAGTCTCCTGTAGCCACAGGCCTGTAGAAGGGGTCATGACACACCTCCGTGGCCACTCCATGCAGTGTGGGTGGGGAAAGTCCATAAGCCCACTGGTACTGCGCCCTTTGCATCAAGCCACTCGAGATGCAGGAGGAGAGGCTTTGCTCCTACAGATGACACCACCTGTGAAAGGTATGTGCATTCATGTCACATGTGTGTCTGCTGGCGAGGAACGCGGAGGTCAAGAGAACCACTTGCTCTGCTCCGTTGCATGTCGATGCTCGGCGTGCCTTTCCCAGCTCACAGCTATTACACAGCAAGACGGGTGCCTGAGCTTTAGGAACAAACAGAAAGGACTGAGCGTTGCCCCCGGGTGCCTTCCGCTCTCCTCTGCAAGGCAGAAATAGAGAGCGCTTTCCTCTTTCCTAGCCTCCAGCCCTTTCTCGCAGGCACTGTATATGTATCGCTGTCAGGTGGATACTACAAAGAGAAGAGCGCAATGGGCTGGTGACGGATCACATCATGCCAGAGTCAGGTAAAACTGCTGCAGAGGTTGAGACATTCAGCCTCTTACCAAACACACAAGCACACGCATGCATGCCCTTTTTCTCAGGGTTGAAGATACTTGACCGCACATTGGATCCTAAGCATATGGCGCACCGGCAAACTGTACGTATTTAGGTATCTGTCTATAGCTGTCTCAAGCCCCTGAGTATGTCTGTCTGCAGAGGGCGTCTCATTAGCCTTTCTGATTGAGGTGATCTGGTGACGCTAATTTACAGAGCTGAGTGGCTCCACCCTAGAATACAAATATAGGAGCCGTGAGTCCCAGCGCACTGCCAAAATATATTAATAGAGAGGTACAAAAAAAGAATCAGTAACCAAAATAAACAGCTCTATAAAGGCGATAGGCCTACTTCTGCTGCCCTTACTCAAGCAAAACTCCCACCGACGGGTACGGCCTGAGTTATGGCTAAAGAATTTCAACCTATGGCATTGAAATTACACACGTTTTCCTTCTCCCCTCCCCAATCCCCATGTCCCCTTAAGATGGAAAAGGCTGGTCATTAGTTGGTATGTTCGTGAGCAATTAGCTCCATTGCACGAGGTACTTTTCGTGCAACATGCAATTATGAGGTCCGGAGTGTGGAGTCAAGTTGCAGCAGCTAACTAGAGGGTGAAATCCTGCACTGCTGGCATCCTTAAGAGTCTTCTCCATGACTCTTGTTTGAGGAGAATGGAGACAGCTCCATTTGGCACCGTTGTAGGCGACCGAGCTAGTAAGACATTCCAGGGGACAACCTGAATCAAGAGAGGAGCCTGAGCAGCTTCTTAGCCAAGCCCCAAAACTCTGCTCTCCCTAGTGGTGTTTGGGTGACAAGATTAGGAATGGCTGATCCAGCCCAGCAGTATCGTGGCCTAAGCAAAAGACTAGTCATCAGGAGCTACTCAGTTCTTCTCCCGCCTCTGCCGTGCACCTTCGCTGAGGTCTTGAGCAAGTCACTGAGCCTGCCTCAGTTTACCCACCCGTCACAGGAAGACAACACTACTTGACTCCCCCTCAGAATTGGTGAGTTTTAAAGAACTCTGCGTGCTGAAAATGCAGAGCCCACATAAGTGCTAAAAACGATGTTCCAGTCCAGGTTTAGCTCTGGCCAACCCAAAGGGAAAGTAGCTTCCTTTTGAACCATCCTGCTCTCTCCTAGGCCATAAAGATAAATTAGCCCAATATATAGGGATGCCTGGGCGGTAAGGGAACAAAAGAGAAAGTGGAGTAAATCCCACAGAATACACATCCCTGAAAGCCAATAAGAGGCTGTTTCTACTCGGGAGATGCGAGGTGGGTATGGGAGTCAGGAACGCTAGGTTCCCATCACTCCGTTGTTCCATGCCTCAGTTTCCACCCCGGTAAAATGGAAAAGATACTGTTTCTCTATAGTGTGGGTTTCATGTCCCTAAAACACAGGGAGACTCGTTGATGGAAGGTGCTATAGACACATAACACATTATCATCCCATGTTTAAAAAAAAACAACCCATCCGTTACAGCGTCTGCCTTACCGTGGGTGTACAGTAAGCATCCACGCTGGGTTTTTAACTGGGAAACGGTGGGGAGAGGAGGCTTCTCCCAAACTGAAAAGGAAACTGATACGCTGCCTCCCCCACTTCTCCCTCCTCCCTCCCAAGAAATAAAATGATTGCTCCTTCCACGGGAACCTCTATCCATCCAAATACATGCATTAGCCCTGGCGCTTGCACGGCGGCTAGCATGAACGCACGTACATACCTCTGCCTCAGCATGCGTGTTTGCTCTTCTCTTCCTTGGCTGTGATTGATTAAAGGATCAGGGACATCTGAGAATGGAGGCAGCAGCGGCAGGAGCAGCAGCAGCTCCCTTTAGACTTGAAGCGCTTCCTTGCCTGCTGCTTGCTGCTGCCGTTGGCTGTCAGGCAGCTTTTAATCAAGGTTTGCTTATATCTGCAAAGGCCTTTCCCAGAGGGATGAAGGGAGGAAGGGGGGGGGGGGAAGTGCATTAACATGCCAGCCACCCTTCCTCCCCCTCTCCTTTGTTTATCGAGAGGGTCAGTGTTTGGAAATGCCTATTAGGGATGGGGAAAGGGGTTGGCGTGGGGCACTGGCTAGGGGAGAAGAGCATCTGGCTAAACGGTGGCATCTCCCTGCTCTCTGCCCCCGCTGGCCTTGGAAGCTAACTAGACAAGTTATGGTATTAGATGGAAGGACAACATATTTATTTGCTGAGGAAGCAAGAGCCTGCTCGCTTCCTGTTGGCCCTTACTCCGAGAATCGCGGTCTCCCTCCACTTCACCATGGGCTGCGCCTGACGGGGGACTGAAGAAAGCTCGGAGAGGGCTGGAGAAAGTCCAGATTGTTTAGTAAATGTGGTTTCACCGTAGGGAAGAAGCATGGTCTAGCGGTTAAAGCAGGGAGCTGGGAGTCCTGGGCTCTAGTCCCAGCTTCACCAGTGACTGGTTGGGCAAGTCACTAGACTTCGTGCCTCATTTTACCATCCCCATACTTTGGGAAAGTTTGCCCGTCTCACAAGCTTGGGGAGAACTGAGACCCTTGGAAGAAAGGGCCTCTCTCAGTACGAAGCAGCAGCCTTACTCTCTTGCTATAGAGCTGGCAGCTCAGGAGGTCACAGGGGGAATGGGCCACAGAAGGGGAATAAGACCCCTGAGGTGAGTATGTGTCCGCACTCCTCCTTAGGCAGGAGGAGGGGCCTTTTCAAAGAGTTGTATGGGCGTTACCTAATGAGCCCTCCGAATCCCTCGCCAGACAAGTATTCCCTCATGCACTAATAGGGAAACTGAGGCAGGGCTGTGCAGCAACATGCTGCAGTTCCCAGAGGCAGAGCCAGCATTAGATCACAGACCCCCTCCCCCCGTACCCTCTCCCCATGGAGACACCTCAGACAGATGTTCCCTGACAAAGGCGGGGGGAAGAGGCACAAAGGCAGAATGCCACCAGCTCAAGAATTGTCCCACTACTAAAGTGAGTCAGGCCTGAGTGCCCAAATCCGTCCCCAGAGCTGGGCCATGGGAGCGAGCATGGCGAGGGGGCCAGCCTGCTGCTTTGCGGAGCTGCTACAGGCGCCCTCACAGGAATCCTGCGGGCTGTGGCACCCCTTCTGATCTCTCCTCCCGTATAACTGCAGAGCTGGGGCCTTCTCCTTCCTCCAGTGTGGCCACGAGGGAGAGCAGGGTTATCTCCCGGGATGCTGTGAAGCAGGTTGGCAGATTTGCCGTTCCTTAGCATTAGCTTCTTGCTCCTTGAAAGGCTCACAGGGAGCAGGGGAGCTGAGGCCACACGGGCCAGGACCCACCGGCCCAGCAGCAGAGCAGCCGGGGGAAAGCCAAGAAGAGGAGAGCTGGGCTGAAATCAGGAGCATTCACACGCATGGCTTGTTCATACTCCGCCCCAGTGCAATCGCGTTTCGCCCTCCCTGGCTAGGACTTGCTGAGGGCAGGAGCAAGATCCCAAGGTTCATATAATGTGCTGGGCCAAATTCTTCCCAGGTGCAGCTTCTCTGTCTGCACTGGCGCTCCTCAAAGGATGCCTTGGTCCCATTCTCATACTGAGGAAGAGCCGGTCCCTGCAGAGTAGCTGGAACAGCCACCTCACACCTCTTCTTCCTGATTCCAAGCCCCAGAGGCAGGTCCCAGACTCCTACCCCTTCCCGTTATATATTCTCAAGGTAATTTCTACCGGTTGCCAATTCCCTTTCCCCTGCCTTGCCTCAGAGCTATGAGCCCCTCCTCCCCCGCTTCCCTCTGGCAGTGCCCAAAGCTGCATGGACTGGCACATTCATCAAGCCATTTTAAGCAGCTCATTCTGAAGCAAGCCCTGGCCGTCTGCTCTGTGCCAGCCCCTCTCCACAGCAGCATCCCTCGCCACCTCTCCCGTGTCAGCTGCTGTAACTATGCAGCAGGCGAACACCCGGGAGGGCTCCTGGAAGCAGGTAGCAGGATGCGCTAAAACTGGCTTCTGCCTCTGTGGGTGGATGGTGTCAGAATCCATGATGCTCCCGGCAAGGAGCCAGGGAATCTGTCACTCCTCAGCCCGCTCCTCTCTCTCATACACCAAACTCGCTGCTTTGGTTTCTCGCTGTTTACCTGCCGGTTTGGAAAGCTCCCGGCACACGCACAGCCCTGGCTCATGCTCGTTTTCTGCCTGCACTTGCATTAATAACCCTCTGTGATTTATTTGTAGGGGAAATCCAGCATCACCTCCCTCTTAACTATCTGTTCCTTAGCTCCACACAGCCAATAACTCCCCTGCCTGGAGATTTATTTTCTTCCCTCTCGGCTTATCTGGGAGACTGATCCTACTGCCACTGACATCAGGGGGTGCAGGATCTGCGCCTGTAATGGTTGGGGTTGGCACTGTGGCATATTTGGTATGGGCCAGGGCCCATAAATGTGTGCATGGTCCTGACTCAAGAGAGCAGCCCCGGGGGAGTCGGTGAGTACGGATGGTCGGCTTACGTGCTAAGCATCAGCCCCGTTTACCTCAACCTACAGCTCTGAGAGCTTTGCCAGACATCCCACCCATCCAGAAACTGCACAGATAAATCACTGATAACCCCATTCCTGCGACAGGCCAACAACAAGGTTTTTAAGCCCCCAAGTTCATACCTTTGACTTTATCTTCCATGACCCAAGTCGAGGGTACTTTCTACGCTTCCTTAACACACTGCACAACAGCAATCTTCACTGCTTACGTGCTCTCTCTCACACACAGACACACACACACTTGTGTGCTCTCTCTCTTTCTCTCTCTCACACACACACACACACACACACACACACACACACTTGCGTGCACACTCTCTCTCTCTCTCTCTCTCTCACACACACACACACACACACACACACACACACACACACAAAATGGCACGTGGTTTTCATTAATTCCTACTTATTTTGTTCTGAACCGCCAGGTCTGGAACAGCAGTGGCTTAGCCCTCGAAGGGAACGCGTCAGCCTGCATAGCTTCCACCTCTGCTTCTCCAACGGTGCCCACGGGCTGGCAGTGTGGCTGACAAAAACAACAACAGGACCAAACCCAAAGAAAGTCATGCACAGCAGCTCAAACAAGGGGGCGGACTAGTTGCTTGCCCAGCCTGCTACGTTCCTGGGCTTGTGTTTGAGACAAACAAACCCAAAATAATCTGGGGATGAAAAACTCCTCCTCCGGCAAAGTGTTCAAATAACAAACCTATAACCAAAACTCTCCCATCCATTTCTCTCCTTCTGCCTGGTTTATCCTGACAAACGGCTCCAGAAGGGCAAGTTGTTATCCGCCCTCCCCCACATGCCCAAATGAACACAGTGTGAATTTTTCTCAGCTGCTGTTCCAGCACATCACTTAGGTTCTCCATGTTGGCCTATAGCTCGGCTAATGACCTGCTAAAAGTATTACGTGAAAAACCCCTCTCTTAGCCAGCCATTAAACTGGCTAGGACTAGTAGGTCATGCTTTATTGCCTTAATAACTGAGCTTAGGAAAGGTCGTCTCATAACTGATAACATGCATAATTTTTGTAACTTAATTAATGTTGCTAATATAGCGAAGTCTCCCTCAGTTGCCGTTGCAGCTGCTGTTCAGTTTTGCATGCCAATCGCATCTTGATCATGTTACCCAAAGAAGGTTCCATCCTTGCCTCTCTCACCAATGGAAGGTGTCAAACACTCTGGACTGACTCCAGACTTACCTAATCTCAGCACTGACAACAAAGATGCCATGTAACCTCCCACTACAGCTGCCCCCTTAGCAACTGGTCCTTTCAAAAGGACCACTGGGAGATTTGGGTGACACGTGACTTTTCTTTCTTTCAGGTATGGAGGCAAACATTCTGAATGCGAATGAAATCTCAAGGCCTGATTCTACTCTCCTTGCTCCTGCTACACAGCATCTTCTTCACAAGTGCCTCAATTAGTAATAACAGGACGTCTTGTAGGCAACGTATGACTCCAATGTGAGTACGTGCATCAGAAGTGGAACCTTTGGACACATCTACACTACACAGAAGATCGATGCTGCCACAATCGATCTTTTGTGGTTCAATTTAGCATGTCTACTATAGATCCGCTAAATCGAACTCAGAGGGTGCCCCTGCTGGCAACCAGTAGTCCTGCTCCTTATGAGGAGTAAAGGAAGCCAATGGGTCTCCCACTGTGTGGATGACATGGAAAAGTGATGAAAAATATGTCAACTCCAGTTACATAATTTTTGTAGCTGGAGTTGCGTATCTTACTTCAACCTTCCGATGCAGCGTAGACTAGAGATGTTAAAGACTAGTCTACTATCTGTTACGCATTTGCTTATCGTATAGTCTTTTGACTAGTCAGTATCACCCCCTTCCTTGCTGCCTCTATGAGATTCAATCATGCCACCTCTGCCCGATTCAAAGGGGCAGCTGGGGACTCCCCCAATTGATACTGGGCTCCCCATGGCATTTCCCTGAAACCTGGGGTCAGCAGAGGAGTTCGCAGCTGATCCCAGGTTCCACGTAGCAAGGCGAATGCCCCAGCTGATCCCAGGTTCTGGGGAAATGCCGCGGGGAGCCCAGGGTCAACTGGGAGTCCCCAGCTGACCCTAGACTCCCTAGCAGCTGCCCTTTGAAATGCGCGGAGCTGATGTTTTAAAGGGGCAGCCGCCTCACAACTGATCTGTGGATCAGCTGTGCTGCACGCTGACCCTTTAAAACGCCGCCTCTGCGTGATTCAAAGGGGGCAGCCCTGGAGCCTAGGGGCAGCTGGCGATTCCCCACCTGACCCCAGGTTCCACACAGCTCTTCCCCGGAACCTGGTGTCAGCTGAGGACTCCCCAGCTGACCCTGGGCGCCTAGCAGCATGCAGCGTAGTATGGAACCTGGGGTCAGCGGGGGACTAGTCCCCCATGGACGCCAGGCTCCATGGCTTTGAAATGCACAACATCCACTGCGGTGGACTCTTGTGCATTTCAAAGCAGGCATGCTGCGTGCAGCCTGGAGTCAGCGGAACTTTCCGCTGGCCCCGGGCTGTACATGGAGTTCCGCATTCCTCCTTTGAAGTGCCTGTCGGCTAGTCGACTACTCAATGGAAATTCCATTGACTAGTCAACTAACCGCATTTTAACACCCTTAGTGTAGACCAGGCCTTTATATCTTGGGCCAAATACTGCTCTCAGTTACCCTGCTTAAAATCAGGAGTAACTGCACTGACTTCAGCAGAGTTTTAACCATTGTCTTCCAGGAACATCTTTCCTGAGGAAGGTCGGAGGGCCTGATTGTCTTCTACTCATACTGGTGTCAACGAAAAGGAACTTCACGAAGGCAATGAAATGTCATGGGTGCGCAAATGATGTAAGAGGTCAAGATCCTGAGTAAAATTGTGTAAGCTCCGAGCAATCCCTCCAGGATTCAATCATATAACAGTTATGCCCAAAGGCTTCATGATCTGGCCTCTAGTATACTTTTCATTTCTCTTTGTTACTCAATAAAATCAAGATCCCAAGAGCCAGATCCTCATCCGGTGTCAAGTAGCTATTGAAATGAATGAAGCTATACTGATTTTGCCATCTTTTTCCTTAGTCTTTCCCACTTGTAAATACATCCTTCATGGCCAGAATGCATTTTTCTCATTAAAAAAAAAAAAAAAAAGATGTCAACTGTCCTCATCAGCTTCTAAGCTGTACACTTGGAGAGCTGGAACCCATGTTTGGAAGAGCTTGACTGTTGGAAACCTACCGGATGACAAGGGATGGATCACTTGAAAATTGCCCTGTTCTGCTCATTCGTGGCATTGGCCACGGTCAGAGATAGGATACTGGGCTAGCTGGAGCATCGGTCTGACCCAGCATGGCTATTTTTATATTTTGATGCTAATATGCTGGCAATTATAGACACTTTCCACTGCGCCTGTAACTGTGCCCAGTGCTGGCAAAAAAATGTAAATAGAAAACCAGGTGCAACCAATGTGCAATTCACTGATATGCTGCAATGGGCAAATATGGTGATCTGCTAATCGGAGGCACTACAGCTCGTACATCTAAGCCAGCAAGAGCCTGCTCCTTTAGTGCATCTGCTTAGTTTTGCAAATTATTTCGTGCTGGCTGAGAAAAGCCAATATGTCTGCTGCTACTGTTATGCTGCAATAATTGTTCTGAGCTGTCTGTCCTCCTGTCGGAAAGGCAGAGCGACTGCTGAGAAACTCGGCTTGCTTTAAAGGCATCTGTGTTATTTCGCAGCATATTAAGTTTCCATAGAAGCCGAAGGAATCCTCAAACCTTTCTGCTTTTGGTTTTTAAAAGAGGAGGGGGGCACAAGATTCTGTTACCGTACAATCCTCTCCGCTTCAACCTCCCCGCCCCCGCACACACATGCAGAGTCGTCCCCTGGGGGAGCAGAAGCATTGCCCATATTCTATGCAATGATCCTGCAGAATAAGGCTATGATCTTTCATCAGTCATTGCCTGAGCAGTCATGCGCGCGCCCGCACACACACCCCTCTCGCCCACCGGAGTGTGCACACTGCAAGTACAAATTTTGCAGCACTTTTATCCAAAGGGAATCAAGCCACTTGGTGTCATTTCCCTGGTCCTGATGAGAAACATATTTAGAGCTACGTCTATGCACCGGCTGCGGGGAAAGCAAATGAACACAGACCCTCAAATTCAACTCAAAGGGTACCTGGGATTGGTTGATTGCTGCGGGCTGCTCATCACACTGTCCAGTATTTTCTGTTTGAGCTACCGTATCTCCAATCACGCACAGCGTGCGCTGTGCAAATCGGGGAGATGCAAAGGCTGCATATAAATCACAGCGAACTCATATGAATACGATTATCTGCTCCAAAGTTACAGCACCTCCTCTTGTCGCTGATCCTCATTAGACACATCATTCCTTCCTCCCCCCACAGCCCGCTCTCTCCCCGCCTCCCCTCCGCCACCCCTAAGTCACAAGCCACTTGCTCGCTCCTCAAGAAGCCTCGCAAAGAAGGTTGATCTCCAGCGTTTTAAGCCGAGTTCAATTGTGGGCTCTGTACTTACATAGCTGACGTGGCCATCTAGGACTGCCGCTGGGGGAGGCAATTAGACCCGGCTGAGGCTCCCCCCGCACTTCCCCAAGGTGGGAAGCAGCACCTCGCTGCGTAGGATTCTTAATACCATCCTTGCTCACCTAGCCAGGTCCACGGCGGTCGGGAGTGCAGTGCAGTCTGCGTCTGAGCGCGCACAAGGAGACAAGCTCCGTGGCTCTCAAATGCCTGGGCTATCCGTTTCCTCTAATAACCAATAAAAGGCACTCGCCTCAGAATAGAAACAGGAGCAAAAAACAGCAGCCAGAACACCACAACTTCCCTCTCGGAAAAAAAAACCCAACCCCAACAGCTATTTGCTCATTCCATCACCTCCCATTTATTCACGGGTGGCTGTGCAAAGATCCTGGCTTTCGATGCTGTTCTGTTTCGGTTCTGACACCACTCTAATCACACTGCTAGCTGAGTGCCTGCTGTCTCCGAGGGTGCGTGTCTATGTATATTCCAAGGGGAAAGCTCATTTTTAAGAGCTGATCCAGGCTCTTTCCTGCCAGACTGTTAATTATTATAGCAAGAAGGAGTGAGAAAAAGAGAGAGGAAGACAAGGAGCCTGATTCTAATCTTACTCACTACTGATTTACTAGCAGAGTAACACAATTGTTGGTAGGGGAGTGACTCCTGATTTACTCTGGAGAGTAGGAAGAGAGAGAGTCGTTTCCCAATTTTAGAGAAGGAAAATTATTTCAATCTAGGAGACTCCCCAGTATTTGGGGAAACCTGGCACCCCGACACCATTTATGTGTTAACTGTCCACATCCCTCTATCTGTGAATACCCATCCGGTTTGGGAGAATGTATATCTGAGATGTGCAAACACAAAAGGCAGGAAATAAAAGGCATCTCTTACTGAAGAGGAGAGGTAACCATGACTACCTAGGACCTCATTTAAAACTGTGCCGGCCGCAGGCTAAGAGGCAACACTTCCTATTGTCATCCACATTTGCGGAAAGCTTTGAAAATGCTAAACCCCTGGAAACCATCTGGGAAGTAACGATGAAAATGAGAAAGGGAAAAAAATAGAAAAGATATTTATTTCTGTTTGTAGGGTTGGGTTCTTATTTCTCTACCCAGGAAAGCAAGCAAGCTTGAGGATCAAAGGAAGAACTTTGGAGGAAAACAAGAGCTAATCATTATGGTCTCTTCCCTCCTTCAGAGGGAGCAGAGTAATACCCATTTGCAGAAAAACAAGCTTATGTTAAAGAAGGGCTTGAAGGTTTAAGGTACTGGGAATAAATTCTCTAATGATTTAGCCCTGTTTCTCTGGTTGCCACAAATGCCTTCATTGTTTGTATTTGCCAAATGGTTTGGATGAACAATTTTCAGCCTATGGGGTGGTTTGCAAGCTGTTTGCTAGTCGTTATTTGTGGCATGGGATTGGTCGCCTCAATCACGTTGCACGGTTTCTGCTCCTCGATAGGACAACTGATACTTTTAGAATAGGAGAATGACAAATGGCCAACAGTGAGTAATGACTACCCTTCTTCGCTCCTGTGAATGGGGCATTCATACGAGATGAAACTCATTCCTGTGCAGAAGGGCCTGCAGAGAGATCAGGCACGACAGAAATCCTGTGGTAGCCTTCAAAATAGGCCGGGCCTCTGTTATTGGGATAAATTTCACCCAGGAAAAACAGCCATTTCCCAAACTAATCCTGCCTCCGGTCCCCGATTCGGTGTGGCTCCAAACCAGCAAAACAATTATCAGTCATGCCAGCTCTTGTGATTTTACCATGAGTCTTGTGATACCTGATGTTTCTTGGATAGCTTCAGCTCCAGGAGCAGAGAGAACAAGGGAGAATCTTGGCTTTCATTTAAAACAGTCAAACAAACAAACAAAAGCCCAAATTCAAAGGCAAGCTTCTAGCCTTCACGGATGCAGAGTTAATACTGGAAAAGCTCACCCTGTAGGCTCAAAAACCGGAAGGATCCCAAAGCCATTTTTCCAAAAGCTTCTAATTTTGAAGGCAAATTCATGATGTTGGAAGCTTGGTTTGTGATTTCTGAATGCTTGAGGCTGGCAGTACTCACAGGCGGGTGCTCAGCACATGCAGAGGCACAGAACTCAATGGGACTACTCGGAGTTTAAGCATGAGCTTAAACGCTTTGCTGGATCCGGGTCAGCTCAGCACCTTGCAGGATTGAGCTGATAGCGGGGGAACCAGAGAGGTGGCTACGAACAGGAATACGATCATTCATTCCCAATCTGAATTAAAGTTCAGGATCTGGCAGCGTTGGGCCCACTCTGTAACAGGCGAACACCAGAAACTTTAAACACAGTGCCTTGCTCTATGCAGGGGAAAGTCCATGGTATTCTTCTTTCCTCCCTCACCCCTGATCCTCCATATGGCATTCACATTCTTAGTGACGTCCCTTATCCAGCGCCCACTCAAGTGAATAGATGGACTCTTATTGGTTTCAATGGGCCTCAACAAAATCGTGCTGGTTTAAATGCCTTCTGCCGTTGTTGATCCCTGACAGGATAATATCATCTAGTCTCCTTTAGAAGGGAAGGTGATTCGGTGCTGCTACAAGGCTGTGTCTAGACTGCATCCCTTTTCCGTAAAAGGGATGAAAATTAGACATATCGCAATTGCAAATGAAGTGGGGATTTAAATCCCCCCCGCTTCATTAGCATAAAACTGGCTGCCGCTTTTTTCCGGCTCGGAGCTTTGCCGGAAAAAAGCGCCAGTCTAGACGCAGATCTTTCGGAAAATAAAGCCTTTTCCGAAAGATCCCTTATCCCTCTGGGCAAGGCACTCTGGGATAAGGGATCTTTCGGAAAAGGCTTTATTTTCCGAAAGATCCGTGTCTAGACTGGTGCTTTTTTCCGGCAAAGCTCCGAGCCAGAAAAAAGCGGCAGCCAGTTTTATGCTAATGAAGCGGGGGGGATTTAAATCCCCACTTCATTTGCAATTGCGATATGTCTAATTTGCAGCCCTTTTACGGAAAGGGGATGCAGTCTAGACACAACCCAAGAGTTTATCTGCAACTGTGTGCTGCTACCCTTCTTCAAATGTAATCTCGCTCTTCTTTTAAAGCTTCATGGAACTGCAGGCCCCTTGAAAGGGAGTACAAGCAGATGGCAATCAGGTTTCTCCCACACAGCTCTGTCAATGGATCTCAGCACCCACCCCAACAAACGCACACACACTTCTAGACTTTGGGAGGCCCTGGAGCAGAGTCGCTATTGGGCCAAACTTCGGGATGGTGTCGTGAGCTGGAGGAATGTCCACTAGAAACAACGGGCCTCAGGAGCGTCTCGAGGCTGGCTGCGGCAGCTGGCGCCCCAGGTGGAAGGAGCGATTGGCGTCCCCGCCTGCACAGCCGTCAATGACCATGACGTCATCACGGGGCGCTCCGTGACATCATCATCGGGCACCCGGGCCAGCGGTGCCCTAGGCAACTGCCTAGTTTGCCTAGGCTCACGGGCCACCTCTGACAGGACACCTTCTCATTGACTTAATGGCACCTTACTGGGAATAGCATTCAGGCCTCAGTGAGAAATAACCAAGTTTCCACATACACGTGATAGAGGTTAAGAAGATACACGTAGAGCGGCCATATCGAGACCAGGATCCTCTAAAAAATGTTTGCTCGTAACTTAGGCTTTGTTTATACTTGCAACTGATTAACAAAACTTTTGTCATTCATGGGAGCGGAAACGTTCCCCTCCCTCCCTCCCTTTCCTTGGAATGACAAAAGTTTTGCCACAGCAAGTGCAAGCGTGGACGTTGCTTTGTTGGCAGGAGCATGCTCCCGTCGACAAAGCGAAGGCCACTCATGGGGGCTAGAAGTATTTTGTTGGCAAAAGTGCTAACAATCAGCATTCACATGTGCTGACATTGAGTGACAGGGCCATGTCAAGACAGCCTGGTCCCTAAAAGCTGTGTAGAGCAGACACAGCCTAACATATTCTAAATGCTTCAGGGGATAGCCGAGCTAGTCTGTACGGGATAAACTTGAAAAACAACAAATGGTCTGGTAGCACTTTATAGACTAACAAAACACGGAAATGGTATCATGAGCTTTTGTGGGCACAGCCCACTTCTTCAGATGACCGGAGTTAGTGAAGACAGGACAAGTTGCGTTTGAACATGTGTTAGCTGCTACTGGTTACCCCTGACACCTAATATGTATTTACACTAAGGATGTGAACGGGTAATCGGTTCTTTGGATATCCGGTGAGCATTACCCTTAACAGGTGATACTTACCGGGTAATGGTTAACCGTTACCTGGGAGCAGCCCTCCCGCTGCGGCTTCTGATCTCCCTGCCCCCTATATGAGGCTGCCGATTCCCAACACATGCGGGTCGGAAGCTAGCAGCCCCACGGACTGGTGCAGCGGCACAAGGCCTACTCCAGCTTGGGTATAGCAGGCGGGGGGAGGAGAGGGTGCTGCTTTAGCCCACTGGGTTGGAGTGGCCCCACCAGCACCCCGCCCCTGTTTAATCAATCAACCGGTTAAACTTACATCCCTAATTTACACATGACCTGCCCTGTCTACACACGGGCTTGCTAATATGTTTTCAAAAACAACCTCATCTAGACACGCCTTGTGACTTGCCACTCACTGACCCTCAGTTTGCAAACTGTTTGCTAGTCATTATTCGTGGCCTGGGATTGGTCATCTCAATCATGTTGCACGGTCTCTGCTCCTCGATAGGACAACTGATACTTTTAGGAGAATAACATATGGCGAACAGTGAGTAATTACTCCTCTTTGCCTCTGTGTACAGGGCATTCATACAAGATGAAACTCATTCCAGTGCAGACCTCTTAAGTTCAGTGCAGGCTGTTATAAACTGGCTGATTCACCTACTTTCCCACCTTGCTGCGACAGAAAAAGGTCTCAGCTGTCACGTAACTGGGATGCCATTTGGCCAATGTCCTTAGGCATAAACACAGTGCGAAGTGCCATGCGATCAGGACTCCTGTTCCCCAGGAAGTGGGGTTTTTAGCCAAGCACATGAACACAGCGAAGGCTGCTAGTTTTCATTGCCTAGGTGGGCATCTTAATGCCCAGCTTGGTGGTCAAAAAGGTTCATCCCCAGAGGGGGAAAAGTCAGTATTTCCTGCTCCACCAAGCCTGGGTCCAGCCACTTCCCTCAGAGGCATCTTCTGATCCAGTCACTAATGCAGATGTTATTTTTAAAGCCCTTCCCATCTTTGTTCTCTTCATCCTTCCAAAAATCATCTGATGGGTGGGTCGTTCATCACCTTCCTGAAGGCCCAAAAAGGGCTTCAGGATGCAGGCTGTTCCAGGGAGAGAGGACAAACCCAGCCTCTCCCACCGCAGCAGCTTGGGGCCAGGTGAGAAGCGTCTCTCCATGGCTGCTACAGCGCCAATGGGCACAGCTGAGGGAGGGGTGCATGTTCCCCAAATGGGGCAGGGCCAGCTTTGTCTGTCTCTTATGTTCCCCAGCCAGAGTGAGGAATGCAGCAAACTGTGCACTTTCCCCTCACTCCCTGGTGAAGGGGAACAGCCAGCAATGTTCCTGTATGAACTGGGAGGAGGGGAAAGACTTCAGCCCCTCTCAGGGATGGCATAGGTAGGGTGTGGGGGGCTAGGGCAGTCCCAAACAGGAGAGAGGAGCACACCCTCAGCCAGCTTCTTTGACCTGCCTGGTGATTCTCTTTTTGGTATGGTTTTATGAGGAGCAACCCCATTCCTGGCACATCCCATTGTCCTGGCACAACCAAACCTGGACCTTTCTTTAAGTTATTATAAAAGGAAGCTGCATGCCGAATGTGATGGTCCTAGTTCTTACCGTTTAGGAGGAGCTCTTGGACAGACAAATAGATAGTAGATGTGTGGTATAGATTTGTCTGTACATACGTGGAAACGTAATATACCCACATTACACATGCAAAGAGGACATCAACGTTTGCCTGTGTCAAGAGATATCACCAGACAGGAATAAAAAGGATAGTCCCTTTAAAATCTGTAATGAGCCAACGTGGTCTAGTGGTTACTACATAAACCTGAACTAAGACATGGCTAGAGAAGTCTAATCCTCATGTGGCCACTTATTGGCTGTTTGGCAACAAAGACGATCATTGATCATCTTGTTCCAAAAACAGCCTGTGTGTAAAACTGGGCAGGAAAGTGACCCCAACAGTCAGAGCAGGGAACGGGTGATCGGGATGTCTGGGTTCTATTTGAGACTCCGCTGTCACCTCGGTGTGGGGAAAGATACTTTGACTGCTCTGTGCCTCAGTTTCCCCAGTCCACAGAATACTTTCTGATCAGGGGATGAGAGACTAAACCCACGGATATCAGAAAAATGCTTTAAGATGTGGGGTAAAAAGGGGTAGAGAGAATGGCACAGATTTTTGAGGCAAGGGTTGTGTTTGTGTTCTGTGTCTGTACAGCGCCTAGCGCAGTTACACACTGGTCCATTGCTGCTAGATACTCCCGCAATATGAATAAATATATAACTATCCACTAGTTTAAAGAGGAGGACTGTGACTGAGAACCAGCTGCTGCTTTTTAAGCGAGCCGTTTTGGTAACAACATTAACAGAGACACTACGCGTCTTGTACTCCAGGCTGCTGGGTAAAAGGGGGGCGGGGGTATGGCAGCAGCAGAGACTCCGAGATTCCAAGCTCAGAAAGGACCAGTGTGATCTTCTAGCCTGACCTCCTGAGCAGCACAGCCCAGAGAGCTTCCTCAAAATACTCCCTAGAGCAGAGCTTTTACAAAACACATCCAGCATGGATTTAAAAGTAGTCTGTGCTGGAGAATATACTATGACTCTCGGTACATTGTTCCAATAGTTAATTACTCCACGTTAATAATAAACGCCTTATTTCCAGTCTGAATTTGTCCAGTTTCAACTCCCAGGCACGGGCTCATGCAACACCTTTCTCTAGAGTCCATTACCAAATATTCGTTCCGATGTAGATACTCCCCGACAGTAACCAAGCCACCCTTTAATATTCTCTTTACTATCTACGGTATCCGTTCCGCCTAGGAAAGAAGAGACACGTACTTTTGGGGGGACTGCAAAAGAGAAGCCCCACAAGAGAGCATACTTGCTAGCGAGCAGAGGATAAAGATACCGTGCCACTTTCAAGGGTACGAACATGAAGAGCAACGAAAATGATTTACGGTCTAGAAAGCATGAGCTAGGAGAGAAGACTGAAAGAATTGGGTTTGTTTAGTTTGGAAAAGAGAAGACTGAAAAGGGGCATGATAACAGCTTTCAAGTTCCTAAAAGGGTGTTAACAAGGAGGAGGGAAAAAAAACTATTCTCCTTAACCTCTGACGACAGGACAAGAAGCAATGGGCTTAAATTGCAGCAAGGGAGGTGTAGGTTGGACTTTAGGAAAAATTTCCTGTCAGGGTGGTTAAGCACTGGAATAAATTGCCCAAGGAGGTTGTGGAATCACTGGAGACATTTAAGAGCAGGTTAGATAGGCATCTATCAGATGATCTAGACAGTGCTTGCGCCTGCCGTGAGGGCAGAGGATTGGACTTGATGACCTCTTGAGGTCCCTTCCCGTTCTAGCGTTCTACGATTCCATGAAGGGCCAAAGTCAACTCTCTAGGTGCTGATGTAAATCTGGAGAAATGTCATTGACTCCTGGGGATTTGCTTGAAGTTACTCTGGTTTAAATGAGAGCAGAATTTAGCTCAAAGCATTTACTGAAGGAAGTTTGGCTTTTCCTGCTGACTACACCTAGCAACCTTATTCTCCCCAAGGTCTAGAACTGTCTTTTGATGGAATGCAAGGTTTCAGACTGATTAGCCAACTTGTTTTTTATCCCCCAGGTCAGCACTCTTTGGTCAGCCACCCCATCCCACCCACTTCCCCCAGAGTTTCCTGGAGAGATTTCATCTAGGACCACACAAACGGGTTTCTTCCTATCTAGGCAGGCACCCAAGACAGGAATTATGGTCTGTACAAAAGACAATGACAGTGAATCTTGTTACTGGCTTTTCAGCAAATGTAATTCCTTTTTATTAGAAAATTAAAGGGTATGAAAAGCTTTCCAAAGCTGAAGAGCTGAAATGTGCTTTCATAAAATATGCGGTGTCTGATCAAACGGATTTGCTTGTCTGCCTTCCTCGTCCCCCCCCTTCCAGATTATTATTCTAACAAAAAAAGGTGACACTTTTTGCCAAAATATTGACTCCTTGTTTGGCCAGCTAACACATCAACACTCTGTTAAAAAGGAAACCTACTGAGACTACACAACAAGGTAGATAGCAGGACTGAGCGGAAATTCTTTTGTCTAACAATTTTAGGTTAAATGTTGCCCCCCCCTACTCCCCAGAGCCACCTAAATCTCTGCTCTGGGATAACTACCCAGGTTGGATTTTTTTTCTAAGCTAAATAAAATTCCAAAGGACGATTTCCTCTCTCCATCTCGATAATCCAAGGTTCCGGGTGAAGGCTGACAACAGCTTCTCCAAACCCAAGCAACAAGGCAGGCAGGCAATTACAGAGAGAAAGATAGGTAAAGAGAGGCAATTACAGCGAGAAAGATATAGATTACCCCCTAGCCATCTCACAAAAAGGAACTATTAAAAACCTCCTAGGCAGGCGTCTCCCACAGAGAACTCCTTGATCCCCTCCCCTTCCTTGGCAGAAATCACGAACAAGGGTCTCTCTCTTGTTAATGGGGCGATCCAGAGCTCTCTGGAGAATCTTTATATACAAAAGGTGATGAGCGCCTGGAAGCGGGAGTCATTAGAAACTGGGTAACTAAGGTAACCCAAGGAATCTAATTTTCTTTCCTTTAATGTTTCTCTCTCCCTGTCTCTCCTTTCTCCAATGGTCAGATTCATCCTTCCAGGTTTGGAATTTTACAAGATTTCTTCTTCCTCTGCCTCTTGGTTTGGGTGTCTGCAAAACTCCCATTAACAACACTGCCCTGCTTTTGTAGAGACTGGTCAGGCAAAGGGGCAGGGCCGGCTTTAGGCCAATTCGCCCGATTCCCCTGAATCGGGCCCCGCTCCCTAAATCCGGAAGTGTACTGCCATGCCGGGCATGCTGCGGGAGGGGGCGTCAGCCCCTGGGTTTGGTGGGAAGGCGGGACTCTGCTCTGTAGCTGGGGATTTAAAGGGGCTGTGACTTTTTTGTGTGTGCTTTTTTTTTTGCTCAACCAAAATGTGTGTGTGGTTGTTTTTTTGGGGGGGGGGGGAGGGAGGGAGGGGAGGGTGGTTCAACAAAAAATCCTGGCTGCCAGAGCCCTGTCGAAACGGTTTGCACTTCCTAAAGCCGGCCCTGCGAAGGGGAGCCACGTACAACCGCTGTACGTGTGTCCGAAAAGTGGCTACTATAAACAGGTTCTCGCTGTACGTCAGTCTCACACCTTTCAAGGGCAATGCATTTCTCACCATTCTTGCGTAAACAGCACCACCACAGGATTCGTCCCCCCTCCCTGTCACAGGAATAGGCTCGTTTTGCCTTAACTTTGCTCTCTAGTTTTTGCAAGAGCAACTCAGGGACTGTAACGTAACCAATGCAGGGCAAATGTGACTGTGGCAAAGGCAGAGTTTGGTACTAAACACAATCATCATGGACAAAAACGCCATGCAAGATCATATCATCCGCGGTGATGACAAATATACTCCGGCGCTGCCTTCCTCCATACCTGCCACCGCGGGGTAACACATGAAGGCTCCCAAAAGCCCTCGCTTCACAGATGGGGAAAGCGAGGCAAGGTTTGGCGATGTGATTTCCCCACGCTCGTGACTGCGGGGCAGAATCAGAGACTGCGACTCAGGCTTCCCAAGGCTGAAGCGCTCGTTCTAATCATTACACCACTTAGACTGCGGTGGGGAACCTTTTCTGGGTCGGGGGCCACTGACCCACAGAAAAATCAATCGGGGGTCGCACACTAAGCGATAAGAAAAAACAACCCCCCCCCCAAACTCTCACTGATGTGGCCCCCGACTGAGAGGGGAAGAAGACACCCCCCTCATTTCCCTCGCCCACCAGAGTCCAGGCTACTACAGTTTGTGTGCTCCAGCCCTGTGGGGCGGAGGGAGCTAGAATGCCAGCGTGGGCTTTCCAATGCTCGGGGGCAGGGGGAAGCCCTGAACCTTACGGGCTGGACCCAGGCAAGCAGGGGGTCGCATCTGTCCCCCAGGCCTTAGATTCCCCACCCCTGACTTACACCGTTACACCAATTCAAGAGAAGCGGCTCATTTGGGAGAGCGGATCCGTGAGAAGGCGGCTGTGTGACCTGCAGGAAGAGGGCGCGGTCTCTGCCCACATGGCCGGGCTGTCGTAATGAGCGATGGGCCTGGCTCTCAGGAACTGGAGGGTGAGCCTGCTCTCCCTTTGTCTGGGCTGAAGGTGAGTGGGTCGGTCTGTGTGGTAAGCCGGCCGGCTGGCTGCCTGCCATCCGCGCCGGAGAAACAGCACTAGCGGCTGTGGCATGCATCCCAAAGACAGTCTCTAGGTCACGCAGAGCCAACGACAATTTCACTTCTGATGGAGGAGCTCCCTGACCCTCCTTCTCCTCGTCGCTGCGCTAAGCAAGCCTCTGGCCCCAGGGTTCGCCAGCCTCCCACTGCGATGGGCACCCACCAATGAAGCAGCATACAGAGGAGGGGAGAAAGGGCCAGCCTGGCATGGAATCCAGCAGGAGGATCCAAATAAGAGAGGAAAACTAACCAAACCTAAGGAGCTGATTTGATCCTGCAGCAGGGAGAGCAGGGGAGGAAGGAAGCGGGGGCGGGGAGGAGGAAAGGGGGCGACAGCTTTCACTGGGGAGATGGAAGGTCATTTCCCAGCTACAAAGGTTTTATCCCCAAGCCCTGCACGACCCTCGCTTTCAGTGTGCAATACCCATGTCATTGAGCAAGAGGCACCGCCCCCAGGGTGGGGTGAGACAACCCTTTGCCCTGTACCTTGTGCTGTCTGGCTGATTCTCCCCCACCCCAACATGGCTGGAGAATTAATGCACACTCACTCCTGGGCTTCCTCAACTTATTTTGTGTGTGGTTGCACTGCTGTGGCTTGCTAAGCAAATGTGCCACAAATGAGATATTGGATTTTCATTTACACCCAGGATTCATTTCCCCTGCTTCCCTGGAGCTGACCTGCCTGGCCCTTCCTCCCCCCCTTTTTCCTTTCTCCAGCAAGGGTGTGCATGTGACTCCTTCTCGCTCACTATTACTACAGGAAGAGCTGTACCGTTACAGCAAGCCTCAGCGTTCAGCCCTGCTACAAATCAGGGTCAGCCAGCAGCGCTGTTAGACAGAGTCTCACCGTACGTGCTTCTGATCTTAATGTCTTCCTGAGCAAGCTTAATGGGGACAGGGAGGAGGCCGGCGCAGCAACGGAGAGACTCATTCCAGCTGCTAATCCAGGGGTTGCTGCCCTCCACTCAGTCTCCATCACAACCACTCCAGCTCGGGGCCACATGCTCCTTTTCCACATTTATCTGCATCCTCCCAGAGCCACCATCTCATATTGCCATTGCGAATGTACCATGGCAGACAGGCGCCAAGACACGGTCCCTGGAAGGCTGGGTGCACAAGCAGCGGGTGCATGCGGTAACCTTTCACCCCAGGCAAATCCCGAGTAATACGCCAGGCTACGTCCTAGTCCCCCTTGACACCTCTCAGGAAACCTTCTCCTGCATCCTGCAGAGGTTTTAAGGCTGGTGGCGCTGGGGAGGGAGAGAGGGGAAGCGTCTGAAGGGCTCTGGGATATTCTCTCAGTTTCAGTGCCTACGGGGTTGGTCTGACTTTACCTTCACATCTGCAAATGTGGTTAAAAGTTTGTTGATCCTATTTTTAGAGCCTTTCACCACATGCAGTTTCTCCACCGTGAGACAGGAAATGCTGATGAGGTCGTTCAAAATGTAGCTTATTTCTTCTCTCCAAACGGGCTCCAAACTGGTTTGATCAGTTCTTTATTGCAACATCCTCTTGGCCTCCCTCCCATCGCTAGCACCCCTCACTCCGCCCCCGCCCCCCTTGTTAATTCAAAAATGCTGGTGAAGTGTAGTGCTGGCGGCGGTGACGGGACTCTCCCAGCCTGTCCTGGCAAGGTGTGAGCCCAGTGAGGTCCTGTGGAAAGTTTCACACTGCCAGATTCTGTCACGCTGCTCTGCAGCAGCCTCCCTCCCCGAGCAAACAGGTTGGATTTGGCCTCCGTGAATAATGGAGCCAATGTTAGGGAGACGCTTCGTGGGCAGACAAAAAACTGTGCTAGGAACTTGAGCGTAAGACCACACGAAGAGCTCAGCTGAGACCACCCAACTCCGTTCAGAGGATGTACTCGGGTCAGGCCTCTAAAGGCAGAGGAGAGATCCTGCTTCCCGAATGCCGTCTAAGGTCTTGTCCTCCTGGCTATATTCCTGCTTAATAGGGCTTTAGCATGGTTTCCCTGACCACTGCAGACAGGCCCCCCCCCCTTTTTTTATTGGAGACCCCGTCTAGCCAAACCACACTATAACAATCTGTCATAGGTCTATCACTGTTCTCAGGCCAAAACTCCCCGTCCACGTTGGTTAAGGAAACCATCACGGAACAGTGTTTAAACAAGCAGGAGTCTGCTCTGAATGTTCGGATGGAGGCAGCATAATCGACTGGGTCTTTGCTTTTTCCATGTTACCACAGGGAAAGTGACTGGATTCCCATCCTAGCCAACCATGAAGAAAGGCTTGATCTCCAATGTGAGAACCCCGTCTATCGGTAAGAGCAGAGGACTTAGGAGTCACAAGAACAGCTGTCTATCAATGACTCGGGCACTGGTTCACAGTGCAAATCATGTCACTGCCCAGTGCCTCAGTTTACCTATTTGTAACATGAGGAGACTACTAATTTACTTCTTTGAGATGCTCTGTTTCAAGGTGCCAGCTGGGCCTGATCCTGCAGGGTACACAGGCCTAGATCTTCAAAGGTATTAAGGCGCTTGGCTTCTACAGAAATCAATGGAAGTTGTGCTCCTAATTCCCCTTTTTGTAGGTCTGGCCCTCGGCACTTCTTGAAAGGGAGCTGAGTGATCTTGGCTTGCGTGGAAGGACTGGGCTCTAGAAGTGCAAAGATGAAGTTCTGTAGCCCTCTATCGGCCCAAGCACACGCTGGCCTGGCCAGGCAATTGCCTTGATTAAGGCTTGCATGATCCAGCCCTGCTTTCATAGTATGACTGTCGTTAATAATAAATGATTCCCAGGAGCAACGGAGCGCCCGCCTGCCATCCATACTCCCTTCTGCTGCCTTTCACAGCCCAGTCTCCCCCAGGCCTGGCTCGGCACCATCTCGACAGACAGCAAACAAGGCTCATGCTATATGGTACGGTACCTGCTGTTTGAATGTCAACACCTCATTTGTATGTCTTGATTGGCCCTTATCAGCCATGCTGTGCTACACCTGATTGCTGGCTGTCATCAAGGGGTGTCCTGGCAGTCTTCAGATGATAATTTGATTTAATTGGCCCTCTATTCAAGGCAAAAAAAAAAAAACAAAAAAAACTCTCCCAAAACCCAACCCTCTGTTTTGAAACATTAGAAGACAGCACAGTATTAATAATAATCCTAATAATTCTAATAAAAGGCTGGTGTGTTGGGACGCGCCAATGGGGGAAGGAAATCCTTTCCCATCACCTCATTAGGGAATGGCTGGCTAACCCAGCAACGGCTGTACCCGCCCATGAGTTAGGAGATCCTTTGCCCACCTGTGGATTCAATGAATTCCCTCTCCCTCTTGGGCCATTACGCAGCCCTCCGCGGATGTCACGCTTGCCCGTGCCTCTTCCCTCGCCCGTTCTCGCAAATCACTGAGGCTGAGATTTCAATTAAGAGAGAGAAATAATTACCCACCGCTCCATATTTCCTCTAACACGGTAGCCAAAGCCAGCACACCCAGTCATCTCCTCCTGTTGCATCCTGGCATGTCAGAACGGGCTGCTACATGTGACAAGTACAGGGATATTTCCAGCCAACAGGCGGCTTGCCAGCGGTGACCACTTACAAAAATAAAGGAAAAGGGGGGTAGGGTGGGAGCTGTATGGCGGTGGGAGGCACTTTGAAAAAAGAAGGACATTTGCTCTCTTTGAAAGGGCAGGAACAGCCCAAGCTGGAGTCTGCTTCTTCCCCCTATTCCCACCACTTAAACTCGCCCCCTTCCCCATTCCTGCTGCCTAAGCCATAAGTTATCCCTTTGGTCCCCTTGCCACAATCTCCCCGACTGCAGACTCCTGCTGTTCTCGCTGCCGTGGATTCTTTGTTCTGTGTCAGAAGCTCTCGTCTCATCTGAATGGCTCTGCACACTGAGATTTCTATAGCCCTGTGGCAGAAATGCTCCAAGACACAACGGCCAGGAGGCCGGGTGCACGGGCAATGGGTTAGCGCTGGGGTCTTTTCCATCTGAACACCCTGAGTTAGAACGTCTGGGCTAGGTCACAAGCGATAACGAGTTGGCTGTTCTTATCCTAGTCCCTATTTAGTCCCATCAGGAAATCGTCACACCATTTCCTATGCCTGGCCGCTTCCGCGCATGAAAATGGGATTGTAAGGGGCTGCTGAAGGTCACGACTGAGATGCCCTGGCAGAACCTGGCTTTCAGGATTGGAGAAACAGGGATGCTGCAGATCAAGACTGAGGCAAAGGGGCAGTGCTTTGGGGGGGGGGGATATAGGGTAAGATTAACAAGGACTATGAGAGGTCAGGACTGAGGAGAACCGTCCACGGAGATAGGAAGAGGAGACGCAGGCGATGTGATTATCTGATAGAACTTTGCATTCACTGGCCAATGTGCACACATTCCAAACGTGTGTTCCCCGGGAGGTGTTACGTTTTGCAGAATACTTCCCAGGAGCAAGAAACGAGGGACAGCAAGAACAGGACGAGGTGGGCCTGGGGATCTTTTCTAAGGGGCACAAACCTTATCAGTCAGGAGACTGCTAATATGCCAGAACTGTTCAACATTTCCCTACAGTTCAGCCCTTGTGACATCCCAACGTACCTCTGCTATTTAACAAACAGACTGTGCACAGCCTCCGTCTCCCACACAACAAGCACAGTGGTAGGAAGACACAATCATCTACCGAAGTGAAATGGTCCTCCAGGAACTGAAGTGCTGAACATGAGATCCCAGTACAATCCTTGGATGCATAAACAGGGGTGCTCCGGTAGAAGCGGATTATTTTCTCTCTCTATTCAGCACTGAGGTAATCACTGCCGGAGCATCGTGTCCAGTTCTGATGTCCACAACTCAAGAAGGAGGTTGGAAAATTAGAGCTGGTTCAGAGAAGAGCCGGAAGAACAATGAGAGGATTCGAAAACCTGCCTTAAAGCAGTAGACCAAAGGAGCTCAATCAAGAGAAAGTTAAGAGGAGACGTGAACACCGTCTTTGGTTATACAACCACAAAAACAGGGTTACTAACCTTTTTGTAATGGTTGTTCTTTGGGACTTACTGCACCAGTCCATTCCAGTATAGGTGTGTGCATTCCCCAAGCCCTATTGCTGGATTTTCTCCCCTAGTAGTATCCTTTGGGTTGGCTCCAGTACCCTCTGATGCCACAAGCTCATAGCACCAGTAGAAAGGCCCTGTCAACTCCAAGCCCCATCAGTATATCTTCTTGCCGACTGCCTCCAAAAAGGGGGGTGGAGGGAGGGTTCTGGAATGGACATGACAAGGACAATGTATCTCAAAGAACAACCGTAACAGAAAGATTAGTAACTGTTTTTCTTCTTCGAGTGCTTGCACGTGTCCATTCCCATGCAGGTAAATCACAAGCAGTGTTACGGGAGGTGTGTTCGGAGTTCAAGGACAGGCTGACTGCAAGGCTGTGTGGCCGAAGTTGGCATCATCTCTCGGCCGCTGTGTAACAGCATAGCAAGCAGTGAATGTATGAAGGGACAGCCAGTTGGCTGCTTTGCAGATGTCCTGAATCGGGACTTGTGCTGGGAAAGCGGTGGAGGAAGATTTGAGACCTTTTGGAGTGAGCAGTTAGATTAGCGGGGGGTGAGATGCCTGCGAGTTTGTAACATGCTCGGATACAAGAAGTCAGTCAGGATGAGATATTCTGTGCGGAGAGGGGGAGACCTTTCATTGTTTCCACTATCGCTGTCTGGTGCTTTGACAGTAGAAAGCCAGAGCCCACCTAATAACCAACCAATGGAGGTTCTGCTCCTCTGAACTTAGGGTAGAACTAGGGATGTTAAATATTAAATTGACTAATCAAATAGTCAATGCATTTTGCATCAACTATTCGATTAGTTGATAGGGCACCTCTCTGCCTATGAAGTGAAGCAACAGGCCTAGGGTTGTTGCTATACTTCAAAGGTGAAAGCGCTGAATGGAACCTGGGGTCTGATCCCAGGCTCCACGCAGCGTTGCCGCTCTGAAACGCCGCAAGGAGCCCGACGCTGGGCTCACTGTGGAGTTTCAAAGCGGCAGTGCCACATGGAGCCCAGGGTCTGGCCACAGGCCCCAAGTGGCGCTGCTGCTTTGAAGTACCCCCGCCTTCCCCCACTCCTTGCTGCCTCTTTCTGATAGAGGCAGCAAGGGGTGGGGGTGGGAGGAATTACTGGTCGACTAGTTCTTCACATCCCTGGGTCGAACATCAAAAGGAAGGTTGCTTAGCTGCAATAGAATTGAGACACCACCTTCGGGCAGAACAAAGGGTCAGGTCATAACTGAACTTTGACCTCCAAAAACACCACATATAGGGGCTGGCCAAAGTCATGTCTACCAGGAAGGCCACTTTCCAAAAAAAGATATAATAGGAGACAAGGTGTTAGTGACTCAATTGAGAGGCCCATATGCTTTGCCAGGACATGGTTCAGGTCCCAGTGGGGAAAGGGATATTTAACTTGTGAGTACACCCTCTCCAGTCCTTTGAGGGAAAAAAACACCAGTAGCAGGACTACCTAACAATGAGGGATTCCTGCAACTACCATGGGTGCTAAGAAGGAATAGAAGGGGAGTGAGATTGGAAGGGCCTTTTATACTGGCTCTATGAGCATGCAACACCAAAGGGCGTTGGAGCCAACCCATCGGATACCACTAGGGAGAAACGTTCTGGCAGCTGGGCGTGGGATGCACGCACACCTATCCTGGAACGGGCATGAGCAAGCACTCGAAGAAGAACAAAGAGTAGCTGTGAATGGAAGATGTCCGATTAGAGGGAGGTTTCCAATAGAGATCCACAGGGATCTGTTCTGATGTTCTTTCAGATAATCACCTCTTGATCAATCACCTGGATGTAGGAAGAGAGAGCAGACTGATCACATTTACAGATGACATAGCACGGTGAGGGGGTTGCCAACACTTTGGAGCAAGCCCACTGATGGGGGGAGAGAAGGAGGACATAGCAGGCAGCTGCCCAAGAGCCCGGCAGTTCAAAAGGGCCTTTTAAATTGCTGCTGGAGCGCAGGGCTCTGGGTGGCACTCAGGGCTGGTGGGAGGGGGACAGTACAGGTAGCACAGAGGGCTGGCTACCCTTAGCCCCGCCCCTCCCACCCAAAGCTCCACCCCCTCCGAGGGAGTGGAGCTACCCTCCCCCTCATCTTGCACAGCAAGTCTGTCAGCACCCCCTGTTGGAGGTTACAACTAAAATTCAGAGGGATGTTAATAAATTGGAGAACTGGACGATAAACAATATACCAAAATTTAACAAACGGAAGATGCTGTACTTGGGGAAGAAAGGCCAAATGCACAAATACAGACTGGGGGAAAACTGGTTTGGCAGCACCCCTGCTGAGAAGGAGTTGGGAGTTATGGATCACAACCTCAACGTGAGTCAGTCATGTGATGCTACTGCAAAAAAAGCAAATACAATTTTGAGTTGCACGAACAAAGGCAATAGCATGCAAGTCACAGGACGCCATGGTACGGTCTGTTCGGCACTGGTTAGGCCTCCGCTGGAGTACTCTGGCCAATTTTGGTCACCAACGTCCAGAAAGGAGGCTGAGAAACTGGAAAGGATCCAGAGAAGGGAGACAAAGACGATCAAAGGGCTGGAATACAGCCACATGAGCAAAGGCTGAAGGACCTGGGTATGCTGAGTTTGGAAAAGAGGAGAATTAACGCGGGAGCCATGACAGCAGTCTTCAAATACTTGAAAGGCTGCCATCGCAAAAATGGAGAAAAGTTATTCTCTTGCCACAGAGGGCAGGACAAGAGGTGATGGGTTCAAACTACAGCAGAGCAGGTTTAGATGAAATTCCAGGAAAAACTTCCTAATGCTAAGACTGGTCGAACAATGGAACAGAAGTGTAGGGAGGTTGTGGAAACTCCTTCACTGGAGGCTTCCAGAAGGAGGCTGGCGCCATCCGTCTTGGATGCTTTAGACCCAACAAATCCTGCATCCTTGCAGAAAGTTAGAATTGATCCCTTTGTGGTCCCTTGAAAGGATGTTAAATATCGGTTAACTGAATAGTCGATTAACCGCATGAATTCTTATCGGATAGTCGACTATTCTATAGTCCCCAGGGGTGGGGCTGGAAGCCAGCATGCTCTGGCCCCACTTCCAAGGTGTCTCCTGCCACTCGATGCTGCTGCCTCTGCATCAGAGGCAGCCGCGTGGGATGTCAGGCGGGAGCTGGTCCGCAAGGGGAGCCAGTTTAAAAACCAGCTCCCTTCATGGCTGCCTGTCGCCTTGAGCTCAGAGGCAGCACCATAGGGTGGCAGTAGCCCCTGTCGAGGGGAGGGACTGAGGTCCTAGACCTGGCACAAGTTGGAACTGAACCGGCTGCCTTCCCACATGGCTCCTAATACACTTTAAATGCAGAGCCACAGCGGGTGTTAGTCCAGAACCCAGTGCAAGCCAGGACTGAGCTGGGCTGCTGGCCAGCCTGCTAAAAAATGTACTGGCAGGTTGGGGGAGAATGCATGTAGTCTTTAGCATTAACCTATAAACTTTTGCTTATTGGTTAATCGACTACACTATTACATCCCTAGTGCCTTCTACTCCTATGAGTCCAAGTATCTACTGGGGAACAAATATTTGCTCATAGGCTCTTCTAGTTGCAGAGGCAGGGCTAACCCACCTGATCCAATAGCTGGATGATGAAGCTAGACCATGGGTGGGCAAACGGGCCTCCGTGGACCAGATTCAGCCCGCCAAGCAAGTAGATCTGGCCCACGGAGGCCCTGCAGCTCCCCCGCCCCAGGCTCCTGACAGGGCTGGAGGAGGCTTTGTGTGCTCTCCCGCCACCAGGACAATCAAGGCCTGGGGGTGGAAGAGTATGCAAAGTTTTCTCTGCTCTGGCCTCGCTCCTGGCAGGGCGGGAGAAGACTTCGCACGCTCCCCCGCCCTCAGGCCCTGATTGGCCTGGGGGCGGGGGAACATGTGAATCCTCCTTCAGCTCTGTCAGAAGCGTGTGGGACTTTTAAGCACCATGCAAGTTGGGGACAGAGCAGAGGATATTTCGCACGTTCCCCACCCCAGGCCCTGATTGATCTGGGGGTGTGGGAAATCTCCCAGCCTGGGGCATGGGCACCTAGGAGAAAAGGGAAGTGGGGGGGGCAAAGGTGCTCCCCACCCCAGGACCAATCATGGCCTGGGGGAGGGGAACCCGGAAGTATCCTGGCTCCGCCCCTTCTGCTGGAGGCCACACCCCTTCCAGTGCGGCCCGGAGCCACTTCAGAAATTTTTGACATGGCCCCTGGCAAAAAATTATTGCCCCCCCTGAGCTAGACCAATTCAGATTGGAAATAAAGTGTACAGGGATCACAGTGAGAGTAATTAACAACTTACCAAGGGCTGTGGGGGCTTCTCCATCACTGGGCAACTCTTACATCAAGGCTGGATTTGCTCTAAGAATTATTTTGGGGAAGTTTGATGGCTTGTTAGGCAGCAGGTCGGTCCCTTCTGGATTTGGAATCTATGAATCTATGACAAAAGACAGAACAATCTTCCCCGGGAAACCAATTGCCATAGCAGAGGAATACTGCAAACAGCTGTACGTTGCCCCATCACACCAGGCTTTTTTCCCCCTGCTCCTCTGTTGAAAGTATTACATGTCCCTACAGAGCCGTCCTGCCATAAAAAGTTCTGGCTGGCCGCCCCGGGCCCCGTGTGTTGAGGGACCCTGTTGCAGCCGCTCCAGTCTTCCTATGGATGGGACAGTCCACTGTATTGAACCTGGCTGGGAGAGGGCGGCGGAACAGAGAGGGCTGCTGCACTGCTCTGTTTCCCAAGCTCCCGCTGCCGCGGTGAGTGCAGAAGGGGCCTCAGCCCCTCTGTTGCCCCACACCAGCCCCCTGGTAATCTCCAGGGTCGTGCAGCTCTGAGGAAGGGGCTTCAGGGAAGAGGTAAAAGGGGGAAGAGGGGAGCAGGGGTGGGTGTTGGGAGAAAGGGTGGAATGGGGGTAGGGAGAGGGCAGAGCAAGGGTGGGAAGAGGTGGGGAAGGAGCTGGGGGGTTGCCCCAGGCTCAGGACCTCCTAGGGCCACCCCCGTGTCCCTACACTGAAAGATCTACCACCGCAAAAGAAAAAGTTGCATACCGCCCCTCCCCCAAAGTTCAGTCACCTAAGCCGTGCCAGGTGCATACGGAAGAGGACTAGAAAGCAGCCCCATATGATTATCTTTGTTGTTAATCACACACAGAGTCACACGCGACCGTTCTTCCAGCAGCACTGGCCCGGATTCTCATCTCACTGAAGTCAACTCTCTCTGGCTTCAAAGGCACAGGACCCAGCACGGAAAAAAAAAAACAATTCACGTGAACTGGCTCGGCCCACGTACTGTGACGCTGGCTGCTCTAGCCACATGACAGACAGATATAGATACGTTAGTGCGTGGCAACGTCACTGAGACCTGCCGGTGACATCCTGGACTACAGCAGCTGTTACCTGAGTGAATAATCATCACACTTCGCATTTCCGCAGTCAAGGCTCTCAACATCATTTGCAAATATTCATGCTGCCGCACAATAATTCCAGTGTCACCAATACCAAGCCTTCAAATATCATGAGCCCAAGCCCAAAGCCAAAGCTCAGGATTGGCTCAAGAAACCCATGAGATTTTATTAAAATATAATAAATGTTGGGGGGGGAGGGGAGATTTTTTTTCCGGTTTTTGAGCTCTCAGGGGTTTCCACCTTCTTTCCTGCAGCCTTGAGGGCTAGAATTCTTTTTTTAATTGACAGCTGAGGGAGTCTAATGTAATCACCTGATTCCAGGAGCTGGGGATTTAATAAACCATTAAATCATGAGACCGCAATAAAATCGTGAGAGTTTGCAGCACCATCGGTCTACGATGCAGACTGTTCCCATTTTACAGACAGGAAAACTGAAGTACAGAACAGTTAAGTCATTTGCCCCAACCTCCCCACCCCCTCCCAAAAAAAAGTCTGCAGGAAAGTCAGAGATAGTACCTAGGGCTCCTGGTTGCTCTAAACCGTATCATTACTTCTTTCCCTGGGAAAAGAGTGCAAGGAGTGACTACAAACCTCTCAAGAATTCCTGCCATGTTAGAACGCAGCATGTGAGTTCATGGCTTGCACTCCCCGGAGTTCTTCTGCAAACTATTCCGTGCACATGATGTGTACAGCATATGTAATCAAAATCATAATACAGCAGTGTTCAAAACCCCATCTAAATGCAAATCTAATTAAGCTTTCTCCTGTCTGTTTGGCCAGACAAACTGCAGAAACTAGTTTAACCAAAACATGAGTTCAAATACGGTTCCTTAACACCAGTTTAACGTGTGGGAGGCCTATATGCCAGCCGCAGCATACAGCCACTCATGTCCCTGCAGACAGACACGTTCCTTGCCTTACCACTGCAGTGAAGCGCAGCACTGTCTTTCGCGCTCCCCTTCAAATGATAATTTATAACCCCTGACCTGCTTACCCCTTCTAAATCAACCTGATCAATAGAGAAATCAGACAATCCTTTTAAGAAACTAGCCCATCTGATCCTTCCAGCTAATGATCTCTGCTCTTCTTACAGCTGTTTGCAGATATGTGGCATAGACTGCTGAGGAGGGGAAAAAGGAAAAGGCTCTGAAAGCCATGGGCCAGATAATCCTCTCATTTACATCCTGAGTAAACTGGAAGTGAGGCCACTGACATCAATGGAATCATTTCTGATTTCCACAGGTGTAACTGAGAGGTGCAACTAGCCTGTTCCTTTATGAAAATGAGCACATAAGCTCCTCTCCCTGATCTATTAGGTGCTGTTCTGAACACGCCAGCAAACCTTATCTTAAATGCCAACTGCTGAGCTAAAGATTGCCTGAAACCCGCTTGCTCCTAAAATGCGCCTCCTAATCAATCGCTCAGTCCCTCCTGCAAACAGTTGTGAACTTTCCTTTCCAAGACCCACAAATGCCTCTTATCTTGGACTCATTCATCCCTGCTCCTCCTGCAAATTGAAATCTCTCCGGATGGCTTTGCATCATGTCCCCTTGCAAAGAAAACCCAGCGAAACAAAAACAAACCAACATCAACAGCATCCCATCACCAGCTGGCCTTCAGCTGCTTGCTCTCGGTGTCTAGAGCTGCACCTTAAAGACCTCCCACAGGGCCAGGCGCTAGGACTTTCTGCTCTGCATTTTATCAAGGGAGATCTTATAGTACAGCATCTCTTTCAGGGTAAGACCATTGGTATGCGATGTCCCCTCAGCCCAAATTACAGTGCCTGCAAACCACATTCCCTCTTGGGACCCTTTTATCTTTCTTTGTCTCTTTACCAAAAGGTTACAGGGACATCTACATTCTGCCCACATATTAACTAAAGCAGTTTGTTGGGAAAAAATGTACAGTGCAAACCATCCACTTCAGAACGTTAAAAAAAAATCAAATTCATATAATAGAACCTCTGTATGACTTGACTGTCCCAGCTGATGTTTATATTTAAGGACTAGGATTAACCAGCTAATATGGAAGCATCACAAAACCCTTTCCATCTTCACAGTAAATCAGCTCCTGAAACAACTGCACTCCATACGGTTCCTACTTCTTAGCTTTTTTTTTTTTTTTTTTTTTTTTGACATTTATTGCACCACCAGAAAACCAGCCAGAGGAGTGTTTTTCTCTCCTTCTTTCTATCCAATACATACTCCATCCCATACTCTGCCTGGGGCGGTTGGGTAGAGACTTCACTTATAATGTAGGCAATATAAGCAAAGACAGGCTTTAGCAGGCTGGCCAGGAGCCTGGCTCAGTCCTGGCTTGCACCAGGTCCAGGAGCACCTACCCTCACCGCAGGTCTGCATTTCAAGTGATATAGGAGCCAGGTGGGCAGGCAGTCCAGCTCACTCCTGGCTTGTGCCAGTTCTGGGAGCTCAGACCCCCCTGGACAGGGGCTGCTGGCAGCAGCACAGAGCAACACACAGGGGAGCTGGTTTTTAAACTGGCTCCCCCCGCGGACCAGCTCCCGCCTGGCACCCCATGCTGCGGCTTCTGATACACCCCAGGGGACTATAGAATAGTCGAGTAACCAGTAAGAATTCATGAGGTTAATCGACTATTCAATTAACCAACATTTCACATCCCGACACTGAAGTCAGTGGGGGGTTTGAGAACAGGATCAGATCCTTGTTCCTGTCCCCCCCGGAAAGTCACACACGCACACCTCATGGAGCGCTGCAGCGTTCAGTTTCTTTCAGTTTTGAGCCCCGAATGCACATGCAGAGCCCACGCCATTACGGACTGAACCTAAGCCCCCCCCATAGTTTCAATGGGATAGATAGCTCTTCACTTCCTGTTTTGCTCAGCAGTGTTACGAGCTTTCAAATGGCGTCTGTTTCCACTCAAGCAGCAGATGCATTTAAGCCGTGGAGGCAACTGTCGCTTGCCATTCAGAAGTTTCTGAAGCAAGCGGTCCTTTGGCGTGAAAGGTGCTGTAGAGATGCGACAGCAGAGCTCAGCCAAAGGAAACAGGCACGTTCACAAAATCCTACGGGGTATTGCTTTGCTAGACACTTGTGCTGGTCGCAGCCTGGAGGGAGACTAAGCTGACTCTGGCCGTTAGCTCGGCTCGGTAGCAGTCCAACGTCTTGGCCCTAGCTCAGGGTGAGGTTATCAACGGTCTTGTTCACAGGCCCAGGCCTTGCTCAGGGCAGGACAAGCAACAAAATAAAAGTTCAGGCCTTCTTCCGGCCAAGCAGCAGTTCAAGCCCCGGCTCAGAGCAGGCCGTCCAGAGTTTACATCTCAAGCCTGGCTGCAGGCCGTGTCACAGTTTATAGGCTCAGGCCTTTGGGCTGGGCAGGGCAGCTAACAGACAGGTCAAGGGGTGTGTGTGTGGGGGGTGTGTGTGTGTGTGTGTGCGCGTTAGAGAGAAGCCCAGGACTGTCTGCAGGCTGAGCCGGTGTGTGTGTGTGTGTGTGTGGGGGGGGGGTGGGGTCTCCTTGCTTTAGCGGAAAGCCGACAAGTGCAGAGGTTTTTGAACTGGGTGGGGGGGACCTGCCACCCAAGGTGAGGGATGGCAGGGAGGACGCTAGCCCCCCTGCTGCACTGCATCCCAGCCCAGGGCCCTAACAGACTGGGTCGGCTGGGATCCTGGCCGCCACATGCCAACCAGGTCACAGGGTCAGCAGGGATCCTGGCCACAACACGCTGCCCGGATGATCTCCTCAGCTGGCCCTAGGTCGGCTACCCCTGGGTTGCTTCCTGGGCTCAGCTTCTGCTCCTCAGGGTCCACTGGGGATGGTGATGTTGGCAGAGTGTCCGTGGGCCCTGGGTCCGGGTCAAGCAGCAGTCCTGGCGGTGCAGCCCAGTCTCGGGCCTGCAATGACCGTGGCAGCCTCGGCCAGTCTTCCAGGCCCCGCGGAGGCTCAGGCCAGTTCTCCCGTCTAGAGAAATGCAGTTCCTCCCTGAGAGTTTGGGCAGAGCATCTGGCCTGCTCAGCCACTGGCTCCAACTGAGGTCAGAGCGCCTGCTTTTATACTTCCTGCTCGGCTTTCCTGTTTCCTGTGGGCGGGGCTGGGTTGCTCTGGCACCGCCCACCAGAGGTTCTTAAGGTGTCCTTCTCCTTCCAGCTCAGAGGGAGGCCAAGCTGACTCACTACAACTATATACCGTGGGCCCCAGGATCAAAGACAAAGGGAGGAAAGGAGTTGCTATGGTATTATTACAGAGCTAGCTTAACGGTCGTATGAAACATCAATAAAATCACCTAAACGCTTCCTTTGGCAGCTATTGCCATTATGCTAGGATTCTTGTTCATCTGCTTTGCTTGCAACCTCTCGGGGTCAGGGCACTTTGTCCAATACCTGGTATAATGCGGCCCCTATCCTCACTGCTGCAGTAGGACAATAACAGCACAGATGAGGTGTATAGAACAACCCATATTGAATAGCAATGATTATTCCCTTTTTCTGGCTTCAGAAGGGAGATGACTCCATCGGACCATGTTATTAACATCTGCAGGGGAAATTTCCTCCGCTCTCCAACAGTAGGTGCCCAGATTGATTTCAAATACAGGCAGTCCCCAGGTTACGTACAAGATAGGGACTGTAGGTTTGTTCTTAAGTTGAATTTGTATGCAAGTCAGAACTGGTACATATTGTAGGGGAAACTCTAACCAAACATTTCTCCAGAGCTCAGTTTTATTCTCCCACACCTCACTTCCCTCAGTCCTTTATTCTCAAGCTGAGGTGTCTGCTGAGAAAAGCCGCTCCTTGTCTCCCTGGTCTGCTGGAGGGGGGGCGCTAGCTTCCCATCTCCCTAGTCTGCTGGGGGGAAGCAACTAGTGTGGGGTTGCCTCACCCCGTTTGTAAGTAGGGATCTGATGTTAGTCGGATCCATGTAACCCGGGGACTGCCTGTAGATCACTCCCTGCATTCCTACTGAAGCCTTAAAGATCTCATCACTTAACTCTAATTTACAAGCCTACCTCCAAAATCCGGCTTCATCTTCATGAGCTGGACCAGCCCAGGGTCTCTTCCGGAGCATCAGTTCTGCAAGGCCTTCATTTCTCTTTTCCATCTCTTTCAGGGACTGCTTTACTTGCTTTTGTCTGCTCTTGGTCATCTTCCTTTGCCTGCCTCATCTCTTCTCTCTGTCCTATTTTCTCTTTATCTCCTTGCTTTCTTTCACATTTTTCCCCCTCAATGGCATTAGCCCTTGCTCGGAAGCCAGATAATAGAGAGACAGAGGATGCTAATACCAAACAGTCTTAAAATCTGACACGTCATACGGGGCAATACCATTCTGTGGATCAAATCACAATAGTCCCAGTGAATTACAAAGTATTAGAGGACTCTGCTGTTGTGTCTCTCATATAGCAATCGTCATGGTGAAGGACATGGTATTATAGGACTATACTTTTCTCTGGCTTACACAGCTACAGCCCCGGTGAAGGCCCATGGCATTACAGAACTACACTGTTCTAGAGATCAGCTAGCAATAGTCATGGTTTTATAGGACTGTTTCTGTGTATACAGAAACAGCCATGGTGAAGGTCACGCTATTTGGCGAATACAGTGTTTTGTGACCCATATCTAAACAGTCACAGGGAGAGATACAGTATTACAGGATTATATTATGACCTTCCTCCCTTCTCAGCACTGAGTAAGGTGTATGCACATTTGCTAGGCATTAATTTTAGTAGTCAACAGTCAGAACCATATTTAAAACAATCATTCTTGTCTACTGAACGTAGTCTTACATGTTCATTTGCATGACAGCCTTGTCTACACGGGGACATGGTCTAGAACAGCTCTTGCAGATCAGCTCCTCATGTGAACATTCCATTCTGGAGAGAAGTAACTTTTGTCCTGGAATAAGAGTCCACATGTGGTACCCCACAGGGAGCAAGTGTGGAGTAGCCAAAGGGAGGTTTAAAATAAATGAAGACCAGTCGCACAATATTGAAATGTCTCCCAATATCCCAGTAGCTGGGACTACTGTTCTATACAAACACAGACAGTGAACACAACAGCAAGTTTTAGCCATGATGATAAATGCACCAAAAAAGGTATCCCCTGGTGAGACATCAAGCAGTGACTAACAATGGAGATGCAATTACAGGGAAGGAAGCAAAGTCTGATTGTAAGAAAGTTGAAAAAAAAAAAACCTCATGGGGTTTTATTGAGGACGATATTCCAAATTAAAATGAAACCAGCCCTGTTTCATCTCAGGTTTTGTGCGAGCATAAAACCTGGGGCTAACTAGAGGTGAGCCCATTTGCACCACGACTGATTTTGGCCCACATTTGTCGGGTAGAGCCATGCACTCCAGAGAAAGACAAAGTTCCCATTGAACTCAATGGGAGTTCTTTTTGCATCGGAACTGCAGGTAGGTCCAGGTCTATTATGCAACAACACGCACATATTCTCATTGGTAGGTGAGTGGTGTAAACCATGTATGGCTTGACATATTCATGCATAGTTATACTGCGTTAGACCTAATGACATAACAATTTGTGATTTTTGGCTTTGCCCTCCCACTGGAGTAGAATGCAGCAATGGCAAATAGATCTGATTAACCCTTGTTTCGAACAAAGCATCACTGCAGTACATACCAAACACTACATACTGGGCCAAATTAATCTCCACCGTACCTCCACTGACTTCAACAGAAGGATTTGTCTCATTCTTTAAATATAACGATGCCTAATATTTTTATATACAACCAAATGCTACCAACAGCTATGTATCTTTCCATAGTATTTTAATATATGGCACCATCCATTTCTTTTATGCTTGTGATTAGATTAACCAGATAGATCATCTATTTGTCTATCCAACTATTTTCTGTATCCATCCATCTAGCTAGAGGAGAGGAATTTTATTGTTCACTCGCGAGTGTCCTGTAAGCAAGCGAGATGATAACAAAACTGTTTCAATCAAGGCAGTCATTTTAATTACCAGGTGGACTGGAACCTCTTATGGATTGGTCTTCTTGGGGACAAAAAGGAAGGAATCTCTTTAAGATTTGAGTTTGCCTTGCTGTTTTGGTTCTCCCCTTTCTACCAGTGTATCTTCAATCTTGAACACTGCATAAAAGGGAGAACTGCTTGATCTTTTGCCTTGACTTTTGCTAAGAGAGGGGCACATAATAAAGTGTTTTCTTCTTTTAAACATTTGAGACCACCTTTTCCACAGGGGAGGAGTGGGATGGGGAGATGTAGAAGTTCAGAAAGGATAATTCCCCCTCCCTTCCTGCTGTGAAGCAAAGGCTATTGACACCTTCCTTGCAGCCTGGCTGTTCCCCAAGGGCAGGGAGTTGAAAGGTTCACCTACTTCAAGTCATAAGTAATGCAGCAGGAAGCTCTAGTGTATTGTAGGCACACAGCTAGGGTCCACCATCACGTCCTTTGCAATTGCTCCTTACCCTGCATCCTCCTCCTATTCCGTGGGGCTGGGGCAGAGGACAAGGTCTCTCTCTCTCAGTGAGTGTAATGCAGGAACTTCACAGGTGCTGACTGAATACAATTACTGCCTGCAGCAAAGGCTCTCTTTTTCCTTCCCACTCTTCTCACTTGTTTTCTTCCATGCAGCCGAGTGCGCGCCTTCCGAGACAGACAGGGACTGACAGAATGTCAAAATTTGCACTGCCCCTGTGGCTTTTAGTGATCCCTTTGCTGGGGCAAGGCAGCATGCATCCTGGTCCAGTGACAAGAACTTGGCTCTCTCAAAAAACCCAAAAGTCCCCCCTCCTGTTTCAATCAGGGAGGTGCACTTAAACCACAAGCAGCTTTCTCCTCCCAGCCTCAGCCTGCTTGTGCTTTATTGATGCTTTCAAGACGCTAAAGGAGGAGAGAGAGTGCAAAGTAGCAAAAGGGGAAAGAAAGGGTTCTTCTTGTCCAAATAATCTGCCCTTCTGTGGATTAAGATCTCAGAGGGCCTGACAAACATGTATTGCCTACCTCAGGCCTAATTAAGTGCTACTGTGCCCATCTGACAGCTGGGGAAACTGAGATACAGAACAGTCAAGCAAGTTGCTCAAGATCACTCAGAGAGTCAGCAGCCCGGCCAGGAATAGAATATATGAGTTCTCCCTGCAGCCACAAGAGATATGGAGAGCCAAAAACTGGCCTTTTTAAAGTCAACCGGAGTTTAGCTATTGATTCAAGTTTGGCCTTCATCAAAAAATAATCAAGAGCTGTTAAAGGTAAGGTTCTTGTAGGTACCTACGGCAATCCTCACAGGCGATTTCAGGCAGGTTCCAATGAGAAGTTTTTCTATACTGAACTATAGTGATGCTCCTGCCATGAGGGCAGGGGACTGGACTCGATGACCTCTCGAGGTCCCTTCCAGTCCTAGTGTTCTAGGATTCCATGAAAAGTGGTGTTTCCCCATCGGTGTCAAAAGTCGATCAAATGGCTTTTCCCATCCCATCTAGGCTTTTCCCATCCAGGAGAGAAACAGCACCTTCCCTCTATCTTCTATACACCAACAGCTAGAATTCATCCCGCAGGGAAGGAGTGGTGTCCTGGAGGTGACAGCAGAAGATTAAGAACCAGGACTTGGGGTTCTCCTCCTGCTGTGTCACTAGTTCAGCATGTAACCCTTGGCAAGTTTCTAACCCTCTGAGCCTCTGCCTGCCCCATCTATACCATGGGTGTAACGCTAGCCTGCCAAATAGGAAGGCTGAGAGCCTCAAGGCACGCCTCTTCAGTCTGGTAAAGACATTACACCATGGGAGAGCTCGCCTGTCGGCATAATAAAACCAACTCACACCAACATAGTGCTGTCCACACAGGCCCGTGTGTCCATGCAACCTGTGTCTCTGGGAGGGCGAGGAGGTTTATTCATATCCCTGAGTGACGTAAGTCACCCCAACACAAGCTTTAGCGTTTGCCAAATGCTTTGAGATGGTCACACGACAGGCACGAAGGGCTGTTATTTTGTATAGCAGTGCCAGACATTACACCCAATTGTAGATCGGGATACCCTGTACTGGAAGGATCGGGACCAAAGAAAACAGAATCTGTAGTTTCGGACACGTCACTGTCAATATGCAACTCTTTAAGTGAGCGGACGTCTAGGCGAACTACTTTCCCTTCATTCTAAACCTACCTAGCCATGGTATTCCTAAGGTCCCCATCGTCCTAGCGTTTGCGCACCAACTTTTCCCCTTCTCCCTCTGTTATGCAAGTGTGCAGCCTTGCAAATTATAAATACCACAGAGCAAGAGCTCACTGCTCTCCTGATTTTTAAATCTACATCTTAATTGCAGCCCTAGAACTAGGGATGTAATAGCGTAGTTGATTAACCGATAAGAAAAAGCTTATAGGTTAATGCTATAGATTACGCCCGGCAGTAAATTCTTTAGCAGGCTAGCTAGCAGCCGGGCTCAGTCCTGGCTTGCACCAGGTCTGGGACTTACCCCTGGGGTGGCTCTGCATTTAAAGTGTATTAGCAGCCAGGCAGACAAGCTCAGTTCTGGCTTGTGCCGGGTCCAGGAGCTTAGCACCACCGGGACAGAGGCTGCTATTACCCTGCGCTGCTGCCTCTATCAGAGGCAGCCACGTGGAGAGGCAGGGGGCTCCTCGGGAGTGGGGCTGGAGCGCCACGGCTGCCGGCCCCACCCCTGGGGACTATAGAATAGTCGAATAACCAATAAGAATGAAAGAGGTTAATGGACTATTCAATTCACTGATATTTAACATCCCTACCTAGAACAGTGGTTTTTGGCCCACAGCAACTCTGCTCAATGCAGACCTTTCCGCAGACCACCAGCCAACCACCCATGATGACAAAATGGGTGCAGGAGGGGGTGGGAGTGCAGGATCTGGCTGGGAGGCAGGGTTCAGAAGTGGGCTGAGGGTGGGGGATAGTGGGAGGCTGGGTGCAGGAGTGGGCTGGGGGTCTGGCCGGGAGGTAGGGTGCAGGAGCGGGGTGGGGGTATGAGAAGGAGGGAAGGTGCAGGAGTGGGATGGAGGTGCAGCCTCATGGTGCTCCAACCTCTCGGGGTGCCCACTGCAGGGCGGGGGAGCCCTGAGCACACAGCCCACCTGCAAGACGCTCGGACCACACTCTGAGAACCATCGCCCTAGAAGTTTTTAAGCGGCGGGAGAAGAACAAAAGCAGAGTGGGGCTTAAGAATGGGCACACCTGGAGTCTTATCAGGCAAGCCCTTCCGCCACATGGAACCCAACCAGCACAGTCCCTGCGTTCTGATGCTCAGGAGATGCCAGTTCAGTTCTCAGACCTGGCCCTGTGTTGACCCAGAGAGGCTAAGGGGATGGAAATGAGAAGGAGACTCAGGGGCCATCTCTGGCTTATTAAGGAGCACAACTACCAGGCATCTTAGGGGATCCCATTGCAGAAACCAGCCAACGGGAGCTGCCTCGGCCGTGCTTGCTGTGCAGGCAGTGCGCAAAGTACTTCTCCCCCTCCCAGAGGTGCACGGCCTGCAGAGGGCACATGGTCCCTGCAGCCAGCCACTTTGAGCGGTGCGAGAGGGCGCAGAAAGCAGGAAGCCTGCCTGAGGGTCCTGCTGGGCTGCTGGCTGGGCGCCACCTAGGTAAGCGCCTCCTGGCCAGAGCCTACACCTGGCACCCCCGTCCCTCCCTCCCCCCAACTCTCTGCTCCCCCCCTGCACCTTGCCCCAGGTCACAACCCAAACCCTTTGTTTCCCCACATCTGCACCCATTCCCTTCTCCAACACTGAATCCCAATCCCCTGCCTCAGGTCACAGCCGCCTCTCAGACTGTACACCCCTCCTGAACCCTGTCCCCCCTTCCTGCTCCCAAATCCCCTGCCCCAGGTCTCAGTCTCCTCCTTCACCCAAATGCCCTTCTTCACCCCAGTCCCCTACCCCAAGACCCCACACTTCTCCGTTCCTATCATGGAAGAGTGCAGCCCTTGACTACTTAACCAAATTCTTGGAGTGCCTCCCCCATAAAAAATGATTGCCCATCCCTGGTGTAGACAAAGCCTTCGCCTACTTTTAACCCTTTAAATGCTGGAGTTATCTTCCCAGGGCAGGGTGTCTCTTAGCTGAATGTTGCGCGTGAATCAGAAAACGCCAAGCCTATTCTAATGGAATCCTGCCTTCATACTGGGATGCTTACACTGAAGAGAAGCCCTACCTGTGTACAGGAGCACCTTACCTGCCAGGGGCCAAATAGGAGGTATAAAAATAGCATGCAACTCTCACACAAAAAAACCCCCAATAAAAAGCCAGACCAAGACAGGGATAACAAACGCAGTAATCAGTAAAGACTATCCCAAGAGGCTGTAAGTTCTTCAATTAGAGCTCTCATTATAGGCCTAGAAACTCTACTCTTTTCTGTACGGCTAACACATTTTTTTTTCTTTTCAAGAAAAAAAGGGAGGGAGGGGGAAAGCAGAGGCACGCTGCATCTTTAATGCAACAGACAGCTCTGCTGAGATTCACTTTGGCTCTTATTTCGACTTTCATCTAAAAGAGCTGCCCAGGGAATCCATTAAGTCCAATTTAAATCGACTCTCCGCCCCCAAGCTTTCTCCCCGCCCTGCCCACTCCCCCAGACTCTCCTCCCCTTGGAAACAAACAAACAAAACAAGTGCGGGAAGAGAGGGGAGCGTGCAGAATTTTTTTTTTTAATTTTATTTTGAAAGATGCACTCCAAGCAGTACGCTTCTCCCAGGGCACTGAACAGATTTTAACTGCTATGCAAAAATTAAATCCAAGAGAGCAGTGGCCACACTTGGATAATGTCTTAATATCGCCCCTGCCACATTTCTGCGGCTGGTAAGGTTTCAAAGTCTATGGACTCATGTTATAGTTGTGCTCTCCCCGACTCCCTAATTTTCACATATGTTTTCTCTTCTGGGCTTTTTTTTTTTTTTTTTTTTTAATTGCTGTGTGCTGGCTTTGTTACAATACCAGCCAGTAAAGTTTGAATGGATATCATCTCATGGACCACTTTGGTTTTCCACTGCCAGTTTGACAATTGCAGAAATCATTCTTTGCATTCAGAAAAATCAAATTCCATTCCCCCCCCCCCCCACACACGCCCCTGTGAGCTGCTCCGTAATGATAGAGAACGGACAGCCCCCACCCCCCGGCTGTCATGTACTACACGGTCATTCAAGCGCTGCTTCTGTAGTATAAGCACTTTTCCAATCCCCCCTCCCCCAACACACACATATGAATAGGATGCGACACAGAATTTGTTTTCAATCATTGGCATTTCTTTACTTAAAACAAAAGCGTTCTCTCTCTCTCTCACTCTCTCTCTCTCTCTCTCTCTCTCTCTCACACACACACACACACACACACACACGCACGCACACTGAAAAGTGAAATCTCTTTAAGGGAGCTGTGAGTTGTTGGGGTTGTTTTTTTAATGACAATGGAGGGATTTTGTATAAATTTGCCATGGGAAAGAGAGAGCCGGAGAGCATGTGAAAGTCCCACCGAGGGGGTTTCCGAACACCCAGCCAGATGTGCAAATCCTGGGATTACTCACATCTCTGCTAGAACAATGTTTTCTGGCAGGCGAGCGTGATGCACACCAAATCAACGGAAGACAACAAATCAAAGCAGAGTTCGCACACAAAGACAACAGCAATGATTGTGGGACACGGAGGCTCATCAATGCGGGAACTTTGTAAAGTAGAAAAACATGCACATGAATAACTAACGTTAAAGAAACCTCGTTGACAAACCTCACTCCCATATTCACTTACAAACCCCAGCGGTGGATTTTTTTTATTATTCCAACTTCCGAAAAGTGGGAGTCAGGATGAGCGAAATGAACAAATCTCTTTCGTACATGTCCAGACCCAAATCTGCTAAATTTAAGCCATACCTTTGTGCAGATGCCCATTACCAAGAAAGTCCCCAGATATTTGCAACAAATCCAACCCTCTTTGTTAATTATAAAACAAACAAACAAACCAAACCCCAACTGCTGCAAGCAGGACTCAAACTCTGCAATGCCAGAGATGTACGTTGCGGTCTCATTGGTAAGGGTGGCAAGTTGCACGAGAGAAAAATAAATCGGGGAAAAGCGCTATAAATTCCCACAGAGCATTCCGCAGACCCTCCAGTAAAAAAAGGCACAAAGAGATAGCTTGTAACGATACCTGTAATTTTTTGTGCTCCTCTCTCTCTCTCTCTCTCTCTTTCACTCTCGCGGGCTGTCTCTCTCTCTCTCTCCTCCTCCTCTTCCAGAACACAGTAGCCAGATTAGATCCTTAGGAAAAAAAAATGTGAGAAATAGCACAATTTTTTTTTTCTTTCCTTCTCAGCAACCCTTCTAAGCTCCTTCAGTAGCCATTATTCATGGACCACTGGGGGATATAAGGTAATTAGAAACGGCCCTATAGCATCCAGCCTGAAAATTTAATGCCAGTGGTAGGAGTGGTTGGGGGTTTGGCTGCGGGCTGCTACAGCAGACAGGAGAGTGCTTTGGTGGAGCTAGGGAAGAGGTGAGGGCTGGGGGGGGGGGGGAGGGAAGGGAAGGAAAAGACGGGAAGGTGGTTCGTCCGATCTCTGATAGAGACGTCAGGTCATTGGGCAGGATGGCAAGAGATGCAGAGAGGAGCTAGTGACAGTGTGTGTCTTTTTATTATTATTATTATTGAGTGGGTAGCAGGCTTGCTTGCCTGTGTGATCTATGCTAGGTTTGTGTGTGTGTGTGTGAGTGTGTGTGTGTGTGCGCGTGTTTGTGCCAGGAATAGCAATCAGCAGCAGAAGCAGCACACAGAGCACAAAAATGCCATCATGCAGGGTCAACAGAAAGCTGCAGACTTTTTTTTTTTTTTTGCTTAATCCTCGGGGGGGGGGGGGGGGAGAGAAAAGGAGGAAGGAGGTTGCTGATTCCTTTATAGGTTTTCATTTTTCTTTCCTCAGTCTCAAGCGATCACATTCACAAAAAACAAAAACAAAAACCCACCCACCCCAAACATCCCAGTCCTGAACTAAACCTGCATGAGAGAGATACAGAGCAGTCTTGGGGTCTGAGGCTGTATTTGATTTTTGAATGCAATGATCACAGAGGTGGACGCGGAAGGTAGCTGGGAAAAGAAAGAGCAAGGGTGGGGGCGGAGGAATGAGAACAAATCACACCTGCAGCTTTTTCTGTTCTGCATAGCCAGCTGCAGCCAAGGCAGTGACTGACAGGAAAAAATACAGAAGCTTGGACTCCAAGCTTTGTGCATCTGTTGGGATTTAGGTAGATGGTGGCTGGCAAATTAGATCTGACGGCAGCTAATCTCTTTGCGTGGTCGTTTTAGGTTTTGCTTTTGGAACAAGGGAAGGGGAACATTAACAAAGAGCAATCCTTCCCCAAGCCCCTCTTCTAAATGAACAATCGTGAGAAAAACAAGGACATTAGGCGCTGCCAAGTTAAAGGAAATCACAGAGCCCTACGACCTCGCCTAAAGGAAGCTCAGTGGCCCTATCAAAAGTTTCAAAACCAGAAGAATCACCATGATATGACAGACCGCTGCCCCCCCAAAGCCAAATGTTCTGCTTCTGTCTGAGTCCCCCTCCCATGCTGGATACCCCAGAGGACGTGATAAAACCCTCTTAATACAGTTCTTTGGAGAATACTCTCCCTTGGGAAGAATGGGGACTCCTGCCTGACCCCAGCCAGTGATCAGACCCTGAAGCATGAAGATTGATATCCCTTTCTGCAAATGCTACTTCAGCTTTTTTAACCTTACTAAATTAGTCACCTCAATAATATCCCATGGCAGCAAGTTTCATGCTGTGCTTTACGTAAAAAAGCATTCCCTTGGATCCATTTCCAGTCTATTGGCTTTTAATTTCACATGATTTAATTTCACGTATTATTGACTTATGGGGAAGAGTATATTGGAGCCCTTTTTTCACTATTATTTTTTGTATATATTCAGAGGTTAAACAATAAATAAAGATCAATCCTCATAAGACGACCAAGGTTTCACTACTAGTGTTCCATAGTCATTTAAAATAACTCCTTCCAATTTCTTTTTCTTTGGAACAGTTCTTTTCACAGCAGTCTTCTCCCCTCCCCCACAAGAGTGCTCCTAGCTCCAGACCCAGTTGGGGTGGTTTATTCCTTCACATAATATAACAAATCTGTGGTCAGTTAGGACTTCACAATGTTTTATATCCCAGGCAGTCAGAACTTGCAGACAACGGTGAGGCTAGAAGTCAGATCCTCTTAATCCAAAACCAGAGCTCCCTTCCTATTACTTTACCTGAAAGAAAATCTCCTTTAGTGCTTAGCAGCAGAAAGCAAAAGTCAGAAGGCAAATTAAAACCAGCCCACATTTACCATCATGATTTCAGAGGGGTTGCCTCATGATTTTTTGTTGCTTTGGTCGGCAATACTGACTATCATCCAACATTGCTTACCCATTAACATACTGGCACGGTAGCTATGTTAACGATACGTTACTGCTGTTCCAGCTCAATCTAATGGAAGTTTGGCTGAGCAAAGGCGGCCTCTTAGGCCCCCTGCCTATCAGGGTCTTTACTTTCTTCTTTACCTCCTTCAGTGCCCCCAAGCAATTAATATCATCCAGCTATGAGCAATGCCTGGTGGGGGGGCACCTCTTTTCTGGAGTACTGCTCAAGCAACCCACGGAGCTATCAAACAAAGCCCCCCCTTTATTTTCAAGATCTTGCCACAGTGGGTTAAGGATTCTCTGGCTTGCCACGGTCTGTGGCTTGCACCAAGCAAATGAACACCACCTCCAAGCTACCATGAACACAGGGAATAAGAAGACAATGTGCGAGGTACAGAAAGACCTGTCTCCCAGCTATACACTTATCACGGCCCCTCCCTTTCCTTCTGGCCACTTGTTCCACACCCATCTCTAGAGGGCAGGGTTCACTAGGCTAATAAAAGGCAAAAGCATCCCTTTAAAGTAATACACCCCGATACAATGTTAGTACTCAAGCTGCTAGAACAATGCCACTGGAGTCCTGTCAGTGTCTCTCCTTCGTCACCTACAAACAGAGATTGCCCTGGTATGATCTGCTGATCTGGGAGGAGCTGCTCTGAGTTTCCCAGATACTGAATTCATTTCTTACCATTTGTCTTTAAGCTGTGTGGCCAGTGTTCCCTGAAAGCTCAGTGCTTGGGTAGCCACCCAGGAGAGATTCAAATGCTGCCCAACTGATCAGCAGAGCGCCCCCAGCCAGCAGCATGTGTTTCTACCCGTGGTGCACATCACTCGTGACTTGGTGCACATCACAAAATTTATTCTGTACATGGGTGGAAAAAAATTGGGAGAACATTGGTTCTGCACATTTCCTCTTCAACTCTAGTTTACACCTAATCTCAAAGCTGCCATTCTAGTCTGTTACCATCACTCGGTCTGGATTTCTTTTTTCTGAGGGATACTTTCTTGGCTTGAATTAACCCCCGTATCTTGCCGTTTCACAGTACTGTTCACCTCTTGTCCTTTTGATTCCTTCTTGGTGAATATTCAGACCTTCTCTGACTCCCATAAACTATACTTTGTAGCTTCCAAGCTGCTCTTATGGGTTTTCATTTCCTATCTTTGTCCTTCAGACTTGTTTTCCGCTAGCGTCCTCATTTTGGGGGGAAAAAACCCACCTCTCACGGAGTTAACTCTGGTATGACCGGAGCTGCAAGGATATTGGAACTGAATTATCAGTGGCCACTGTTATCTGTGGCCCAGTCACACCTTATGTCTTGGGCCAACACTTCCGCATGACTCAGAATTAGGTCAACGGTCACCTCTCCTCTTCCAGAACAAGCTGTTACATGAACCAACAGCTTGTGATCTTGAGAAACTGTTTCTCCATACCACGTCCTCAGGTGACATTCAGTTGATATTCACGGAGCTAAGAGCCACCCTTTTTTTGCTGCTCTGACTAGATTTTGTCCGCGCCGTGACTTCTCCCAGCACTCTGTATTCACCGCCCCCGTTCCGATCCAGAGGTGGACGGCACAACTCACGGGTTCCCTCACCTGCAACTTACATCTGCAGGGAGTCAGCCTCGTGACGACACGTTTGTTCCCCCCCCCCCCTCCCCGAAAGACTTCATGTGGCTCATTTGTGTAGCTCGGTGACCAAGCCTACTTTTCCTGGAGAGCTAGGAATCACATCACCCTGATGGCGATACCGCAGATTTCAGAAATGCCTTTTATGTCCAGGCTGGTGCAACTCCTCCCTTGGCTTTGAAGCTTCTCACACTGCAAAGTCCCCATTTGCAATCTTTATTTGGAATCATCTGCCCGGATTGGTCTTCCTGGACCCCCTCCTTCACCCCCAGTCACGGTCTTCTTCTCTGCCTTCCACCGCAAATTCTCTGCTCCAACATGAGTGCGCCTCAAGAGATGCTGCCTCTCCCCCAGCTTCTCATTTTCTGTGAGCAGCCAAGCTCTCAGCTGACTCCAGGGGAGACTTTCTGCTCAGCCTGTCTCTTCTTCCATGGGGTTCCCCTATGTCTAATCAACTCAGTTCTCACGCACCATCTTCCCTCTCGGTGACGCTACATGGAAGTGGAAGCACGTAGAGGAAGCCACTGTAGAGGGTTCAGACTTCACCAGTCCTCAACACATTGATCTAAATGTAGTTTCTGGAAGTCTTCTACAGGCGCTTACATCACTGCTGCTGGTTTACGTTGCTGCTCCTCTCTCCTCAGGGATAGAGCCTGCGCCCACGCACATCAGCAGGGATTTTGTCATTCACTTGAAGTGTGCGGAGGATCTGCCATCCACTTGCAGATCTTTCCCATCCATGTGCAGAATAATTTTTAAGTGCACCGAGGAATGCGCACCACCAGCAGACACAAAAGCAAGTTGTGGGCACTCTGCTAATCAGCTGGGCAGCATTTGGATCTCTCTTGAGCAGCTGCACAAGTGTACGGCTTACAGGGAACGCTGCCTCGGACCACAGCCTGTCCACTTAGAACAACTGATCTCCTTCCTGAAGGGCTGCCTTGCTGGGGGAGGAGTGATTTGTCTCAAAGGATCTGTTGTAATGGAAACCATCTCTCCATCTCTCCTTGGTTTCCTTCTGTCTTGACCCTGGCTTCCTTGAGTGGAGATCTGTTCTGAGTCAGGACCTTGTTTCCATGGGAGGAGCGAATAGCAGAGTTCCCCCAGTGGGTTATTAGAATTCCTTTTACTTCAATGGAAAGTGGCGTAAAAAGCTTTAATGTGGGGCTAATGGAGCCCCTGGGAAGTCTGGGAAGGAAATCTCCCCTGGAGAAGAGGAGGCATGGAGGGGAACTTTCCAGATAAATTCCTGGACAGGTTGAAATTTCTGCAGGAGCCATCTCAGGCAGCAAGAAATGGAAATGAATGTTTGTTTTATTTTTAACAGATGTTACAAAAGACCTGCCAGTAATTCAGTGAACGATGCAAAACCTAGATCCCACTCACTTTTCCCTGCATGCCTCCCGTCTCCTCCCTCTCCGTAGTCTGTGTGAATATTTATTTGCATTTAGCAGATTTTTTTTTCTTTAAGGTAAGCAATGCAAGAACAATCTGAAGCAATTTCTTTTCCCCTCTCCCCAAGGTTTTAGGTTCGATCCTTGGTCCTAGCAGCTCTGAATTATTTTTAATACATTTTAATGGCGCCTCATGTTTTCCAAATCCATTGCACTTCCCTGCTTTGGCAGTTCACTTCTTTTAATTTATCCTCATCCGTGTCTGTGTGCCACGTTAGCAGCTCTTGGCCCGGTCCGGCGTTTGGATGAGACTCACAGGTAGGCAGCTACCTGGAGATCTCAAAGCATTTTACGTACACTAGAAGTCCGACTCCCCACACTCTGATGGGGAAGGAATACGGATGATCCGCTCCCTTTAAAAAACAGGGGAAGATGAAGCACCGGGAGATTATACCTATGATAATATGGGAAGTCAGTGGCACAGCCATGATTTGAAGCCAGGGGTGAACCTGTTCTAGCACCTTTACATCTCAGACAAGGGTCTGAGGTGCATAAAGGGTCCTGAAAGACCTGGCTCCAGCCACAGGAGGTTCCCCTGGAGCAATTCAGGCTGCCCTCTGAGGAACCCCTTGTAAGCCTTGGTATGAGAGTATGTTGAGGGGCAGCCCACAGAGCCGTGAAGATCCTGGGCAGCCCCGAGAGCTGTATAAGTTGTGCTAGCAGCTTCCCTAGCATCATCCGCCGGGCTCAAAGGTGGCTTAAAGTCGCCTTGTTCCTTTGGCCCCCGAACCGCAGCACAGACTATCAGAGCTGCTGATGTTCTAACCACAAGGCATCACTCCCTACAAAGCACAGGCCGATGCAGCGTTCCCCATATGCCGGACACTTGTGTGGCTGGTCAGGCGAGATTTCAATGCTGCCCAGCTGATTAGCACAGCACCCATAGCTAGGTTGGGGTTTCTCCTGATGGTGCACATTCCTCGGTGTCCATACACATTTATTCCACACATGGATGGGAAAAATCCGCACATGAATGGAAAGATGAGAGGGAACACCAGGAGACAGAATGCTGTCTAGGGAAGAGTCTCTCTCCCTCTCCCGGGTCCATGTTAAAACACAAAACATGAAGGCTATGTCTACACTGGCGCGATCTTGTGCCAGAGCTATGCAAATGAGGCTAAGCGTGGAATATCGCCGAGCCTCATTTGCATACCTAATGAGCCGCCATTTTGCGGAAGAAGCTCTTGCGCAAGAAGGAGCTGTCTGCAATGCCGTTATTCCTGAGGGTTTTTCTTGCGCAAGAAGGGGCCATGCAGACAGCTCCATCTTCCGCAAGAGCATCTTCCGCAAAAATGGTGGCTCATTAGGTATGCAAATGAGGCTCGGCGATATTCCACGCTTAGCCTCATTTGCATAGCTCTGGCGCAAGATCGCGCCAGTGTAGGCTTAGCGGTAGTGAGCCCAGTGTTTAGGTGGTGGGTAAGCATCTGAACATGAGAGTTTAACACCCAGCCCTCGCAGCCTGGAAAACCACGGCATCAAGAAGAGAGCCTCTCCTCCTCCCTTACCAACTCATTGCAGGAGAGACCAAAGCACACACAAAACTTGCCCTACAACCATCTCTGTCCCTCCAGGGATGCCAAGAGGAGCTGGAACCATCACAGTAGCTTACCCCTCCAATGTTCCCGCTAATCTTTTCCATCCATGTGCAGAAGACATTTTGTTATGTGCATCGAGGCACGTGCAAATGGGCACCACCAAAAGAAACAAAAAATCCTAGCTGCAGATGCTCTGCTAATCAGCTGAGCAGAATTCGAATCTTTCCTGAGCGTCCACGTAAGTGCACAGATGACCGGGAACGCAGTACCTCTCCAGGAGCCTTTTGCCCATTGCGATCTTTACCACGCAGATGAAAAATCTCACCAAGTCATCTGTTAAGAGCTGCAGCGTCTGAGCGGGGCTCCTGATTTGGAGCTGCGGTGGACGCAGAGAAAACGGCTTCAGATCTTTCCAGTCGTGTACGGCCCTCTTTTCTAGCGCCGCGGGATTGTGAGATGTTGGGCCATAAACCGATCACTGATGCAGCATGGAATATTGTCATTCTGGTCCTTGGGCCAGGTCATTTTTCTGGGGAGACAACTTTGAACCTGATCGTAAATTGAACAGAGCTCTGGTATAGGCATTTGAGGATAGGTGTGACAGAGTCTTGACTTCTGCGGCGTGTAGGAAGGTAAGGAACAGCTTTGTGCACATATGAGAGTCGAGTTCTGGGATCTAGAGAGGCTATGGAAAAGGGACCTCCAGCAATCGTGGTCTGATGAGATGAAGGCCTAGGTAAGAACATTTCTAATTGTGCTGTTATTCACATGGGTGCCGGGTTCCTAGAAGAAACAAACTTTAGCAGCTAGCACTGGAAGTATGTGTTAAAATTTGAAAAGAAATAAGCCAGAATGCCAGTTTTTTAATTCATGTTTGAGGGGGGAAACCCCCCCCCCGAAAAAAACAAACAAACTATAGCCCCTGCTCTCCGATTGTGACTCCAGCTTTTAGCAAAGCAGGGTCTGAAACGATACGGCGTACACCTACAAACTTCTTTCCAAAGTTGCTAAGCCCCATATCAACGTCACATATCCAGCGCGTCTACGGATAATGGATTTCAGCATTTCTCAGCATGTGGTAAACTCCCACATACCGCTGGGAAAAGCTCTGAGGACTTCTATAGGCTTTAGTCACGGGGCGGGGGGAGGGAGCTTGCTTTTCAGAGCAAGATTTGGTAGACAGAATGGCAGAAAACCCAGAAGACAACTCCGTCTAACTTGTTTCTTGTCAAGTTTAACGCGGAAGGCGGTGTTGGTGTCCCACTTAATGTAGGAGTTCAGTATCTTCATTTGGGAACCCAAGGTCATCAGAAAACTTAGCAACGAAACAACCAACATTTTCCAACTTCTACATGTCGGATTTCTAGACGGAAAACGGAAATCATGTACGTTCCCATGGTGACTTAAGAAAACGTGCTGCTACCTTTGTGCCTTTTTTCCGTCACCACCTTGGATTTTCCATCTCGCTCAGGATCGTGTGAAGGCAAGGTTTCTATATTCACATGGGCAGCGGGTGAGGCTAAGGCTGGAGGAGGCAAGCCCCCAAGTTCCACCCTGATGCTCAAGGCCCCATGGGAGCCAACCTCCACAGCACTCTAGGTGCAGGTCACCCCTGCTACAATGGGTATCGCACAGCCCCAGCCTTTACAGAGAATGGAGAGGGTGGGTCCTTCTGGCCCTGGAAGGCTTCCAGAGGGTGGCCCTCCTGGCCCCGGAGCGTGGATGGTGCCCAGCTCCAACCTCAGAGGGGCTGAAACCTAGACAGCCCCAGGAGACGGGGGAGAAGTGCTGAAGGGGGGTAAGGCCTGGGGGGCGGAATGAGGACAGGGCCAGGCTGGCCCTTTGGGAAGGCATTACCTTCCCCTGCCTCTAACACCCGCCGCCCACGCATACTCACTAAGCTCAGTACGTGTGATGTTGGTGCAGCTGTCCTTGTGCGGAAAGCGCTTTGGAGGGGTTAGTATTTTCTAGCTGGCTTGCTTTTAATGCAGGGCAGAAGGCACCATCGCTAAATCTCTCGGACCCTTCTACTTGATTGTACAGGGCACTGAACGTCCACCTCTAGATCCCTCGGCACCTCACTGAGGCCCATCACTGAGCAGGGGCTGAAACTAGCACGGAGCTGCCTCATTTTGTTGTGGCTGATTTCAAACCGGCACAAAACCTGTCCTACAGCTTCTATTTCTGGACCCCTCCTGGGACAATCACCCTCCGTTCTCAGCCAGCCTCAGAATATAAATGGTTTTGCAAGATGCCTGAACCCTTCTGAGGCGACGCAGCTGGTGTGTGCCGGCTTTAGAGCTGCTGCTTCCGCAAACCCCAGCCACCTTCATTGGGGGGAGAGAGAGAGAGAGAGAGAGAGAGAGGCGCTTGTTGTTTTCCCTTCACGTCTCCCTACAAAATGGAGAAGAATTGATTCAAGGAGGAAATCTCTTTTGTGCTAACCCCCCCTTCCCTGTAACCGGATCCCCCTCGCATTTCAGCACAGGAGCCGGAGCTGATCACAGAGCGTTTATTGCTTCTCTTGACGCCAGACTGTCATATTCTCCCAACGCTCAACGAGGGAAGGGGCGGGGTTTCACATAAAGCTTGTTTACCTTGGAGCCAGCCATGAGGGGCATACCTTGCTAATGAGGAAAAGCTGTGAGGAACCACCGCCGCCACCCACTCACCAACTGCCCCTCGCGATCACAGTGCCCCCGTGTCCCTAGTCTTGCCCCGATGGGGATCTCAGTTTGTCTGCAGAAAATGCTGATTCCACCTGGTAACAGCGGGGAAGCAAAGGAAGCCACAGAACCCAGCTAGGCACAGCCACCTAACGGCTCAGTGTCTGAACCCGAGTCGTCCCTTCTGAACGCCTTTTTCTTCACCATCCTACCCTTCTCCACGGGCTCTCGCACCGGTGTTCGGCCACTTGTGTGGGAAGTGACGGCAGATGAATCTATGTTGTGCTCATGCAACACTCTTCATTCCAGGGGCTCCGGATCAGAAAGGTGGATTACAGACCCCACCCCCCAGGGTGGCTCAATACTGTTATCCCCGTTTTTATGAAAGACAAACGGCGGTTCAAAGATTTGCCGGAGATCATACTGCACGTACCAGTCACAAATCTAGGGCTAGAACTAGGGATGGGAATGGGTAACCAGGTAATCATCACCCTTACCAGGCAATGGTTAACCCAGGCCTGGGAGGAGCCCCCCACCTGCAGATGGCTGCTCCAGCCCTGCTGGGCTGCAGAATGGGCCCGGAAGCTTGTAGCCAACCCCAGCCCCACTGCGGGGCTGGGAGCCAGCAATCAGCCCCGTATGAAGCTGGCAGCTGGAGCCTCGCGGGCTGGGGGCTGTTCCAGCTGGGCTAAAGCAGCCCCCTGCCCGGGATCTCACTGAGTTGGTTAACTGGTTCCACCTTAGGTTAAGCCAACATTTAACAAGTTCACTGATGAATCGGGATTTTAACATCCCTAATCCTGAAGCAGCTTTCTATGGGGGCTTTACCTTGGCGTGGCATGTGAACCTCAAAACCACGTCTGGGTCAATGCAACAACAGGAGAGCAGTGACTGACAGGACGTGACTCATTTCAGCTTCTTAATTCCTCCCTCCCTCCCCCCAGCTTTATGATTTGCCTGGAGTCCCGTTCACCTGGCACTTGGTGAAGGAAGGGGGCCTTGGGTTTTCACCCAGCAGGCGGCTCCCTGCCCTGAGCCTACAGCCCACCGGTTGTACGAGGTGCTGCCTTTTGCAAGGTCTCCTGGAAGATCCAGTGGCAATTTTTGTAAGACAAGCAGCGCTAACCTCAGGTCTCGGCTGTGCTCTAACTTGGGTACATACATTCCACCCACGTAAAGTCACCTTGCATTGCCAATTGCATACAGTCTCCTGCGCTTGCTCCCCTGGAGGGCCACGCTTCACCCCAGAGTTGGCTGCATTTCAGCAATGGAGGCGGTGACCCATAGTCACAGGCTGTAAAACGCTGCAGGGCCCCGTGGGTTGAGCGGCACTATGCGAATACAAGATGCGGCACTCCGAGCGTGCAACTTACATATTGCACAAGTGCTGCCCTCTAAGCAGGGCTGCCTCCTGCACCCCACAGGGGATGCAGTAATGCACCTCTGAGCAGAGGGCAACAAGGAATGAGCAGGGCAGGGAACATGAGGCACTGGACTCTGCTAGCTATTGCTGCCTAGTGAACAGCTAAGCCCAGGGCATCATAATTTTTGGACAGCCCCCCCCTCTCCCCAAGACAGCCTCCATTCTACAGGAATATTCTTGTGCTCCCACAATCATGCACCAGCGTGGGAATTCTTGCAAACTCATTAACATCTCCAGCCCTGAACGTGCGGACGATCACACTAGGGATGTTAGACAGCACGTAATTGAATAGTCCTGTAACGGCATGAAATCTTAGCAGTTGCACGATGATTCGATAGTCCCCGGGGGCAGGGTCAGCGGCCGTTACACTCCCAGGGAGTCCCCTGCCACCCTGTGCTGCTGCTTCTGTGTCAGAGGCAGCAGCTCAGGGGGGCAGGTGGGAACCGGTCCGCGAGGGGAGCCAGTTTAAAAACCAGCTCCCTGCCCAGATTGGCTGCCTGTGGACAGAGGCTGCTGCTGGGGAGGGGGGGAGCGTAGGAGGCTGCCGCGAAGCAGCCTCTGTCCACAGCGACCCAGGCTGGCTGAGGGCAGAAGCTGGTTCGTGGCAGCAGTCCCTGTCCACAGGGGGTCTGAGCTCCCTGTGGACCGACGCTGCTCCAGCTCTCACAGAGCAGCCTCCATCGCTCCATCCCCTGCATAGCTGATGCTGGGGGGAACTGGCTTTTAAGCCGGCTCCACCCAGCACTGGCTCCTGCCTGTCTCCCTCGCTGCCTCTGTGGGAGGCAGCAGGGAGGGGGGCAGGTGGGTCGGCGGAGTCGGCACATGCAGGGAGCCAAAAGCTGGCGCTCTGCGCATATTGGCTCCAGCCTGCCTCCCTCACCCTCTGTGCTGCTGCTTCTCTATCAGAGGCAGCAGCATGGGGGTGGGGAGAGCCTGCTTAAAGCCAGCTCCTCATAGGCACCATCTCCCATTCCCCACCCCCCGTTCTTGCCTCTGGCAAGCCAAGGCTTATCTGTTCATGGTATAGCGGACTACACATGGACATCCTGGATCGCACATGGGCCAGCCCCTCCCCTCACCCCCCGGGACTCACCCATTAAAGCCTAGGGGGGGAGCTGATCCCATTTATCTTCCACTCTGGGACCTCTGGAGCTTAGTGCAGGAGCCGATAGCGCAGCTGGTCTCCAACCTTGTTAAGCACAAGATCACTTTTTGAATGTAAACGCAATCCAAGATCTACCTCACTCCCTACTACCCTTGCCCCGGCTTCTTTGTACCCCTTCTCCGAGGCCCCATCCCTGCTCACTCCATCCTCCCTCCCTCCCCCATCCTCCCTCACTGTCACCAGGCTGGGGCTGAGGGTTGGGGTGCAGGCTCTGGGAGGGCGGTTGGATGTAGGGGTGCTCAGGGCTAGGGCAGGAGCTTGGGGTGCAGAAGGGGGTTCATGACTGGGGTAGGATTTTGGGATGTGGGCTCCGGCTGGACCCTCAGGTGGCTCCTGGATGGTGGTGCAACAGGGCTAAAGCAGGCTCACCCCTGCCCCCGCCCTGCACCACTCCCAAAAGCAGCCAGCAAACTCCATCCCAAGCCTTGTTGTGTCCCCTCTCTGCTCTGTGGAGATGGGATACAGACTGTGGGGGGGGCACCCTGACATCCTCACCCTCCTCTCCCTCCCCTGCCCGACAAGCAGGAGGCTCCTGAGGGGACAGCTCCAAGGCAGAGGGCAGGAGGTGTGCAGCAGTGGGGGGAGGAGCAGCCGAAGTGCTGGCACTTGATAGCTTCTTGGCCAAACCCATCAGGATCACCTGTCAGAGACTCCAAGATCCACCAGTAGATCCCGATCGACTAGTAGATCCTGATCGACTGGTGGGTGACCACTGCTCTAGCGTGTGAGCTAAAAGCCAGCCAGCTCTCGGCTAAGGCTGTAGAGCAGACTCCTCCTTCTCTCTGCAAGTGGTCTCAGTGCCACCAGACAAGACAGCACCCCCCCACAGCAAGTGTGCAGAGAGAGGAGAGCCTGACTGACCACTCAGAGGCAGGTCCTGGAGGAGGGTGAATGGGAGTCACCGCAGGGATGGCGGGAGCTGACTCGCTGCAGCAGGCCGGCCATCCCGTATCAGCCAGAACCCAGAAGAAATGGACATTTGTAAGCGTAAAGCCCCCCCCAGTGGGCACGCCACTAGACAAGCACCCAAAACCATCCAGGACTCAGCAGCTTTCCTCCTGGGTCCCCCTCCACCCACTCCACTCCCTCAGACACCTGCCAGGCCGGCAGCTTTCCTCCTGGGTCCCCCTCCACCCACTCCACTCCCTCAGACACCTGCCAGGCAGGCAGCTTTCCTCCTGGGTCCCCCTCCACCCACTCCACTCCCTCAGACACCTGCCAGGCCGGCAGCTTCCCGGACAGACTGCTAGTGCTCCCTGACCTTGCCTCTGCTTCTCTGGTGGGACCTCAGGACAGGGGTCTCCCTGGCTGGCTGGGGAAGGTTCCACCTGCTCTGGCCCCACAGCTAAAAGCCAGAGTCGCAGCAGGGGGGAATCAGGAAAGGACGCCCCAAGAGCTGGAGGCTTCCAAGCTTCCAGAAGATTCAGCCTGATCCCCAGTGCCCCCCACCCCAAACACGCTCGCTGTCTGCCTGCACCCTGTCCCATCTTCCCCCGAGCAGAGGGCAGGCCTGGCGAAGGGCTTGAGGCGTATGCCTAGTGCTTAGCCCTCTCCCCACAGGCATCCTCCACTTGCAAGGGCCGTACACAGCCAAGACTGGGGAGCTCCTCCACCATTCTAGGAAATAGTCCTGCTAAAACGAACGTGCAAAGGGCACGCCAACAGCAGCAGCGGCGGAGACAGAAAACAGAGCTGAAGCTTTTGCCTTAATCCCCTCAAATACCATCCTTTTTCATCTCTTCCGCGTCAAGGCCAAACGAGGCTCCTACGCTCTCCTAGCAAACCGCAGAGGATGACACGGAGCCTGTCTCTTGCACTGCGAGCAGAGTGTGTCAAGCAATTAGCAAGCAATCAGGAATTCAGACACAGCGGACAGGACTGGATCCCTCAAAGACAGAAGGCAGCAGCAGGAGCAAGACCCATCAGGGAGTTTTTTCAGGGCAGGCAGGGAAGGGAGCAGAGAGCAGGAGCTGCTGGTGAGACATCTGCAGTGAGAGCAGGCAGCTACAGAAGCAGCACAGTCTGCTAGCATAAACCATCTCCGTCCTGTTTAGCTTGTGCTGTAGCGAAGGCGTTCAAGCATAGAACTTCCCTCCCTCATTTCCAACCTCAACGAGGAGCTAGGCCAACTGCAAAGCAGGCCCGTACACAGGAACTTGTGTGTGTGTGTGTGGGGGGGGGGGGGTATTTTTTGTAAATGTGGACTGCAAGGGTGTGAATGCACCTTCCATGGTCCCCAAGCAAGTGGGGAAATCAGCCAAAGCTTTCCCCCAGCTGATCAGAGCATGCTTCCTTGGAGGACCATGCGGAGGTTGCGTTCGCACTCTTCACACCCCCTGGCTGTGTCTAGACTGGCAAATTTTTCCGCAAAAGCAGCTGTTTTTGCGGAAAAACTTACCACCTGTCTACACTGGCCGCTTGAATTTCCGCAAGAACACTGACTTCCTGCTGTAAGAAATCAGTGCTTCTCGTGGAAATACTATGCTGCTCCCGTTTGGGCAAAAGTCCTTTTGCGCAAAAGGGCCAGTGTAGACAGCTCAGATTTGTTTTGCGCAAAAAAGCCCCGATCGCGAAAATGGCGATTAGGGCTTTTTTGCAGAAAAGCGCGTCTAGATTGGCACGGACGCTTTTCCGCAAAACGTGCTTTTGCGGAAAAGTGTCCGTGCCAATCTAGACGCTCTTTTCCGCAAAGGCTTTTAACGGAAAACTTTTCTGTTAAAAGCATTTGCGGAAAATCATGCCAGTCTAGACGTAGCCCCTGCGTACAGGTCTGCAAACTGTAGGTCCTACAGATGTTGCATTCTGGGACCCCTGAGATTCCCTGCACATTACCTCTCTCCTCCCCTTATGCTAGCGATGGGCAATCAAGACTAGCAAGTGTGCTGCATGAGTGGCCCTCCTTCGGCTCAGTGGGCTGCAGCGGTGGGCAACCTGCGTCCCACATTCCACTGGGGTCCCACCTGTGGCTCGTGCCCCCCTTCTTTGCCCCTTTCCCCCATGTCTCTCACACATGGGAGCCCCCACACATCCTCCTCCCTCCCAGCACTTTCGGAGCCCTGTGAATCTGCGCTAATTTGCACTCTGTCCCCACTCCCCCAGCTTGAATGTTGGGAATCAGCTGTTCACAGCGTTCCAGCCTGGAAGGGAGGGAGGGAGGAGGCGGCGTAGGGACAGAGTGCGAACCAGCGGATTCATGGTGCTCCGAAATTGATGGGAGTGAGGGGGAGGAGTAGGAAGCGGGGCTCCAGTACCCCAGTGCACAAGAGGCATGGGGGACAGGGATAGAGACAGGGCGCACAGGCCACAGGTGGAACCCCAGTGAGTCACAGGCCGTCCACACACCCACCACCGCCTTTTGCCTTAGCCGTAGCCTTCACCTTGACACCAAAAACCACTGTTACTGGCCAGGCCACCTTGTCCCCTCCTCCCCACACGCTGGATTTCTCTCACAAGCCTCACTCAGGGCCAAGGCAGAGGCAAAATTTTGACTCATTTCCAGGAGCAAGTGCAAACAAGAGAATCCCAACGTCACGAAAACGATCCCAGTTCAAACCTCCCCTTCCCCTGGTGGGTACAGGAAGTAAACGCTGCCATTGCCGGTAGGGTAAACTTTCCAGTTTAAAAAAATTAATTGATCCTTGAGCTGGCCAGGGCTCTCGAGGCAGCTGTACCCCAATCTCACCCCTTCTCTGGATTGGTAGAGTCGTTCCTCACCACCTGGGCGGGGGGCAGGAGTGGGCTAGGCTCACCCCGGAGAGGAGATGGAACAATGGTCAGTCTGATGTAAGGCCTTTCATTGTGGTTGAGCATTTGTGGATCCTCGGGGGCGGGGAGACACCACGAATGTTGTTTCCAATTGTGCTTCCGTCAGCCCCAATCAATGAGGCACCACTAGCCCCTCCGAACACACCCTGCAGCTGGAACATGGGCATAGGCAGAGTCAGAGCGTTGGCTCCAGACCACACCAGCAGCGAGTGGCAGTTCTGGGGTCAGAACTCACCACGGCTAGAGCCTGCAATGCCGCGAACAGATACGGAGCGTCAGATCATGCAAGCGGCTGGCCCGCTTGGTGAGGTTCAGAAAGGCTGTCTAGTCTTCCAACCGCCCTTCCTCCACGGGTCGAAGCTCATCAGCTTCTGGAGCCACACCTGGCCCAATGGAGGAGTGAGCCGAGGTTGCATCTTGCAGGTAGCATCCTATAAAGCCAGGGGTAGGCAAAATATGGCCCGTGGGCTGGATTCGGCCCACTGGCTGCCTGATACAGCCCTCGGACCACCTCACCACCCAGCCAGTTGCTTCAGAGCAGCCCCAGACTGCTTTAAGCAGTTGGCTGCTCCCTGTGGCTCTATTCTCCAGGCACCCAGAGGACAGGGGCTTCGTGGTCACTGGCCAATGGGAGCTGGAAGATTTTTCTAGGGGTGAGGGCAGTGCACAAATCCTCCCCCTTCGCTCAACACCCAAGAGCAGAGAGCCACAGGGAGCAGCTAGCTATTTGGAGCATTCTGGGGCTGTGGCAGGCAGGGAGCCTGCCTTGGGGTCCTGCAGGGCTGCTGGCTGGGAGCTGCCTTGGTAAGTGCCTCCTGGCCATGACCTGCCTCTGGCCCCCTGCCCCTCCCTCCCCCCTAACTCCCTGCCCTGGGTCACCACCTAAGCCCTCCACACCCCCTCTGTACTCCCCCAGGTCTCAACTCCCTCCCAGACCCTGCAACCTCTCCGATACCCCTTGCCCCGGCCAGAATCCTCTTCTGCACATGTATCAACTCCCCAACTCTGTACCCCAAGCATCTGTCCCAGATCACAGTCTCCTCCGTCACCCAAACTCCCTACCAGACCCTACACCCCCTCCTGCACTCCAGTCCCTTACCCCAAGCTCCCTTCTGCACCAACCTCCATCCCAAACCACACACCTCCTCCATAGAAAAGTGCAGCCCTCGACCACTTACCAAATTCTTGGTGTGCCCTCCCCATCAAAAATTATGGCCACCCTTGTATAAAGCTATCTGCTGGGCTGTCAGCCTGCCACATTCCCTCCTCCCCTTCCCTTTCCAGAGCCAGAGAACTTCCCATCTGTCTCCACATGGGGAGTTTTACCATTTCCGCCAAACTCATTCAAAAATGGAACAAGGATGCTTTGTTAATAAACAATTTTTGTGTGTCGAGCCCCCTCCCTTGTGGTTTTGCTGAGTCTCCAGTGGGTCAGCTTGGCGTGGTGTCCTACATTTTGTTGTTTCTTTCACATTTTCAGGGCTCCATGGTCTAGTACAAAAGGTGCCTGTGGGGCAGCTTTTATCTGGGAGGCATGATCCAACCCACACACATACCACAGCTGCAGCCGTAGCTTTGTGATACACATTGTATTCCAAAGATTTGTGCCTCTGGTGTAGATATCAGTGCTGGGTTGATTCTGTATATTGTGTATCTACAGGCTGCCATATTGAGTAGAGTTGGCTAAAGAAAGTCTGAGGAAGGGACAGCCCTGAGACATTAAATCCTTACAATCAACATTCTCTCCAATCTTTTCCATCCATGTGCAGAATAATTTTTGATGGGCACGGAGGCATGTGCAAATGTGCACCACAAGTAAAAACAAAAACAAAAAAAACCTCAGCTGTGGGCCCTATGCTACTCATTTGAATCTCTCCTGAGTGGCCGCACAAGCGCACAGCTTCCAGGGAACACGGCTTACAGTGCTATTTGTCTCCCTTTGTAAAGAGCGTTGAGATCCACTAGGAAACAGCACTACCCAAGAGCTAGAGGTTATTATCACTACTACTCAGCTAAGCACAGCTGAGAACTAGGCCCTGCTACAGCCCCCTATGTGAGGAGCAGATGATCCAGCAGATAGAGAAGAGTGAGCGTTTTAAAACACAACAAAACAGATCTAAGGCTCTTCTGGGAGGCCTCAGACCTAAACCACCACCTTTCTTTTTGCCCAGTAAGATTCCAACAGCTGCCTGAAAGTCTGAGCCCACGGTCCTGTAGGGTCTGTCTCTAAACTGCATTGTGAAGCTAGCCTCACAGCCCAAGACAACAGACTCTAAAGCAGGGGTCGGGAACCTTTTTAGGGTCAGGGACCACTGACCCACAGAAAAGTCAGGCAGGGACTGCACACGAGTGAGTCAAAACAATCTACCCCGCATCAGCGTGGGCTCCCCAATGCTGGGGGGGGGGGAGCCCCGAGCCTCAGGGGCCAGATGCAGGGAAGCCGGGGACTGCCACCCCTGTTCTAACGCACAGGTGTGGCTTACATACTGTTCCAGGTGACTCTCCCCCCTCCCAGCAAAACTCTGATCACCTCTCTGAAGTGAAGCACCTGGGACGGGGAGCCCTCCGTGAAGTCTAAACAAGGCCTGATCTGGCCTGAAAACAGAAACTTTGCTTGTGCGTCCGTCCCTTTTGTTCCCTCATTCTGCTCTGCCCCAGCCCCCCGGCTGAGCCTCTGCCTCCGCAAGAGAGGAGAGGCCCATAGGCCGGTCCTGTCCTCTTCTCTCCAGGGAGGGCTCAGCTCCATCTGGGGCTCCCTCCAAAACCACTTCCCGCTGTACTTATACAGCTTTGTGCTGCCTCTTTCGGGGCCTCTCTCTGAGACAGCTGCCCACCGCTGGATCCCTATGGGTTCTCCTCTCACTTGCAAAGATGGGGCTGTGCCCAGTGTTTCCTGTAAGCTGAGCTCTTGTGGGGCTGCTCAGGAGAGAGTTTAATGCTGCCCCGCTGATTAACAGAGCGCTCACAGCCAGGTTTGTGTTGCTCCTGGTGGTGCACTTTCACACACGCCTTGGTGCACACGACAAAATTTATTCCACACACAGATGGAGGAAAAACCTGCATATGACTAGAAAAGATTAGCGGGCACATCGGTCGTGCCCATATCTTAGGTGCAGTGTGGCACCCAATTCCACAAAACCATGCTCACATAACACTCCTCCCATTGGATGCCTTTAGACCTGGCTGAGCCCCAAGAACATCTGAATTGCCACATAGGATCAGAACTGAGGTCCATAACCTTCAATATCTTCAATATTTCCAGCACCTGGTACTTCAGAGGAAGGTTCACAAAGCCCATGTGCTAGGCAGGCGCAGGATAATCCGCATTCGTGAATGTTACCTCTTAATCCCCAACAGTTAAGAGACTGTCTTGAACTCGAAGCATGAGATTTTATATCCCTTCCAAAGCTTTTGTTAGCATTAACTATTATAACTCCAGATAGTCCCATTATCCATGTAAATATCTGATCCTTCTTTGAGCCCTCATAGGTTTTTGGTCTCAGCTACTTCCTGTGGCTAAGAGTTCCACTGTCTAATTGCACACTGCATGAAAAAAAAAATCCTTTTGTCGGTTTAAATTTGCCACCTGTTTATTCCACTGAATGTCCCCTTGTTCTTTGTGTGAGACAGGAAAAACAGTAATTATTGATTCTCCTTCTCTAGACCTTCTTCATCACTGTCAAGACAAGTGATGCTGTCTGTTATTAAAGTTGCCCAACACTTCCCAATTTAAGACCTGGTTTTCAGTTGTGCATAACTTTGCCAAACTTTAACCTTCCAAGCTGAAATTTTCCATGTTCAGTGTCTGCCTCAAGCTGAATATTTCTGGAAATTTTCAGCCAAAACAGTTCAGCCATTGCCAAGAACAAGGGTAGGAAAATATACGTTTGGTGCACGTAAAAGACATTCTGTTGGCCTGTTCTTTGAACAGCTCTGCACTCCCATTCTTTGGAGCAGGGATTTGAAATTTGGCAGGGGGATGGGCCTTTGTATCAAGGCTGTGCCTTTTGTCATCCCTGGGAAAATCTACCCAAGTGTGGCCAAGTTATAAGCGTTTGTCGAGAAAAAAAAAAAAAAGCAGAGTAGGTAGAGAATAATTCAACTCTAGTGCAAGATTTTATTCTCTCTGAGAAGGAATCATCCCCTCCCAGCATCTACTGCTGACCAGACTGTGCGTGTGCCGTCCCCGCTGGGACGGGGGTGCTGAAAGATTTTGTTTAATTCTATCACATTCACCATTTTTCCCTAACCCTTTTCTGAACCACAGGCCAAAGTGCTCTCACTATTCTCTTCAGGACTTTTTAGAAAGTATTACTCACAACTAAACATCAGGGCTATTGATGCAAAACCCTGAATGCAGCTGCTCAGTTGAATTCCCTAGTACCCCCTATGTTAGTAAACAATCACTGAATACCGACAAAAACAGGGCGAATGGCATTTGGAATATTTAACTTTTTAAACATAAGCTATTAGGCAGTGCATCTACTGGTTCTTCTCCAGGTTTCCCTACTCTGTTGCTGTTCTCTACATTTAAAGGCAAGGTTTCAAGGGAACATTTACGCGTCTGGATTTTTTTGTATATGATCTTCTCTCAGAGACGAATTCTTGGTCTCCATGGCATGGCCACAATAGGTAACGTGTCACGTGACTTCGTCAGCATCTCTGTTCTCTCTCAAGCATTTCAGAGCCTCATCAGCCAACAGAAGTCTGAAGATCTTTGCCACCAGCAGATCTGGGTTAGGAGCTGACGGGGCTCCTTAGCTGCTATGTCTAAGTGGGATCAGCATAGAGAGTATCCATCCATGAATTTCTATAAGGCTTTCACTCTACCGCTGTGCTGTCCAACCAGTTCTGAAGCATAATGGCAACTGCTATAGCGAACTAACCACACTCCACGGGCCAAATAGCCACATGTGGCTAGCAGTTAGTGTGTTGGACACCATGGCTCTACAGCAATGTTCCCTCTAATCTTTTCCAGCCATGTGCAGATTTTTTTCCATCAAAGTGCGGGATAAATTTTGTTATGTGCACACAACTGTGTCTGAATGTGCACCACCAATAGAAACACAAAACCTAGCTGTGGGCACTCTGCTAATCAGCTGGGCAGCATTTGAATCTAGCATAAGAGCACAGCTTACAGGGAATACTGCACTACAGGCAATTGTCTTTTCCACGTAAGCCCAGCTAAGTCAGGTAAGAATTTACATACCTTCATCTCACTGAATTCTACCCTGAATTCTCTCTCTAACTTGGACAAAATTCCAGTTTCAAGCAGTTAAACGCCAATTCTTTAGGCTCTGTAGCCTCCAGGTGTGAAACACGCTCCCCTCCCAGTTTTCCTCCTAGGTCCACAAAACACACTGCACTAGCAGGATGGAAGCTATCCCTAGTAAATAAATCTGGACTAGCATTCACCAGTATCCACAACGATACGGGTACTGTTCCCCTCCCCTGCCCTCAGCAACCGACATCTCTTGGTCCTGCCTCCATCAGCAGCCGAGTCCACAGGGCTGTCTTTAATTAACCCTGACATTTATAACCTTTCCCCCCTGAGCTCTGATTGGCTCTGCTCTCAGAGGGTGAATACAAGTGGGGCCGGGAAGACTGCAGGTTCCAAATGAAAACTTTTTATATGGCCTTAGAAACAGCTACTGAGTACGTCTGCTGACACCCTCACCCTAGTCCAGGAACGGCTGGGCCTCACTAGCTAAATAATCCTGCCCTACATGCAGCAGATGCGGCGAGACACAGAGCGTGCCAACAAAAATCCATGTCCCCTGGCCACTGCTTCCTTCCCTTTCTCTGGGTCAAAGAAACCAAATACAGGCAGTCCCCGAGTTACGCGGATCCGACTTATGGCGGATCCGCAGTTAGGAACGGGGCTCTCCCTGGTCTCCAGCAGACCAGGGAGAGGAAGCAAAGCGGTGCATGCGTCTGGGCTGTCCGCTGCCCGCGTGCTCCGCGGCTTTGCTCTGCTTTGCTCCCCGTCTCCCTGGTCTGCAGGCCAGGGAGAAGGGGAGCAAAGCAGAGCAAAGCCGCGGAGCACGCGGGCAGCGGACAGCCCAGACGTGTCTGGGCTGGCCGCTGCCCGTGTGTTCTGCAGCTTTGCTCCCCATCCCCCTGGTCTGCAGACCAGGGAGACGGGGAGCAAAGCAGAGCAAAGCCGCGGAGCCCGAGGGCAGCAGGACAGCCACGGTGCGTCTGGGCTGTCCCGCTGCCCCCGTGCTCCGCGGCTTTGCTCCGGACGCCTGTGGTACAGCAGCTGGGGCGCTGCCGGTTGGTCCCGTAGCGCCGCTCTGGGCGCTACTGGACCAACCCGGCAGCACCCCAGCGGCTCTGCCCCAGGCGTCCTGATTCAGCCACTGCTGGTCAGTTTCAGCAGCGGCTGAATCAGGACGCCTGGGGCAGAGCAGATGGGGTGCTGCTGGGTTGGTCCAATAGCGCCGAGGAGCGGCGCTACTGGAGCAACCCAGCAGCACCCAAGCTGCTCTGCCCCAGGCGTCCCCAAGTCAGCCGCTGCTGAAACTGACTAGCGGCTGACTACAGGAAGCCCGAGGCAGAGTTGCTCTGCCCCGGGCTTCCTGGAATCAGCCGCTGATCAGTTTCAGCAGCAGCTGACTTGGGGACGCCTGGGGTTCTTAAGTTGAATCTGTATGTAAGTCGGAACTGGCGTCCAGATTCAGCTGCTGTTGAAACTGATCAGTTTCAGCAGTGGCTGACGCCAGTTCCGACTTACATACAGATTCAACTTAAGAACAAACCTACAGTCCCTATCTTGTACGTAACCCGGGGACTGCAGCCTAGTGCAGGTGAGTTACACACAGAGGCATCGGGTGAAAAGGGACCATAAGGGTCATCTAATCTAACCCCACACCTGCCAGCCACACAGGAGGAGGACTGAGAATATTCCATCCCGGGGCTACAGGAGCAAAGCTGCTGAGTGGAAGAGGATTCCAATTCCGAGTGCCCAAATGCCCGTATCCCAGGGAGAGAGTCTGGGAAGATTGGAGGGATGGAGAGGGAGCAAAAACAGGTTGTGTGGATCATGGAAATAGGGACTGGGAGCCGTGGCGTGGGGAGGCTGGGCCTGGAAGGGAAATGGGCAAGAGGACCTGCTGGCTGTGGGGGAAATAATAAGCTTGGACGAGGTGCTTGTGGGATGGAGGGGAGACTGGATCTTGCTGGACATAGCAACTGGGGGGTAGGAACCAGGAGAAAGGAGAAGGGAGGGGAGGCAGATCGGACAAGAAGGTGCAGGGGAAGAACTGGGACTGGCTTGGCAGAGTTGGGAAAAGTAGCCGGGGGGGCGGGGGAGGGGAACATTGGGATGTGGTTCCTGGGGACAAAGACTAGGCCTGGGATCCCAAGGGGGTGGGAGGCCAGGGACAAATCTGACAAGAAGCCAAGAGGAAGGGACTGGCGCTCACTAGGGACAAGATATGGCAGGAGGGGGGAGCCGAAGCTAGATGTGGGGAGAAGAGGAGAGATTAGGACTCAGTGAGAGCCAGAGGACCGGCTGGGTAAGGAGATGAATTGGGATGAAAAGCTTGAGGAGGGGAGACTGTGACAGGCAGGGGAGGAGAAGGCAACTGGGACAAAGAGCCAAGGATAGGGAAGTGACAGGTCTGGGACAAGGACAAGTTGATGGGGTGCAGCAGAATAAGTGGGGGGGGGGGAGAAACAGGAGGAAAAGTCTGGGCCAGTTAGCGGGCGCTCCTCCTGGGTCTCACCATTCTTGGTCAGTAAATAGCTGTTAAATAGCTGGCAACGTGCGTGTCTTATCCCTTTCTAGTGAAGGTCTACATTGAAGACAACAACCTACTACCACTGTAAGTTACTCTGTTAGCACAAGTTGCAGAGGTCTGTGTGGTGGATTCTAAAGGTTCCACCCTGCTGACGAACCATGTGGCTGTCAATATGATTCTACATACCAGTTTGCTTATAAAAAGTAATCTTGGAAATTGTACACCACCCGTCCCAAATATTAAATGAACATTATTAGGGTTGCAAAGTAAAAACATTCAAAAATTAGGGCATGCCAGAACTAAGGATGCTATTGTAACCTTAATGTGGCCCCCTTGCACATGCACTATGGGATACAATCTTTAAATCACATGATCACATCTTATTTTTTTCACAGGCCTCATTCAATGCCCAGGACAGATCTGCTTTGGGGACGAATCAGAGCTGTGTAATGAAGGCAGGTATTGGACCCTGATTCATTTGTTGCAGAAGTGAAAAGGTCTGTAGCAACCGAAACAGGGGACTGCAGAAAGAGAAAGGAGGCTCTGTTGAAAGCTGCCTCCAAGAACAAGATTCTATCCCTAGCTCTGCCACTGAGTTTGTGTGACCCTGGGCATGTCCCTTAAACCAAACTTTTCAGAAGTAGTCACTGATGGCACATTCTTCATTTTCTCAGTGGCCACTTGACACCCTAGGGTCTGATGTGCAGACATGCTGAGAGCTACAACTGAAGTCAATGGGAGCTGGGGTTTGAACACACAGAGCTAAGGGCTGTGAAAAACCATCAGTGACACACTTCAAACAGGGCACCCAAAATGACTGGAAATTGTTTATCAGTTTCTCTCTGCCTCAATCCCCCAGCTGTGAAATGGGGATAACTCCACCCCCACATCTCAGGGATATCGTGACGGTAAAGCCACTAACATCTTCAAAGAGATCAACTACTACAGCAATGAGCAGCAGAGAAAAGCCCAGGAGGAAATTAACGATTCTGTCTTCAGAGCTGGGTTTGAAGTGCATACAGTATATAAGGCCAGTGACCAGACATTGAACAATAAGGAGAAAACCAAATATCGATCAGCTGCTTATTAAGTGAGCACTCTCCATTCCATGCACTCGATGAGGCAGGGGTCCTGCAGAAAAAAACCAGTATGTGATCACATCCCGTATCATAATGTGCACGCGCAAAGGGGTTGCATTAAGGTGTACAAGCAACTGTAATACCAGCATATCCTTACTTTTGAGGGCCTGACTTTGCAACCTCAATAATGATTAACAACAATTAACAATCACAGTCTTCTCAGTCTTTCTTCATAGGACAGTTTTTCCATGTCCCCAAACCTTCTCTGATCCCCCTCTAATTCTGCCATATCCTTATGAAGAGGGGGTAACCAATACTGCATCCAGATGAGGCCCAAACACAGCTTCTAATTCGGTGTCTTAAAAGGCCTCTTATTGGCCCAGCCAATCCCTTGGTGGTCTTTCTTCCATGTCTTTTATGCAAATCAGCCTCTGACAACAATTGTATTATGCAAATAAACCCCCTTGCGAATGGGTGAAGGAAATGGGGAAGCAGGGAAAGTTTAACTGCCACTCTATAAACTGCCATAACAGACGTTCTTGCTTACTATTACCCCAAGGAAAAATCACTATGGGGAGAGTGCAGGGAAGCATTTGGAGGGATTTGAACCCTGCACCTCATTTGAGTCCCGCTCGGCCACCAGATCATATCACATGCTTCCTTTAGTCTCTAAAAGCCGTCCCAGTGGGTTGAGCCCACATCTTTATTGCTATTAGTTAACATTTGTAAAGCCTCAGATAAGTGCTCAGATGCCATTGTAGCGTGCGGGATGGATGGTCAGCAGTCCTCAGAGAGGGGTGCACAGAACCGTTAGCTTAGCTTTCCGGTTGCTTCACAGGGCCTTTCTTGCAAAGAAGCGTCTTGATTGCTGCAGAAGCAGCTGGAAATGGAAAAGAGCAGCCAGCTTCCCTGCCGCCACCAGGGGTAGATCTACACTTACAACACTGCAGCTGTGCCACTGCTTCAGTGAAGAGACGACTGACACCTACAGGAGGAGTTCTCCTGTCCGCAGAGGTAGCCTGCCTCTCCGAGAGGCAGTTGCTAAATCAACCAGCGAATTCTCCTGTCAACTCAGCACTGTCTCCACCAGGGGTTAGGTTGATTTAACAGCGTCTCTCATCAGGGTGGGCTTTTCACACCTCATAGCAACACAATTATACCAACCTAATTTCCTAGTGTAAACTTGGCCTAGAAATCGCCTCTACAAAATATGAGCAGAAGAAAAAAAAAAAAAAAAAAACCCCACGCGCCAGGAACCACCTTAAGGGAGCGGAGCCACCAGAAGAACAGTTAAAATGACTAAATACTTTCCTGACATATATTATTTTTCCATGTAAACAATTGCAGTTATTGCCCTTGGGAGGTTGCACAACTGTTGGGAGGGGAGGTTGTTCAGATGACTGTATATGAGGGAGGAGGCGAGGTGTCCAGAACAAGTCTCTGCATCTAGTGAAACACGGCTGCTCGATGAAAACCCTTGAGATCTCCCATCGTCTGTTTTAGGACTATTCACCTAGACTAGCTGCCAGCAACTGGCGCCCTAGGTGAACCATGCAATCGGCACCTCCACCTCCAAACCCCTCAATGATATTGCGCCACCATTTGGCACCCCATTAGTTTGGCACTCTAGGCGACCGCCTAGTTCTCCTATATGGACGGGCCACCCCTGCCTCCCAGTCAGGCTTTCCACTTCCCTTCCTCCAGACTGAGGACTGAATGGGACTCCCTTTAGGACCCAGCCACACCACAGGCCAGAGGAATGACAAGAGCACTCCCCCCACCCCCCCAAGCCCTCCGGCTAAGCATGTTGCCTCCACAACTCTCTTAGCATCTGGGGCTGAACCCAGGTTATGCTTCATGGCAACAAAGATGTGAATGCTGCCATTCACTCGCTCTCTCTGGAAGTCTCATGCAGAGCAGCTGGTCTTTGATGCAGCGGGAGCATCACACGGAAGACCGGGTGGTTAAACTCCCGAGCGCTTTTATTCCTGACACTCAGACAGGGGCATCAGACGCAAGCCCGGAGTCATTTTTAATGTGATGATCGATGGCAGGACACAAAACAACACAGGAATAACACAGGTCCTATTGTGCTTCCTAGACCAGGGCAATGAATTTGCGGGTAAAACACTGACCACTGCAGACAACAGCTAATCTGAAAACGTGCCGCATCCAGGATAGATCTTCAAAACCATCAGCTCCAAAAGCAGCCTGCTGCTGCTTGAGCTAAAAAAGCCGCTCTGCTCGATGTAGTGGCAGGTCTTAAAGCTTTAGACGGCAGCGCTAGTCATCTAGCGAGCAGGCATCCAGTAGAGAACAGTGCTGACGCATACGCACCTCGTCAGTGTACAGCCGTTTGTGAACATTACTTAAATATAATGCCATGCAAAGAGCAGCCTCCCTTTAGCAACATACTTTCTCCCCACCACACCCTGCCTTTAGAAGAAAGACTTCAGCTTTTTTTGCAGTATAACAGTGTTTACATTCATTCAAGGTGCAGTGATGGCACACGGCACTGCGAGGCGTTAACTATATGCGGCATCTGGGGCGGTTTCCTGTACTTTTGGGTGACATAGCACTGGGCCTCCTGAATTCAAGGCAACCTCTGGCCATAGCTTCTCCAGCAACCACAGTAAAATTGCTCTGCTCTCCTACCAGATCCTACGTAAAGAACATGGTACCGGGGCGGTTCACATTAGTAGCATGTTTTTAAATCTCTTTCAGACAACTTATTTCATGTGTTGAGATTAAAGGGTCCTGAGGTCTCTTCCAACTCTATGATTCCATTCTATGATTCTATCCCAAATGCCTTGTGCTCCAGTGATCAGTAGGGATGTAAAAATGCAAGTAATTGGCTAACAGTGTTATATTCCCCAGGAGCTGGTGTGAACCAAAGCAAGCTTTTAAGCCGGCTCCCTACACATACCAGCTCCTGCCTGCTGCCCTCCGCTGCTGCCTCTGATACAGAGGCAGCAGCTGCTCCTGGGAGCCAGTGCATGCCGGGAGTCAACTTTTAAGCAGGACTGGAAGCTGTGTGTAGCCGTTTGGGTAACCAATAAACATCGGTTACCCTTTAAACGGCTACACTCTTACATCCCTCGTGATCACCAGGTGTGCAATGGTCCCTGGGGGGTCCTTACCAGCCAGTGTGTATTAGAGCAGCCCTCGGGCTGGATTCGGCTTACTCTAGGGACTGAATTTTAAACCATCTTTACCCTACCCTCTTGGGCCAGACCTAAGGATCGGGGCCAGAGAGATGAGCATAAAGAAGCCAAGACACTCCTTTAGAACAGTGGTTCTCAAACTTTTTGGCCCACAGCCCACCCCTCTCAACACAGACCTTTCCATGGACCACCAGCCATGATGTCGAAATCAAAATGGGTGCAGAAGAGGGTGGAAGGGCAGGGTCTGGCTGGGAGGTGGAGTGCAGGAGCAGGCTAAAGATAGGGGGTCTTGGTGGGAGGTTAGGTGCAGGAGCGGGCTGACGGTGGACGGGTGATTGGATGCAGGAGCAGGCTGGGATTGTGGGGGGGTGTAGAGGAGAGGGTGGGAGGGAGCAGGGTGGGGCTGCAGGGTATTAGTGCTCTGATCCAACTTCACGGGGGGAGGCCATTGCGTGTGTGTGTGGGGGGTGTTGAGGCACAAGCCTGCGGCCCTCGTGCTGTGGGTTGTTTTTGCTCACACAGAACAGACAAGGGCTTCATTTTTAAGGCATCATCCGAAAGACCTGCATACTAGGGATGCAAGTGACTAGCTGACTATCCGATAAGCACAAGTTTATCAGATAGTCAACTAGTCCTCAACTAGTCGCTTCCTCCCACCCTGGCTGCCTCTATCAGAAGCAGCAAGTGGTGGAGCAGGAGCCGGTGAGAGCCGGCTTAAAAGCTGGTTCCCCCCAGCACCATCTCTGCGGGAGGCAGCGGGGAACAGACTTGCGCCAGGTTCCTCCCCCGCTGCGACTCTGCCTTTTAAATATATTAAGAGCCTGTCTGCTCTAAATATATTTAAAAGGCTAAAGCACAGCAGGAGGGACCCAGAGTGAGCCAGGACAGCTGATTTCTGGCTTGTGCTGTGTCCCTCCTGCTGCGCTTTACCCTTTTAAATGTATTAAGAGCCTGTCTGCCCTTAATACATTTAAAAGGCAGAGCTACAGCAGGTTAGCTCCTGGGCCGGAAGCTAACCCCGCTGCGGCTCCCCCACTAATCAACTAATCGACTAGTCGATGGATTTTCCATCAATTAGTTGATTAAATTTAACATCCCTATTGCACACACCATACACTTCCTGGAATTCACTTGCTCGGCTTCAAAAAGTTGGAAGCGCTCAGCTGATCCCGGGATTCCAACCTCTGATTCCAGGGACCCTAGGTGTCAGATACCTTCCAGCGACTTCAGTGGAGCTATACCCAAGGAGCACCACTGTAATGAGAACAATCATGCCCTCCTAGATAGTCAATCCTAAGAGACTGACTGCTAAGCCTTCCCTCCCACTATGTCCATCCTTTTATCTCCCTTCATCACCCCCCCCCCCCCGCCATCTGTGTCATTATTCTCTCCCTTCCTTTCCCACACCAGCCTTATCTCTCTCCTCTTCCCTCTATGATCGGGTTTTTGATTGCGTGATCACACCACCATAATGAGACAAATATTTATTTTGCAGCTATCGCTTAATCAGGCTGAAGCTATAGAAATATTTCATATACTAATCAGAGTATCTTCAGTAATCAGTATAGTAAATAACTCAGGTAAATTAACAGATGAGAATTTCCCCGATCAGGTTTTTACCTTTCACATATGAACATTAAGGACTAATTTCTGCCCAGATTCGGGCCTGATCCTAAAAGACGCTGGGTCTGAGCTCCCATTGATATGGGTGAGAATTATGAGCCCTCAGTCCTGCCCAGGATCAGGCACTGGCGCGGCGTATTTAGTCATGCAGCTGTGATGCCTTGTTTTCTGTGTGCTCCACCTTTACATTTCCAAGGACCACGCTCTTTGCATTCAATTCATTGGAGACTGTCACATTAGGAGAGACTCGGTCCCCCACTCTGGTCTCCATATGCCACTCTGGCAACATATAGGAAACTCATCACAGGCAAATCCCCTCCTGTACTAGCCTAGTGCAGAGCAGCCACATGCAGACTAGGGATGTGAATGGTTAGCTGGTTAATGGATTAAACAGGATTTTACATCCCTAATGCAGCCCTGTGCTGCACTTCTTGTAAAGCCTGGTGGCATGGTGATGCTGGAGGTAGGGTTGGGAGGGGACAGGTCCATAACACCTGGTGCTAAGGGGATTCTGGGCTGTGATGGAGCCTATAGCCCCTCAGGACAGGTGGACATAAGTTAGAACCTCTGGGGGTTTTCATGAGATCCCTGGAGTCTCTCAGGGGAGACCTTAGAAGCAGACAACCCACGTACTCTGCGTGGACATTAATAACCCCAAATGACACTTTCTGTAAGCATAGGGGCTGCCCAGGTCTCATTGATCAAAATGTTCCTCACCCCCACACTGGGAAGTTTGCTCTGAACAGACCTTTTAAACCCAGCCGTGGCTGCCCTGCAGTAATTCCTATCACTACAGAAGGGAAGGCTGCATTCTGCTGTTCTCACTATGACCCAACTCCCACAGAGTACAAACCATGCCAGAACTTCAGGGTTTTGCCCCTTGCTTGCGAAAAGTTTTGGGATCCTTGAGACTAAACAGTAGGAGATGAATGGGGGATATTAGCATAATGATGATTATAAATGTAATTAGTGCAGGAAGCTCCTGAGTCGATTTGCAACGACATCGCAAATCCTTGTGTGAGAACAGACAGGCCTCTGCCTTGTGGCCTGTTCGTTTTGGTCAACATGCCCTGCTGAGATATCTGACCAATGTGTACCCATGCATTCTTCACTCGGCCTCCTTTATCCCGACTGCTCCCGCATACTGTCACATGGACCCCCTGGGACAGTCACATTCCCACTGTCTGTGAAGTCTAACTGTAGAGCTACAGATGTGCAACACTCTGTCCAGACTGTCATTCAAAAGAGCCCTTCACGACAGCCTAGACATGCTATCCCACAATCTTAACCAATACATCCTGGGGCCCTCAAGGAGCTGATAGATGTATACAGTTCCTCTTGCCTACAGCTGCAGTCCTTTAGAGGGGGCATCTAGACTCAACAATAGGCCTGCTGTTGCTTGCAAGAAAGAACTCTTCAGACAGGCAGGGCTACATTCTGCCCTCAATTAACTTAAACCCATGTGAGTCTATGGAGCTCAAGAAGTTTGCAAGGGCTGCACCAAAAGCAGAATCTTGCCCTTTGGAGACAGTGCCTGTAGTTTCACCTTGTGCTACAGCCTCAGAGAAATCTTAGAAATTGGTTGGAATTTAAGCACCTTGAGGACAAGGCAAGCAGAAAGGAGCAGGTAATATGATTTCTAACTGGCATTGGTAGAAAGGAGGAAGTAATATAAACAGTTTAATTAATCTGTGCCTATTAGCGTTATTAAAGAAAACAGGGAGCTATTGGAGATTTACCTCCGAGAATATCATCAATGGGGAAACATCTGCAGGGAATTATGTCTCGGTGGCCAATTTAAACACCAGCATGGAAGTGTGGTGTTAGTGACAGGTAGTGCACAAATGCCAGAGTGCTTAGAAGTCATTAGTTGGGGAAACAGTGAGGGAGAATGGAGGAGGGGGATGAGGGAGACAAGGAAGGAAGGAAAGGAATTAATTTAATAATTTAATTAAAAACGATCTTTAGAGTCTGCTTCTTGATTTGTGTGGTTTGGGGGCTTGGCAGAGCTGTGGAAAACGGTATTGGAAGGAAAAAACTCAAGGTTGCGGGAGCTTTTTGAAGCTGATAAAAAAAATAAGCACACTTTTCATGTTCAGGAAGCTAAATCCCCATTTTCCCAGTCTCAAGACAATCCCGTTATTTACTGACAGTTTTACTGTGAAATAAAAAGGGCTTTAAGCTTCTTTCTACTTGATGTCTCCATAGCCTGAATATTATTAGATCCCATCCTAGTGCAGCCGGGGGTTTGGTTAATAAATTTAACGTCATTAGACAGGAAAGCTGTCTACCGAATGCAGTAATTTTTTTTTTCTGTTGATGCAAGTCAGGCTGTAAGTAGGTGTCAAGAATCAAAAGAAAGGAAGTGCGCTTGGCAAATGGAGGAACTCTAAGAAAACAGTTCAGTTGGGCTATGCTAGCAGGGTGAGGAGGGTTGTTAGCAGGCTGTAAGATGAGTGCTTGTGAGGCCACCCAGGAGAGATTCAAATGCCACCCAGCTGGATAGCAGCACACCCACAGCCAGCAGCGTGTGTTTCTACTGGTGGTGCACATCTGCACATGTTTTGGTGCATATAAAATTTATTCTGCATGAAGAGGGAAAAAATTAGAGGGAACATTGGCTGTTGTGCCAATGTGATACTTCGTTCAATCACAATTTGGACAGCTCGAGCTCCCCTCCAGTCCACTAACGGCCTCCAAAGTTGGGCGCTGGCCCCTAATCACTCAAAAAGTTGGGCATTTGTAGAGCAGATGTAAAATTTTGAATCCCTCAGTAACATCCTTCACTAGATCGCAAATTCACTGCTGCCTTAGGAGCCCAACCTAAACCCCATCTAGCAACAACCTCGAGCAGCAGTAACCGGAGCTATTAACCTAGTTACTCTGCACTAGAAGTGAGACATGGCTGGGAAAAAAGAACGGTCTTTACTGCCTGATGCTAGTCACATGACAAGAGACTGGGTTACCCACTGGACATCAATACCTATTGCTCCAGAGGCAAAGACACAGATGAGACTGATCACGTCCCTTCTGACTGGCAGTCACTGAAACCAAGGTCCTGACCCTTGACAGTGAGATAGGTAACTCTGAGCCTTACCCATCACGTCTGCAGTTCTTGGGCGACCACTCCCCCAGCCTCTCTTCCTAACAGGCCCAGGCTTGCTGTAAGAAATGGGATGGATTTACTGGGGAAGAGTCTCCTCGTTGGCTGATCCAAAGTCTTCCCCGGGAATGCTGAGGAATTGCACCCAGGACCTTGTAGGGGGAAACTATTTAATATTAAGGGTTTAATAGTAGGGGTCATCTTGAGTGTATGGACCCTGTTCCTGGCTCCATGACAGCACTTTGAGACTGTAAACCGCGTGAATCTGGCCCGCCCTGCTATGGCTTTTCCCCTGAAACTGAGGCTCTCTCCCCCACAATTGCAACACTCCCTCCCTAGACAGGAAATGAATCAGCTGGTAGGCAGTACTGAGGGAGTCACTGGCACCTTCTTCCCTCTCCAGAAACAAAACCCGTTTCTTCCAGTCTCATCACGAGAGCACTGCTGTTTCCCTGTCACTTACCCTCGTGCTTTTACAGCATGGCCACTGGGCATCTGCCTTATAGAGGACAGTCACACGAGTGAACCACTGGAGGCGAAATGCACTGAGTGACTCAAAGTTAAGTCAGGCAAGGGAGCTGGCCAGCTGTCCGGGTGCAAGTGCTTAGTTAGTTATTGGGGAAATCCTTCTACTTGTTGCAAGAAAAAACAACTGGCAACAGCACATACAGACCGTACAGAGCTCTAATGCTGGGCCAAACCCCAATGCCAGAGAAACAAACACATAAAAGAAGCTAAATCCCACAGATTTAGGGATTCAGGCAAGATCTTCAAATCTTTGGGAACGGGGATCAGCAACCAGAGGGGAGCCGTACGTCTGGCAGAAGCCAAGAAGCAAATCCTGCCCTACACTCATGGATGTGATTTTAACTTGGGTGCAAGGCAGAAGAGCCTCGGGTAAGCCTTTTTTATAATAAATACAGCTGGAAAACGGGAAGGGGAAGATCCAGCAGTGACTAAGGGGTAGAAGTGAAAAAAAGCATCTGTCCAGCGAACAGGACTTGGGGAGGAAGTGAAAGGAGCTTGTAGGCTAGGCCAATGTTTCTCAACCTTTTGTTTTATAAAGTACCCCTTAAAAAGATTGTAAGTACCCCCAGTTCCTACAGTTTTCAGAGAGACCATTTTTTTCTACTATTGCAACACATTTCTACTATTGCAACACATTTCTACTATTGCAACTTAATCGTAGCTGGATGGGCGATGACATTTTTGAGTGTAAAGAGTACAAAAATAATAAAGTGCTCTAAAACTTAAAACAAAAATTAAGTTTTCTCCAAATTTAAGGTGTGTTGACGTACTGGCCCCCAGACTTCTCTTGAGTACCCCTAAGGGTACTCGTATCACTGGTTGAGAAATACTGGGCTAGGGGAGGAGGAGGAAGTGACTGTGAGGGGCACAGAAGTCAGGAACAGGCTGTTTGGGGGCACGTGGGTGGGGGAGAGAGCAGGGAGGCCAACAGGAAGCAGAACTTGGAGGAAGTGTTCTGGGAGTAGGATTGAGCAAAAGGCTCCTTTTGCAGGAGGGTAGCAAGAGGGTAGGAGTAGCGGGGGACAGAAAGAGGAGACTCTGCTGGGGCGTAATTGTGTTTGGATGGGCCCTGCACTACTGCTGGGTTTGGGCCTTGTGTAGCCGCTACACAACAAGTGCTACGTTTCCGAAAGTGTTTTTTCTCCAGTGAATCAACGCATAACAAACAACTGCGCAAAGCGAGGCGTGTTAATTAGCAGCAGACAGCTCGCCAGGACAGGCACTTTCAGATCTGGGCACCCCTACTGAACCGCCTGGCTCATGGAGATGCACCCACATTCCACCGGTGAAAGCCGCAGAACAACCGCATCCCGGTGTGATACTGTAGCAGAGACAGCAGCTCCGCGAGCCGCTTAGGAGAAATGCAGTTTACAGCCAAGCCAAGGCATGCAAAGTCACTAATCTAGGTCTTCTGCCAACCGGGATGGCTTTGCATCAGCGCCGGGCCCCTTTGTAGTTCAGACAATCGGCCATATTCAAACGGCGGGAGATGCCACGGCAGAAAGCTGAGACCATGGCAGCTCATTCCTCCTGTAACTGGGTGAGAGGGTTTACAGGCAAAATAGCATTGCATTCACGGGCCTGCTCAGTATTCTGCGCAGACGCTGGCGGATAATGTCTTCGCAAACTAACTGCAATAAATTAATTAAATTAATCTACTCTGCCGTGCTTTTCCCCACCCAACAGGAAATTCAAGGATGATCGGGGCTTGCCTTCGCCTCCATCGCCAATGAAAGAATCGGATCTGACTTGCTCTGAGTTTCTGAGGCACTGAATTGCAAAGCACCACCTGCCTCACTAAACTAATCACCAACCCGGTGGTTTAGATCACATCAGTTTTACATGTAATTAAGACTGTCCAGGAGGGCATGCAGCTGCTTACATGGTCGTTCCCTCTTCTACAGCAACGTGCCTCCTGCTCAGATAGGTGCAATTAAACAAGCCTGTTCACAGTCATTAAGCATTAATGCACCTCATTAGCATAAGAACTGGAAGAAGCTTTGATGCAGGGAACCCCGCAGGAGAAAGCGATAGAGAGAGACACACACATAGAAAGGCAAAGGGCTGGCCCAGCATTTCATTGTGGCACGGACCAGCCATTCCAGGTCCATTTCTCTAACGCAATGAGCCATTCTCTGACTCCCTCCTCAGAAATGCAACTGGGTTTTCTTCTCCCCTCCCCCTTTCTATGTTATTCTGGTGGGAAAAAAACTGTTGGGATATTAACCGAGCGAATCCATTAATAAGCTGAACTCTCTGTTGGCTCTGACACTACACACTACAGCTTTAAAGAGACAGTGCCCCAGACATTGGAGACGGGTCAGGGACAACAGCTCTAACAAAGAAGCACTGTTTGCCATCAGGGAATACAATCCCTGGAAGGTCCGGTTGTCTTTGGTGAGATGTTTTTTCATCCACAAAGAGGAGCTCTATATTTTCAGTGGGAAGGACTTATTTTAATGGGAAATGAGACGGGAGAAAGAACCAATGTAAAGTGTTCACGGGCAAGAGCACAACGTGTGTGGGTGCTCGATCACAAGCTGCGGCAATTTGGAGGGCAGGAAGGCTGCGGTCTCTACAACACAGGCCAGGTGTTTAGAAACTGACTAGCAAATGCCTCACAGTTGGGAGGAAGGTACAGTTGGTGAGCGGGACTTAGATTTACTAAGCTTACTTAAATGGCAAGTTCTTTGTTGAAGGGACCATCTCTTGATTAGGTGTTTGTACAAGGTCTGGCACAACCGGGCTTTTCTCTCTAGGCCGGGGTGGACTCTACGTGCGGCCTTTGAGACATTTTGTTTACCTTTGCCTATGCACAAGTTGTCAGATTCTTCAGATTTACGTCCACCTTTTTTTTCCCCTACCAGTAATACTAAAGCGACACACACGTAAAGCAAGGCACGTCAAGTGAGATGTGTTCTGAATGCACATGACATTGACTGTGAGAGCCGTGCGTTCCCTCTGCAGCCAATCAAAGTGCTATTTCGGTACAACTGGCGCACACCGCAAATTCTAAGTACTTAAGCACCGTTAGCAAAACTACCCTATCCCGGGAGACCTTCTTGGTTACGACAATCTTGTGGCCCACAGAGATGAAGGAGGGCCACTAGGAACTACTGACATACAAATAATAAATACTGTACAGACTTTTCACTGTAGTAACCATATCTGTCTATGAGTTTGTACAGCACCTGGCACCAACAGGGTATGGGGAACAGCACAATGCCAATAAGCAATAGCTACTCAGCTTCAGCTGTCCTCACTGGCCATATTTACTGGGATTCCTTCCCACTACAAGTATAAATGGGTTTGAATCAGAAACTCAATCAGGGATGGGTAGCTCTCCCTTCAGTAGTCCTATCTGGAAACCGAAACCAAACACTGGCTCAGAGCCATTCAAAATCCACATGCACGATTCAAATTTCACACTCAGTGCCTGGTTCCAAAAAGGGATGAGTCCAACTCACACTCTAAGCAGGGATGCAAATTAGAAACCCAGCTGTCATGATTTCCCTCCTACTGAATCTATATAATGGGCCAAACCAGGACCATGAATTAGGTAGGACTAGAAATCAAAGTCTGAATGGTTCCGTTTTGGCTCCTCTGTTATAAAACCTTTGCACTGCACTGAAGCATAGAAATTAGACCTGAAATCTGCTAAATCACCAGAATATAAGAATGGCCGTACTGGGTCAGACCAAAGGTCCATCCAGCCTAGTACCCTGTCTGCCGACAGTGGCCAGTGCCAAGTGCCCCAGAGGGAGTGATTACAACAGGTAACGATCAAGCCATCTCTCTCCTGCCATCCATCTCCACCCTCTGACAAACAGAGGCTGGGGACACCATTCCTTACTCATACTGGCTAACAGCCATTTATGGACTTAACCTCCATGAATTTATCTAGTTCTCTTTTAAACCCTCTTCTAGTCCTCGCCTTCACAGCCTCCTCAGGCAAGGAGTTCCACAGGTTGACTATGCGCTGTGTGAAGAAGAACTTCCTTTTATTAAGTTTTAAACCTGCTGCCCATTAATTTCATTTGGTGGCCCCTAGTTCTTATATTATGGGAACAAGTAAATAACTTTTCCTTATTCACTTTCTCCACACCACTCATGATCTTACATCTCTCTCATGATTTTATATACCCATCCACTAGAGAAGAGCACACACTTATTTCCAACGGCATATTCTCTAGCTCTTTGTCCAGTCCAAGGGTCCACATATTCACCTCTAGCCTGGGAAGAGTAGCACACAACTTGATCAGATCTCACCATTGGGCAATATCTCCTAAGAGTCACCCTGTATTTTCCTTTCCTATTCCTCATTCCATTGCAGCTGGTCATGTCCCTTGTACCAGTCTCTCCCTCTGGGGCATTTATACCCTCCAACTATAGACAGTTATCGCATTTCCCTTAGTCATCTCGCCAAGCTATGCACACTGATAACAGCACTTTCCCTTCTCTAGCACCGCCTACGAGAGGTCTCCGAGCATTTCACAAATGTCTGAATTAATCTTGCAATCCCCTCGTGCAGTAGGTGAGTATTTAACCCTCTCCAGGAGACAGACAGGAGATGCATGGACTGCTTGCAGGACTGATCCAGCAACATTTTGGGTCACCTCCACTCCCCCCGAACACAACGAGAACTGAGGGGGACCTCTGCACTTTGTAAGATCTGGTCCTAAGTGACCCTGGACCACGCAAGGAGTAGCGGAGCCAGGTCTGTGAACCACAAGACCAGCTCTCCTTGAAAACCTGATCTAAAGTCTGTTGACTCCAGTGATTCAGATCACGCCTGACTTGGGTTAATGCAGCGCTCTGGGGATGGATCTGCCAGCGAGCGGGGCTTTTAACCAGCAATGGTCTGGGAGAAAGACTGACGCCGTGGATGACCCTTGGTGAACCTAGCATAGCATTATTCCCCAGTTCCCCCCCTTTGCCTTTTGTTATTACAATTGGAAAGCCACCCTCCCCGCCATTGTGGGAGGGAGGCTGGCTAGCATGTGAGCATTGCCGCGCCCGGCCCTCTGTACTATTGAGACCGCGGCAGGAGATGCTGGGGGGTGATGGTGTGTTTTATTGAAAGTAACTTCAATGGTGCATGGAGGAAAGAGACTTGACAATCCACCTCCTCCCTCGCCCCCAGGAAAAAAACCGGAGAAGGTCTTTGTTATTAAATCCATGCCCTGCCTGTTGTAAGGAAATTTCTCTTCAGCAGCAGCCGTCCCAGGGCTGTGACATTACTGTAGTGCTTGGCACTCGGCTTTCTATCTCTGGCAGCAGCACGTCTTTTTGTCATTATTGGCCGTGACTGCAAGGGGTGCAAGCCAGCTCTCCCTGTGCAGGGATATAGCAGCCTCCCCCCCTCTGGACGACCTGCCCTTGGGGAGGAGGGGACGAGCTAGGGAGTCCGTCTGCTACCTCCACTCTTTGAGCTCCACATGGATAGGTAGGAGTCCCAACGGGGCAGCCGGGATGCTCATTAGGAAAGTAGTGACAGATGCATTAGCTATTAAAAGGGGTGGGGGTGGGAAGCCATCATAGAACTTAAAAAAAAAACCCACCACCCCTCACAGTTTTAACACTGTCAGATCCTTTTTTGAAGGGTGTTGGAAAGCAGGAGAGGAAATCTCTTCCTCACACACACCTCCTCTGCTTACCATCCCTTGTAATCCAGACAGGCATTTAACATGTGCCCACCAGCAATGTATCCAGCACTGATCTGTCTATTGTCCACTGCCACCGGCCTCCTGTGCTAGAGGCAGGTTTTTGAATGGTTCTGTGCTGACCCCTACTCCCCACTGCCCCAGGTGCCTCCAAGCTTTCCCCGGGCATATTCAATCTATTTAGAAATGATCTGGAGAAAGGGGTAAACAGTGAGGTGGCAAAATGTGCAGAGGATACTAAACAGCTTGTGATAATTAAGAACAAAGCAGACTGTGAAGAGCTTCATAAGGATCTTACAAAACTAGGTGATTGGGCAACAAAACGGCAAATGTATTTTAATGTTGATCAATGTAAGTAATGCATGTTGGAAAAAATAATCCCAACTATACATACAAGAGGATGGGGACTAATTTAGCTATGGCCACTCAAGAGAGTGTCATTGTGGATAGTTCTCTGAAAACATCCACTCAATGTGCAGCGGCAGTCCAAAAAGCAAACAGAATGTTAGGAATCCTTAAAAAAGGGATAGAATAAGACAGAGAATGTCTTACTGCCGCTATATAAATCCCTGGGTACTCCCACATCTACAATACCCCATACAGATGTGCTCATCTCATCTTAAAAAAGATATATTGGCATTGGAAAAGGTTCAGAGAAGGGCAACCAAAATGATTAGAGGTTTGGAATGGGTGCCATATGAAAAGAGATTAAAAAGACTGGGATTTTCATCTTAGAAAAGAGGAGAATAAGAGGGGATACGATAGAGGTCTATAAAATCATGTAAGGTAGAGAGAACGTGAATAAGGAAAAGTTATTTACTTGTTCCCATAACATAAGAGCCGGAATTTCACCAATGAAATTAATAGGTAGGAGGTTTAAAACCAACAAAATGAAGCATTTATTCACATAGCGCACAATTAACCTGTGGAACTCCTTACCAGAGGATACTGTGAAGACCAGGAACTGAACAGGGTTTGAAAAAGAACTAGATAAATTCATGGAGGTTAGGTCCATCAATACTTATTAGCAGGGTTCGCTGAGTGGCGGCGAGCCCTGCTCGCCAGCTGTGTGGTTCTGTGCATGCGCAAATTGTTCTGCGCATGCGTAGATAGCTCTGCGCCGGCTCTTCCGGGGTGTAATCTATTTGCCACGGGCGAGTAGATTACATTGTTTGTCAAGCCCTGCTTATTAGCCAGGATGGCGTCCCTAGTCTCTGTTTGTCAGAGGCTGGAAATTGTTGACACTTAATTACCTGTTCTGTTCACTCCCTCTGGGGCACATGGCATTGGCCACTGTCAGCAGACAGGATACTGGGCTAGACGGACCTTTGATCTGACCCAGTACGGCCGTTTTTATGTACAAGGGCATTGATAGCTTGCTAGGAACCCAAGGACTAGCCATAAAAATATGTTGCCAAAGCTGTTGATACCAAGGTGCAGCTCAGACGGATGACAGGTCCCAGCATGTGATGCACCTTCTTGATCTGAGCAGAGGCCGCTGGGATTGTACGAAAGCATCACATGCTCAGACCTGTGTCAGTGCAGGCTCCAGCAATGTGTTTTATAATCGGTCACATTTTGTAACTTCCTGGCTGTGATCTGGCCACCTCTGCGTTGCCCAGTGCACGGCCGAGAGGCAAAGGCCAGATCAGCCCCTACCGCATGCTGCTAAGAGAACAGCTCTAGCAACAGCCAGAAAACAAGACGACCCCAACACAACACAAGAGTTGGGATTCCCATCGACAGCAAACAGCGAAGACCCTTCTACAGAGAGCAGCAGGAAGCTGGGGTCAAAACGCTGCTTCTCAAAACACCTCCCACTAGAGCTACAGTTTTCACTGATTTTGGTTTTAATTGCTATTATTCCATCTCACGGAGCCTAATACTTAATTTAAGAGGGGCTATTTACCATACCACGCAATCATGTCTCCAGAATGTTTCTGATCCTGCTTTTAAAAATCGGCCGAGATTTTCAAACCCAACTGGGGCAGGGGAGGTAGGGACTTTGCCCCCAACTCCCATGCATTTCAAAAGGAGCTGCAGGGCCAAATGCCCTTGTTTGTTGCCTTCCAACTGCAATCAGAAACTAGGCGGAAAAAGGTTGAAATTCCACCCAGCCCGCTGATCCCGTCGAACAACCTCACGTGAGCCAGCCCTATTGCGAGCATAAATCTTTGCCCTGGGCCTGCATGCCTCCATGCTATTGATAAAGCGAAACGAGTCTTCAATATTTAATGAGCGAATAAACCTGTTAAGAGGATATGATGAACGGCATCCCCCCGGCTCTGCATTTCAGCTATCCCCACCGTCCCTTTAGAGGGGTTTTATTTTAAAGGGAAATCAGCAGCAGCTGTCGGAAGCACGAGGTCCTAATGTGCGTGTGCTGTACCAACAAGAACGTTAACACAATGCTCCACTCTGAAGGCATTAATATGCCATGCGAGTGTCTGTTATTAAGTGGGGGGAGGAGTGTGGCTTTACTGACTCAGACTGCTACCAAAAGAGGGGGGAAAAAACCAAACCTAGCACTGAAGAGATTCTACAAGAACTGGCGGGAGCCAGCCTGCTGGTTAGAGAAAATGTCTGAACTCTGTGCACCATTTAGTTTTGATCTCTAAATGGGAGAAAGGCTGCTCTGGCAGCACCAGAACAAGAATCAAGAGCGCGTGGTTCCATTTTCAGCTCCATCACAGATCTTCTGCGTGACCACAGGCAAGTCACTTGGGTCATAAACTGCCCTGACTCAAACTCTGCATGAGATGGCTGGAGTCTTGTTTGCATAGGGTGTAAATCAGGGAAGAATTTGGTCCTTGATCGCTCTGTGCTTTGCTTTCATCCTATTCGGCTCTGAATGCCCAGGGTCCTATTCAGAACCTACGGTATGAAACGGGATAACACCACAAACCAAACTCACCAAAGGCTTCGGCTAAAGTCAAGGAAGTTTGTAAAGCACAATAAGATCATTAGAAGGAAAGATTTGTAAGGAAAGTATTATTATCAATGTCTTTTTACATTATTTTTATGTATTGAGAGTATTTTGATCATTATTATTACAGGGGCTATGGAAATTCTGCAAACAAGTGTCCATAAACCTCCACGTGAATTTTTACATTAATGAATTCAGTTGCATTTGTGTTTGCATTTTCTGAAAAATTGTTGCCAATGGGTTTCATCAGCAAGAATGGTCACCAAAACAGTTGATTTTTGAACAGGGATTGCAGGATACTTGGAGTAAAAGTGGAATTAAAAATCTTATTGGCAAGCACTTACTCCAGGAACTCGACTAAGAGTTAAACTCATCCAATTAGGAAACAAACAGGTCATGTGACATAAAAGGCCAATTCAAACCTCTAATTTCTGTGCCTGCATATTCACAACGAACTCACAAAACTGTGAACACCATGAATTAACTGCAGAAATTATCCGAATAATGAATACAATCGTAGGAACTCAAAGTCATCTATTATATTTTTAAGTGAGTTTGTCTGTGCATCTGTATGTCTGTCTGTTCAAGAAATCCTCCAAAAGAGTAAGAGCTAGGACAATGGTCTCCAACCTTTTTACACCCAAGATCACTTTTTAAATCTCAGAACAGGCGAAGATCTACCACCCACCCCTTCCTTGAAGCCCCGCCCCTTCCTTGAAGCCCCGCCCTCTCTATTCTCCTCCTGTCCATCACTTGCTATCCCCAGCCCTTATTTACATACTCTGATAAACAGTTTATTTTTAAATTATGCGATACATAAAATTAAAATCACGTGTTTATAGTTATGAAATAAATGGTCTGTTTTTTATTCATGTTATTTAAATCTAAAATGAAGCATTCATAATTATACATTTTGTGGGGACAGAGTTCTGCGGCTGGGGGCAGGGGAGAGGGAACAGGGTGCTGCAGCAGGGGACAGAGTTCGGGGAGTGGGGACGGGAGGGTGGGGACAGGGGAATGGGGTGCCAGTGGAGGCGGAGAGTCCCCTGCATCTCCCTCCTCCCAGGATTCTCCCCCCCACCAGGGAAACCAGCGTGTGCCTGCCCTGGGGTCGACCTCCCTCTCCCATGCAGGGAAGTCCCGGGCGCACTTCTCCCGGCGCCAACACCCCCTCCCCGCGCAGGGAAGCCCCGCGCGCACACCTGCCCCGGGGCCAACCCGTGTGCACCTCCCACGGGGCTGATTCACCCCTCCTGTGCGGTGCAGGGAGCCGATGCTCCCTCCCGCAGTACACCCGGCAGAGCAGCTAGCGCACTTCTGGAATCTCCGGAAGTGGCGCTAACCTGCGGGATTTCTGTCCATCCCCAGGAAGCCGACACTGCCTCCGTTTTCACTTGAGGTAAGTAGTGGGGCTTCTCAGGGGTGGGAGGGAAATGGGGGCGGGGCAGACAGGACGCCTCGCGAGTGACTGGTCGAGGCCTTGCGATCGACCAGTAGATCGCGATCGACCTGTTGGTGACCATGGAGCTAGGACCACCAAATTCGGTATACTGGTTTCTCTTATCCCAACTTAAAGCAAGGTCAGGGTTTGGTTGTGCCAGCACAATGGGATGTGCCTGGAATGGGATTGCTTCTCATAAAACCATACAGAAAAGAGACAGAATCATCAGGTAGGTGAAAGGGGAAGGCTGAGGGTGCCCCCTACATCCAGGACTGCCCCAGCCCCGAGCCTCTCCACCCCCCAGACACCGTTTAGGGAGGGCAGCAGGGAACTGAAGTCCAGCCCTTCCAATTCATGCAGTAACATTGCTGACTGTTCCCCTTCATCAGGAAGTGAAGGGCAAGTGCACAGTTTGCTGCATTCCTCACTCTGGTTGGGGAGCACAGGGGGCACACAAACCTGGACTTGCCCCAGATGGGGGACATGCACCCCTCCCCTGTCTGTGCCCGCTGGAACTGCAGTGGCCATGGACAGGCACGTGGGCCACCTAGCCCCACCCCTTCTGCTGAGGCCTCACCCCTTTCCTTCCCCCTAGGGGGAGGCTGGGCAGCACGCCGTGTGCACCCCCCAGCCATGCAGAGGGTGAGGTACGTGGGCATGCACATACTCGACCCAGACCCAGAGCGCCGGGGGAGGAAGGAGGGTGCCACACAGCCCAGCCTCTTCAGCCCTGGAGCACTGGGAGAGAGAGAAGGGTGCGTCGCACAGCCCAGCCTCCCAAGCCCCAGAGCACTGGGGGAGCAGAGGGAGGAGGGTGAACTGTGTGGCGCAGCCCCAGAGCACAGGGGGAGGTAGGGGGCGCTCGGACCAGCTCCAGAGTGCAGGGAGGGCAGCTGCAGGAGGCAGCAACACTCCGCCCCCAGGGCAGAGTATGAGCAGGGCTGTGTCTGGTGGTTTGGGAAGGCAAAGCCTTCCCCCGTCTAGGCTACGGGATGCACCTGGCCCCCAGCTTCTCTGGAGAGAGGGGGTTGTGGTAGCCCCTCTCTGCCTGGGGTAGCCTGCATCTCGAATCCCTCATCCCCAGCCCCACCCCAGTGCACTGATTTCAATGAAGAACAACGAAAATTAATTGATTTAAGGACCCAACCCACTGCAGAGTGCACAGTTTGCTGCATTTCTCCCTCTGGCTGGGGAATCCAGGGGACAGATGAGCTGACAGTCACAGGAAAGGGGAAGAGCAAGCAACCTTGGTATGGATCTTTAAAGCCCCCCCCCCCCGCCCCCGCCATCTCCCCTACATATACAGTGTTGCCTAGAGCCCCTCCTTACCCCTGACTTCTGCACACACACACCCAAGCTCCCTGCCCTAAGTCCCTCTTTAAAGACCCGAGCAACACCAGGTAAGTGTGTTAGTTGTTACATAACACCAGTGCCCAGTTACCAACACAGATTGATCCCACAACATTCATGGTGCTGGAACAATTTTTATAGTTGGCTCACAGCATCCCCATCTGTAAATCCTGTATATAACGGTTACCATGTCAAGTCAGGGGCTGCAATATCCCCCCGCCCCACCCTCATAGTTCCAGCACCTATAGAGAAGACTCTACACTACAGCTTCAAGCCGTATAGTATTTTTCATGCAAACTCTAATCCCAAACCCTTTCCAGAATTAACACTAAAAAAAGATAAATTACACAGCATGAGCAAGAGGAAAACTATTTGTAAACCAGTGGCCAGGTAATGAAGCAACAAGATACAGAAAGGCTGTTCTAGGTGACAGATGCTCTTGCATCAAAAGTAGAAGGCTGCATGTAGGAGCCAAATGCAGGGAAGCAGAGAGACTCTGAGGTCTCTGAGGCAGGGTGGTTTGAGCGGTGGTTTGCAGAAGAGAGAGGGTTTAAAAATGAGGAGGGCGTTTTGAGATTGAGTCTTGCAATGGACAGGGGAAGCGAGGCTGGTGTGTGAGGTCAGGGTGATCTGACAGCACCCTGGCTTTGCTTGAGAGCGGGCTACCCCTTTCTGCATGTGCAGGAGCTCAGGGTAGCCTCCAAATACAGTGCGGGACACGCCAGAGGAAGAAGAGAAAAAGGTAAAAGCAGGACAGTATAACAGATACAGCGATTTCCTGCACTCTCCTGGACAAACCTTATTGAATTAAAGTGAACCCTTATCAAATTATGTTTAAGCATTTTTGGAGGGCACTGTATTACATGCGCAAACATGTATGACTATTGTGGGAATATATAGAACATCTCGGGGGGCTAGGGGGGGAGACATGACTAATGTAAACCCTGGGAAGTGTTCTGCGTCTTTTAAACAATGGTGCTGACAAGAATGAACTCTTTGCTGAGTGTGGTTCCTCAGAAATACATGGGAAGAGAGGAATGCAAAGTCTCACCGCTAGACCCAACCTTTTGAATTAACCAAGCGTCTGTTCCCAGGGTCCCAAGAGCAAAGGCCCACGCTGTATAAAGCAGTGACTCCCACTTCATGGGGGGTGGGAGGATACTGAGCAAAAGGGGTTATGAACCCGTAACCACAGAAAACCCCCTGGGTGAGGTTTGAAGGACTGACCACCTGTCAGAACCCCCAGTAGAGAGTCAGGATGATCCATAACAAGCTCATTAGCACGTCTGCAGGTTCTTTTATTGGTTTTAATATGTTTTCTCTGCAATGTTTTCACCTGACCACATGTGCTTGCTTAGAGAGAACTGATAGTAGCCTCTAACTGTGGGCAAGCAGAGCGTATAGCCTCTGGAGAAGAAAGCCAAGCAGGCTGTCCAGCTTGCTGGAGACCTCAATGTAGGCAGTGCAGCGCAGCGCAGCCTGGAAAAATCTGTCAGGACACAGAGAGAAACCCAGATCTCCACGCAAGGAAGGGGACAGCTTATGAGCCAGGAACCTAAGGTGAGTGCCATTGGTGGACCATGGAGGGGGAGTACCGGCGCAGTTGTCCTGACCCGTGACAGGGTCAAGTGGTTAAAGCTATAGCCTGGGACTTGAACACAGTTGAGAGGTTTCCTGATTTCCCACTCTGCCACAGACTCCCTGTGTGACCTTGGGCAAGTCACTTAGGCCTAGATCCTCAAAGTTATTTAGACACCACACTCCAATTGACTTCAATGAAAGCAAGACCCCTCAATACTTCTGAGTAGTTGGACTTTAGCCCCCCAGTTCCTCACCTGTCCAATAGGGAGAATAGCACTGCCCTATCTCACAAGGCACGTGAGGAGATGGGCATTAAAGAACTAACTTCGAGGTGCTCAGCTCCTCTGGTGAGGGGGGGCATGGTGGTCTGGTAGACGAATGAGACTCAGTCATACCCCAGCACAGCTCTGTACTTTCCCCATCCCAGGCTGAGTCAAAGCCTAAGATTCACAAGTGGAGAGAGCAGCCTTCTGGCCTGTTTTACTGTGTCTGTAGCCAGGAAGAGCTGAGCCGTCAGAGACAGGCAACTAAGCCTGCAATTAGCGCTTTTAGCTTAGTCAAACTCTAGGGCTACATCTACACGGCAGGCTTCTTGCACAAGAGTTCTTGCACAAGAGCGTCCATGGCAGTGTGGACGCTCTCTTGCGCAAGAAAGCCGATGGCTAGTTTAGCCATAGGGGTTTCTTGTGGAAGAAACCCGTTGCCATCCATACTGCCTTCTTGTGCAAGAGCTCTTGTACAAGAGGGCTTCTTCCTCGTGGGGAAAGGAATAACTCTTGCACAAGAAGCCCTCTCTTCTGATGCTGTACAGTAAATTTACTTGTGCAAGAACATGCGTGCAGTGTAGATGCTCCGCAAGATTTTGCACAAGAATGCAGTGTAGACGTAGCCTCGGGATTTAGCTTAATTTTATTATATGGTGGTTTTTGTAGGGCCTTCACCCCGAGAGGCGAGCGAGGCTGAGCTGATGAATCCCCAAGGGGAATGGTTTAGCACTGACGGGGAGGTAAGTCTGAAAAAGGGAACAGGCTGGGAGAGGGGCGGGGTCAAGGCAGATGGAGATGGGAGGATAAGGCGGCCCTTTCAAGGAGACAGCTGAGGAAGGAAGAAAGTTGGGACGGGAGCCTGTATTTGGGGGCCGGCTGAGAGGTGTGGCTCCCACGAAGAGGAGCCCAGGGCACAAGAGCGAACCAGGGCGAGTGGGCTGGGTACATGGCTGCAGAGGACACCATGTGAATGCAGAGCTACTGGCAGGTCGGGGAAGGCTGAGGGTGTGTAGAGCAGCGCTTTTCTAACTTCTTTTTCCTCATGACCCAGCTGAAGAAAATTGTTGATGCTCATGACTTAATTTGACTAGAGTGCAGGCTCCAAGATAGAGCTGAAGATGAGAGCTTTGGGGTATAGGAGGGAGTTCTGGATTGGGGGGGGTCAGACTTTGAGCAGCTCCCAGTCCGCAGTACGGTGGGGGGCTAAGGCAGCTTCCCGCCTCTCCTGGCACCGCAGTCCAGGCTGCACCCAGCAGCCGGTTCCCAGCCAACGGGAATGCAGAGCTAGTGCTCGGGGTAGGGGCAGTGTATGGAGCCCTGTGCGCTCTCCTCCCTCCCCCCACACACGCACACCTAGGAGCTAGGCCTGTTACAGGCTACTTCTGGGGTACAGCGCAGTCTGTGGTGCCCGGCCAGGCAGGTAGCTGCCTTCGCTGCTCACCTGATCCCCCTGCAACAAGAAGAGCCATCCGCCGACATTCCACCAGCCAGTCCCGGGTCACGCCCCCTAGTTTGAAAACCCCTGGTATAGAGAGAAGGGCAAAAGGAGAAGGTAGCTCTGAGGGGTGTGTTTCCAGGAAGGGATCTGCACTCCGGCATGAGGGGCAGTCACAACAGCCAGGCCAAAGCAAGTCGGATGGAACAGCTGACTGGCACAAGTGTGTCGCTAGGCTGATCGGAGAAACAGCATCTGTCCGTCACCAGCCAAGTGGATCAGTTAATTTGTGCAGCTGCCTCCCATCTCTCTCGGTTTCTTTCATCACTGCTAGAATCACTATAATGGGCCTTTCATTCCCTCATGTCTCCCTTTCTTTTTAGCCTCTTCTTCCAGCCAAGCAGCACAGAAGAAAGTGCCCAAGTGGGTTCCCGGCTTTAGGCCAAAGAGCTGGAACAGCCGCACGTTGAGCGGTGGTTTGCAGAACAGCAGCCTAAGGTGACAGGGCTGCCCCATGCTGAAAAGGATGAACCGTCTTTTAAAGGTCACTATGGACCTCCCCAGCGGACAGAAATGAGCCTCACTGAGCCTCAAAAGACTGACAGGTCGAGTGGTGCCCATTTTTCATACGGCTTCGATAACTACCACCAATAATATAGCTGGCGGCCTGTTTCCCTGGTAGTAGCGAATGGAGAGCAGTCAAGACAGGAGGAAGTGACCATAGTGCAGCCCAACAAGGCCCAGGCCTGTACTAGCATTTAACATGGAGGTCTAGCCCTTGCAAACTACATGTTCCAGCATGCAATGCTCCAACCGGCTCTAGGTAAAGGTCCCTTGGCTCAAGACAGAGCACTGAATGCTTGGATATCCGTTCTCTGTGGGTGGCACTGCAGTGCTGAAGATAGAAATTCTGCAGTTGGCTACCTGATTTTGCAAAGCCCTTTGTTAGTGGTTCACTTTCCCTCCACTGGGCAAAGTGTGCTGGTTTTGGGAGGATCCTGTGTAATGCTGTCTGGGCAGGTTACTGCTGTAATCAAATATGAAAACACAGGAGTGCTGGGCTGACAGGGGGCTGGTTTGATTTCCTGGCCCAAGTGACACAAACATTGTACCTGAGTCAAATGACAAGGTGCATCTTCCCTTGTTTGTCAAAAATCAAGCGCAAATAAATGAACAGTCAACTAAAACCACCCACCACAAACTTACAGAAAGGCCACACAGACTTGTCCAGAGCGGAATCCAGTCTGTTAGACCTCCATCAAGAACTACTGCACCATGTCTGACTCTCAGAGGTTTTGTGATCACACAGACACTTCCTGGTAGCCAAACAATTCCTCTGGCTGTGACCTCTCTGGTGATGGAGGCAGGTCTGCCACCCAAGTCCTGCCTTTTCTACGTCTGCTGTTTTGTCACCATCAGTGAGTGGAGGGGCAGATGCTACTTCAGTGAGTGCATGAGCACCTTCAGCACCATTTTGAACGTCCTAAAGAGAGAGCAAGCATTTTCTGGTTTGGTTCACAATCTTTTGTTCCTCCGGCAGCAACGCCCCTCAGGGTGGGTTATGATGTATGACACTGATGTGAACAGTATAGTTAAGTTTGGGCTGCTTGCCAGCAATTCTTTTCCACTTGCAAAAGGGGTAATTCCTCAGCATTTTGTCCTAGTAATTCTCCTTCTTTAGTTTCCTGGTGTTCTGCTCTTTTGAAGGTGTTTCAGCATACATGCTTATTGGGTCAAGAAGTTGTCTACAGCAGATGAAGGCATTATGGTTTTAGTCCTGTAACTCCTAAGGACATGTCTTCTCAACCAGCCAGACTGACAGGCAGCGATCGATCCAGCAGGGTTTGATTTATCGTGTCTAGTGATGCGATAAATCGACCGCCGAGCACTCTCCCATCGACTCCAGTAATCCACCGGAGCAAGAAGCATACATGGAGTTGACATGGAGTTACCGCAGTGAGTTGATTTAACTACATCAACTTCAGCTACGTTACTCATGCTGCTAAAGTTGCATAACTTACGATCGACGGCCCACAATGGTGTGACTAGACCTAAATCTCAGAACTGGTGATCCCAATAAAGCCTTGTGAGATGCGTTTGCATGAAAACTGGTCCAAATATTTCTGTTTGTACCAACTTTTTATGACTATGCATAGTAAGGCCTTGGCATAAGGCAGCGTTTCCCAAACTATGGGCCACAGCCCGGTACCGGGCCACGGGTAAAAAATACCGGGCCTCAGCATGGCTGCCAGGAGGGGAGCAGAGAGGGGTAGGCTGGGAGGAGGTGGGAGGGCGGGGAGAACTGGCCGCCAGGAAGCAGGTGGACAGCGGAAGCAGGGTTGGGGCAGCGGGGCTGTCCGGTGGAGATCAGAGAGGGCAGGTAGCGGAACCAGAGCTGGCTGGGGACGGGGACGGGGGGGGGGGGGAAGCAGTCGGGGGAGATCAGGAGGAGGAGGAGGACAGGAGAACCAACTTCCGGAAGCAGGGCTGTATGGGGGCAGTGGGACTGGTGGGGGGGGGGGGTCGTCGTTGGGGGAGCAGCGCTGACTGGGGGAGATTGGGTGGGGGGACCAGCCTCTGGAAGCAGGGCTGAACAGGGGCAGCTGGACTGGGGAGATCGGGAGAAGTGTGTGTGGGGGAGTGGGACTGACCCAGGCACATGTAGACCCGGGCACACGAATGAGTCCGGCCCCAGGGATTCCATTTTGCCTCCCCATCCCCTGCACATACCCTCCCTCCAGTAGTTGCGAACTGCCTGGCTGGTAGACACACTCACCCAGTATGAGCACCTCTACCAGCCAGGCAGTTCGCAGCTAAGGACTGAGACACCTAATTATAAAACTTACCTAATTAGAAAATACCAGACATTTTATATGTCTGGTAATTTCTCAATTTATTTCCCGGACAAAACCCTCCAATACCGGACTGTCCAGTACAAAACCGGACACCTGGAAACCCTACTCCTCCTTGCACCCTCCCTCCTACCAGATACCCTACCCCCAATCTGCTTCTGCTCCCGCCTCCTGGAGTGCCCATGCAGCCCCGGGTCCCGCAAGCCCTGGCCCCAGCTAGGTGGAGGATGCAGCTGGATGAAACACTGAAAATGTATTCATTTTTCATTCTTTTTTTATATGCGTTTATATTTTGGGGCTGCAAAAAACAGTACTAAAAAAAAACCAGGTTCTAACTAAAGTAAAAAGTTTGGGAAACCCTGATCTAGCCAGCTTTCTATCTATCTTACAGTCCATTTATCCAATCCATATTCCCTTAACTTGCTGGCAAGAATACTATGGGTGACTGTATAAAAAGCTTTGCTAACGCTGGTACTGGGGGCTTTGGGAGGACCAGAAAAAACTTTTCTGAATATTCATCATTTGCTTAATGAATATACAAATGAATGTTACCAGTCCTCCAAAAGCTCTTGAATGGATTTACTGGTCCCCCGTGTCAAAAAGTTTGGGAATCCCTGGCATAAGGCATCAGGAAGAATTGTTGAAATTTGCCATTCATGAATTGAGGGCCAACTCTGCTGTTAACTCATCTGGAATGCCAAACTATCTTTTTATGATGTGGGACTGCTTTGCTACTGGAAGCGTAGTGCCACAGACCAAGTTTTTGAAAAGTTGAGTAATCCACTAATAAAAAGGTAATTGTCCTCATTTAGCTCCCACGGACACCAGCTTTGGACTAAAAGCAACCAGGAATTTCACCGTGGCTTCAATGGCTTTTTTTGCATTCTTTTAGTTGTGTTTATTGTTGTTCACAGCCATCTTGGACTGCTCTTACACTTCTTGCAAGTAGGGATGGGGGATTATGCTTAGTGCTTACAGTTTCCTTTTTCACCTCTTCTGGCAGTGCCCTCTGGAAAGGCCAAATCAGATAAGAAAGTGATACTACACCCAATCAAGGCTCACAGGTGGGCGGGCGGGGAATCAGCTTCTTTCGAAAGAAAAATAAAATCAATGGAAAAGCTTCGGACGATGGGAAATCATGCCGGAGAGATGAAAAGCATCCCAAAACCAGTGGGTTCTCCAGATGTCCCTTGCGGTAGGAATGCCCGAATGGACTAACCTCAGCAATAACGTGGTGGCTATGATGTTTGCATAATCAACTCATAATCACTGTCCATTACAAATGGTGCCTTTAATCCTAGGCTCTCTCAGCCTTGCAATAGTGAGTAGCTCCCACCAACCTTGGCTTCCACATGGGGAAACTGAGGCACGGTGCTGCTAACTTAGTCATCCTCAGTGACAGCGTGAGTCAGCAGGAAAAGCAGAGAGCAGAACCCTGGCAGCCTGATGCTGTGACCATTAGACAAGACTGCCCATGCTTTGAGATCTCAGCAGATGATTGGCAATCTGGCTGAATTTCCCCTCTGGGAAACCAGTTCAGCACCTCACAAAGCTCCATCTCTGGTCTCTCTCTCTAGATTGAGTTCTCGCTCTGCTACCAGATGGGCCCACGTCCTCGCCACCGTTGCCTGTGGCCCCTCCTCTGCCCTGGGCAGCGGAGACGGTCACCAGGGGCTGCCAGATTTCCCTCCACGTCCCACAGGGCCCTTCGCCACTGTGACACGAGCGGCTTGCGTCAGCGCCGCCATGGCTGGAAACAGCAGGGCTGACAATGACATTTGCTGCCGCGCGGCTGACATTGAACTCAGCCAGTCAGAACATCGGGTGTCTTGCTGGCAGGAGCAACGTCTCGGCTTCAACACCGCCAGCCAGCGCGGGGACAGGGGAGGGAGGGGAATGAAAAAAGCAGAAGCGGCAGCCAGACAGCTGCCTCCTCCTCCTCCTTTTGTGCAGAAATGTGTTTTTGTTTGTCAGTCAAACAGTCTGTTTCCCCCTTCTTCACAGGCCAATTGTTTCTGCTGCCGCGAGATAAGGGATTGAAAAGGGCTATATTTTGATGGTTCTGAATCTGAGACCTCAGAATTGGAGGGTAGACATAGAGGGGGAGGAGATTCATGTTCAAATTGTCCTTCCCCCCCACCTCCTGCCTGGAAGCTGCTTCTGCCTCCCAGCTCTCCTGCTATTTAATCGCCACGTCTCTGGTGCGCCCAGGAGGTTTATGCAGCTTCGTCCTTTTTGCACCAGCTGCCGAGAAGAGTCCTTCTGTCACCTCACTGGTCTCGCGCCCCGGCTCCTCCCTCCGTTCTCCCACTGAAAAACAACAGCAGAGCGTGGCTAGACCCTCCCTCCCTCAAATGTTGCATCAGAGGATGAGACCCTGGTATGGCTATGCCACCATGCAGGTTTTGCACAGGAAGAGTGCAAGAAGGTCAGAGCCCACAATGGGCGTGGAGAGTAAATGGAGACGTGGAAAGAAAACTAGTTGGGAGGAACAAGACTTCATCCCATAAAGATCAGGACTCGCAAAAGCACAGGACAATGAAATGCTCTGTCGCGGGCCAAGTTCAGCTGAAGGGAGCATAACACATCACGGCTGCTTCCCCCAAAATTAACATGGGCGATTTTTAGGCTGATTACACTGACTTTCTGCGATTGCCCCAACCTCTCATCTCTTCACAGAGACCCACCCACGTCTGTATTACTGGTATAAAATACATTATATATGGTACAGGCGCACTCAAAAGACCCAGTCGGGACCCAGGCTCGCGGTGCTGGACTCAGAACTAGGGATGTTAAATTTAGATGAATTGGCTAGTCGAATAGTTGATGCAATTTGCATCGACTATTTGATTAGTCAATAAGGGTGCCTCCGCCTCTGACGTGTAGCAACAGTCCTGGGAGCAGCTGCTACACTTCAAAGGCAAAAGTGCTGCAGGGGATTCAGGCAGCCCCCCGCTGACCGGAGGTGGCCTGCAGTGTTTCAAAGTGGCAGTGCCACATGGAGCCCGGAGTCAGCTGGGGACTCTGGGTCCCCAGCTGACCCGGGCTCCACGCAGCACTGCCGCTTTGAACCACCCGTTCCTCTTCCCCTCCCCCCGGCCTTGCTGCCTCTTTCTGATAGAGGCAGCAAGGGGGAGGGGGAACCCCTAGTCAACTACTTGTTCACATCCCTACTCCAAACAGACACAGATAAATAGAGTCCCTGCTCTGGAGACCTTCCAGCTGACACTGGACCTTGTGGGGATCCGTCACTGCTGCGAAGGTCCCCAGCAAAAGTCCCTTTGCTCCTGTAGACTGGTCAGATCTTGTTTAATTATCCAGTGCTCAGGAACAGAGGGAGGGCTTTGCCTCCCATCCTCGGGGGATCACAGCCTGGAAGGGGCCAGAGCCGTTCATATCCAGCTCCTAAGCCTTTCAGAGCTCAGGCTTGAGGAGAGAGATTCACTCAATTAATTTTGCTTTGGCAAAAAGTCCATTTTTATTGCTATTTCATGCCTTCCGTATAGATTTTCTCTGCTCGTCTCCCAGGGATAATAAAACCCGACTCGTTCTTCTGACAAGAAGTCTCACACTCCCGCTCTCGTCGGGCTGTTGTGTCCCCCACCTATGCGTGTACACTTAAAGGCAAAGCGTTGTCATGGAAAGACAAAAATGACTCACACAGCTAATCTGCGAGCCGAGCCTATCATCCCCTCAGCTCTCACACGAGGACACCCAAACTTGGTGACGTCAAGAGCTGCCCTGCCAACATCAGGATGGCCTAGAATGGGGTCATTCTATCTGAGGATGGCCTGGCCTGGGAGACCAGTCCTAGCAGGCCAGGCTCCATCCTGCTTCAAATCAAGACGGCCAAGGGCCTGCGGGAATCTGTAGCATCCATGGGTCACTCCCACACTACATGTGATGGTCACGCGGGCTGCATTCGACTCCTAGTCTACACTTCGGCTATCTTTGCTCCACCTGGCTGTGCTGGATTTCTACCTTACACCTCGGGCTCTACTGACCACTGCTGACACACAGGAGCCACAGAGCAAGTGCCATTGTTTACCTGGGGGAGGATCCATAGTGCATGTGTTCTTATGCTGGGAACAGGGCTGGCCCCAAGAATGGGGAGAGTTGCAGGCCATGTGTGGGCTGGAGAAGAAGGGAAAGGAAGCAGGATGGCCAAAGTGGACCTGTCCTTTAGCTAGCCCACACCTGCCCTGGAAATCCCTCTTGGGACCATTACTGCAGGGGTGCAATTTAAGGGCATCCCTCAGCGTTGCCCTTATCTGCATTAGGGAAACATAAACGGTCTCGCTCTCTCTGCTTCTGTGGCCTGTAGGTGGTGTTGTCGCTTACCTGAATGGAAAGCGGGGGTGGGACTAGGATTGTAAAGGAGTAGTAAAGTATATGATTAACCAATAAGCCTAAACTTATTGGTTAATCTTCTCAACTATTCGCATCCCCCCCTCCCTTTGCTGCCTCTGTATCAGAGGTAGCAGCGCAGGATGGCAGGCAGATGGTCTGCGAGGGGAGCTGGTTTTTAAACTGGCTCCCATTTCAGAGGGGCTCCCGCTTGGCACCCCACGCTGCTGCCTCTTTATCAGAGGCAGCAATGCGGGGTGGCAAGGGGCTCCCCAGGAGTGGGGCTGGATTGCACTGGCTCCTGGCCCTGCCCTGGGGGGACTATAAAATAGTCGAGTAACGGCTAAGAATTCATGCAGTTACTTGACTATTCAATTACCTGCTACCTAACATCCCTAGGTGGGACTGCACCAACATGGCAGTGTCTTCACACGCCGGGTAAATGACCACCCAAGGTGCAAGGCACTGGGGAGCTGGGTGTCAGCTGCTGATATGGATGAGATGATGTCAGCTGAAGTGAAGTCATGCAGTCTGTGTTTCCCTGCTGTAACTGTATGTTGGATAGAGCTAAGCGAGGCTATAGGCATAACCTGGCAGCAGGACCTAGCTGAAAACACCGGGACTGATTCTGCAGTCACTTATTCTGGCATAAATCAGGAGTAGCTCCAATGGAGTTAATGGGGAAATATCTGTACAAACCCTGCCAAGGCCCTGACTACTGGGGGGAAGGGAATGTTTTGCACAAACAGAGCTATGTCAGCACAGCTGCATTCAATGCAAACCTTTAACACAGATGTGCGGTCCTGGTTCGAAACAGGGCTGGTATAGACTGAGCTAGAGTGAGAGGGGAATCAAGCCCAGCAGGTGAGGGTCTGAAAGATGATGGTACATTATAAGACGTAAAAGTTTGAGAAAAACAATTTTTTTTTGCCTTTTTTTCCCCATCTAACCTGCCTCCCCTCTCTCTCCTCCCCACTCCTTTTCCAAACCAGGTCGCTGTTGCACATTGGTCTGTGAATGCACAAGCTGGGCATGCAGCACCCGCAGCACCAGGAAACCCACAGATGGGTCTGCTCCTGCAGGTGTGGCTGCAACTGACAAAAGTTTTAAAGGTGGCTTATGATGCAACAGGGGAAAGTGATAAGAGTGAGCCAAACCCATGAGAATAAAAACCTGGTTAACTGAAACTCTTGGGTCTGGAGGTTGGTTCTTGGCATGTCGCATAGGGCACAGCGTCACAGGGCTTTGAAGAGTTGACATATGTGAAGCTGAAGCCTGTTTCCACCAGTTTAAGTAAACGAAACCTCTAGCATCCCAAAGGTTTGGGTGTTTCCACTGACCAGTAAATGAGAAGGATTTACAGCTCACCTTCCCTTGTCTAACAGCCAAACACTAGGGCTGTGTCTACATTGGCACCCCTTTCCGGAAAAGGGATGCTAATGAGACACTTCGGAATTGCAAATTCCGTGGGGGATTTAAATATCCCCTGCGGCATTTGCATTTACATGGCTGCCGCTTTTTTCCGGCTCGGGGTTCTTCCGGAAAAGGGTTTATTTTCCGGAAAATCGTGTCTAGACTGGCGCTTTTCTCCGGCATAACCCCGAGCCGGAAAAAAGCGGCAGCCATGTAAATGCAAATGCCGCGGGGGATATTTAAATCCCCCACGGAATTTGCAATTCCGAAGTGTCTCATTAGCATCCCTTTTCCGGAAAGGGATGCCAATGTAGACGTAGCCTAGGTGGTTACAAAGATGTAATTTCACTAGGGATGGTCCTGAAGGTAAAGCCTGAATCTAAACAGGCCTGCATTTTGGAGAAGTTTGGGTCTGAATCCAAACTTCATGGCTGAGCCCTGTCTGGAGAGGAACTGAAACCCAGCTCTGAATCTCCCCAAATCTGAACCTAACATTTACAACTCAGAACAAGGTTTAATGCAGGAGAAAAGATTGGTTTTGCAGATAACAATTGAGGGCCCAACTTCAAGGATAAGCCTCTAGACCGGGGTGGGCAATAATTTTTGCCCAGGGGCCACTTCAAAAAATTTTGAAGTAGCCCCGGGCCACCCTGGAAGGGGCGGGGCCTAAGCAGGAAGAGGTGGGGCTGCCCCACCCCCAGACCAAGATTGGTTTGAGGGTGGGGGAGCCCCTTTGCCCCCCCTTCCCACTAGGCACCCATACCCTGGAAGAGGCTTGGCACGCTCCCCCATCTCCAGGCCAATCAGGGCCTGGGGAGCGCGGGAAGCCTCCTCCGCTCTCCCCCTGGCCTGCGAGCAGCGCACAGCGCTTCAAAGCACCATGTGCTCCTGGCAGGGCGGGAGGAGGCTTCGCGCGCTCCCCCACCGCAGGCCAATTAAGGCTTGGGGCCAGGGGAGCAGTCGGGCCTCCACGGGCCGGATCCATCTGCTTGGCGGTCCAAATCCAGCCCGCAGAGGCCCTTTGGCCCACCCCTGCTCTAGACTGCCTTCTTCCAGCCTGGGGCTTCCCCCACTTGGGTTCTGGCGCCAGTTTGTTGGAGAAATCAAAATGTAAATGGACCCAGTTACTCAATCTGTGGTTTAGACACAATGGGTGGTGCGGACTTTTGGGAGAGGTAACCCATTTGCCTGAGTGCCAGGTTTGTGTGTGATAATGGGGCCTCTTAAAAATTAATAGACAGCAGGTTTAAAACAACGGAATTATTTCTTCACACAAGTACACTCAACTTGTGGAACTCCTTGCCAGAGGATGTTGTGAAGGCCAGGACTTTACCAGGGTTCAAAAAAGAGCTAGATACATTCATGGAGGATAATTCCATCAATGGCCAGGATGGGTAGGAATGGTGTCCCTAGCTTCTGTTTGTAAGAGGCTGGAAATGGATGACAAGAGAGGGATCATTGGGCTAGACAGACCTTTGGTCTGAACCAGTATGGCTGTTTCTGTGTTACACATTTGAGAGCAGCTGCCCTGCCTATATGAACCCAGAAACTATTTCCTGAGGCTGTGGATTCTAAAGGGGAGAACTGTGTGTATTTCTAACAATACATCTTAGGGGTGAGATACTGGACACCAGTCCCCAGCAAGGGTGGTCTCTTCATGAGACAAGGCTAGTACCCGTAATAGTCCTGTAACTAAATTCCTAATTTCGCTATATTCTACTTCTCTACATTTCCCCACGTAGCTTCAAGTGGGTGTTGGATTCTTCATTTTCTGTTGTGAACAACTCATGTCCCACTCCAGAGGAAGCTGCATTTCAAAGCAATTTGCAGGCCTCCTAGACAAAAGGCAGTAGTAGAGAAACATTCAGTTGTTATCATATCATGAGGCTGCTATTTTTAAAGCCCCTGTCTCAGTGTAGTTGGGTCATCCTTCCGTCAGTGGGAGATTCAATGGGTAGGAGAGAACCTATCATAAAACAGGCCCTATTCCCCATTTTTACTGGCTGCTTAGTTTCCTTTTCTAACCCATCCCCCAACATAGCTCAGGCTGCATTTTCATCAGCCTTTGGTGCAATGACTGAGTGGTTAAGGCAGGACTACAATCCTGCAGGTTTGCATTTGAGTCTCCCTTGCGCTCACACTGAAAAGGTCACCTCCAGGTCACCCAGCTGCAAAATGGAGACCCAGACCATCACGATAGGGCAGTCAAAGGTGGTGAGGCTGAAGCTGGCTACCTCTCCTGCTTTCCTCCACCACGCTTGGCTGAGACACAGACATGCCTTAACCACATCAGCCCAATGAGGGGGAACTCTGATTGGTATAAACCAGGGAAGTCCAGTGGATAGGAGCAGGAAATCAGAACTACTGGATTTTAGATTTATCTCTGCAGTGAGACCCTGGGCATAACCGCTCCTGTCCCTCGGCTTTCCCATCTGTAAAATGGGGAGAACAATGTTTTTATCCCTACGTGCAGCATGCCTTGCGAACAATAAATGAGAATGAAAATCCTTCCTGCTACAGATCAGCACACGACCCAAGAGCCGAACACGACTCCCAGACAATCCCCCTCCATCACCACAGCAAGGAGGCATTGTTCTAGCACAACAACAATGGTTCTGTTCAGATGTGGGGGGGGGGGGGGGGAGAGCTGTATCCTTGCTCCTCACAAATTGGCCCTTTTACAGGTCACGCTAAAGACACAGATGTGCAACAGGCAGCGGCTGCCAGGCACTGACGGGTCTTTGCAGCTGACTCTAAGCAGGACCAATTGGATCAGCCCTCTGAGAGGCCCTGCACCTTTGGGGGCCCCTATGTGATCATACACCATGACCCTAGGAGCCCAAGCCATCCTGCCCCAGGCTTCTGGGACACTCCCCTAGCCAGAGACCCCTCTCCAAATCAAGCTGAGTACATGGCACCATTCTGAGCAGTCAGAAGAGGCCATGTGGCCGGTGGGCAGGTTGCTTGGCAGCAGGGGACTGCTACGAAGGGGGCAGCTAGGGCTGCAGCCTTTTGCAAGGAAGGGCTTGATGGAGTTTCAGGGGCGTCTGCCCAGGCAGCAGGGAGCAAACAGACACCCCAGCAGTTCCCCTGCTCTGACGTCAATGAAAGGCTCCGACAGGTCCCCGACGTCAGCCAAGATGTATTGCAAGCAGATGGAAAGCCCTTGAAAAGTCTATTCCTCGCCGAAAAGGAACAATATACGGTGTCTCCTTCAGGCTGCCTGGTGCAGGGGGCCGTGGACTCGCCACGCAAAGGCCTCATGGCTCCGGCTGCCTTTTAGGGCCGAGCATTTCCACCAGAGCTGCTCCCACAGCAGGCGTGCCGCTGCAAAATCTGCTCCAGCCCGAGGCGAGCAGCAGAAGAGGTAGCCTGGGCTGCCAGGCCGGGGCTCCGCAAACCTGAGTGTAGAGGGCAAAGTTCTGCCTGGGGGTCCCGCAGGGGGTGGGTTAGAGTCTCCCTGCGCTGGCCCCGGTCACTGCAGCCGGCGGCAGAGAGCCGCTCCTGCTGGCGAGCCGGAAGGCTCCGCTCCCCAGGAGCCAGGCACGGGCAGATGCCGGGTTAGGCCGGGGGCGGGGGAGAAGCACACACAGAAGTGCAGCGCCTGGAAAGTTGGCAGCCGCGCCGGCCACCGCAGCTTGGGAACCCCCGCGGGCCTGGGAGCGCAAGCCCCGGGGCGGAGTCACTTCCAGCCTGGGGCCCCGGAGCCGAGCCGCGGAGGGAGGCAGGGGCTCCGCCGGAGCCAGAGCAGCGGTCCCCGCCCGGCCGCCTCCTCCGCCAGCCCGGCCCGGAGACCCAGCGCACCCGCGGGCCTCGCCTCCCCGGGGAGCTGCCGCGGCCGCAGCCCCGTGCGCTCCGCTCCGGGCTCCGCCGCTCTTACCTCGCTTCACCGCCGGCGCCGAGCGGGGCAGCCGGGCCGGGGGCTCCTCCGGTGCCCGTCCATGGGAGCGCCCCCCGCGGCCGGGTTTCCTCTCCCCCGGGGGCGCGGCGAGTCCAGCGGGCAGCTCAGGGACGGCGCCCCCCGGGCTTGGCTCCGCTCCGCCGCCGCTCCGCCTGCAGCCCAGCGCGCTCCGGCGCGGGTGTCAATGGCAGCCAGATCCCACTTCGCACAGGAAGGGCGAGCGGGCGAGGAGGGGGGGAGAAGAAACTTAGAGGCATGGCTGGATGCTGTCGGAAGTGCACGCTCATGTTTCCCTCCGGGGAAATCCAGGTGTTCTGCCCGGGCCGACAGCCCCATCTGCCGGCCGCCCACGTGGGCCTGCCCGCGGGTGCGTGGCTGGTTTGCAAAGCCGCCCGCGGGTCGGAACCGGCCGGGCCCGCCCGCTGCGTGCATGGGCTACAAGCGCAGACCATGAGCGAGCCCCTCAAGGGGGCCGGGGCTGGACTCGGGAAAGCCAAACTTGGAGACAGGGGCATTGTGCTGAGGCGCCTGTTGGAACGGAGGTGGCTGGCTCCAGCTGCTTGGAAAGCTGCCTCTCGGTGGCAGTTTTGCAGCTTTCCGAGTCCAGCATGGGGAAGGAGGGGTCTCACAGCTCGTGTGTGGCCAGGAGCCTCCGATGGAAGGTGTCATAAAGTGCCCGGCTAGGTAATAAGTCCACCACTTTATGCAGTCACCATTTTGCAGTCATCCACCCTGGCTTCAATCCTCTATCCAAAAGCATGGTGAAATGAAGGAGAATCTCCATTAGCAGAGCAGGGGCCTGGGAGATCGATCTAGGCCAGGGGTCTCCAAACTTTTCAGCCCGAGGGCCGCATTAACTATCAAACAGCAGTTCGGGGGCCGACTACACACTTGAGGTCCAAATAAAAAACAATCAAAACATGGATGTTGTTTTTAATTATTTATTTAATGTTATTTTATTCAGTTATTATTTAATAACACATTGATACACTACACATGAACACCTGTATTAGTGTGAATGGTGAAATTGTTTCCTGGATGCCAAAATAGCAGACATTTCTGGCTTTGCGAATCCGTTTCTCCCAGAAGGGGGGGGGGCTTTTCCCCCTGCTCTCCCCTTCCTCTGCACGCTGTCCTCCCCTCCTGCTTGCCACCGCTCACTCCTTCCCCCCCCCCCTGGGCGGAAGGGGTCACCTTTTTAAAGTTCCCGCCGGGGTTCACGTTCCCCCGCACGTCGCCGGGCGGGCGTTACCACCACCGCCCATCCTGCCCCCTGATTGGCCGGCTGCCCTGTCAGTCTGGGCGGGGGAACGCCGCCCGTGCTAACCCCCGCCCCCTGCGCCGTTTGCCGCCGCGCGGCCGCTTGTCAGCAGAGCGGCCCGCTTCTCCTGCCCCGGCGCGGCGTGAGTACACGCCGCACACCCCTGACAGGGCCCCCCCCCCCCCCGCGGCAAGAAGGGCCCGTTCGGCGGTGCCCCAGGGACGGTCTCCACGGGCCGGATGAGAGGGCCTCGCGGGCCGCATCCGGCCCGCGGGCCGTAGTTTGGAGACCCCTGATCTAGGCCATTAAGAAAAGGCTTCTGCGGGGAGTGGCAGGACCACCAGCAACACTTTAGCTTGAGACCCAGAATTATAAACTGGTAACTGAGTGGCAAGACCAAATGGCATTTGCCTAGGTTGGCCTAGTAACTGACAGTTGCGAATCTTGGCATGGAGTCATTTTGAAGGAAATGGGGTGCAGTGGGAAGGCAGGGTGGAGGAAGCACAGTAAGTGAAGAAAATTGCTTGTAGCCAGCCTTAGTCGTGGTATCCAACCTGTTCTGAAGCCACTATAGCGGCTACTGCTGTAGCAAACTAGCCACATTATTCTGGAAAATGTAGATAATTTTGTGAGCCAACTAGCCACACTCAACTGGACAAATAGCCACATGTGTTGGATACCAGGGGTCTAATGCTTATTTTGTATTTTCCTTTCCATGGAGTATTTTTGCTCATTCTTTTATGTTTAGTGTCTGCAGTGAGTTAACGGGTTGCATGCCAGAGCGAGGGTAGCAACGTACACTAAAAGAACTTTATATCTTTACATTAAGCTACACTGCTGTTAGGCCCATAGTAAACATCTATTCTTTGTTGGACTTGTCTGCTAATACCCCAGTGTTTGCATTAACCCGAATGAAAATTCCATTAGCCCCCCGCAGACCGCTCCCTTCCTTCGGCCAAAGCAGGCTGTAGGAAGGGGGGGCTCTACCGCAGGGATGGTGTGTCTCTAAAGCGTGACACCCTGGGCCTCCGTCTTGACAGGCCTTTTGATGATACAGTAATATCAAAGTTTCATCATAATCATGATTGGGACCTTGAAAGGGGGCCCTCAAGGAATTAATAGTCCTTTGGGTGATATAGTTTCTCCCCAGTCACGTGGCTACTGCTTTTACAACCACATTTTCTTATTCAAACACGTATTTTCCTCTCTATGTTTTTGCAAAAGCCCTCCACAAAAAAAGGGGGAAGGTGCCTATGCTCGGAGAGGAAAGAGTGAGACACAGAGGCTGTTTTTCCTCTATTAGTTACAGCCATTGTAGTCCTTGGCTTGATGGAGGGTGAACCATTCGTAGACAGGTATAATTTTCAAGTTGATGATTTCCAGGCTTTGAATAAGAACCTAGCAATTGCCATACAGGGATCCATCAAGTATAGTGTGTTGTCTGTGACAGTGGCCTAGAACCAGTTGTGGGATATTTACCCTCTTAAGAAAATGTTCCTTCCATCCCCTAGGAGTTAGAGCTTGGCTTATACATGGGGGCCTATATCTTTTGCAAAGCTCTTATTTATCTTTCTGATATTTACTATTATAATTCTGGATAGTCTTGTTATCTATACACAAGTCCAATCCTTTTTTTCGAATGCTACTTAACTGTTGGCCTCAGTGGTGATATGTGGCAATGAGTTCCACTGGCTAATTGTAGGGTGCATGAAAAAGTATTTCCTTTGAGCAATGTAAAATTGCTGCCTCTTGATTTCCTCAAAGGTCTCCTCTCATATATACGTTACATTTATATCCCACCTATTAGCCCCAAAGATCCAAGAGGTTTTTTTTTTTTTTTTTAAATAAAAGCACCAGTCATGTGGTCTTACAAGCTGTTTTGGATTCGAGTAGTTCCATAGAAGTCAATGGGTTTGCTTGTGTGAAAAAGTATTATTCCTAGGAGTAAAAGGTTCCAAGCTCTGTTCTACATGTATTTCAGAAACAATGAAAAATATTTAAAGAAACAATCAGGGTTGCCAAGTGTAAGAGTAAGAAAATTAAAATCTAAGGGCATTGGGAATCTTCAGTTGCCCACATAATAGTGCCCATCTTTTCTTAGTTCTGTGTTTTAACAGTGCCTAGCACAATGAGTCCCTGATCCAGACTGAGGGACCTGGCAACCTACCACAATGCAACATAAGTGAGACTAATAAATAACACGTTATTCTGATCAAAAACAAAGTAATGCGTATTTCATCATAGCACAACAAACTTTCATCCCCATTATGAATCTTTCCTATCTTGATTTCTATAACTGTTTTCTTTCTAGGAATACTGTTGAATGGGAAATATAAGATAACATATTCTTGTCACCTTTGGCCTGAGCGTTTAGCCAACTTTAGGGACCTCGCTGGGTTTTTCTGTTAGGAGGAAAGTTTGATCATATGTGTGTTTGTAAATTGACATTGGATGTTTTTGGCTGACTTAATTGCTATTTCTTTGAAGATGTACAATATACAGTACAGTAAAATTGTGGATATATTTTATATGAGCTTGTATTTGAAGTTAATATGGTATCAATATGTACATACAAAATGTTGCATTTTGAGATTGCTGATGAAGGAATGGTTTTTATTTTGGGTCAATGAGAGAGAAGGTTGTGGTATACGCGAATGTATGCATATGCAGTTCTAAGCCGGAATAACATGTTTCTATTTATCACTTAAGCCATGTTGGATTCTTGGTATCCTTAACTTTTCCTTTCCTTGTTTTTCAGAATTTTAGTTTTTCTAAGTGATGTGAGAGTAAAGACATTTCTGTTGCTTAGTGACCTTAACTGGTTCTTTAAACAAAGTTATTTTGATTTTGGAATTTCCCAGATTTTATTTTTTATTTTTAAGCATCTTTCATTTTTTTTCTTGTGTGTTGCCAAAGCTGAAGCTATCATTTAGAAATGTTAACTAAATGGAATAGAGGGGTCAGACGGTTAAATTAAAGAAGTGAGCAGAGCTGTCCGAGCTAATAAGGGCTGCCAACCTACCACGATAATCCCCTAGCAGCTTTGAAATTGGAATGAAATGACTCCGACAGTGAAAATGCCCTGTCCACAAGCAACTCACCACCCCAGTAGCTTTGCTTTGGTCTCTGAAAGACCTTGTTTTTAATAGGGGCCATCATCAAATATATTCTGGGTTTTTTCTTTTTCCTGACTGCTTCAGAGGCAGAAAGCCTTGTCTAATCTTCCAGCACCATTTCTAAGACATTTTCCTACTTCTGCCCTTGGAAACAGCCTCTTTCACCAGCTAGTATCCCAGTCTACCTTTGGCTCTATCTGCCTAACGAGGTAGATAGAGGGGTACAGAGTTAGAGTTTGTCTTCACTGTAGAGTTATCCTAGATACTCACGTGTTGCTGCTTACCTACCTCCTTGCCACATACCAGACCTTTTCACCAGTATTCTCTGTAAGCTGAGCACTCGGGCGGCCACCCAGCAGAGATTCAGGTGCTGCCCAGCTCACTGGCAGAGCATCCACAGCTGCCCATAGCATGTGTTTCTGTTGGTGGCACACATCTGCACATGCCTCAGTGCACATAACAAAATTTATCCCGCACATGGATGGAAAAAAAATAGAGGGAACATTGCTTCTTACCTACCTGCAGTGGTGCTTTCAACCCAGGTGCCTGGTCTAACTGGGGCTATAGACTTGAGCTTGGGTAATGCTTTCACTTCTGCTCCATTTTACAATGTGGATGCTGGTGGGAGAACTAGAGGTGCAGGAAATCCAAGCCTAGCGCCCAGGGTCCCAGCTGCTGGCCCCATGTGCTGGAGGCTCTACTGACAGCCCTATGCAACAGGTTCCCAGCTGCTGCCCTGCCGGCCCCGCACACTGGGTTACTGGCTGCATGCTGGGGTCCCAGTTGGGACCCCAGCCTGGACCCATGCCCAGGTCCTGGCTGCTGCCCCCACATGCCTGGACTTTGCTCCTGACCTCAGCTGGTGGACAAGAGTAAGGGGGCTTAGTAGTGCCACTTTTAAAAACTCTCCCATGCCACTGGATGCTGGCTAACGTGCAGATAGTCCTCTGGTGCCTTCCCACAATTCCCTGCGTATGCCTCGCAGGGCAGACAAGTTCTTGGAGAATTTCCTCGGCAGCAGAGAGAGGCATCGGGCATGCCCACCAACGTCCTAGCCCCCCACATGGGGAAGCGCATGGAGTGAGAACACAGGATCTTGGGTCGGACTGTGCTGTGGGGCCGCTCACCCGGCAGCCAGGCAGGGCTAATCCTGGAGCTGCTCAGTTGGGCGCTTGGAGACACTTGGAGGAGGAACATCAGTATGGTGCTTTGGGCCATTGCTGTGCGTTTGAAGAGAGACTTTCCCAGCATGGCAGAGTTGGGCTCTGGCAGTAGCAGAACCACAGCTAACCTCTCTCACCAAGCCTCTCTCTCCCGTGATTGCTGTGGCCACTTGTGGGCAGAGAGTCACTTCCAAGGGAGATCCCTTGCTGGTTTTATTCAGGGTCTGAGGGATGAACTGCTACCCCCATCGTTGAATTGGGATCTGGGGGAACGAGGAGATAAAATCTCATAGGAATAACTCAGAGGGGCAGCCAAATCAGATGGTGTCTGTGCCAAAGAATATAGGGACACACATCAGACATTGGGAAAGGTAACACCCATAAACCTGTAGGGGAACACTTTAAATTCCCTGGACTTTCAGTAACGGATTCAGAAGGAGCCACCCTTCTACAAAGGAATTTCAAAACCCTGATTACAAAGGGAGACAGCTGACCTGGAATTCATGTACAAATTCAATACAATCAATTTAGGACTGAAGAAGGATCTTAACTGGTTAACGCACTACAAAGGCAATTTCCCCTTTCATGATATCCGCATTTCCACATCAACTGCTGTGAATGAGCCACTTCCACCCTGATTAGCTCATTAGCTTCATTTACACAAGTACCCTCATTCTTTTGATGTCTATCTCCATATATACGTATATATATTCTCTGTAACTCCACTCCTATTCATCTGATGAAGTGGGTTTTACCCATGAAAGCTTATGCCCTAATAAATCTGTTGGTCTCTAAGGATGCATCTACACAGTAGTGCAAATTGCATAGCTTATTTTGAAATTTGGCGCTGTCTACACAGCACTTATTTTGAAATAAATTGCTATTCCGACATCTTCCTTATTCCTCGTGCAACGAAGTTTACAGGAAGCCAAAATAAGCCGCCCATTATTTCAAATGTATTTCGAAATAATGGGCATGCTGTTAAGATGCGAACAACACTATTTTGGGTTAACGTCCATTATCCCGAAATAGTGCCGCTGTGTAGACATACCCTAAGGTGCCACAGGATGCCTCGTTGTTTTCATAGAAACAGAGCAGTAGCAAAGCTGGTAGATCCTATAGAACAAATAACCATCTAGCAACTAGCAGTAGTCTCAGAAATCTGGGGTCTAACACACAAAGTGTGTGTGTTGTGTCATGGACACACTAAGTCAAAGCCCCGGAGTCCTTCCTTCCTCCTCCTTTGAGCCTGGCCTCAGGGCCAGCTTTGCAATTTACAAGGCTCCCAGAGAAGGTGGGTTTGGATGGTGAGTTCACTCCTTCCCGGAGGGGGACGGAGCAATAAAACAAGTCAAGGCTATTGAGGGCCCCAAGCCTGCACTTGTGCATTAGGTGGCTCCTGCTGTGTAGCCAAGTAGATTTTCCTAGGTTTGGGAGTTAAACTCAGAGAGGAGGGAGATAGGAACCTGATAAGATTATAGCACAGGAGGGCCCCAACTGAGCCAACGTGCATTTGAGTTTCACTAAATTTCAGAGGCTCCAATATGTTTTCAGATTAAAGCAGCTCCAAGCCGCTCCCCCACAAAGGCAGGTCAGTGCAGGAAGCGCTGTGCATGGAGAGAGGCTGCAGGCACCAGATTTGTTTGACTTTCTTGTTATTTTGCTTAAAAAAAACAACCCCACCACCACACCAAGAAAGGAAAGAGCTTTAATAAGCCCAGAAGATGTCACCATAGTAACAGAAATCAGAGCCACTCCAAGGATTCTGCCGCCTGGGAAGGAGATAAAATGTTTTCTATCGATCGCTGTCGGGAAAGTCACTGTTGATAAGCCATCCGAAGCGAAATGGGAGCAGACACAGGAAAACGGGAGCTCTTCAAATGACTCTCCAGATGCTCCCGCAATCTCCCCCGCTTTGCCGTTTGGGGCCAGAGGGAATCAAACGCTCCTATGTAGCAAGAAGATTTCCGGTTCTCCTGCTTTGCTGTCTGTGTTTCCGTGTCCCTGGGTGGGTGTTTGTGCGAGTGTTTTTGTCTCTCTTGGGGTGAGTTAGAGAGGAGATCTGTGGTGTGTGTGTGAGAGAGAGTGGGTGCCGATGCTGTATGGATGTCTATGCCAGGATATATATGCACGTGCCATAATTAATACACAGTAGAGAGCCCTGTATAAGTCTCCTGTTTAGCAGCTATTCAGCGTGAAAAAGCCATGTTAGGTGTTAGGACTGTCCTACATAAAGAGGCTGCAGGTGACTTTTCACTCCTGCTTCCCTCTGTTGTTATCAGGCATGTTACTGCTGTGTAGGAGGAGAGAGAGAACAGGATTGCTTGCTCACGGAGGCCATTTCTAACATTACCCCATTCAGACCTCCTTTTACCACTGTTTCAAAATGGGTAAGAATGAATCCAGCTGCGGGAGCCTGGCCTACACAACGTCTCCCACTGGGGCGAATAGCAGGCCGTGGGGGTGTGTGTGGGTGTGGGGCAGGCCAGCTGTGTGTGAGAGAGAGAGAGTGAGTTTGGGGAGGCTCAATCCAACTGTAGTTGTATCCTCAAACCCTTCCCTATGGCTAGTACTAACTGTCCCTCTCCATGCCAACTATGTCGGTAGAGAAATCAGGGATGGAATGGGGCACTGAGAGTGGCACAGCCTCTCAGCTATAGAGCTGATCAGTTTAGGTTAGATTTGAGGTACGTCAGTGGGACAGTCATTGCCCGTGTGGCCTTCAAAGATGTTGGTTTCCAGCAATGTTCCCTCTAATTTTTGTCCATCCATGTGCAGAATGCATTTTGTTATGTGCGCTGAGGCATGTGCGAATGTGCACCACAAGTAGACACATGCTGCTGGTTGTGGGCACTCTGCTAATCAACTGGGCTGTGTCTGAATCTCTCCTGGGTAGCCACCCAAGCGCACAGCTTACAGGGAACCCTGCTTGCCAGGCCTGCCATCTCGGTCTCTTTCCATTCCTCTTGGCTGCGATCACCCGTTTGCTCTCTCACTGTCACTTGTACTGGGCTCTTCTGCAGCAGTCATATGAATACTAATATTGACAGTCTCCTTCCCGTGGCGATGCTTGGGAAGGACGCTAGCTGCTTGGTGGCTGTTTTTCAGCGCTCTGCTTGGTGATGGGGTCTGGCCTGTGTGTCCTTTGAAGCAACAGAAAATCCTATTATCTGCTCATTCTTTTCTCAGCGTGAGCCTGCAGAGCATTCCCCAGGAATGGAGTGTGGTCTACAGCTCCAAGCCCCACACCGGCTCAGCTCCCGCTGAGATCTGAAGGTCCCAGGGTCAGCACAGAAGGGTAGCAGCCTCTCCCCTTTGCTATCCATATTCATGTAGCCGGAGTGAGAGCTGTGGGCAAGGGCAGGGGAGCAGACGGGGGTACAGACAAGGAGACAGGAGCAGAGCACAGTCGTTTCTTTAGCATGGGGGCACAGCGTTTGTAGGTGTCTGGGCTTTGTGCATTCTGGTCATCATTCTTCATCGGGGGCAGCCGCTGCCTGTGAAGACCCAAGGGAGCGTGGGTATGTGTGTGGGGCTGTAGATAACATGTCTTTAACCCCCTGAGCACTGCAGCGGAACACGCAGCAACGTGAGACACCTGAAATACATATAAGGCTGCAGACATCAGTGGAGCAGGGAAGGAGTTAACCCACGTTACAGTTTCTGGCATCTCTGCTGTTGGCAATTGGCAGCAATAAAACAGGGAGTGAGTTCAAGTCTGCAATGAAAGCAGCACTGGTAACAGAGGGGCTTCGGAAGGAGCGTGCTCCCAGGCATGATTTGCCGCCTTTGAGAGCTGGACAGATGCCACGGAGGCTGCTAGCTAGGGATTGTGTTAATGATGCAGGCACAGACCTCGTGGCCTGCGCTAAAGCCCTGGCTCACAGAAGCTAAAGCAGTTTGGCTTGCTCTTATACCAGGTGTTTTTCTCTGGCTGGCAGAATACGTGTCTGTCGCTGGCATGGCTCCATCACCAAGATCAACAAAGAGGTGCTTAGTGAGAGATTTAATTTGGCTTTTTAAACTGATAGACGGCTTTTACCTTAGTCATTTCCTTCTGAATGTTAACAGCGAAGCCCAGTGACAATGACTGGATTTCTGTAACTATAGGAACCTGATATTTGATCATTATTGACATGTGCCACTCACCAAAATACACTAGGGCTGCGTCTAGACTGGTAAGTTTTTCCGCAAAAGCACGTGCTTTTGCGCAAAAACTTGCCAGCTGTCTACACTGGCTGCTTGATTTTACGCAAAAGCACTGACGTTCTACTGTCCGAAATCAGTGCTTCTTGCGCAAATGCTTTGACGTTCCCATTTGGGCAAAAGCCCTTTTCCGGAAATGTTTTTGTGCAAGAGGGCCAGTGTAGACAGCTAAAAACTGTTTTGCGCAAAAAAGCCCCGATGGCGAAAATGGCGATGGAGGCTTTCTTGCGCAAAACCGCGTCTAGATTGGCACAGACGCTTTTACACAAAAAGTGCTTTTGTGGAAAAGCGTCCGTGCCAATCTAAATGCTCTTTTCCGCAAATGCTTTAAACGGAAAAGCGTTTCCATTAAAAGCATTTGCGGAAAATCATGCCAGTCTAGACGTAGCCTAGTTGTGTAAAGCAAGCCAGATTCGGTGACTAACTAGAAGAACCATTGGTTGGAGTTGGAAAGTAGATGCATAAGGAACTAAGCAGCTGATTCTATTTCTGTATTACTTGGATTATTAAAAACAAAAGGATTTTCTTCAATTATCCAATTGGATTAATGCCTTTTCTGCACTTGGCTCAGTGTGGACAGTGAAAAGGCCCTGGTCAGTGTTAGTTCTGCTTAGCGTCAGCTTCACTTCCTGGTTCTCAGGCACCATGCTTTGCAGCTTACAACAGTACTGTGTGTGGCATAGGGATGGTCGTCTTGGTGAAACACTGGTTTGGGACCCAGGAGTTCTAGGTCAGATTCCCAGCCCTGCCCCCAACCTCTCAGTGCAATGTTGGGAAACTTAATTTCTCTGTACCCCAATGAGGGAGAAATTCCTTTCTCGCACATTTGTTTATATTTTCTATTTAGGCAGTACACTATATCTCTTATCCCCCTAAGACAGTGGTCCCCAACATTTTGGGGCCACACACGTGCCACGTGCCCGGGGCAGGGACTGCCCATGCACCGTGCACCCCGTGCCCGGGGCCATCACTGCACATGTGACACGCACCCAGGGCAGGGGCCACCCATGCGCTGAGCGCCCAGGTGCAGGGCTGGCACTGATCACTAGGCGGGTGCACATAAATGCCTCGGCGAGCCCTAAGATCTCAGCTGGGGCCTTTAAATGTTATCTTCAAACAATGGTGTGTGCTGTTAGTTGTAGGCCAGTCCAGGAATCTCTTAGCGACACCAGAGGCTTTTTTTTGATCAACTACTAGACCAATAATTAAAAGGCCAGGTGTCCAGTTGCTCTCTGTGTGGCTGATTCATGTTTTTCTGTGCCAGGTTTTTTGGCGCAAATACAACAGGGATCAGGTTACAGACTGTGCCAAAACTAGAGAAGAAGCCAACACCCAAGGGCCTAACCAAACTTCTAAAATCCAAGATCAGAGCAGTGAAGGGTTGCAGGGGGGGGGGCGGGGGGGCGGGGGGGAGGGGAAGATACAATCTAGAGCTTCATTAACCCTTGTTTCACCCATTTTAAAAAAAGTTCCCACACAGTCCTGTACTCAGGAAAAGGAGTAGCCAGCACAAGCAGACAACAGGCAGAGAGAGGGGTTGTTCCTAGAGCCTTGTGTTTTTGTAAATGTGAAACAGCATGAAATAAAACAAAAAAACCACAACATTTAAAACTGTTCGGTGGTGGCATCTGTCCCACAGAGCCAGCCTCGGCAACCCCTGAGCATTGTGAGCTGGCTGGCACCACATGGCCACAGCACCGCTCTGGTGAGGGGGAAGGCCAAATATGACTTTGGCTCGGCCCTGCCACACCTTTGTCATCAATGTTTTACAATAGCCCCTACCAATGAGGCGCCCATCCTGAGGAGAGAACTCCCTCCAAGCTCTCCCACCCCTCAAGAGCAGAATCTTACTCTATGATAACATGAAATAACACAAAATTCCGCCCTCTCCCCCAATATTATAAAATAAAGAGCTCTAGTCATTTCCAACCAGCCACACCCACTGTGGTTGGTATCCCACAGTGGGCGGAGCATGGCCATGAACTACTGGTCCTGCCTGTGCAATTCTAGCCCTCTGAATTCTGCTAGGACTTTTTTATGTAACTAACCATTGCTGCAGGGAAGATGTGAGACAGGGCTGGATTGAGACAGGAGGTGCCTAGATACTCAGGTGATGAACAGTGCTAGATAAAACAAGTGTCCGTAATGGAGCGTGTCTGTAAAATTATTCCAGCTCTAGTGAAAATCTAGTCCACAAACTGTTGGAGCAAATGTCTGGGGCTATGCAGTGTAAGGCCGGACACAGAATATTCTGCCAGCATCTTGGGTAATTTTTTTCTGCCCCTCCTTTTCCTAATTTTGTTGGTGACCAAATTATTCCCGTGTATATAGAAACCTCCATGGGATGAAAATCCTGCCCTTCCATCTGATCTGACCCATTCATTATGGCCACCCTGGAGTGTTTATGACATCATAAAGGGTTCTATGATGATTGCTTCCAAAGTGTCACAGAATTCCATATCAAACACTTGAATTGGGGTGGTGGGAGCTAGTTAAGAATGAGAACACATCTGTTCCAGACAGAAGCTTTCTGGAGCCAGCAACCTGCAGAAAAGAGGAGGCAGTAAGGAAAAAATAGAGAGAGAGAGAGGAAACAAAATGTCCCAGAATTCCAGTGACAATATATTTGTAGGTTGGTGGATCCAGGATGCTATGTGCACCTGCCAGCGTGAGCTAATCTGTTTTTAAAGGTGACAACTAAAGAACAAATAAGGGTGTTATGACCCTTTCTGAAATATACAAAGGAAGACTGGAAGGTTTTTTAAATCTAACTGTTTGGGATTTTTGCCTTAGAAATTCAGGTCGCGTCAACCCCAGGAGGCTCTAGTGTGTTGGTGACTTCACAAATTCCAAGGATGTGAAACCACATTCACTGAGAGTGGAAACTGTTGAGTTTTTTTTCTAGCCTGTCTCTGGCTTGGGCTTTTGTATTGCCTATTTAGCTCAAACACACAACAAAAAAGCAGACGAGAAGACATTTCTGTTAAAGATACATATTCCCCTGACCCTTCAATTTAAGTCTGAGAAAATGGCCAATATCCACTTGAGACCCGCCCCTCGGAAGAGTTAAGGTGCAGTGCACCGGAGAAGCACCACCACTTTGCTACATATACAGCTTAAAGACCTGACCTGGGTCCCTCCCTCACCATGGTAGAAACACTGCTCCTACAGGGGATCCATGCAGTGTACCTCAGATGTTGCCTCTTCTATCCCCAGCATAGCACTGTTGACCTCCAGGCTCCAGGCGCTGGAGTGGGTTGATGATCACCTTACACTAATGTAATTTCCCAGCTAGCAGTCTTATTGTCCCTGGGGCTCCAAACCAGGAGTGGGGAACCTAAGATCCAGGGGCTGGATGTGGCCTCCAGCTTGCCTGGATCAAGCCCTCGGGGCTCTTCCCCCCCTCCCAGCATTGGGGAGTCTGTGCTGGCACTCCAGCCCCCCCAAGCTGTCTCCCAAGGGGGCTGGAGCACACAAAATCTACTAGGTTGTCCCCCCTCCCACCCCAGGCTCTGGTATGTGAGGGGAATGAGGAGAGTGCTTTCTCCTTTTTTGGTCAGGAGCCACATCAGTGAGGGTTTTTTTTTTCTTCTCACTTGTGTGTGGCTCCTGACTGATTTTTCTATAGGTCAGCGGCCCCTCTCCCAAAAAGGTTCCCCACCCCTGCAACTCACTGGTCCAAACCGAATTGAGCTTTAAGCCTTTATACCATCTACCACTCAGTTATGGACCAAAAGTAGATTCTGGGCTTTCTGTTGTCATTTACAACAGTGCAAAGTGAGTGTATAAGGCCACAAATCTAGGAAGAAATTTTCAAAGCCCCCAGAGCAGCGGTTCCCAAAGTTTTCCAGATGGGGACACATTTTGACAATTCAGGAAGACTTGGTCACCCAAGGCAATTCAAAAACGGGGGGAGGAGGGAGGGCAGAGCCACGGGGGGAGACACGTGGAGACTCTTTTGAAATGTAATGGCCACCCATATTTGGGTCCCGACCTATACGTTGGGAAACCCTGCTCCATACGATACTTTTTTCCCATTCACCCAGTTGATAAGAAATTGGTTGTTCCAGTCTTTAGGTGTCTTTGAGAATGACTGCCCTACTCCCTCTCAAAAGGCAAATTGAAAGATGCCATTATTATTATATTTTTTTTATTCTTACGATTTTAAGGGCAACCTTCAGATTTTGACCACCTTGAGGTTGGAAATATTTCAGTAGTGTTTGTGACAGGGTTTCCTGCCATGTGAACACCTACCAAGTGGGAACCGATGGTGTGCATGGGATCTCTCAATGTTCAGTGCTATCAGAAGGCTTGAGGATTTTTTTGGACTCTCTAATTTCAGATATTTTTGGTTTCCTTATCAGGCTGTCAGTGCATCATTTGCATCTGGAAGTTTGGAATTAGAACCTTGGTGTAGTTCCGGGCAGAGCTAGACCCTGAATTTAGTGCATACTGGTGGAGGGGTGGAGTTAGAAACTTGGTGTAGTTCAGTGGCAGATGGGCGGAGTTAGAACTCTGGTGTAGTTCAGTGACAGGGTGTCAGCCGACGGTCAGGGCAGTGAGTGGTGTGTGTGTGTGTGTGCTATACACCCGAGACTTCAACTGCTGAGACCGGGGTCCCTTGCAGCGGGCAACCTGGAGGAGGTTGACGGGCGCCCCAATAAGTTTACAGGGAGAGCTTATTACACCTCAGATTTTAGCTGCTAGAATCCGTGATTCCTTCGCAGCGGGCAGCCTGGGGGAGGCTGAGAGGTGCCCCAACGGACCTGTCACCTGGGAGTGACACAAATCCAAACGCCCAAGCTCTCCCTATACCTGTCCCTTATGACCGGCTGAAGTTCTTTTAAATTGTGCCTGGTTCTGTTACAGCAACTGAAGGAGTCAGGTTAAAACTTAAACAGTTACAGGTTTATTAAAGAAGCTTATAAATCATATGGTTACAATGGCTATTGCTCTATTTCTTAACTGCTAGCAAAATATAGATCTTAAAAATGGTTACAAAGAAGATAAAGATAGTAAAATAGAAATAATAGTACCAAGTAACAGCTTAATCTTTAAAGAGCTCTAAGTCTATGTGTACACTTAAGACAGAGGACCACATCCAGGTACAATTTTTACCCCCTTCTGTGTCTCTCGACTCCAGCGTGTCAGGCCAGGGCCGGTCCCTCAATTCCTAGGAAAGATGAAAATACAACGTGGGCGTCCCCATAGAACCTCGGGAGGTCACACACCTAACCCGACCAGCAGGTAGAGGGTAGATTGACACTCAAAGTGAGTGTGCTGCTGGACCCATCTTTATACCCATGGGGTCACGTATTTCTCTTTCTTATCTGTGATGCCAAATAGTGCTGGTCTGTCTTTTGTGAGACCAGTTCTTACAAGGGAGTTGTGAACTTAATTTACACTTGTAAGAGAGAGAACTACATTGGAAGTACTGGGCATTCTTTTCTCAGTGGGAAATTCCTCTCCCAGGGACTGTGTGTGATCGAATCAACATGGGTGCCAGTCCGGGCAGTTCTCGCAGCCTCGAGGCCAGCTTATTGCCTTAATCGCTCTCTCCTCCTCATATCTATGTTTTCAGCTTCTCAGGATCAGATGAGCCAGCATAGACTATGCTGATTTTATTGCTCCTTCTCTGCCCTGTATGCTTCAGGAACCTCAGAGAGGCAAATAAGATGGATGTGATGGGGGGGGGGGGATCTGTCTGGCTACACAGGGGGGTGGAGTTAGAACCTAGGAGTAGTTCAGTGGCAGGGGGCGGAGTTAGAGCTTTGATGTAGTTCAGTGGCAGTGTTACCCATGGGTTGATAAAGATTTTTTTGTGCCATTTGGGAGTACAAAAGTACCACCAGTGCTGCCATAATTCAGAAGTATTTTGTTAGTTCAGTGCAGAATATCCAGACAGAATGTTGGTTGTTTGTGTTAGAAATAGACAAAGCTCTGTGACAGGAGTGGAATTGGATGCAGTTTCTGTATTTAGATGAGGCCATAACCCCCACTCACTCCAAAGCCTTAGGAAAGTGGAAACATTCAGAAAGACGGTTCAGGTGTTACCCCAGCTGGTTTATTTATATATGGCTATATCCCCATCTGTGCTGAATTACCAATCCGTTGAGTTGATTTATTTGTATCCTTATTGCCTCATTCTCAATCAGCCTCGTTCTTGCTTTCCTTTATTTTTCCAATCCTTCCTTGTGGGCTGCTGTGTTAATCACCTGAGATGAGAGAAGCTGTCTGTTGTCATGGCAACTCCATCTCTGCTCTGTGCTTTGTGGTAAGTCACCTGCAGATGTTTGATTTGTGCTGGGTCCTCTTGGAGGCCGAAGTTCTAGGAAGTTTGTCTCTGTTAGAAAAGTTCAGTTGTTTAACTACATCTTTCCCCAACCATCAGCATAAGCTCCAGAGAGTTGTTAAAATGGGTCCAACCAAGAAAGGAACAAGGCCTTTGGCATGCCCTCGGTGCTCCCTGTGGGGATGTGGGGGTTAATAGCATCATTACTCTCATTTTATTTTAAAATGTGGATTTTGGACCCAGGAAAGTCAGGGGTTACGTCTGCAGCCAGGCAAAGTGCAGACAGACACTGCAAATCTCCTGCACACAGCTCTGCCAGTGCCCCTCAGTTGTGAGCTATAGCCTCCTTCCAGCTCTGCCTATATATATACCTCTCATTTCCAACCTACATCCCCCACCCTCAGAGCTCTGCCAATGCTCCTAAACCTCAACCTACAGCCCTCCTGCTAATGCCAGTCAAACCTACTCCATAGGCCATAGCTCCCCTGTTATTCCAGTCCTGGGCCTTTTTGTGGGGTGGGCAAATACCCTCTTGAGATTAGGCCGAATTTGGTAGAGCTCTCTAAAGCATCCTTCTCCCGGTACTGTTTTTCGTCCCACCAGTAACCTAAGAGAGGATCTTTCCCTGGATGAAAGATTAGCACCCGAGTCCATTATCCCACCTTGGCCTCTAACAAAGTAATTTGTAGTAGAAATGGCAGAAGTTGTATTTGCGTCCACATTCTGAACACCCCACGTTTGCTTTGGACCGGAGCTTAGAGCTTAAGGTCATGGCATGGAGGAGGCGCTGCTGCAAGGTTTTTCCTGGAATCTCGGGGGGACCCAGTATGTTAAGAAAGAAAGGTTGTGATTCTGAGCCGAGCCAGGGCATCCCCATCCAAGTTTACTGTGGAGGATAATGAGCCTTAATGAGCAGGCCACACTCATTGGTAATTGATCCCAGAGCCCCCTGTGCATAAGGAGAGGGGCAGATTAGGAGCCCAGGGAAAGAGCAGCCTCAGGCTCGGAGTGAGTGGATGAGGCAGACTGTGCCAGTGAACCCCGGGTGATGTGGGGGGTGCAGCCATCAGCTCAGCATCCCGCCAAGATCAAGTGCTGGGAAGAGCTGCCAGGGGAGAGATGAATTTCATTTAACCCTTTCATCAGCAAGTGCATGGATGTCAGTGCTGGAAGGGAAGCAGCATTTCCTGCATGGACTCCGGGGGCTTTCTATTCCACCCCGGTTGAGCCAAGTGCAGCATTGGAATAAGGCAGAAGGCAGGGAGAGGTTGCTTCATACCCACCCACCCCATGCACCTCCCTGTGTTCTGGGAGCCTAGGGGGGAATGCCAAGAGGTTATGGCAGCTACACCAGCTGGGAAAGGTCCTGCACTGGTGTATAGCCCAGTAGGCTGATCTGTGGCCTGTATGGCCCCTTGGTGCACCAGAGCAGCATAAAGAGGTCGTCAGGCCACAGAAAATTGGGCCTTGTCGCCTCCACCCCTGCTTTCTAGCTCAGCTCTGGGCTGCTGCTCTGACAGGTTAAAAATAAAGGCATGCGGCTCACACGACTACTGTAACTCCTCTTCCTTCCTGGCTCCCCAGCACCTGCCTCGCAGTGCAAGAGACGGATCAGATCCTGCCCTAAGGCCCCAGCTGGGGATCACCTCCCTACTGCACATGCTGTGACCCAGAGCCTGCCTGGACAGCCGGCGCCCCGTTGCACTGAGCCTGGGAAAAGCAGATGATCCCTGCTCCCCCTTCCCAAGAAAACCTATTCATGGCCCCTTCTGTACATTCACCATCTGATTTACCTTTGGGCAAAGGCTCGCGGGGGGAGGAGCTGAAGGAGGAGTTGAAAGTCCTGAGTTGCCACGAGTGTCTTCCCAAGCAGGCTGTGGCTCTTGCAGTCTCTCCAGCGTGGTGTCAACCCAGTAGCCACTGCAGCGCACTGTGGGGGAAGTGCAGCGCCGGTGGTAGAGGCGGTGTCTTTCCAGTGAAACATTACACTGAGATGGCGACTGTCCACAGCGGGGAGCTGGTCAGGGCAAGTTATAGCTCTTGCTGCACCATTTACAGAGAGCAGGGGTCCACTCCCAGCCTGTGGGCCAGTTCTTGTGAAGCCCAGATCTGATGTCCAAACCTGCGCATTACGGCTGAGCACTTAGGAACTTACTGCAATGCCCTGCGTTGGCAAGTTGCAACACCAGTGTTCCCTGGACGGCACAGCATGGTCTGGCCGCTTTGGGACGTGTGAAGTAGTGACAGTGCTATACATTTAAAAAAAAATCCATTCTGTTGTAAAAACTGAAGCAAATCGGAAAGCATCAGTCACTTTAGCACTAGCAGCAGAAGGCCAAGGTGGATTACAGCTTGTCATTTCCCCAGTGGGTCTAATACAAAAGAGCCCAGATCCTCAGGAAATATTGGCACTTGCAATGTTTACAATGCAAACTGTGGTACATAAGAATGTCTCACACTGCCACCTCCTGACAGAATTTGGAATACATCCCCCCCTCCCCCATGGTGTTCCTTTAGGGCAGGGCTACTCAACTTTGAAAGCCCCGAGTCCCACAATGATACCCACAACGCATACTGAGGGCCGCAACTTAAGTGTGGTTGTATATACATGCAAATATATATGCAAATATATGCAAATAGCTTCTTTTACACAAGGCCCCAGTGCTCCCGGCACTTCCTCCCTGAGGGCTAGAAATGCTGACACCCGGTACCCGTCTGTGCCAGCCAGTCCTGTCTGCTTGCATCTTTCAGTGCTCACCCTGCCTGGGAGACACCTCACTGTTGTGGAGCGTGTTCCCAGTGGAGGCCTTGTTCTAAGGATCCCAACTGCGGGCCATGTGTTGAGCCCCGTGTAAACCCAAACCGCACCACCAGCTGCAAACAAATGGACCGCATATTGACTAGTCCTGCTTTCAGGCATGTCTACACTAGGAAATTATTTTAAAATAACTAAATTCGGAACAATAACTCCCAAAATAACAAAATCAAAAAAGTGTGTCCCCGCTACGGGGGAGTCTTGAAATTAGTCCGAGGCAGGGTCCGTTATTGTGGACATGCTACCTTGACTTACAGCCCCAGGAAGCACTGGGGAGTAATTACTTCGAATGCCTCTGGGGGGTAGTTATTTCAAAATAGCAGCAGCGGAGCATCCACACTAATGCTATTTTGAAATAAACTATTTCAAAATTAGCATCATTCCCCGAGGAAAGCAGGAGTACAGATTTTGAAATAACCAACCTGTTATTTTGAAATAACGGGGTTGGTAGTGTGGATGCTCCGCTTGTTATTTCCAAAAGGGGGTATTTCAAAATAACTCCCTAGTGTAGACCAGGGCTTAGTGTATTGCTTCCATGAGCTGTTTCTCTGGCTCTGATTCCATTTGTTTTTGAATGCTAGGCAAAAATAGCAGAGGTGATGCCATTTCTACTGTCCAGTATTTATATTGGTTGAGTCCAACTTGCCTGGCAGGAAGCAGGCAGGGCTGGCCAACAAAGCATTTTTGCTTGGGCTACTCGAGGGCTACTTAACTTTGGAAGCCCTGGGGCCACAATGTTACCCACAGCACATGCCAAGGGCCACAACTTAAGTGTGGTTGCATGTACATGCAAATATATATGCAAATAGCTTCTTTCACACTGATGGGCATGAATACAAAGATTAAGGCAAGACTACACAACACACAAGCCCCATTTAAGTCAGTTCTGCTGTTATTAATAAAATGCAACATTTACCTGATTTCCACCCCTATGACAGCACTTTTAATGAGCAATGTCAGTCCAGGAATTTAACTACTAAAACACATATTAACCCAAACCACACAGTAAACCCAAACTGCACCGCAGGCCGCATGTGGCCCCCGGGCCACGTGTTGAGTAGCCCTGGGCTATTCTTTCCTGCCTAAGTTTATGGAGCTTAGATTTGCTTTTCATTGCTTGCAGTGGAGACACCTAGACCTTGTCCTCTCTTGTCTACTCTTGACAAGCAAGAACATTCATCATATGCAATACAGACTGCAGGGGTAGGTTGAACCTCTCTAGTCTGGCACCTTCTGGTCTGGAAACATCCATGGTCCCTCTCCCACATGATTTTAGTGTCTGGATGTCCACTTTTCATGGGTGTGGCCAAGTTTCTTGCAGTCCCATAAAGTTTTACTGCCACCAGTCCTGGCTCTCAGGGTTCTGTGCTGTTATTTAGCTCTAATTTACCCCTAAATGTCCTTTAACAACCCGGGAAGCAGTATAAGTGCTGGTCATGCTGCTAGACAATCTTGACCTGTGGTCCAGCAAATTCTCTGATTCGGAACCGGTCGGGTCATGAGGCTGCCGGACTAGAGAGGTTCAACCATATCACTGAGATTCCAGCTGGGAGGTGTGGCTGCTGATGCCTCACAAACGAAGCAATTCTTTGGAAAGGGGCTTGCAGTCGCCTGTGTAATTGGGCCTGATCCGGCTGCATGTGTGTCTTTTGCAGCTGCCCATCCAGGAAAGGGTGTGTGGGCGAAGTGCTTTATTCAGTCTCCCTTACACTCAGATAGGACCCTGCTGTGTATCCCAGGACAACTGTGAACCCCAGGCGGCAAAGCCATCCAATTCACCTCGCCCATCCTCAGCACCCTGTACTGCACAGGCAGCCCAGCCTGCACCATGATCAAACAGGGGACAAGTGTCAAGAGAGTAATGCTTTGCCCTTCTGTATTCCCTCCATCTAAGGGCCCAAGAGCACTTAAAATAATAATTAGCTAGGACTGCCCAGATCCTAGGGAAGGAGATACAAATGGGAAACTGAGGCAGAAGGAGAGATGTCACTTGCCCAAGGTCTTGTAGAGTCTCTTTAGTAGAGATCAGATTAGGGTCCAGGAGTACTGTCTCCATGGCCTGTCAGGCTACTCGTGTTTCTTTGAAAGGGGATATCCTTTCCTCTGCCCCCAGGGGCGTGTCTGGAACTGAAGAATCAGTGAAGAAATCTGTCCATAGATAACGTGCCGGTCACCCTAGCATCTTGATGCCAAGATGGTAATGGAGAAAAAAGCTTCAACTAGAGGGGCCATTTGTTAACATCAACATATTCTAGGGCCGGTTTTGTTCAACATTTTTAATAACAACCTGGATGAGGGGATGGATTGCACCCTCAGCAAGTTTGCGGATGATACTAAGCTGGGGGAAAGGTAGATACGCTGGACCGATTAGAGGATTGGGCCAAAAGAAATCTGATGAGGTTCAACAAGGACAAGTGTAGGGTCCTGCACTTGGGATGGAAGAATCCCAAACATTGTTACAGGCTGGGGACCGAATGGATAAGTAGCAGTTCTGCAGAAAAGGACCTGGGGATTACAGTGGATGAGAAGCTGGATATGAGTCAATAGTGTGCCCTTGTAGCCAAGAAGGCTAATGGAATATTAGGTTGCATTAGGAGGAGCATTGCCAGCAGATCTAAAGAAGTGATTATTCCCCTTTATTCGGCTCTGATGAGGCCATCCCTGGAGTATTGTGTCCAGTTCTGGGTCCCCCATTATAGAAAGGATGTGGACACATTGGAGAGGGTCCAGCGGAGGGCTACCAAAATGATTAGGGGGCTGGAGCGCATGACCTATGAGGAGAAACTGAGGGATTTGGGTTTGTTTAGTCTGCAGAAGAGAAGAGTGAGGGGGGATCTGATAGCAGTCTTCAGTTTCCTGAAGGGACGTTCTAAAGAGGATGGAGAAAGGCTGTTCACAGTCGTGACCGATGGCAGAACAAGGAGCAACAGTCTCAAGTTATAGTGGAAGAGGTCTAGGTTGGACATTAGGAAAAACTATTTCACTAGGAGGGTGGTGAAGTACTGGAAAGGGTTACCTAGGGAGGTGGTGGAATCTCCATCCCTAGAGGTTTTTAAGTCTCGGCTTGACAAAGCCCTGGCTTGGTTGATTTAGTTGGGATTGGTCCTGCCTTGGGCAGGGGACTGGACTTGATGACCTTCTGAGGTCTCTTCCAGCTCCATGATTCTATGATTTGCAGAGAGATTTCTTGCTGGATTAGCTCAAGCCATCTCCGACCTGTCCTCCAAGGGGAGGGTTAGCACTAACAGACCTGAGGGGAATAGTTTTTCCCAATTGTCAAAAGCAGCTTGTTGTACAGGTTGAGAGCTGCTGAGAAGCTGCCTCATCCCGGAACGGGTTGTCACCAGTGGGAATTGAACCTTGGATTTTAATGCCTGAGCTTGCACTATTGGAGCTAAAACACCTGCCTCTATCAGTCAAAGCTGCCACAAGCTCACTAACCTGTATATATGGCCCAGCCACCACTGGAGGGGGCCAGAGTGCCGTACAGAGTGGGTGTGGCATACAAGTCCACAAGTTCTATTTGTCCTACAAAATCCAGACTCTTCACCTTGTTTTGAGTGCCGTCTATTGGCTCCTAATCTATTAGGGTATGTCTACACGGCAACACTATTTCACAATAACTAGCGCTATTCCAAAATAACTTAGTCCGCGTCTACACAGCAGGCAGTTATTTCGAAATAGTGTCAAAATACTGTCAAGCGGGAGGACTTCTTACTCCGACTCCTGTAACCCTCATTGTACGAGGAATAAGGGAAGTTGGAGGAAGAGTGCTCTATTTTGAAATAAGTGCTGTGTAGATGCTCCCTGTTTTAAAATAAGATACGCAATTGACGTAGCCCAATTTGCGTAGCTTATTTCGAGTTAAGCCCTGCAGTGTAGCTGCGCCTTTGGGCTGTGTCTAGACTGGCAAGTTATTCTGGAAAATCAGCCGCTTTTCCGGAAAAACTTGCCAGCTGTCTACACTGGCCGCTTGAATTTCCGGAAAAGCACTGACGATCTAATGTAAAATCATCAGTGCTTTTCCGGAAAAACTATGCTGCTCCCATTTGGGCAAAAGTCTTTTTCCGGAAAACTGTTCCGGAAAAGGGCCAGTGTAGACAGCACAGTAGTGTTTTCTGCAAAAAAGCCCCGATCGCGAAAATGACGATCGGGGCTTTTTTGCGGAAAAGCGCATCTAGATTGGCCACGGACGCTTTTCCGCAAAAAGTGCTTTTCCAGAAAAGAGTCCTGCCAATCTAGATGCGCTTTTCCGAAAATGCTTTTAACGGAACACTTTGCCGTTAAAAGCATTTCCGGAAAATCATGCCAGTGTAGACGTAGCCTTAGTGAATAAACTACAACCACGCAGGCACCTTGTTTATGGAGCACTGTAGTAACAATATCTATCTCCCTGGTGCTGAGAGAAGCAGTCCCTGTTTGCATAGTGCTTTGCACATGTCCCATGTGATACATGGTCATTGCTGAGTGCGGGCCAGATCTAAATGTCCTAAACCATGGCTACATAGGTAAAGGCTCTCTGATTGCTAACAGTGACCAGGTTACTTGAATGAATGGAGACCTCTTTACATGAAGAGCCAGTAGAAGGTTTTTACTTCTAGCAGTCTTCAAGTATCTAAAAGGGTGTCACTAGGAGGAGGGAGAAAAATTGTTCTCCTTGGCCTCTGATGATAGGACAAGAAGCAATGGGCTTAAATTGCAGCAAGGGAGGTTTAAGTTGGACATTAGGAAAAACTTCTTAACTGTCAGGGTGGTTAAATTACTTAGGGAGGTTGCAAAATCTCCATCACTGGAGATATTTAAGAGCAGGTTGGATAGACATCTATCAGGGATGATCGACATGGTGCTTGGTCCTGCCATGAGAGCAGGGGACTGGGATCAATGATCTCTTAAGGTCCCTTGCAGTTCTAGTATTCTATGATACTTCTACTAGGCGACGATAAGATCACAACCACTCAGCCAGCTTATTACGCCATTGCCCCTGAAATTTGGTGGCTGCCAGTCCAGATGTAACAGCTCAGTTCCCTTGTTTAAACTGAGGTTTGTCCATTGAAAAGGGGGTTCATTTATGTATGTTAGATGTGATCACCATTTTGTTTGTTCATAACCACGAGAGTCCACCAAGTTGGAGAGGGCTCTTGTTCCTCCCAGAGGAGGAACAGGCAGGAAGGTTGGAAAGGGCGGGAAAGGAAAGGTGGGAGTTGGTAGGAGACAGGAATCCATATAAGGGCACTCTCACTCAGGGACTCTCCAGATTGCCTTTCAGAGGAAGCGGACACGTGGTAGCCGCCTCCCTGAGGCAAGCTGTCTTTCTCTCTCTCTGGAAGGGTGTGTTAGCTGTCAGCCTGAGCCAGCTGCTCATGAGTTGGAGCGGAACATCTCGGTGTTTGTTGTTTTATTGGGGCGCGCACACACACTCGTGGATTCATTCTAGGAATGTAAAATCCCGTTTAATCGGTTAACATTCTGTTTAATCAGTTAACTAACCGATTAAGCAGGATCCCGCCAGCCGGGGTTCGCTCCAGTCTTGCTGGGCTGGAGTGGCCCCCTACCCACGGCACGATGGACCCAGCCTTGCCAGGGCAGCCCCCAGCTCACGGGGCTGCCAGTTCCCATGGGGTTCCTGGCTGCTGGCCTGCCGATCCCAGCCTGTAGCATGGTGGGTTGTGGATGGTGGGGCTGCTCCCAGGCATGGGTTAACCAGGACCAGTAATCATCACCCAGTAAGGGTGATGCTTACTGAGGAACCATTCACATTCCTAACATATTCCAGTTAGGTAGGACTCATCCACGCATAGGGCGGCACAAAGGGAGACAGGGTGGGGGCTAGTTAGGGAATCCTGCACACATTCAGTATTGTCGCCAGCAGTCCATGACACTGACATCCATGAGGCAAGTAGATGGTTTCGTTCGTTTGTCCGTTTACCTACCTGTGTGTGTGATGTGTGATAGTTTCAGCTCTCCATTTTCATCTCCCTTCCTTTCCGTTCCTTGTCCATTACCTTCCCCCTAGTCAATAAAGGGATTTTGATTCAACCCCCGGTGTAGCATATTTTATTTACTAGGCCAGCTCTGAGAGAGGGCCTTAAAAGGAGGCCTGTAAAACACCTTGTCAGTCTCTTGGTCAGAGCCTTAGCTTCATCCTTTACATCCGTGGTGTCCAACTGGGCCTGAAGCAGTAGCCATGATAGTGGCGACTGCTATAGCGAACTAGCCACACTCAAATAGCCACATGTGCTTGGACACAATGGCTTTACACAGAATGGTTGGGAAGGTTGTTGCCCAAACGAGAAACGGTCACTGACATTTCCTTGTGGACCGGGGGGTACTGCCCTGCACGGGGAACTCTTGGGTACTGGCTAGTTAATTGCTGTTCATGTCTTTTCATTCTCAGTGCCCAGGGTCCTGCTGGCTTTTGTGAGCTGTCACTGGAGAGAGATGGGTCAGTGGGGGAAAAAGAGCCTCTATGAATCAGACAGCAGCTAACGCTCTTTAGCCGTTAATAAATGGAGCGGAGACTGCAGGGCACTCCAGAGAAGCCTGTGAGCTTTCAGACAGGACGGGGGGAGGTGATTATCAGATGGTGGGATGAAACTGGGTTTCATTTGTGTCCCCAGCCCTCCAGCTCACAGCGATGCAGACAGGAAAGAGTAGGACTGTCTGGCTTGCAAGACCAGGCAGAGATGTACAGCACTGCCGAGGAGATCTTAATCAGAGATCATTGTAAATTCTCCTCTCAAATGGACTGGAAAAAAGCTATTAAGCTAATATAACATCATGGAGGAAGGACGTTCTGTAGATGCAATCTCTGTGGAATCGCTGCTGTAATGAGGGGAAGAGGCTAGAGGTGACAGCTCTAGCAATAGAACATAGCAGCCAGTGCATTTTCGGGGGGGAGGGACGGGTGGTAGCATACTGTGAAGAGATGGAAGGATTGGGGGAAATAGCTCGGACTCTGGGGAAGGATCAGGGGAAATAGCTCGGACTCTGGGGAAGGGGCCATTCTCAGCTCAGCCACTGATTCACTGCATGACCCTGGGTAAGTCCCTTAACTTATTTTCCGGTCTCATTTTCTCCACCTCATCCAAGGTGTGTGTGATGTTGCATCCCCATATTCTTTATTGAAATGTGCTTATGAATAGGAATATGCCTAACTCAAATATGCTTTATGCAAAGTATGTCATGTAACCTATCATTGGAAAGATTGTAATCCACTGAAAGTGTATATGCTATTTGTATGCATCTATCATTTCTGTATCTGAAATTGACTGTAGATTTATTATCAATGTATTCATGTGGGGAAAAACTAATGATCTGGGGAGAATTGTCTTCTTGCAGATGTACTATGCGTCCATGTCACCAGACACCAGAATCCATCTTGAATTTTGTACTTTTCCACAGAGGTGGTGGGGGATCGAGCGAAGGCTTCTACCCTCAGGAAATATGCCTAGGAAAGTAAACAGTAATTATCGTCAGCTGACTTTCGAGACAGCCTCCCCACCCCGAGAAGATACATGAAAATAAAACAAAAGGGGTGAAGGAGAAATGCTAGACCCAGGTCAAGAAGAACATCTCTGTCCTGAGAAGAACTTCTTCTGAAATAAGAACTAGGGTGAGAATGTATTATTTGTAACAAGTTCTCTTAACGTATTAGGCTTAGCTGGAGCATTTTGTTTTATTTTGCTTAGTCACTTACTTTGATCTGTCTGCTATCACTTGCAACCACTTACATCCCATTTTTTATGCTTAATACAATCACTTTTGTTTATTAAAAAACCCAATATAAATAATTGTTAGTTGGGGGGATGGACAGCAGCTGTGCATCTCTTCCTCTCTCATTGATAAAGGGGACAAATAAGTGATGAGCTTGCTCTGTATAAACTTTATACAGAGTAAGACCGATTTATCTACAGTTGTGTTCCCAGGGGGAGTGTGCACCTGGATGCTGTGTCAAGACCCTGTGACTGAGTCTTCCCAGAGCGGAGATGCTCTTAGTGTCTGTGTCGCTCTGCTGTGGGCTGGGACTCCAACTCTATGCTAGCTCTGGGGAAGACCAGAGGTTCTAGCCGGAGGGCAGGTAGGCTGACTTAGTGGCATTTTTCAGCACCTCAAGGGACGGTCTCAAGGGGATCTCTGACTGAGCCTGTCACAGTGGGTTAGTTCTCTGCCATTTGTAACGCACTTGGAGAGACTCAGAGGGCCAGCACTGTTGGCTGAGCATTCTGTCAAGGGAGCCATTTGCCCAGACAGCAGTGGCTAGCATTCTCTCCAGCCTGTGCTAAAAGGATGCTGTCAGGCTGGAAGCTCTGTGGTTTCTGGTGCTGGCGAGGAGCCTGGAGAGGGTTTTATATTGCAGCTGGCAGCTTTCTGTGCAGTGTGTCTTCTACTGCTTTGCTAGTGGTCCTATGCAGCGCGCTTTGCCCTCCTTCCCTGCTGTCAGGGAGGGGGGAGAGCTGAGATGCACACTGTACCTCCCACCCTGATGTTAGAAGGGAGAATTTATTTGCAGCTCTACCCCTCGCCATCATATCCCAGATCTGGTTTACTCTCCCCCCACCCCCTTCCGGGGAGGCCTGCAGCTTGTAGCTCTGGGGAATGTGGAGTTCAGGGATCACAGTCCCCAATATCGCATTGCATGTCTTTCCCAGCTCCTGGTGCTCACTGACCCTTTGATCCCAGGATTGTCCAGCCAGTTTGTTGTGCCAGCCCCAGACATTCCTTAAAATCCAAACCTGAAGCTATTCTTCTCCCACCCACCCACTGATTTGCCCAGTCAATGGCGAAGCTGCTTGGGAGAAGGGTTGATTTAGGGACTGCTTGGGGTACCGGGATTGCGGTGAGGACACCAGGTTTAGGGGTGTTGTTAGCGGCACAAGGGAGCATAGAATGTTCGAAGTAACATGATCCAGGGATTCCATAGGTGGAGTCATTTGCCAGACCCCGCCTAGAATGTTCCGGACCTTTGTAGAATGTCGTGGAACCTTTCAGACGACATTTTCCTCACACATTCTAGAATGCTGTCAGCCAGGTCCTCGAGGCGGGGTGTCACCGATCATAAATCACACATGCAAATTGTGCACCCAAGTCATGAAACGGGCCACAAATAGAATAAAAAAATCAGGCATTCCAAAGTTTAACAAATGGGGGAAGAGGTACCATTTGGTCTGGCTCTAGGGCCGGTCCTGTTGGGGACTGTCAGGGAGGCAGGTTGGCTTCCCCCAGCCTGGTTACATGGCAGCTCCAGACTGTTCTAGGGAAACCAATTCCCTTCTGCCATGGCCTTCTTTGCTGGGCTGTCAAAGCCACCTAGGATCAGCCAAGTCCCCCTGCCCAAGGGTTGCTGGGAGCTCACTTGAGCTTAAGGGGTTACAGCCTGGAGCTGCCTGGCACAGGCAGAACAGGTGGCGTTTGTGTTCCAAATGCCCCTTGGGCTGAGCCGCCTTCCTGCCCCCAGGGCCGGCTTTAGGCCGATTCACCCGAATCAGGCCCTGTGCCTAAAAGGGTCTCGCGCCCTAAACCCGGAAGTGTGCTGGCGTGCTGGGTGCGCTGTGGGAGGGAGTGTCGGCCCCTGGGTTTGGCTGGAAGGCGAGACTCTGCCCTGTAGCTGGAGATTTAAAGGGGCTGCGACTTGTTTCTTTGTGTGCTGGTTTTTTTTTTGGTCAACAAAAAAGTCCCAGCTGCTGGGGCCCCGTCGAATTGGGCCCTGCACTTCCTAAAGCCGGCCCTGCCTGCCCCTTGCTTGCTAGTCACCTCCATTCATACAGATGGGGCTTAATGCCTGGGGGATGGGGAGCGGATGATGATTCAGCAGCGAGCCTGGGCCATAGAAAACCTGAGCACAATTCCCAGCTTCTTGTGTGACCATGGGCAAGTGTCCCTGGGTCTAGGCTCCCCGTTGGCCTCCCTTGCGCTGGGCTATGAGTCAATACAGGGCAGATTGTGAAGCCTTCAGCCATTAGAAGCCCCAACCCAGAGTAGGCCCCATTCTGCTAGGTGCTGTGCCAGCTCTAGTGCTGGCGGCCAGATAAGGTCCATAGGAGACAGACTGGTGCAATTCTACATCTTGCAAAGGAAAGAAGAACTTGTGTGCCAGCAGCGGGATCCTAGCCCCCCACTTAAAGAGTTTGAAATCGAATCCAATAACTCCTTTGGGGAGAAGTGGTCTCTTTGTTCTGTTTGTACAGCTCCTCGCACAATAGGCCCTGGCCCATAACTCCAGAGCTATGGCCTTCAGCAATACAAATAATCCAGCAGAAGCACTGCTGTGTCACGTAGATGAGAAAACGACATGGCGCTTTTGAGTGATCAACCATGAACACTAAACTTGGTTGATTAAAAATCTCCTTCCTCCCAATTACAAAGGGCAAATGAATCCCTAAAAGTCATGCCCATGTGATGAAGAAATGGGCTCCAATGATCAGGTCATTGATTTGCAGCAAGCAATTTCCAGTATTATCCATGGTGGGGAATAGGGATGTCAGAGTTTAATTGGTTAACTGATAAGCATCAGCGTATTGGTTTCCATTACGGTTAAAATCCCGCAGCCTAGCTGGCTCTCCGGGTGTGGGGCTAGTAGCCAGGAGCCAGTGCGTGCCAGCCTTGCTCCTGGGAAGCTGGCTGCCGCCCCGCCCTGCTGGCTCTAGGTCAGCAGAACTCACTTCAAGTGGTCAGGACATTGAATTGACAGAGAGATGGGGCCAAACTCAGATCTGGTATTAATGCAAACGCAGCTCTACCAAAAAGGAGTTGCACCCATTGACACTTGATCCACATTTGACTCATTGTCACAGTGGTGTTCCCAGAGCCCGTGATGACTATGGGCACAGAAGGTTAAAGCAGGAGCACTCTGTGTCAATGTTTATACTACTGGGCTACGTCTAGACTGGCATGATTTTCCGCAAATGCTTTTAACGGAAAAGTTTTCCGTTAAAAGCATTTTCGGAAAAGCGCATCTAGATTGGCAGGACGCTTTTCCGCAAAAGCACTTTTTGTGGAAAAGTGTCTGTAGCCAATCTAGACGCGCTTTTCCGCAAAAAAAGCCCCGATTGCCATTTTCGCGATCGGGGCTTTTTTGCGGAAAACAAATCTCTGCTGTCTACACTGGCCCTTTTGCGCAAAAGTTTTTCGGAAAAAGACTTTTGTCCGAACGGGAGCAGCATAGTATTTCCACAAAAACACTGACAATCTTACATGAGATCGTTAGTGCTTTTGCGGAAATTCAAGCGGCCAGTGGCAAGCTGGCAAGTTTTTCCAGAAAAGCGGCTGATTTTCCGGAAAAACTGGCCAGTCTAGACACAGCCCTGCAGAGCATAGAGGCCTCATCCTGAGAATAAGGGCACGTCTACACTGCACGGCTATTTTGGGATACCGGAAGTATCCTGAAATAGCTACCTCGTGTCTTAACAAGTTTCCTGTTATTTTGAAATATTTTTTGAAATAACAGGCATGCTATTTTGGCATCCTTATAGCCCCCGTTCCATGAGGGTTAAAGGATGTCTCAAAATAGTGCGTTATTTTGAAATTTGGCACCGTGTAGACAAATTGCGTATCTTATTTCGAGTTTAGGGTGCTGTGTAGGGGTCTCAAACAGCTGATAAGGTTCTCTATCTGGCTGTGCGTGGCATGGTCCTCACCTCATCCCCCATTTCTTTTCCTCACTACCACCATATCACAGTGGCTGCTCTTTTTTCAGCCCTATCCTCATTGATGCACACAGGAAAGGCCCAAACCCACTGTTTCCCTGGAGCCTTTGGGTTGGAAATCAGACTGTGCGTGTTAGCATCATTCTGGACAGTGTCTCCAAGGCAGTTCTCAGACAGCAACATGCAATTGCTTCACGACGGGACTGTCCCGTCCCTCTGGTTTGTCATTGACTACGCCCTGCAAGAGGCTGTCCCTCTTTCCCACAGAAGTGAATCGCCTGCAGGACAGCAACCCAGCTACCCCACAGCTTTCCTAGTGACTCAGGGCCTGAAACGTGCCCGTGGGAAATGGCAAAGCTGGAGCAGGAGAAGTGGCGGCTGTGATGTCCCGATTCAGTCGTGTGACCCAAGAGGAGCGGAGAAGGGTCGTGTGCGGTGAAAAGCCAGCGGGGAGAGCTGCTGTTGTACTGCCAAAGGGATCTGATGAGTCAGGGAGGTGCTTAAATTAGCTCTGCCACAGAGGAAGAGCAAGCAGCCAGGGTCAGAAATAGCAAGCCCCTCTCACCTCCTGGGGCATGAGTCTTTGCCAAGGGCAAGAAGCCCACACTGTGATGTGCATGCAAATGGCCGTGCACATCCCGTGCCCCATCCTCATACAGATGCATGTGGGCAGATGCGAGATCTAGATGGTGCTTGATCCAGCTGTGAGAGCAGGGACCAGACTCGATGATCTTTCGAGGTCCCTTCCAGTTCTAATGTTCTATGATTCTAAGATGTGGCAAAAATAGGACCCCATGGTCACCAGGGGTGTAGCTCCATCAGTGTCCCCCCGGCCCCACTATGCCTAATGCCCTGCAAACCACCACCACAGCCGGGCACCCCCCTCCCACAGCCCCACCACAGCTACCCAGCACTCCCCACAAAAACTCTCGCCCCTTAGTGCCCAGCCCAGCATCCTGCTCAGGGCCTCCAGAGACCCTCTCCCCCAACACTCACCTGCTCTGCTGAGAGGTGACCGTATCTTTCGAGCTCAGCCGCCAGTTCAGCCAGGACTAGTCCCAAGGTCGGGAATTACCCCAGGGCCTCGGCTGGGCTCCCTCAGAGCCCAGTGGCCCAGCTCCAGGGAGACAGGTGGGGGGAAGCAGAGGTTTCCTGGAGCCGGAGGTGCACTGGGATCCAGCCAGAAGGCACAGAGGAGTCGGCAGGTGAGGCCAGGAGGTGGAGAGGAGCCCTCAGCAGACCGGTGGGTAGGCCAAGAGCGAATGGGTGTGAGGGGAGCCAGCGGGCCGGAGGGGCACAGTACAAGCAGAGCACCCCAGGGACCCTTCTGAGCCTGGGCCCTGCTCCATGGTACCACAGGCGCCATTTTAAACCCAGCCCTGCTCGTCTTACCCGGGCCCAGGGTCATTACTCCCCACGTGCCTGGCCGGCAGATGAGCTCACAACGCTACCTATAGCAACCCCGCTCACACCATCCTGCCGGAGCCAGGGGGACAGGAGCTGGGTGGCTGGGTCTGGTCTGCAGCAGCTGAGGCTGCTCATTAGGCAGGCGGGTTTAATGAGTCATGGCTTGAGGCAGCGTTGATTAATGTTGGGAAATGAGATTCAGGCTGATGCAGGCAGCCCTAGAAGGAGGGGGATGGTAACAGGCTGGTGTCCTGGTGTGAGTAAGTGTATGTGGGGGCCCCAGCCCTGAGCTCCTGGGAGCTCAGTGCACCTCATGGGAGGGGTGGGGCAGGGTGGCAGGGAGGGATTCAGGACCAAGCCCAGCCATGGGGGGAATGGGACGGGAACTGTACACGGGTACCATCAAGACGCTTGATTCAAAGAGTGATGGCCACGTGCCGACTTGCCCTGCCTAAAGGCTTAAACCCTGAGAGCCAAACACGGCAGAACAGAGCCTAGACTGGGAGCTAACAAAGCGCGATGGGTCCAATCCGAAACTGGGCTCTGCCCTTCCGGCAAATCCCTGGCAGAGTTTGGACTGGGCCATTTTCAGCTCAGGACTCTCTCTGGCACGCACTGCGTAGATGCTCCACAGTCTGCAGGTTGGGCCCTAAGGCCGGTCACTCGGCGCTCCATGTGCTGCCAGAAGCGGGGATAGGGGACGCCAATCTTGGGGTAATGCTGCTGGTAGCCAGATCTAGGGGAAGTGGGTCTGGCAGGGTGAGCGCTGCACCGGTGAACTGTAGGCTCAAGCGACAATTTGAATGTTCCTGTGTGACCATATCCTGAAGGAAGGGAGAACCGGGTGAATGGGACCAGCAGGCTTCTTGTCGTCTGCACCGAAAGGGCTGGGTTTCCTGCCACTTGGGATCGAGTTTATGGAAATTCTCAAGTATTTCCTCCTTTGATGCCCCAGGTGAGGTCACGGTTGAGTACAGCTAGTGGCACTGAAACTAATTTTAGGGTGGGGTGCTGAGCGGCACCCCTCTCCAAAACCTTTTTGAACCTCTCACCGCCCAGGTGGGGTCACACTGAAAGTTGCCAACTCTCCCAGACTGGACAGACCTGGTGCCATTGCTGCTAATAGCATCTGGTCCGGGAGTAACCCAGACACCGTTGGAAGTGGCTGTGGGACCCTGGGCCGGCGCGGCAGCTCAGCCTGCAGGGCTAGTAGCCTGGACCCCACAGACAGTGGACTGCAAAGCCTGCGGGGACGATGGCCAGTAGGACCAAGGGTGCTAAAGCTGGCAGGGCCAGTGGGACACTGGAGGGGCAGCCTGGAGTTCAGGACATGTGGCTGGTAGAGCTGGTCGTGGGGCTGGCCTCTGGGTGCAGGGAAGCCAGGCGGAAAACCTGGGGGTGTTGCAGCACTTCCTGTACCTCTACTTCCCACACCTAGGGGTACGGTTGTCCTGGAGATCTGCCCTGCTGCAGGGCAGTAGCCAAAGCTGGGCAAACGTGCAGCATGTTCCTTTTCTTCTGGACCTTGCTGCTGGAAGTGAGACTGGTCGAGATGCCCGGCTCCCTTCAACCTCTCCCCACACCCGGTGAGAACAAGCCCTGGTTAGGAAATTCTTTAGACTCCCCCAACCTTAAAAACCCACAGGCTTCTGCTGTGTAAAAGAGCTGGGACTGTGGGGCTCTGGCATCCCATGAGCTAGTCCTGGGGCTGAAAGAGCCATCCTTGAGCAAAGACAGAATGGGTCTGACCGGAGCTTTCCTCGGCAGCCCTGACCCCTGCTAATGCTAAGGAGAAGCCGGAGATGCTCTGTCCAAGTCAGTGGAAGTGACAAAATTATTCTGCCTCCCCCTGCCAAAATCTACTTCTGACTCCCTCTCTGGACAGAGAACTGGCCCTTCCGAATCCCTTTGCACCACGTTGTAGTACTCGTTCCCAGCACCTAGTGGCAGTGTTTGCCAGGTTTTGAGGGCAGAGTATGCACAGCAGTAGAACCAGGGAAAAGGCCAAATGCACAGATTGCTTCAGGGAGTCAAGACAAGGGACAGTCCTATAGGTACAGCCAAGATACACCCCCAGCAGCGAGTCTCTGAGTCCAGGGAGACAGACAGACTCAGGCTACAGCGCTGAAAAAGCAGGGCAAACGTTAGTTCATTTGAGAGCAGTGATCAGCACCCCGCTAATGGCCTGTAGAATATATTTATTCAGTTCTGCTGTATAGACTGGGCAGGGAAGAGTCAAGCCACCTAAACAGGGCTTGTTGTTGTTGTTTTTGTTGGGAGAGTCACCAGGCAAGCCCAATGCACATGAAACTCTAGTATGAAAGAAGCACAAGCACTCTTCCTCCCTAGGCAAGACAACTGGCAGGACACAAGGTTTTCTCCTCTGGAATTGCTTAGAAGCCTGCAAAACGTTCATGTCCCAAAAAGTGCTCCAACCAATGAAAAACCCTCTCATATCACCCCAGATGGTCCCAGTCCATTAGCTGGGGCACTGAGCCTTCCCGCAGCCATTTCTTCTAGGAATCAGAATCCTTCACCAATGACCCTTCCTAGATTTGCTGTTGAGCTTCTGAGAGCTACCTGAGAGCTTCTGGGTGTCAGCTGTCATGTGATGAAGTGTCGCACTACGTCAGAGGCAACAGGGATCAAGTTGTCAAGTATCAGAGGGGTAGCCGTGTTAGTCTGAATCTGCAAAAGCGACGAGGAGTCCTGTGGCACCTTATAGACTAACTGAAGTGTAGGAGCATAAGCTTTCGTGGGCAAAGACCCACTTGTCAGATGCATGCATGTTGTATACTGACAGATACACAAACATTTTCCACTACATGCATCTGACGAAGTGGGTCTTTGCCCACGGAGGGATCAAGTTAGAGCTTATCAACTGCCTGTATGCTGCATGAAGGATCATTTCACACAGTAGGGTTATAGATGGATCTAGAACAGCCCTGTTCTGGACACCTCAGAACATGATGGGAGGTGACCTGTCACAGTCTCTAATCAGAGATACACACAAGATACTGACAGATACACAAACGTATATTGTATGCACGCTAGTGTCAATCAAAACTGCTGAGTTATTTTTTTTTCTGATGAAAAGTGGCCTTTTCCCTGAAAGAACCACTGACAGAGTGTTTACCATTTTGAATCTTTTCAGTTTGATTCTTGGTTGAAAATCCAGAACATTTCTATGATGATTTTTCATCTCTTATCTATTTTTTACAGTATTATTTTCTGATACGCACTAATAATAATATATTATATATCAGGGAATCATATAATTCATATAATAGAAATGTTATATAATATATTAGAATAATAATGTATATCTCATAATAAAATGCCTCTAAGTTGCTGTTGTATGTGGAGGAGTTATACATACCTGTTATAGCTATTATTATATTCAGACAGTGTAGCTATATACATGCTATATAATAACTTGTGGAACTCATTGCCCTGGGATGTTGTGATGACCAAAACGACAACTGGGCTCAGAAAAGAACTATATAAGCTCATGGAGGCTAGATCCATCTATGGCTATTAGTCAGGGTGGTCAGCGATGCAACCCCAAGCCATGTGTGACTGCCAGTAGCCAGGAGGGGAAGATGGGTTGGATCTCCCCAACTGCCCTGTTCTGTACTCGCCCCTGAAGCTATCTTACTGGCCACTGTCAAAGACAGGATATGAGGCTAGATGGACCCATAGGCTGCGTCTAGACTGTCACTCTCTTGCGCATATACTTTTAACGCAAGAGTTCTTGCATTAAAGCAAGAGAGCATCTACACTGGCATGTGCCTTTGTGCAAAAACTGCTTTTGCGCAAGAGCATCCCATGTCAGTGTAGATGCTATCTTGCACAAGAAAGCTCCGGCGGCCATTTTCGCCATCGGGACTTTCTTCCGCAAAAAATTCCTGTCCCTGTCTACACTGGCCTCTTGCACAAGAACACTGGTGCAAGAGGGCTTTTTCCCGAGCAGGAGCGTCAGAGTTCTTGTGCAAGAACATTGATGATCATACATTAGATCGTCAGTGTTCTTGTGCAAGAACTCACGGCCAGTTTAGACAGCTGGCAAGATTTTGCGCAAAAGCACCTGCTTTTGTGCAAAATCTGGCCAATGTAGACACAGCCATAGGGTGGCTCCTATGTTCTTAATATATTTGTATGTACTTAGATGTATAAGGATTGTATAGAACAAGGATGTTATTCTATGTATATATTTTCATATACATTGCATTTATAAGGTAGGAAGGACTCTGGGAACATGAGGTGCCTATCAATTATTGTGCTTTTTCCATGCAGTCTAATGACACTTACAAGGTGTATGCATGCCCTAGACAGGGTGGAGAGTGTCCTGGCTGACTGTTAGGTGCCTGTTCTACCAGGAGTAGGGGTTTGTCATTTCGGAAAGCAATGGGAAACATCCGCTTGGCACATTATGTGATTGTAACCAGAAGGGCTGGTCCCCGGTTCAGATAGTCTTACCCCACAATATGACTGCGTACACTGTGCACAGAGCGCATTTGCAAACTACCTGTTGTCATTTTCCATTCAAACGGAACTTCAGTTCCTGAACAAAATGTTCATCAATTAACACAAGTGCTGCTCAGCGAGGAGCGAACCTCAGAAGCTGAGACACCTCTGTCCTTTCCAGCTGCGCGACAAGAGGCAGTGCCCAGGGCTGGCCCACAACATTTTGGTACCTGAGGCGGGAGCTCAAATGATGCCCCCATGCCACCTTTTCTCCTGCCTGCCTGTGATGTCTCTTGTGCCCTCCTTCCTCCCGCACAGCACTTCACCATCTCTGTGCATCTAGAGCAGAGAGAATACATAGGCACGAGCAGCAGACACAATTTTCTACACTCTGGGTCCTAGTGGTGCCCCCCGCATAGTCTGGCACCTGAGGCGGCCGCCTCAGTTCGCCTCATGGTAAGGCCAGCCCTGGCAGTGCCTTCCAGACAACTTTATACACCCTGCCTACATATCATTGCCTCCTGGCTAGGTAGGGAGCCAACTCAATCAAAACATTGCTGCTGTTCTGAGAAGTCCAGGACTCTAGGAGCTGCTGGGTAAATCAGTAACAACTCAGCATGCTTGGGAGTAGAGTGTGCATGGCTCAGATGAAAGAGCCTGCCAAGGCAGGAGAATGTACCCGGTGAACTCCTGTACCCGCTGTACTTAGCGTCCCCTGAACTCAATGCACCTGCAGCTGGCAGTGGGTGAATTCCTCAGGGTCAAGAGCATGTCACCGGGTTCTGTGCTGCAGCCTGGAATGCTACGAGGCAGCCAAGGGTCTTTGCATCATGGAGCCCTGGTTCTTAAGGGACTGCATGGAGGGGGAGGCGGGGTTTAATGGGCCCTTATGGAAATGAGCCCGGCAGTCAATATTGGCAGATATGGTGAGGCTGTTTTCCTTCCCTGCTAACAGACATTTGCAGAGAGATTCTGTTAGCACCTCCCAACTCCCACTTTTACTGATCCATGTGCAGATTTATATTTGCTCAGTGTTTGAGCACCAGGGTCCAAGCATAGCTTTTTCAGGCCCAGTACAAACTTGTAACAGAGGCCTCTTCCCACATGCACCACAATTTGCGGCCTGGGCCAGGCCCACCAAGGCCTTCTGGGCCCAGTAAAGTAGACCTTTTTACCTCTTCCCTTGCGGGGGCCCTCTTGAGCGCTATCCCTTGGGCTCCAAAGACAGCCTTTCCCTGTGTTACCATTCTGCCATGTAGGTCGGGGTCAGGTTCAGACATCTAGGGGGTTCCTCTTGAAATCAACACCCCACTGCTGACTTGAGCCATGTTCCAGGAACCCGGGGGAAAAAATGAAACACCTTCCCTCGGCATCCTTATCAGGCAGCGCTGCCTCCCTCATCCGCACTGAGTCTTGTGTATGAAAGAAAGAAAGACTCTGTGGGGACAGAGCACCGACTTGGGCAAACACAGCAACAAGCTACATCTAAATGGATAAGCAGCATCCCCACTCCACAGTCTCTGCAATTCAGTCCCAATAACTCTGTCCAAAAAGCAAACATGCCTTTAACACGTCACCTCCCACTCAGCTACACACTCCACTCAAAGCTTGGTGTCGGGGGGCAGTGTGGTCCCAGAGTCTGAGAGTGCACCCAGGCAAGTTGGTCTCTAGTCCCCAGGGAAGGCTATAATTTTTGATGGGGGGGGGGGCACTCCCAGAATTTGGTAAGTGGTCAAGAGCTGCACTCTTCCATGATATGAATGGAGGAGGTACAGGCTGTGGGATGAGGGTTGGGTGCAGGAGGGAGCTGCGAGATTGTGTTGGGGGGCGGAGGCAGCAAGCGAAGCTCTGAGGTACATGAGGGGCCCGGACTGGGCCTGGTGGTTTGGTGTGCCGGACACAGCCCACAGGCCACATTTTGCCTGCCCTCAGGGCTGGCCTTACCATGAGGTGAACTGAGGCAGCCGCCTCAGGTGCCAGACTGTGGGGGGCGGTACTAGGACCCAGAGTGTAGAACATTGTGTCTGCTGCTGGTGCACATGGCTGGACTAAGGGGTGGGCGAGTTGGGCAGCTGCCCGGGGCGCCAACCGATGGGGGGCACCTGATGGCAGCTGTAAGGGGCACGCGGTGTCCTGTATAGCTGCCATCAGGCGCCGTGCGCTCAGCTCTCGCACCGCTGGCCCGCCCGCATCCCCGCGGCACCGGCCAGCAGCGCCCTTCCCCCCACGGCCGCAGGGCCCTGCACGGCCAGGCACTGCATGCCAGCAGCAGTGGCCAGGCCGGGCCAGGCAGCGCATGCGCCATGTGCCCTGGGGGCGGGTCCCAGGCTGCGTGCCAGCAGCTGGGCGGGGCAGCGCATGCGCCGTGCGCCCTGGGGGCGGGTCCCAGGCTGCGTGCCAGCGGCTGGGCGGGGCAGCGCATGCGCCATGCGCACCGGGGCGGGCCCATGCTCCTGGTGCAGGCGGGCCCACGCATGTGTCGTGCGTCCAGTGGCGGCGCCGTAAGCCCGGGTCCAGAGCGTCAAAATGGCTTGGGCCAGCCCTGCTGGTGCATATGTCTTCTCTCTGCTCTAGATGCCCAAAGATGGTGGAGTGCTGTGCTGGAGGAAAGAGGGCACAAGAGACATAACAGGCATTTGAGCTCCCCATGTCAGGTGCCAAAATGTTGTGGGCCGGCCTTGCCTGCCCTTCTAGGAGAAGAGCTGCCTGGCGTGCTCCTCCCTAGCTAACCTGGCTATCATGTTTTTAGCTTTACTGGGGCTGCACAGGGGGGCCCTCACCAGAGCTCCCTCAGCTCTGTTGCTTCCCTCTGTGGGTTTGGCAAAGCTATCCCGTGGCCCTCTGTCATCAGGGAGTTGCCTTGGCAACTCGACAACAGCAAGGACCACTGAGGCGAGTCCCCACCTCAAAGTAGGATCCCGGGTTCCCCCTCAGCTCAGACCCACTCTCCCACCAATCTCGGCTTCAGGTACAGTTTGGGTGAGTTGTAGTGTTCCAAAATTTGTGTGTGACAGGGTGAGTGTACACACTGCAGTAACACCCCCTCCCGGCGGCTGGCCTGTGGCAGCTGACTCGAGCTCACGGGGCTTGGGTGGTGGGGCTAGCATGTTGCAATGTAAACATTCGGGTTCAGGTTGGCACCTGGGGTCTAGGATCCTGTGAGGGGGAAGAGTCCCAGAGGATTCTCAGTCTGAGACCAGCATCTACACTTAGAGCCTGAATCAGCTGACATGGGCAGGCTGCCGGCAGTTAATGTGTAGCCATTCCCAGAGAGACCTGAAGGTAAGGCCTTGCTTTGTCCATCCATCCCTCCATCCTCGTCTTTTCCCTATATCTTCTTTTGGCTATAGGAGGAAACCTATAGATGCATGATGTCCAACCAGTGCTGATGCAATAGCCACGGTAGTGGCTACTGCTATAGTGAACTAGCCACATTATTCTGAAAATGTAAATAACTTGTGAGCCAACTAGCCACACTCAGTCGGCCAAATAGTCACACATGGCTTGTGGCTAGCATGTTGGACACCGTGGCACTAGATGGACCATGCCGCTCTTGTGTGGCAGGTCCAACATTCGAGAGACCTTTGCAAAAATCAGTGGATGCTGTCTCCTTCCTAATCAGCCTCCGTGTCCTGCCGAGTCAGTCAGTGACACTGAGGTTTCCAGGAGTGGAAGCGAATGGCGGCATCATGAATGCAACGATAAAGGGAAAAGATGTGTTCCCTCATCTTAGCTTGGTGATCAGCAAGGGGCTGAAAAGTGTGTGTGTGTGTGGGGGGGATTAGTCATGCTCCACCTGTAAACCAGAGAAGCTGGGTATTTCTGCTCAAATGACCAGCAGTGAAAGTGCTAAGAGTGTTGATACGCAGTGTTATCATTATGTTCCAGAGTCAACAACCCCCATTGCAACAACGGGGCAGAGCATGTGTCTCTCCGGTCTCAGGCTGTCTCTTTTCAGCCTCCTCACTGCCCTGGCCTGCATCTAGAAGGCTACATTCACAAGTTCAGAAAGTCTATGGGAACTGACAGGGCCTGGGGAGAAATGACAGGTGGAAACAATGTGCATCAGCCTGGTCTTAAGGGAGGGGTTTTGGAGAAGAGGGATGGTAGCAGCCCTGGAGCAGGTGGTCTCGTCTATTGCAAAGCAGCTCTCTCCCCAAGCGCAGCAGGGTAGGCTAAGGATGCAGCAACGGAGCCTGCTCATGTAACATGAAATAAAAGCCAGCAATGAGCGAGAAAGGGCAGAAAAAAGAAGCAGGACAAACCGCAGGTCAGCCTGGGAAGCTCATACCCACCACGCCATCTGGGCAGCTCACATGCTGTCATGGAGCTCAACTCAGCATCCTTCGGAGATAATTTGCCCCTAGGCAGAGGAGCTGAAATAGAGTCCAGCCCGGCAGGCATCAATCAGATGCTTCCAGTGTTATCACAGGCATTCAGCAGAGCTTTGCTGATTGCCACCAGCTGAAAACCAGGCTGCAGCTGGGCAGTTTCTGAAGGCCCCATTCAGCCCTACATCTCTGTGATTCTAGGCGACTTGACAGATGGTGACATAGCGAGTGCGTGGCAGACTAGGGACTTGAGTGCAGCCTGCCACAAAACCACACCAGTGCTTTTCCCAGCTCAGCATATGGGCTCGCCTGGAAAAAGCACATTACACCCTCCTCCCATTCAAAGATATCTATTGGGAGGGGAAACAAAGATAACTCCCTCCCACCTCCCGAGTGTTCTTTAACCAGATGAGGGCCTGCAGGTGGTTCGGGAAAGATGGCTCAATGCTGACTCCAGATATAGTAAAACCCAGTGGCAGGCCCGCTCTGCACGTCACATTTCTTTATTTCATTTCAGACCGATTCTGCCATTTACAGATATTAGCCCTTCTAAAAATAGCCCCGAAACCTCATCTGAGCATTGGCTGAGGACGTTAATCGTTCCCCCAGCAGCGTTCAGCTTTTGCTTTTCTGAGCTCAGCACTGGCTTCATTGATGTCTAATGAGCCCCGCAATAGCACGGCGGAGCTATTTACGGCTCTGTGTATGAGCACAGTGCAAAACGGTCTTTTCCCAGTGTGGGCCTCACTAAAGCCAAGTTAATGTAGGGCTGCACATATGGCGATGCCACACTCTGCCAACCATACGATGGTGTTGAGAGGAAAGGACAGCTCTGGGACAAACTAGACTTTTAGTTGCCACAGACCTGGGATGAGTGAATCTCTCAAGGCTTCAAGTTTTCCCCCGTGTAAAATGGGAATAAGGTTTTTTTGCCTATTTGGATTGTAAGTTCTTTGGGGCAGAGACTCTTAACTCATGGACCGCACCCAGTGCAAGAGGGTCCTGATCTCTGGTGGATTTCTCTCCGTGCTACAACACCTATACATTTTCCATGGGGGTCTTTTATCCTGAAGGATCCCAAAGCCCTTGCAAATTGTCTCTGACGCTCACTCCCTCGCCGGTGAAATGCAGCCACTTCTGGGGTGGAACACAACAACGGTTTAGCCCAAGAGATGCTACATACCAGGAGGATTTAGGAGAGGAAGTGAAGACACCACGTTCCATTAAGAGAACAATTTCAGGGATCAGGGACAGGGCTGTTCTTAGGATTGATGGGGCTCTAAGCAGTATCATTAAACTGGTGTCCCTATACCCGATGGCAACCCGGGTGGGTGACAGTTTTTAGAGATGTGATTTTATAATATTCAGCAACACACTAATGAAATATTTTAAAGCAAATTTTAAACTCAGGTCCTGTCGACTAACTCAGTAAATTCAGACAGGATGTATCCGGGATTGACAAATGCTTGTTAAATGGCATCCTTGCTACTTGAATGACTCTTTCACCGCTTCAGTGTTCTGCTAAGAGGTCTGGCAGGCTTTGTCACTTTTAAGTTATCTAGTTCCCCTTGGGAGGAAGCAGAGCCACAGAACAGGGAGAGGAAGATGTGGGTGGACATTAAAACCCAGCAGTGCCCCAAATTTTCAGATGCCCTATGCAACTGAGTATTCTGCGTATGGGTAAGGATGGCTCTGAGCACAGTGTAGGTAGGAACTCAGGCCTTATTGCAGGGATTAGAGTCTAGGTTCAAATGGTTTCTGTTGGTGGCTGAGTGACTAAAATAGCCTCACATAACCATGCCTGGCTGGCCAGGGAGGACAAAGGCCTTTCCATGCCTGCCGACCCAAATGGGAAGGCACCCAGCAAGTCCTAACGTGGGAATAAACCTAGCCACCGCATCTTCCGTGCAGCCTCCGCACCAAACAAAGCAGGGGGCTAGTTATGCTCAGTGTTAAACATTCACACCCGGGGTGGGGAACTTTTTTGGGTCAGGGGCCACTGACCCACAGAAAAATCAGTTGGGGGGCCATACAAGAGAGAAGCACAACCCCCCCCAACAACCCAGACTGAGAAGGAGAAAGACATTCCCGACATTTCCCTCACACAAGAGCCCGGGGAGCCCAGGCTAGTAGATGTTGTGGCTGTGGTGTGGCAGGAGGCTGGAGCACCAGTACAGGCTCCTCAGTGCTGCGGGGCTCTGATCCTTGGGCGCTGGATCCAAACACGCTAGGGGCCACATCTGGCCTCTGGGTCTGAGGCTCCCCACCCCGAATTTAACCTTCCTTCCAGCCTGAATTGGTCTGGATTGCCTTGGAACATGTGTGCCAAAGGCATTGCTTGTGATTTCTAGGCAGAAAAAGGCACCCCTCTGCTGCTCAATATTTGTGGAAAGCAATTCAACACACCCAAAGCCAGCAGCACGTGGGACAAGAACTCCGACAAATCCCACTCCTCTAGCACTTTCCCTCAGAGGATCGGGGCCAGATTAATCAACATACCAGGCACGGTTATGTGAGGTGCTGAGGCGTGCCTGGTATGCTTTTGGCACCCCCCCCCCCACACACACATCTCTCAGGAATCATGCACATGCAAAAACACAGCACACCAGGGCCAGTGGGGCCCTGCCTAGACACTTGGTGGAAGGAGCTTGTCTCCAGGCCAGACCTAAGGGCCAGGCTAATCCCAGTCCTGCAGGACAGGAGCTACTGTGGGCTCACTGTATAACCCCCCAACTTGAGGCTTCTCACCTCCTGTGGGCAGCCCCTCCCTCTCCCAGGGCCTCCCGTCCTGGAGAAAGTGCAGGAATTCCCAGTCTCGATTGTGCATACTGCAAAACTATTGATTCTAACACTGCCAAGCTCTCATGGCGCCTTAGCTCCCACAAAACCTTTGTAAGGCAGGGATTGTGAGCCCCATTTTACAGGGGAAGAAGCTAAACGAGGGAGATGAAATCAATCAGATTAGCCAAGGCCATACAGCCAGTTAATGGTAGAGCCAGGCCTGGTACCAGACTCTCCTGCCTACCAGTGCTGGCCTTTAAGCACTATACCATACTCTCTCTTCCACCTCTCCCCTGTTAATATGCACAGTGCATTTTCTACCCCCTCCACACACACCTATTTTGGACATTTCTGCCAGGGCTTGAAGCTCACCATTCAGTGAATGCCCTGGGGGTCACGAACATTGTAGACCAGGGGGCCAATCAGCCTGGTGGTATAGTGGGAGTGGCAAAAGAAATTCAAGAACAAGAGATTTTCTAAGTTGTAGCCAAGAGCTGTACAGCAATGTTCCCTCTCATTTTTTCCAGCCATGTGTGGAATAAATTATGTGCACCAAGGCATGCGCAGATGTGCACCACCAATAGAAACACATGCTGATGGCTGTGGGTGCTGTGCTGATCAGCTCCATGGCTGTCCAAGTGCAGGTTACAGAGAACATTGAGTCCCACTGGCTTTCACAGGGCAGTTTTCTGTGAGTTCCCTTTACTGAGCAATGTTCTGCCCTTTTAAATATATAATATAATAAATAATAATGTATTTGAGAATGTCTCACCCCCTTTAAAATGAGACAAACAACTGCACATACATACAAGCTGCACAGGAAAAAGGAGGCAGTAACCCATAGACTGCAGGTACAATATGACCCCTGTAAGGCTGCAGTGGTTGCTCACTCCAAGATTTAAAGGGCAAGTAATGAGCTGAGCATTCTGGGAAAGAGCTTATAAAAGGGTGAACCCAAAGTGATGGGATTAGCATTGATCAGATAATTGGGGGGAGGCGAGATGAGGCTGGGCTGGGCTGCTTTTAGGGAAGGAGCTGTGAGTTCAAGGTGCAGCTGGATCTCATAGTGGTAGAAATGGAGTGGGGCTTGGGCAAGGGTCTCTAGGCTGTGATCTGCAGCAAATGGGGTAGGTAATAGAAAAAACCTTCAGGTCTACGAGTAAATAAGGAGATACTCTCCTGGGACAGAACTGGGGTAAAGACATGAATCTGCTCCAGGAGCTAGCTCTAGGTTTAATCCTCAGGGCTTTTGACTCACCTGAGCATGATAAAAAGCAGCAGGGAAGTGTCTGATGGAAATTGCTGTCTGATAACTCCAGCCAAGCAGCATGTTGTTAAGCCCCCCATTCTGGTTCAGTGTATACAGGGCATAGTCTTACTGTTTTATTTTCAAGTCACAAGTGCCCGCAACCTGGCTTCTTTGGAGGGTGCCTCCTCCCCGGTTGTCTGAGCAGCTCATTTGGATGATGTGTTTTGTGAACAGAACGGCTTGACCGAAAGCCAACAGGAAAATAGCCCCTGAGTGTAGCTATAGCAAAGGTCTCCTACCCCAGGGAATCAGCCTCCTCCCTTGAAATGTGTGTGGAAAATGAAGGCACCGGGAGCTGTGCACATGGCACATGTGTACCTGCCCCAGGTGGAGTCTGTCTGACTTGTTTTCTCCAGAGAGGCTGGGTTTTCCGAAGCCCGGACCCCACTTTTCTAGCAGGATTTCTCTTTTGGCTGCAGTGGGTGCACATACGATATCTCTGTGGAAAAGAGGCCCAAGTCCTCTCCTTCAACATCTGTGTCCCTCTGATAGGCAGGCAGAGCCCCACAGAGACGCAGAGCATCAGTCTGTGTGTGCTCTGAATCATCCCACTGTGATCTAAGCCGCTTTGTCATCGGGCCTATTTGCATTGAGGTAGATGAATGAGTCCAATGGCCACAACACACACGTTTTTTTCAATACTTTGGCTCAGGGGCATAAGTTGTGTCCAAGATTAGAGGAGAGAGAAACTCTGGCTGCCAGTAAAGGTGCTCCTTAGCTACTGGGATAAATACAAAGAAAATTCTAGTGTTCTCTAGTGTCCCTCATCTTTTGCTTCTGCCTCATCTATGGCAGAGAGGATGCATGCCCACTCCTGGAGCTCAGCCCAAAGTGGTGAGCTCTGTATCTTGAGATCTGATTTTTTGGGAGCCCTGTATCACCCGGAGGGCTGGAATAGCTTTTCCCAGGAAAGTGACTCCTGGCCGGTGTGAACTCACCCAACATAACCTGCATGGGGAAACCGTCACACATTTCCCACGATGCTGCACAAAGCCCAGTGCATGCTGGGATAGGGCACATACCAGCTATAGCTAATAAATCTGCTAGTCCTTTACCCTCATGGCGAGTTACAATGCTGCAGTTCCGGCCTCCCCTAGTCAAATAACCCTTATGGATGGTCAGTGGCTTGAGACTCTGGAGACCAGAGACTGAATTTGTGGGGTTGCCACTGACTCCCTTGTGAGCTTGAGCAAGACATGTGTATGTGGGCTGTGGCTCTCCCAGCAGGGGTGTTGTGGGTAGTGTTCCCCTGAAATGTTTACGACACTTCCTGATGCTTCAGTGGTGTTGCTGTCTGAGCAGAAAGATCAGCCAGCTATTTGCTGCCTCCCCTGAGGGTTAACGAACCTTCTTCTCTTCAGTCTCATCTCTGCTGCTCATTATACCTCCTTCACTCCAGCCTCAAAAATGCCCCACGCTGCTTGATACAGCCGCTAACTATGGCAGTTTATCACACAGGCTGTATTTAAGTACAAACCCAGACTAAAACCAGCTACTGCTTAGAGTCCAAGTGCCTTCCCCTTTCACAGCACCTTTCCACCAAGGACTTCATACCGCTTTATAGACATGGAGCAAAAAGACCTTCTACCACACCTTTCATGTCCCTCTTCTACAGGAAGGGAAACTGAGGCAGTGAATTGACTTGCTCAGGCCACTCATCTGAGCTCAAAATAGAACCCTGGATTTGAGGATCCCATCTACTCTGATGCCACTCCCTGGTCTCTTTCCTGGATGATTATTTGCTGCCGATTGCTTGCGTGCATTTGGCCGTGCTGGGTGACGGAGCTGCCAGAGACAGTGGCCTCCAGAGCTTTACGGCTTTGCCACACCTCACAGGATGACGCTTGCCATGTCTCAGCTCCCCTGAGAAAATATGGAAAGTTCCTTATGAAGCTGAGAAGAGAAAGCCAGCCTGAAATTCAACACTAGGGGCTTCCAGGGCCTGGGAAAGTCTCCTTGCTGAGTTACCTGGCATGCAAACATTGCCTTGTTCTGTTCTTTGGGCTCTGGGAAATAATATCAGCTGGGCTGTGAGGTCATGTGACAATACTCAGGGTTTAGGAGAGCAGGGTCTTGGGGCCATGAAGATCACAGGGCTGATAAATGCGATGGAGAATATCTGCTGAAGGTTAGGACATTGGCACTATACCTAATATTGGTCCTCTACAGCTCTGCTGGACCATGGCTCCATAGGATCAGGTGGGTCCTGCACAGAAAGAAGCAGCCTGGGAAATCTAGCAGACCCAGAGGAAGAAGAGCCTGTGGATATGGAGAACATGTTGCATCCAAATGGCAGCGCAATAATGATCTGAACAATTCTAGATGGAAAATGCCTATTGGCTCATCAAAGCCTTCCCTGACCAGTGAGGGATTGTCTCTTCACTACATGCTCTAGTGCATTGTCTATCTTGTCGTAAAAGCTCCCACCACTTCCCCTGGGAGATTTCCAAAGCCTGATGGATCTCACTCCCAGGAGGTTTTCCCAAATGTACATCCCCCATTTTCTGTGTCCAATTTTATCCCATTCATGCTAGTTATGGCCTCTGATGTTCTAAATGATCTCCATCCTTCTCCGAGCTACAGCTCTGCTCATCTGCCTCCACATGTTTACCTATTTTTAACCTGGCCATAGAAATCATCCCTCCCAACCCATTGAAGAAAGTTCAGAAAAGGGCAACAGAAATGATTAGGAGTATGGAACAGCTGCCATATGAAGAGATATTAAAAAGACTGGGACTTTTCATGGGACTTAGAACAGAGGAGTCTAAAAGGGGGATAGGATAGCAGTCTATAAATTATGACTGGAGTGAATAAAGTGAATAAGGAAAAATTATTTACATGTTCCCAGTGCTTTTTCTGTTATTAAAAAAAAAAAAAAAAAAGGCAGTGGGGCTGGCATTGCCCTTTTCATTACAGAGGTGCGGGTATGCTCCGTTCTTTCCGGGGAAGCTCTGACTGGAGGTGCCGGTACTACAGTACCGCCACAAAAAAAGCACTGCTTGTTCCCATAAGAACTAGGGGCCACTGAATGAAATGAATAGCTAGCAGGTTTAAAACAAACAAAAGGAAATATTTCTTCACACAATGCGTAGTCAACCTGTGGAACTCCTTGCCAGAAGATGTTGTGAAGGCCAGGACTTTAATAGAGTTAAAACAAGAGCTAGATAAATTCATGGAGGATAGGTCTATCAATGACTATTAGCCATGATGGGTATGGTTGGTGTCCCTAGCCTCTGTGGACATGTCTACACAGCAGGGCTAAAGTTGAATTAAGCTACACAACTTCAGCTATGTCAATTGCGTAGCTGAAGTCAAAATAGCTTTGCTCAGCTTTTGATGCTGTCTACACGGCAGGAAGTTGAAGGAAGAACACTCTCCTTTCAAATTCCCTTACCCGTGAAATGAGAGTTACAGGAGTCGGACTAAGAAGTCCTCCAGCTTGCCATTATTTCGAAGTAATGGCTTGCTGTGTAGCTGCACTGTTTGTTATTTTGGAATAACATCTGTTATTCTGAAATAACACTGCTGTGTAGACATAGCCTACTTGTCTGAGCTGGGAATGGGTGACGGGGAAGGATCGTTTTATGATTATCTGTTCTGTTTATTCCCTCTGGAGCACCTGGCATTGGCCACTGTGGGAGGACGGGATACTGGGCTAGACAGACTTTTGATCTGACCTAATACGGCTGTGCTTATGTTCTTCTCTCTTTTTTCTTGTTGCTCTTTTCTAAAAATTCCTACAATTCCCCTCAATCTTCCTACTACAAGGTGCCCAGGTTGGTACAAAGACTGATGAATAGCAGAGTGTGGGAAAGGACACTGGTCTTTCCTCCAGGACAGGTCACCCCAATAATGCCACCTCCTTGTGCTCACTGGGAGGAAGAGGGAGTTGACATGCCTTGCCATCAGCAGACCATTGATGCGCTGCGTTTTACAACCTCTGCTGTCCAAGAATCAGACCCAGGAGCTAGGGTTGCCAGATGATTTAATCAAAAATACCGATCCTCCCCCCAAAAAAAGCACTGGGGAAAAAACTCTGTTGAGAAAAAAAGAGGGGGGCCAAAGTTGTTGAGAAAAAAACCCAGCATGGCCCCTTTAAGAAACGCTTTTGAGTCTTTTTGGCCCTAGCAGGCTGCTGGTGGCCATCCACCATCTTGCCTCCTTGCGCTGGGCCGGACAGCTCCCCTGCGGAACCCAATAAGCGCTTGGGATTTTCACCTTCTGGCTGGGAAAAAATTTTAAGTGTCCGATATTTTCTGATTTTTTTTTTATGGGACAGGAGGTGAAAATATTGGACTGTCCAGGTCAATACCGGACACCTGGCAACCCTACCAGGAGCCCAATGGCCTTTGGAAACACGGAAGGTTGGCTCAGCCCTGGTCTGCAACAGAGAGCGGTGTGATGGCACGTTGGGGTTTTCCCATCTCCTGCACCCCCGTCATGGCATGAACAGACTCCACCAGCCAGTAGAATAGAGGGAGTTTATTGCTTCTCCAGGATTCAGTACAGCACAGAAGTCATCTGGTTACAGGGCAGGCCTAGGATGCCTCCGCCCCCCTTGAGATGGGGGAGCCTGGACCCCTAAATCCCAGCCTGTTGCCTAGGCTGCTTCCTCCATGATACCAGCCAGAAACTAAACTTCCAGCCCTGCCCCCCAGCCAGGGGCAGCATTCCACCTTCCTTTGTTTCTCTCCCTGGGGGGGTAGCTGGTCAGACAGGTTGAGAGACCCTTGTCTAGTGACTCATTCCCTGTCCTGCTGGGCCATGCTACAGCCAGCAGCCAGTGAAGGTCACCCACAGCCCCAGCATAGCAACCAGCAAGGTACCCCCACTACGTCACAATTGGCTGGTTGGCCAGAGAGGTTTCCTAATGGAGGTGGAACGAGACTTATTGTTCTGAGCTCCAGGGAGAGGGCAGGGGATGGGGATTAGCAGAGGGGGAGAGAGAAGCAGAGTGACAGGTGGAGCAAGGGAAGAGGGCAGGGCTGCTCCTTACAGTCCTGAAACTTGTGCCTCCCCTCCCCGTTGCTTGTAGGAGTGTCAAAAGCTTTGCTAGAATTTGCCATATCTATGCAGGAATTTGGTGGACTTGCCATGTCTGTGCTGGAATTTGTGTACACCTCCCAGCAAAGAGGTGTACACAGCACTAAAGTCCCCATCACTGCTGCTCCCAAGCAGTTCCCCTCTTGGTAACTACCAGAAAGGCAGATGAAGGAGTGGGATGGGAAGACTGAACCAAGTTCTCCTTCTTGGAGATGGTCCCTCAAGCCAGGGATGAAGCATCTTGGTGGGGGCATGGAAACCATGCTTGCCCTGAGGTCACCAGAGCTGGTAATAGATACAGGAGGCCCAGCTGGCAGGGTCTCAACTGAAGCCCAAGTTCATAGGAGTTGTCTTAAGTGGACCACCCGGGAGGAGAAATCCTGAAAACTGGCTGGGAAGTTGTGTGGCAGGTACCCCCTGGGGGTTGTGGGCTGTGTACAGTTGCCTAAAGCAGCTGTCAAGATGCACAAAGAACCATGAAGAGCTGAGGGACTTTGGAACCTCAGTTGCATCCCTCGGGATTGCACTGAGTTATTGTATAACTTGCTAGGCTCACTCGGCCAGGTCTTATGAGAATCCTGCATAACGGGTGGCTGTTTTGCTCTGTGTCCTTTGCTGGCATGGCGGAGGGCAAGCAGGAAACCCCATGCCCTTCATTCCTGGAAGCAGATACTGTTTTCAGGCCTGTCGTCAGAGAGTGATATAGTGAGAAATCAAGAACTGGAAGGGGGCAGAGGTTGGAATCCAAAGCTACGCAGGGGCGGAAACTGCCCTATGGGACACATGGCATTTCTCCTCCCTGCTTGCAAGGAAGGGAAGGCAGCTTTGGGGCTGTTCACCAGGGCTGGGAAGCATCCCAAAGTTGGTGAAACATTGCAGGTTAATAGCTGTGTTCTCTCAATTCCCTCAAAGTGCAGAATACAGGGATTTGCTGGATATGAAGCCCTGGCACCAGACATTGGCTGCATCCTGCTGGGTGTGTCACTCGGGAAACCAGGAGGGCCTTGATTGTCCTCTGTGCCACAGCATTACATGCCAGAATGGCAGCCATTTTGTGATGCCAGAGTGACATGGCATGTTGGCGAGGAGACGCCCACCTTTCACTGTACTGCCAGGGAGGCTTTCCTTTGGGCCTTTCTCCTGCCTGTTCATCCAAAAGAAAAGCCATCCAGGCCGAAGGCATGCAGCTGATCTGTGTGCCTGGAAAAATGCTTCATTGAAAGGCAGCTTCCTCCAGACTAGGGGCGCTGGCTTAATTTAGATGGGGCTGTTGGAGGCTAAAGAGTCAAAGGTATTAGTATGACCCTGTAACTGTCCAATATTAAACCCGCTGTAACTAAGGTTTAGGGTTTGGTGTTCAGAGACCTCCGTTTGCTTAGTTCCATGGTCAACACACCAAGACAAACCAACATTTGGAGATGGATTGCTTAGAATACACAAGAGGAAAGGAGCTGAAACAAAGTAGAAAGTACCTTTAAAACTAAAGCAGAAAGATTATATGATACACTCCAAGCTTCCACCCTGACTTGATTAGCTTCATTAACACAAGCAGCTTCTTCCCTATACCCCTGCTTCAGTAATTTCCATTCCACTTCCTCTGATGCAATGGGTTTTACCCACCAAAACTTATGCCCTAATACATCTGTTAGGGGATGTCTACACTACAGAGGAAGATAGAAGTTGCTGCTGTTGATCTTCCAGGGTTCGAATGAGCGGTCTAGTTAAGACAGCTAATTCGAAGTGAGAGGGGCACTCCAGTCAATACCAGTAACCCTGCTTTCATGAGGAGTAAGGGAAATCAAAGGAAGAGGTTCTTCCTTAGACTTCCTGCAGTGTACACAGTGTCAAGTTAAGCTACTTCGACTTCAGCTACGCAATTAACATAGCTGAAATTGCATAGCTTAATTTGACTTTTCCTGGTAGTGTAGACATACGTTTAGTCTCTAATGTACCAAAAGACTCCTTGGCTACGTCTACACTGGGACCCTTTTCTGGAAATGCTTAAAACAGAATAGTTTTCCCTTATAAGTATTTCCGGAAAAAGAGCGTCTACATTGGCACGATGCTTTTCTGGAAAAGCGTCCGTGGCCAATGTAGACGCGCTTTTCCGGAAAAAAGCCCCAATTGTCATTTTCGTGATCGGGGCTTTTTTCTGGAAAAGACTACTGTGCTGTCTACACTGGCCCTTTTCCGGAACAGTTTTCTGGAAAAAGGACTTTTGCCTGAGCGGGAGCAGCATAGTTTTTCCAGAAAAGCAGCTGATTTCTTGCGGAAAAGCATCTGTGCCAATCTAGACGCGCTTTTCCGCAAAAAAGCCCCGATAGCCAGTTTTGCAATCGGGGCTTTTTTGTGCAAAACAAATCTGAGCTGTCTACACTGGCCCTTTTGCGCAAAAGCTTTGCACAAAAGGACTTTTGCCCGAACGGAAGCAGCATAGTATTTCCGCAAGAAACACTGATTTCAGACAGTAGGAAGTCAGTGTTCTTGCAGAAATTCAAGCGGCCAGTGTAGACAGCTGACACAGCCTTTTAGTTTAGACTCACTTTGTCTGGGTTTCACTTTCAATGAGTTGTATGAACCATTTTATGTCCAAGCTGAGTCGGCCTTTTGTTACCTGTTCCTTTATCATTTCTTATTCCAGGCGCTGGGACCATTTTGTGAATGCTCACCCACTTTCCCAGCCAACCTCACAATTGGGGCAGACTGAGTAGGTCCCATTTCTTATTGACACTGGTGCAGAAGGGCATAGCTTACTGAACTGAGCAAAGCTGTGCCCACTTGCACCAGCTTCCAGGCTCTGGCCCTGTGACTTGCTGAACTGCCATTTACCTCCAGACAATGAGCTTTTAAGTAGCGGAGTCATCATTTGCCAGCACTCAAGAGTAAGAGCCAAGTGTGTGGCCAAGGCCCGTGCTCTGCCACTGTAAGAGAGGAGCATGCTTAGTTTGATTTAGGTTAGGTTTGATTTGATTGAGTTTAGGTTGGACATTAGGAAAAAGTTCCTAACTGTCAGGGTAGTTAAACACTGGAATAAATTGCCCAGGGAGGTTGTGGAATCCCCATCTCTGGAGATATTTAAGAATAGGTTAGATAAATGTCTATCAGGGATGGTCTAGACAGTATTTGGTCCTGCCATGGGGGTAGGGGACTGGACTCGATGACCTCTCGAGGTCCCTTCCAGCACTAGTATTCTATGATTCTATCATTTCCTTGGTACTTTAGACATGCTGTAACTCCATCTCGTCCACATAAGCCAAGATTCTCATCTCTTTGCTGCCCTCTCTATCATCTCACTCCTTGTTTATCCTGATTTCATGCATGCCCGTAGCATGGTAATGATCTCACATTCAGACGACTCACCATTGATTGGTTAACTGTCAGCAGTAACCCTTGGACCGCAGAGAATACAAAGTAAACGCACATTTCCTGCTTCCAAGAGCTTCCAGGCTGAACAAACAGCTTGCCTCGAGAGAGACCCCAGAAGGAGTCTTGCAGAAGGAGAAACAGATGGATTACTGCCTCCAGCTTTTGAATGCAGCCACCTCTAGAGTGGAACGTGGCAGCTTGCTAGCAGCACATAGAAAAGTTGCACAAATAAGTTTAAAAGGGGGAGTGAAAAAGAATTTCACATATAGGTGAGTAATCATTTGGTCTGTATGCTAGAGAGCAGGCAACATTGCTATGCTTGGAGTACATGTTATGTGATCTTTAATAATCACAAGGGAGCAGGAACTAGGTTTTCAACACATGCAAGCATGTTTCCCCATTGACGGTGCTTTTTTTTTCTTTCACTCGAGTAAAACACACTAGTCAGTTTCACATTCTGGAGCTCTGCCCTCCATCCTTTGCCCTCTCTCCTCCACTGATTAGTAGAAGTTGTTGGGATTTTGCTTCTTGATTCCCTGATGGAGCAGAAATTAATGACATGGAATCCGAATATTTTCATAGTATAGTTTGCTAATTTACATTACATCTGCCAGTCCTGGAACAGAGGTGGTCACAACCAGCACAAACCTCAAGCAGGAAATCCCTTTGTATACAAATCTCAACCCAAACACCATTCCCCAGAAGGAACTCTGTCTCAAACACTAAGGCTATGTCTACACTCGCGGCTTCTTGCGCAAGTTTGGCCGTTCTTGCGCAAGAATCCGCAGAACGTCTACATTGCCCGCCTGCTCTTGCGCAAGTAAATTTACAGTACGGCGTGGTAAGAGGGGGCTCTTTGCGCAAGAGCTACGCTCTTTTTTGACAGGTGTAAGCCCTCTTGCGCAGGAGCTCTTGCGCAAGAGGGCAGTGTGGATGCTCGGCAGGGATTTCTTGCGCAAGAAAGCCCTATGGCTAAAATGGCCGTCGGAGTTTTCTTGCGCAAGAGAGCATCCACACTGCCATGGGAGCTCTTGCACAAAAGCACAGCATGCACATGGCAGTGTGGACGTTTTCTTGTGCAAGAGTTCTTGCATAAAAACCCTTGAGCAAGATGTTCTTGCGCAAGAAGCCGCAAATGTAGACATAGCCTAACTGTACTTAGCAAGATGAAGGAGAGGAAATTCTCCTTTGCCATAGCTCCCCCTCCACGGAAGAGTATACATTTCTTAGTTTTGTACTCTGCATTCCTTCAGAAATTAACAATACCGCATGGTGACTTCTGCCATTGGTCATCATGTTTCTAAAAGGAAAGGACATACTTGCTAGAAGGGAAAATTCCAGCAGTCAGTAACCCGACCCCACCCAGCTAGTATTCCCTAGGGTTCTGAATAGTTGCATAGTGTAACTAATCCATGCTAGACACCTTCAGGGCTAGAACTCATGACCTTCTAGGCCAAAAATATCTACTGGTCTCTCTTGTGCTTCAGAAGACTCTCTGGTAGCTGTAACATTAGGGTTTATAGTTACCCTAAGTTAGCACCACTAGAGGGCGATTTGGTTGCATAGACTGAGATTGGTGAATCATTCCATCGACTCGAGGACAATCATGCCCCATTCACAGTCACTGGTGCATTACGACTCTTCTAGCAAAATCACTGCCGGCTGGCAGGAAAATGCTGATTTACCGTCAGAAAAGCTATGGGTAAACAGCTTCCCAGAGAAAGCATTAACTGAGAATAATTACAACACAAGGGGAAATAATCTGCACATATCAAATCAATCACATGAGGGTGTATTGCCACCAATAAATTCCATTTGTTATCTGCTATCCGACAGAGCCAGACGAAGCTGCTCCATGCAGATGACACATCTCGGCGGGTTATTGATAGTGTTTGTTTCTCTGGAAGTGCCGTTCCTCCTGCAAATGTGGAAAAGGAAAGAGATGCCTCTTTCTGTCTGTCACTGACTTCCCTAAAAGTACCCCTCCATCCCGCCAAGTGCTTCAGGCTTCCCCCACCAGCGATGGCCACCACAGATATCTGGCTATTATCAGAATTAAGAGTTCTATACAGGCTGTGGTGTGACATGACGGGTGTGCGTTCCAGGCCAGAGGTGGATGCATTTCAGTGGGCACTCTCGGCCCCTATATGGCGACATTCCGTGCTGGCCAGATGGGGAGCACATGTTCTGTGCAGTGACTGTTTTTGCCAGCTCTGTCCCTGTTCTGTGGAACTGTTTGTTTGCTTTGAACAATCAGGCAGCCACAATCGGTGCTGAGAACACCTTCTGTAGAACTCAGGTGCGGCCTACAAAAAAACTGTTTGTTTATTTAACTCGGGGTGGGGAACCTTTTTTGGGTCAGGGGCCACAGAAAAATCAGTCAGAGGCCACACAAGCGAGAAGCAAGTCGAGGAGTGAAGTGACTGAAAAGGAGAAAGACATTCTCCAAAGTACCCTTGCACACCTTGGTGTTAGACCAAGACTTGGTCCTGATTACTAAACACAGGTCCTCCACCTGCTCCATATCTGTATCACCATGTATCTAGTCAAGTCAGACAAATGAAAATTAAACAATTACTGGTTTATTTACATATCTAAGGAACAAACATAAATTAAATCCGGTTGTCATAAAACCAAGGCTGAAAAACCAGAACCCCGTAACAGAACTATCCTACCACCATCCCGACGTCGGAGCTGGAAGGTAAGTGGATGCCTTCAGACTGGAAAACTGCAGCGGAGGCAGGAATGGGCTACGGGTTCAGGTGCATGAACAGCCCTCTTCCTTGATCTTCAGTCTTCTTTCTTCTCTTCTTGACACGCCGTCCTAAACGAAACGGATAGTGTGCGTGTGTGTAAGACTCGTCTTACTAAGGACCCCAAACTAACAAACTAAACCCTGTGCCAACAGCCATTGCACTTGATACCTCTGCCTAAACCAGTGGCTAACAACTCATTTCAGTCCATGGACCACCAGGCCAGTCAAAAAATTTTCGTGGACCACCTCCAGCACATGTAGCACAGGATGAACGACACAGCAACCGCTCAGCACAATGGCGGCAGCTACACTGACGCTCAGAGCATCAGACGGAAGTTACTGGCAACCCAACACGGTTGCGTCCTAGGTGACGCTATGGATGACGCGCCTTGTGCTTGTGAACACGGCGGAAAACAGCCTGATGGCGGCACCTGCTCACGCTGTGTGACTTTGGACAATATTCCTGTGGACCACCGAAAAAGTCACCATGGACCACCAGTTGAGAACCACAGGCCTAAGTGATCTAAAAGTCCAAACAGCCGGCTGGCTGTCGCCCTAGCAATGCTACCTGGCTTCTGCCTCAGAGGCCTGCAAGGCCTGACAATTTCCACCTGTCGCCCTAGCACCACTGAGCTGTACTGCTCTCATGCATGCAGACAGCCTGAGGGGAGGGTGAGCACCCCCTATAAACTCTCTGGTTGCTGGGCGGATTAGAGTCACGTGCCCAGTTTCTCCCGCCACTGCCTTCCTTCTGACAGGAGATGGGGACCAAGAAGCTAGCTGCCATCTTAAAGAGAGAAAACAAAATGGAGGACATATATTAAAAAAAACCCTCAGTAAGTGCTGTGTAGATGCTCCCTATTTTGAAATAAGTTACACAATTGACGTCCAAGAGCCATTTGGGAGCAGCAGCCAGCCAGAGCCCTGCAAACAGGAGCATCTGATTCCAAACCTTTCCCTCTTTGGGCATGTCTATACTGCAGGGCTTAATTCGAAATAAGCTACGCAAATTGTGCTACTTCCATTGCGTCGCTTATTTCGTAATAGCTTATTTCAAAATTGGGAGCATCCACACGGCACTTATTTCGAAATAGGGTATTCTTCTTCCGACTTCCCTTATTCTTCATACAATGAGGTTTACAGGAGTCGGAGTAAGAAATCCTCCAGCTTGACAGAATTTCAACACTATTTCAAAATAACTGCCTGCTGTGTAGACGCAGACTAAGTTATTTCAGAATTGCGCTAGTTATTTTGAAATAGTGTTGCAGTGTAGACATACTTGCATGACAGGGCAGTATTCTCCCTGTTGAACAGCAACCAACACTGGGGTATGGTCTGATGAAAGGTGAATCCAGAGCAACGCCCTGGACTTTCCTGGAGTCACCCCAGGAGTAAAATTTGTGTAAGAGGAGAACTGAGACCCACCTACTTAACCTGGAGGCACGGCAGGGTCCACCAAAATTCTCCCATTGATTCACAGAAGGGTGAGAGGAGCTCTACAGAAAGTCAGAATTTCCTTACACTTGAGATTCAGCATTCTTGAGATCAAATCACGGTCAGCCGCCCAGGCCCCGGGCTGAGGACCAGGGACAGCAGCCACATTGTTTGCCATGACTGGAAAAGAGCCCCCTTCGCAGGAACAGCCCAGCTCCATGAAACACAAGAGATGCCCCCAGATCTCCGGGGAGCAGGCGCATTTCTGCTGGTTTCTCACATGTCTGTGGAGCATTGCAGTGTCTTCCGTCAGTTGTGTGCTGGGGCCCCGAAGCGGCCCTGCAAGGCGGGGAGTGGTGGAGATCTTGGCTTCTCTTAAGCATTCTCTCTTTGTTTCACTGTTCAATGTGACGAGGAAGAAGCCAACACACACAAGAGCTCTTTGATTTGAGGAGCCAATTTCCTCTGTGAATGGCACCTCCAACTGTGTAGATACTGTCCTGCTTCTTCTCAGAACTGGGTGCAGTTCACCCTCTGACATTTGGCAAACGAAGAACCCCTCAGACACTTGGTGTTCCTCTCTCCTCACGATGCTCCCCTGCCTCCCTGCTACCCAGCCAACACCAACAGCTCTTCTCACACTGGGACCCCGTCCTCTCAGGCCACCACCAGGCTCGTGCTGCTGTTTTCCCTCCTTCCTATTTAGGGCTGCCAGATGGTTTAACAAAAAATACCAAACATCCCCCCTCCCTCCAAAAAACAGGAAAAAAAGGGTGGGGGAACCAAAGTTGTTGAGCAAAAAAATAAAGGAAAAATGGAGCCCGAGACCCCGAGAGTTAAGCAAAAACAAAAAACAAACCAAAAAAAAAAGTGTGGCCCCTTTAAGAAACGCTTTGGTTTTGAGGCTTTTTGGCCCGAACAGGCTGTCAGTGGTCGCCTGCCATCTTGCCTCCTTGTGCTGGGCCAGACAGCTCCCCTGCGACCCGGTAAGCATCCGGGATTTTCGCCTCCTGGTGTCTGGGATTTTCGGAATTTTTTTACTGGACAGGAGGCAAAAATACTGGATTGTCCGGGTCATTACTGGCAACGCTATTCCTGTCGGCCACGTGATCACTTCCCGGTTTGAGCAGGGAGCTCGGTGTGGCCGGCTCACGCCTGAGCATCTCTGATAAGCTACCACCCAACAGCTAGTTCCGACCTATCAAGGAGCAAAGGGTTGCCAGGGACTTGAAGCAGGGTCCTTAGCCAGGCACTGGCCTTCTGCACGTGCTTTGACCTTGTCCTGCGGGCAGAAGTTGGGGCTGAGTTTGGGGGTAAAGAAGTTGGATTTGCCCCAAGGGAGCCACTGCTGAATGCTGCTGCCAGTCTTAAAAGGAGTGCTAGGTGGTGGCGTAAGATGCCAGTGCATATATAGTGTGGAGGAGGGGAGGGTATAGGAGCTGGGTACAGACCAAACTCCCAGATCCAGCCTCCCCTGCATTCGTGGGTGTTCTGCATTCAAGCATGGATTCAAATTTTGCAACTGAGCCAAGCTCCTCTCTGGTGCTATGGCCTCCATTGACTTCAGGGGACCCCAGGGATGAATTCTCCTTCCTCTCCTCCTCAGCTGGATAATGGCTTCTGTCAAATCCCTGCATCCAAACCTCGTTGCCCTGAACTTTGGGGAGGCTTGGCTTCAGATCAGAACTTTGTGGCTTCGGCAGGGGAGCTGACAGCCACCCTGGGCTCCTGTGCAAGGGGCTGCTCCCCATTCCCTGAGGGGGTGGGGCCTCAGGCAGAAGGGGCGGGACCAGGGCAGCCAGCCCTCACAGCCTCATGGAGCTGCATGGGGCTCTGGCGGCAATTTAAAGAGCCTGCTCCATTTTTGCAGCAGCAATGGCAGCAGCTGCAAGCCCCCGGCCCCTCTGAATTACCCAGCCCTGGGGGCAAATGCCCCCTTTGCCCCTCCCTGTCAGTAGTCCTGGGCTTAGGCTCAGCTCTAGTCTTTTTCAGATATTCACCCACCTCTTACCCCTTCTGATGCTGCATGCTTGAAACTCTGCTAGAGACGCCTGAGACTGTAGCTGCCGCCCCCATCAGGTCAGCAAGGCAACCTAAAGATAATTCTGACTTCCCTGTGGCTGGCAGAAGCAACTCTTTGCTGTTTATCTGCTCCAGTTCCATGATTTTCCTTCTGTATTTGTGGTTTGCAGCCAGTGCTAGTGGAAAATTCATGTCCAGCTAGCAGATCTGCCCTTCATCTCCTGCACCATCTACAGGGTCAGATTTCAGACTTTGGGCTTAAATAGAGCCAAAGCCTCATACGAGTGAATTTCACCCTGTGTGCGTAAGCAGTGGCCACACATTCTCAGCAGCGGTGGAACTTGCTCCCTGATCAACCAGCATCTGGATCTGGTGCAACCATGCAATCTTTCCCAGCCTGCCTAATGTTGCAACATGAGAGCCTTATGGAGTGGATTTCCACTTGTCCACATACCAGGGCAAGTCCATTCTTGCATGTTCATGCACTGAGGCCTTTGTCCAGTGCTCAAGCGCTGCAGCAGGTGCTGCCAAATGTGCTTTTTGATCAAGTAAAATAGCACGAACCACCATTCGTTCATTTCTGATGATGGGCTCTTATCAGTGTCTCAACCCCTGCGCCACTGTCCCTGCTGGGGGAGGATGGCTAAGAGGCTGCATGCGGCTCTCCCTGATGGCAGTGCAGAGTGATACGCGATTCATGTATCTTTTTTCAGCACCGACTGCCCAAGGTGATGAAAACATTTGCAGGAGCCCTGAGCACACACCTGGTGGAGCCGAGCCATGAACAGACAGGCAACAGGGATGCCTCCTAATGTGACTCTGGGCTTGCTTCTTCTGTATTAAAGAATTAATGGTGCAAGGCACCGGTGAGCCCCCATCTGGGATATTGTGTCCAATTGCAGACACCTGTGTTCAAGGAGAGGGATTCAAACGGGCGTCCCTAGCCTGGGGCCCCTGGGTTAGAATCATCAGCTGCCCGTTTGCTGCCTTGGCATGTTTGTTCTTTGAACTGATCTGATTCCATCCCCTTGTCTAATAAATGGCTCCTCTGCCGAGTGTGTCCTGCTGCAGGCATCGGTGCCTCTTTTGGCCCTGGCACTACAGGAACCACAGTCGCCCACAGGTCCGGCAGGTTTAAGCAGACCTCAAGTATGAAATCCAGAGGTTCAAACTTGGGAGGGAGGGCTACTGCTCCTCCTAGTGCCCCATAAATAGTGCCCTTCCTCTTAGCAAACATTAATTAACCAGTCCTTGGGAATCCAGGAGTAGGAATTGCTCCCATTAGAGAAATGTGGAAACTGAGGCATGGACCGTGAAAAGCTCACTCATCGGGTTGCTGGCAGTTTGCCATTAGAGCTAAAGTGGGATTAGAGCTAGGCCCATGGTTGGTCCACTAGACCCCCTCCTGCCTCTTGTAGCTGCATGCTGCCTTCCTGGGTACAAAGATGCAAGCTGTGCCACTCCCACATGTGGTCTAGAGGGAATATTGACCAGGGGCAGGTGGAAGAGAGGAGTCGCTTGGGAGGCTGCACAGAGGGCATCTCTGGCACCATGGCAGCCCATCAGGAGATGATTGACACGAACAGGGGCCACCCATTAGAACAGGGGTGGGGAACCTTTTTTGGGCCGGGGACCGCTGACCCATAGAAAAATCAGTTGGGGGCCACACATGAGTGAGAAGCAAAAAAACAAACAAAAACAACAACCTGTCAGTGATATGGCCCCTGACATTCCCCTTGCACACCAGAGCCTGGGGGAGGCCCAGGTGAGTAGATTTTGTGTGCTCCAGCCCCATGGGGAGACGGTGGGGGGCTGGAGCACCAGTGTGGGCTCCCCAATGCTGGGGGGAACCCCAAGTCTCAGGGGCCGGATCCAGGCAAGCCGTGGGCTGGATGTGGCCCCTGGGCTTTAGGTTTCCCACCCCGCTTTAGAAGATGGAGGACAGACAGATGGAGCCCCCAGCTATCCCCATGCAGCCCATCTCTAGGCACATACTGTTCCTTGAAACCCCCTACCCATGCCCAGGTACACTGGCTGGAAAGGGCCCAGAACCGCAGCCATTGCTAATGGGTGATGTTTGCCCAGGTGGGTTCATTGTTCCACTAGCTCACCTCTGCCTTCCTGAGCTCCATAACGGGCAGCAGCTGCAGGCATGGTGCAATCATATGACAAGGTCCCAGCTGCAGGGGCGCCTGCTGCTTTCAGCATAGCTCGTCCAAAGCTGCTGGCATTATTCCCAACCCCCCGTCCCTGCTCTAACTTCCCCAGGCTCTGGCCTGCAATGTGGAGCTAACAAATGCCAGCGACGGTGCGTTTGAAAGGGCACCTGGACTGCCAGCTGGGACAGGGCTGTTTCCCCAGCCAGGCATCCCCGTTATGGGAAAAGGCCTCATTTGCATGCTAGTGTGTCAGGAGAGTTGTTTGCTCTTCCCCTCTGAGTCTGACAGTGCCGCGGCTGCATGCAGAGAGGCTGGGCAGGAGGGATCAGACCCTGATCTGAAAGGTGAGAAGCATGAGGCTCTCTGCCAACCACGCTGGGGGACTGAGCTCCTCATGGGGCCCTCGACTGCTTCCATGTACGAGGGGCATCGCTCCACATGGGCCGGATCGTCCTGCTGTTACGCAGCGGAGCAATTTGATTTGCAAGAGTTGCCCCGTGGCACTAAGGCCGGCAGGGTCAGGCCCTCTGAGTCCACGCTCAGTGCCAGGCCTGAGAGAGGGAAGCAGCTCACTTTTCCTCACCAAGCAGGGGCGACGGGCACGGCTCCGTTGCAGCAAGAAGGGAGAAGAGCGGGGTGGCTTTCATCCCTCGGCAGAGGATCAGCAAGGTCCGTGCACTAGCTAAGTTCTCACTGAAGAATTCCTGCACAGCACAGGCCTGATGGAGGAACCATCAGTCTTCCCTGGGGTTTTCTCTCCAGCCTGTTTTACTCTCCGTTTGTCCTCTCATCCAGGTGCACACATGAACGCTGCTGCCAGCAAGTGATCAAGGCTGCACCCATGGCTCTGTGCATCTCTGTGATGAGCTAGGAGGGATGCTCACAGCTAGTGGGAAGAACCTGGCACCACTTCTGGTCCCTGTGACCTCCCACATATCACCTTGCCACGTGTTTTCTTGTCTGTGTCTCTGGCATCTCTGCAGGAGTGAAGTTTTCAGAGCAGCATAGCGTCTGGTACCGAATGTGATGCAAGCTTCAGGGCTCTTGCGTCAGCATCGTATTATTGTTGCTAGACCCATGTTACACCTGGGGAAACTGAGGCACGGACAGGTTATTCTTTTCATTTTTCATTTTTACCCCACAAGTCAGTGGGAAGAATTCTGGAAATAAAACCCAGGATTCCTGATGCCCAGCCCTGTCCACGGGGTCTGCAAGCCTTCGCACGCACACTGGTGTGACCTGCTAATCCCAAGAGAGCAGGTACAAAATCCGGGACAGATCTCAGCCTTCCACATGGACATGAACTGAGTCCAGACAGTTCCTGAAAAACATGTTTACTTGTAAAAATAAAAAAAAAAAATCACCAAGCTGACTGCACCAGACATTTTAATTGCTTTCAATTCTCCTGCAGCAGGGCCAGCTCTGTTTTACGGTCTTGCTGGGCAGCTGGCCTCACTCCCACACTTTGCCTTTGTTTGTGTTTTCATATTTCTGCATCATAAAATGTGCCGAGGAGGCAGAGTTCACCCCAGCTATTGATCATGCAGGGCAGGAAAACATCTACCGCTGGGGAAAGAGGAAAGGCACTGTGTCTGGAGGGGAGATTCCCGAGCAAAGACAGGCCTGGCTGTGATGAGCGTGGGAGTGCCACCCGTTTACTCCCTCCCACCCCCATCAAACTGTTCAGGACAATAAATCTCAGTAGCTGAACATGGACAGGAGGCAGCTGCTTTGTGCCTAGCATCAGCTGCAGAGATGTTCTGTGGAGAGCCACAGCCTTGAGAGCCTGGAACAGACTGTCCATTCAGGCAGAGGTAATAAGGAAACTCTTTGAAAAGGCAAGGCCACAAGGCGGGCAGGCAAAGGAACAATACAGAGTGGAAGGATTTGTGGCAGCGTGACCTGCTAGCAGGAGCACACGGCATACAGGGAAAGAATGCACAGGGGGGAGGAGGCATGTGGGCGGCTGGGGATTCCCTGCTCATTGTCCTCGCAGCTGAGTTTTCTGACTCTCAGCATGAGTTCTCCGATGCCCCCGTACATCAAATGCGCTTGTTCCCCTGGCCCCAGAGGAGATGGAGCAGAGAGACCTGGCTGGAGCTACCAGGCCTTTCCTGGAGACACCACCCCAAAGTCCTACGTTGGTTCTAAGTGCCCAGCCCTGCAAAATGCTGGAGAGGCTGAAAGCCCCCTTAGTGCAGGACTGTCCCCTGGTGCAGAAAACATCCTTCTGCTTGTAATCCCTGCTAGTGGAGCCACTTGGAGTGAAATCTTCGCCCCACTGGAGTCAATGACAAAAGCCTATTGACTTGGATCGTGGCAGGATTTCACCCTTGTGTGTCCCCACTGCAGTCCGAGGTGGGCCTGCAGTGCATGGAGACATCCCCCCGCTCACTTTGGTCATGCATCGAGAGCAGTGAAGCCATGGCAGCACGGGCTGGTTAACCTGGACCCTGGCTCCAGCCTTGAGCAGCTAGCCTGTGTCTACAGCAGAGACGTAGCCTTAGTCACGGGGAGCCAGGCAGTGCTAAACTGGCATGGCTGCTCAGTAAGCTTTGCTCTCAAGAGGCAAGGCGCTTGGCTGTTGGGGAGGTACATCCTGGCCATGTGCCATTGTAACACCCACGCACCCAGCTGCTGCCCGGCTAGCTGGATGCCAGAGTCTGCAGTATTGCCTTCATCCCTGCCCCCCTCCCACCAGCGGTCTTTCTGCACAGACAGTTTGAATTGAACAGAAAGTTGCTCCCTTTGTTTCTCCATTCCTGGAGCCCTGGCCTCCATCTGGCACATGGATACCAGTCAAAGCATTGAACAGAAGTATTTGACTTGCCCAACTCCAAGCTGGTCGCTGCTGCTAATGAGCTCGACTAACCTGCCACAGTACAGGGCCTAGGGAGCCCTTATTACAGTCTGGGTAAATAACTCTGACTTTCTCCCCTTTCCTTTCGTCCTCTATTTGTTTCTTTAACCCATCAGGTAATGAGCTCTCTTTCCGGCTATTTCCAGATCTCCATGACCCACCGGCTAGGACTACAGCCGCTAATCATTCCCAATCCTGACTCTGCTGGCATCAAACTAGACTCGTTAATGTGCATTCAGAGGGGTTTGTGGCTATAGTGGGGCTGCGTCAGAAGGGCGTGCTGCTTGCAAGGAGGCAGCAGTCTGGAGGGACTTTAATGAACTCTCATTTGGACAGTCTGACCTTCTTCTTCCTCCTCCTCTTCTTATTACAAGCCCCAGCTGAGATCAGGACCCCGATGTGTTAGGCATGGTACATATAGACAGTGAGATGGTCCCTGCCCCAAAAGGGATTGTAATCCTGAGGGGTGGGGAACGTAAGGCCTGGGGGCAGGGGGCAGCCTCTGCTTGCCTGGATTCATCCTCCAAGGCTCAAGGCTCCCCTCCCCTAGCACTGAGGAGCCTGCACTGATGCCCCAAACCCTTTGCCCCGTGGCTGGAGCAAACAATCTTTTTTTTTCTTAATTGGCCCTCGACTGGGTCAGCAGGCTGCTGACCCAGAAAAGGTTCCTCACCCCTGAAACAGACAAAGAAAGGGAAAGGAAACAAAGAAATGGAGGAACTAGCCTAAGGTCAGCGATGGAGCCAGGAATAAAACCCAGATCTTCTGTGCCCGGCTAATGATGACCCACGACACCATGCTGCCCTACTAAAAAAAATCCCACTAGCTGTGGAACCAATTGAAATTCAGCCAGTTACAAGGTTAAATGCTCTGCGGGTTGCTGGACCTGTGGGCTCCTGGCGGCTGTGGGGAGTTTAATTGGTAAGGTCAACCAATAAGCTAATGCGTATGGATTAACTGGTTAAACTCTGACATCCCTGTGGAGGTGATCTGTGTTTAGAGGACACGTGCTGTCCTCAGTGGATGAAGGATTTGTTGCATGCTGACTTCCAGGCTCTGTGCCTGCCCCTGAAGGCCAATATCTCAACACAGCCATGCCATGAGCCAGGGGTGGATGAGAGTTTTGCGGGGCTCAGGGCTGCACAATTTGTAGGGACCCCTTTGAAGAAAAAATAGAAAAAAGGCATCAAATGTGCAAATTGAAGGCTATTTTCACATTAAATGTGAATTGGGTAAATTTGATAGAAACTTAATTTAGTTGGATAATTTTTATTTTAATTATATTGTAAGTCATTCTTAAACAAAATTCTGCATTAATAATTAAAAAATTTCATTTGTATTTAAGTCTCCTCCCCCTCCTGTCTCTCTCTCTCTTTCTCTTCTCCTTAGTCCTCCCCCTCCTGCCTCTCACTCGTGGAGGCCAAACGGACATTTGCGCCGCTGCTTGCTTCTGTGCGGCGGCCCGGCTGCATGGTGCAGAACTCAGCCGAGCGCCACGGCGGGAGGTGAAGGGGGACGGGGCGGAGATGTACACGGCCGGGGGACCTGGAGTCTCTGTCACGGCCTTTGTCTCCCGCTGTTGTGCTCTGCTGAGTTCTGCGCCGCTCAGCCGGGCCGCTGCGCAGCCGTTTGGGCCCCGGGCGGCGGCTTGGCGCGGGGCCCGGGGTAGCCGCCCCACTCACCCTGCCCTATATCTGTCACTGCCATAAGCCCTGGGGGAGCAGGCCAGGGGGCTGCCCCAATGTGCAACTTTTCCCCACCAAAACCGATTGATTTTGGAAACTGTCGATAACTCCTTTTCTCCTGCAGAAGAAATTGCTCACAAGCCCCAGTCAAGGAGTGCGCAGGCTTTACCCTGCCAGCCAGCTCTTGCCTTGGTGCCTCAGATAAATCGAACTGGGGTATGATAGCCCAGAGGTGCTTTCGCAGTACGCAGCGGGGACAAAACCAAACCCGCTCAGAGGGCCTTGTGAGCACTGGTGGTTCAGATGCACTGGAACTGGGATCGGCTCTAGCTTTGGCCCCGTTCTAGTTCTAAGGCTTAATACTCTTGAAGGCGGCACCTGGGGCCAAATATGCTTCTGGAGTCAGCAGAGCTACAGCCAGAAGGCAGGTGGCCCCAGGAAGATGAGGGGCCCTTTCCCCCCGACGACACTGACGACCGTTCACACTATCGCCTCCTCGGAGCCGTTCTCTGCGTGGGAAGGGTCCGACCCAGCCAGGCGAGCCTTTGGGCGCTTGGGCTTCCTCACAGAGCTGAGGGCCCCCGGCAGGGCAAAGGGCCGCTTGTAGTTGCAATGGACTCAGCGTCAAGGCACAGTGGACAGTCCCAGAGAAGCCTGGGTCTGATTAGCTCCAGCCATCCAGGGACTGGCAGAGTTGCAGCTGCCTCATTCGCCTTCGCTATTGAAATGCCCCCCCACTCGCCCATGTAGGAGCTTTCAGAGTCTGCAATAGGGATGTAAAATCCCATTTCATTGGTTAACCGATTTAACACTATGTTTAGCCAGTTAACCAATCAAAGGGGGCATGGGCAGCTTCCCTGCCTGCTAGGGAAGGGCTGGAGTGCCTTTCCCCACCCCCACTGCAGGCAGGAGGCAGCGGATATAGGGCAGGGCGAGCGGGGCGGCTGCCCCGTGCTTCAATAGGCCCCGCGCACGCGCTACTACCTGTTGGCTGTGGCTGTGGCGCATGCACGAAATTGTGCTGCCCCAGGCCCTGCGCTTCAATAAGCCCCGCGCCCTGGGCCCCTCATCTGCCCTTGCAGGCAGGGGCTGTTCTGGATGATCGGAGCAGCCCGTGTCCACGGCGGGTGCCCTGCATGGCTGGAGCTCTGCATGGCTGGAGCAGCTCCCTGGCCACAGCAGGCAGGAAGCTGCTCTAGCCCCCACTGGTACCGATATGCCTTGCACGTTATAGGTGATGCTTGCCGGTTAACCGGTTAACCTTTCACATCCCTAGCCTGCTGCAGTGCAGAGAGGATCCCTTCATGGGTTCTAGTTCCCCCCGTCTGGTCCGCCATGCTCCCCAACTAGCTGGATTCTGTCTTCCCGGAGCGGGAGGTGGACAACATTTCCCTTTACAAAAGGAACCACGGGGATGAGGATGATTCACCTGGATGAATGGAAAAGCTCAATGTCAGAGGGACGTGTATGTTTACCAGAAAAAAGGTCTTGCCTGAATTACAAATAGCACCAGAAACAATAAAACCCGACAGAGCGTCAAAGGTCTCATCTGCTTTTCCCTCCCTACGCCTTTTCATGGCCCCCAGCACGGCCAAGGAACAGAGATTAATTACACTTGGGGTTTCCAGTCAATTTCCTGCTCCCAGGTCACCGCAACCCACATAAAAGCCAGCTCAGGCGCAGGGCCATTAGCAGGGAAAAGCCAGGGCTGGCCTTGGAGGAGAAGGGGGATGAAAGCCATTCCAGCCACAGAGACAACACGATTGTCCTGGGGGAAGCTGTGAAGTGCAGAGCTGAGCAATGCTGCCAAGTTACAAGAACTCCAGCAGGGGATTAATGTTTTCTGCTGACACATCCCTCATCCTTGTCCGGAGTGCGAGGTTCTCGGGTGCCTCGGCAGGAGGCACTCTACCGGTGGGAAGCAGTGGGGTGATCTGTCTGTCTGTCTGCCCTGCCAGCCAGGTTGACAAGCGCTCTTTAAACTCAGCCGGCTGGTTTTGCCAGGGATCAGCAGCGGGAGGCGGATGAATAAAGGCAACTGGGTTCAGTGGGACGGGACGAAGGGGGGCGGGAGGTGACACTGGGTGAAGGGAGGCCTGGAAAGGGCTGATTGGATCCAGAGCTCAGCATGACGAAAGATCTTCCAGCCAAGACTTTACAGACCATCCCTTTGAGATCCAGTCTCTTCCTTTCTCCTGGGAGCCCCAGCCTGGCTCTGGGAGCTCTCTGAGCATGAGCTGGAATGGAGAGCGCTCCTTAGAAGAGGCGTGGCCTCCAGAGGCCAAGGGAGCAAGGGGCTTAGGGAGTCTCTTAGCCGAGTTCTCCCTTTCCTGTGTGCTGTTACACCCTGGTGCGGCGCACCAGCAAGAGACTGGCTGGCAGAGGCGAGGCTTTGGATGCAGCCAGCACCCTGAGCTGCATGGCCGCAGTGCTCACAGGCCCAGTGCTCGGGTAGCTGGGTAGCACAATCTCTGCTGCCCTGGGGCTTCAGCGTCTGAGCAGTGCAGTCCCTCCACCCCGACCAGCCCCAGGGATTTGGCAGCCGGGCAGTACAATGGCCACACTCCCAGCCCCAAACTGGTTGGTATATTAAGTCACCACATTATCTAAAATGTCCGTGGCACTGTACACACAGAAATCAAGAGGTACAGAACCCATCCGATTGTGAACAGGCTCCTGTTCTCTTGAGCTAAAGGAACAACTCTGTGACTGGGGCTATGTTTACACTACAAGGTTGTTGCGCAAAAACAACTGTTTTTGCACAAAAACCGGCAGAGTGTCCACAGTTCAAGAGCGTTTTTGCGCAAAAAAAATACAGTAAATTGATAGGACAGAGGGCTTTTGCCGGTAGAGTTATTCCTCTTCCCATGAGGAATAGCTCCTTTTTGTGCAAGAGTTCTTGAGCAAAAAGGTGTGTGTGGATGCTCAACATGTGTTTCTTGTGCAAAAAGAGCCTATCAGAAAAAGCACAGGTGCTCTGATGGCCATTCTGTGAATGACCATCAGAATTTTCTTGCGCAAGAATGTCCATGCAGTATGGATGCTCTCTTGCACTAAAGCACATCACTTTTGCGATGTGCTTTTGAGGTGTGGACATGCTTTTGCACAAGAAGTTTTTGTGGAAGATCTCTTCCGCAAAAAGCTTCTTGTGCAAAAACCCTGCAGTGTAGACAAAGCCTGGGAGTAAGTAGCAGACTGTGCCTCATTGTGGACCAGCCACTTATGGGTGACATAATCACACGTACAGTCTGACGCTCCAGCAGGAAAAATTGTTTTCTCCCTTTGCCACTGTCTTACGGTGTGATCTTGGTCAAACCACTTGACATCTGCGCACCTTCATATTCTCTCTAGAATGGGGCTGATGATGTTTACCCACCGTTGAAATCTATGGATGAAAATAAGAATTCTCTGGGAAGGCCGAAGTGTCAGGCTAACTTCTATGCTGTGCCAAGACTGCTGCATTTGTAAGGGCTGCAAACTCAGAACACCACTGCTCCTTTGTGCTCTTCAGGATTACGTTCATAATACCTGGAAATAGCAGGATGAAAAATTTGCCCCCTGTGAGATCTAAAAGCCGAGCCTCAAGGTTAAGTGTTTGCAGTGCAAGAACAGCTCTCGGGCTCTGCAGTGGCTTAATTAGTGTCACTCTGGCCAAGAAAAGAGAGCCAGGTCTAAGTGTTACCACATGGCCCCAAGCCTATTTTCTTCTCCACAGATCCCTTGGAGCGCTGATGGATTGCAGTCTGATTGCCTCTGTAAGGGCAAATTCTCCTCAGCAAGCAGCTGCTGTCAAGGGCTTGACTTGGAGACATTCACATGGTTGCCAGGGCAACTAGCAGATTCTGGCTGGTTTTGCAGGTGCACAAGCAAAGCAACCTCAGTGATGCGGCCCTCGCCCTGCCTGTTTAGTGCATCAAGTTTCTAGGAATGTAGCAGGTGCCTTTGATCTGATCTGCTTGCCTGGAACGGAGACGGACGATAAAGACAAGAACACGTCCAGATGAGAATGTGAGGAATCCGAACTGGACCCAGCCTCTGGGGTGAAGAACAATCGGTAGCTTCTAAGCAAAGGGATGGTGCAAAGGCCAGCAGCAAGCTGAGGATCCAGCTGCTGAAAATGCATTTGAGGCGTATTTCCAAAACCCAGCAGAGCTTATGTGGCCACAAGGTTCAAGTGCCAAAAATCTCTAGAAAAGTAGCGCGGTGGGACTCAGCATGCCCTGCAGGTATTCGCAGTCTCAGTAGCTGGCTTTCCCAACATGCAGTTCTTTACTCCAGGGGGGTCGGATTCAGTCATTTCTTGGGCCTCATCAACAGACTTGTTAACAGAGGGTATGTCTACACAGCAGTGTTATTTTAGAATAACGGACATTATTCCTAAATAACAAAGAGCGCGTCAACACTGCAAGCTGTTATTTCGAAATAATGGTGACCTGGAGGACTTCTTGCTCCAACTCTGGTACCCCTCATTGCACGAGGAGTTAGGGAAGACGAAGGAAGAGTGCTCTTCCTTTGACTTCCTGCTGTGTAGACAGCGCCAAAAGCCGAGTTAAACTATTTTGACTTTAGCTACGCAATTGACACAACTGAAGTTGTGTAGCTTAATTCGACATTAGCTGTGCTGTGTACACGTGCCCTAAGTTCCTTTCACATGTGGAAACCCAAGGGTGAGTGTCCATGGAAACAGAAGTGGCAAGGAGTCCTGTGGCACATTATAGACTAACCGAAGTGTTGGAGCATAAGCTTTCGTGGGCAAAGACGGAACTTGGGGTACATGGACGGGTGCTGCAGCACCCTCTGGCTTGAAGTGGTTTCCATTACATACAAGGTTTATAGTTTGGTTCAATGGTTCTCCACCTCCCCTCCCACTATACAAATTGTTCCAGCCTACGTGCATGGAAGCCAGAAGAGTTGCAGAAGTGCAAAACAAACCTCAAAAACTTGCATTGGGGTCATTCTTTGCCCCATTTGGGCTAAGGTGGCTGAGAAGGACAGAAAGAACACAGCTTGACTCTTAGATGCGTGTACAAGGCTGGCTGTTAGCAATTAAACCATGTCTTCACTGGCAAACTAGGCCTCTGTGATGCCATTTTTACAGGAACAGTTTTCAGAGCAGAACTTGGTTTTATGACTGACGCAGCATCTAGAGTGGCTCAGTACGGCAGAAGCCCACTAACAGGACTGATTCGGTAAGATTCAGAGCCTCAGCCTGAAGTCAATTTTGTGGTATCTTTGTGGTATTTTCTCCCCTCAGGCAGTGTGGCACTATGTTCCTTTAGGCCAGGGCCCACTCCTAACTTGGCGGAGACTGTGTGGTTCACGGATAAGCCACTTGTCTATCGAGATGGAGATCTTTGGGGTAGAGCTTGTCTTCCTGTGTCTATACCATGCCTAGCACAACAGGGCCGCATTCTGAGTGCTCAGAATTCCCTGTCGGGAGGCCTACAATAACATTTCAACGTTTAGCGGGGTGGTGTGCTGGGACTGCTGTTTATTATACTCTTGTAACTGTCTGTGATGAATGGGAGGGATACTACCCTTTTCTGGACATTCCAGCCATTTAGTTAACCATAGACAGTATGTCCTAGAGCAGTGGTCTCCAACCTTTTTACACCCAAGATCACTTTTTAAGTCTCAGAACAGGCGAAGATCTACTGCCCCGCCCCTTCCTTGAAGCCCCGCCTACATTACATGAGGAAATCTAATGTAAATGTACTGCGCAGGTGTGCAGTTCAGAGAGGGCTCAAGAGCTACTCTTAGAGCCCCTGAGATCTACCGGTAGATCGTGATCTACTGGTTGGTGACCACGGTCCTAGAGAGTCTCCAGGAATGCTAGGGAAGCAGGAAGCATTGGCAGGAAGCCAGGAGAGCCAATGGAAATAGCTTTTGAATTGGAAGCAGTGTTCCTGTTCCAGTCTTTGTTTGACCAGAGGGGACCTGGGAGACATGAATTGAGCCTGGGAGCATCCAGCGACATCCATGCCTAGGAAAGGACTAAACCTTGAAACAACAGATATGTGAGTAGAACAGGGTATGTTTAGTCAGATGTGATCAGGGTATTTTCTTTATTTTTGGGATAGTCGGACTTTGTGCTGAACACATGTAACGACCCCCCTTACATTGTAACTCTCCAAACTGAATCCCAGGGAAGCAATTCTGTGTTTTAATCTTTCATTTTTTCAGTTGCTCTGTAACACCCAGCAACCAAGAAGTGTTTCACCAAGTACCTTTTCCTTATTTTGTTAAATAAAATCACCTTTTTAAAAAAACGATCTGATTCCTGTGTCCTCAAAGGCAGGAGGCTCTGTGTGCACATGCCTAAGACTGCAAGGCCAGCTATTAAGAAAAATTACAGTATTTTCAAGCTCTCTCTAAAGGGAGGGTTAAAGAGCTTGAGGTGCCTCATAGGAAGAAATTCCAAAATGCACCTTCCTGGACTCTCAAAGGGGTTTTTGCATTTGGGTGGTGGCAGCAATACCAGTCCATGGATGGGGAATCTGTGACCTTGGAGAGTTTTTAAACAGAAGCCTTTAGTGGCCAAGTATTTTAAAGTCCCTTAGAGGCTCCCACCTTCTGCACTCAAAATGCCAGAGTGGGAAACAGCCTTGACAATTTCTCATGGGTGGTTGACTCCATCAGTTGTCCCTCATTTTATAGTCATCATCGAAGTGCTCTGGAGTGCCACGTGTTCTGGGCAGCTGAGGCTGTGGGGCCCACTGCATAGGACCAACCTGACTAGCTTTAAGTTCTTCAGTGTAGTGAGTGGACGTCTTTTTGTGCCTTAAGTGCCTGAGACAACAGGATCCAGGGGCATGGCTGCAGCTCCAAGGTGCTACCTCAATGCAAATAAATATCACTGGACTATTCTGCTTCTGTGGGATGGAACAAGAGACAAAGTAATGTAATGCACATTGGAAAACATAATCCCAACTATATATACACAATATGATGGGGACAAATTTGGCTACAACTATTCAAGAGAGAGATCTTGGAGACATTGTGGATAGTTCTCTGAAAACATCCACTCAGTGTGCAGCGGCAGTGAAAAAAGCAAATAGAATGTTAGGAGTCATTAAAAAAGCGATAGAGAATAAGACAGAAAATATCTTATTGCCTCTCTATAAAACCATGGTATGCCCACATCGTGAATACTGCGTACAGATGTGGTCACCTCATCTCAAAAAAGATATATTGGCATTGGAAAAGGTTCAGAAAAGGGCAAAAAAATGATTGAGTTTGAAACGGGTCCCATATGAAGAGAGATTAAAAAGACTTGGACTTTTCAGCTTAGAAAAGAGTAGACTAAGGGGGGATATGATAGTAGACTATAAAATCATGACGGGTGTTGAAAAAGTTAATAAAGAAAAGTTATTTACTTATTCCCACAACATAAGAACTAGGGGTCACCCCATGAAATTAATAGGCAGCAGGTTTAAAACAAACAAAAGGACATTTTTCTTCACTCAGTGCGCAGTCCACCTGTGGAACTCCTTGCCAGAGGACGCAGTGAAGGCTAGAACTTTAACGGGGTTCAAAGAAGAGCTAGATAGATTCATGGAGGTTAGGTCCATCAATGCTTATTAGCTAGGATGGGTAGGAATGGTGTCCCTAGCCTCTGTTTCTCTAAGTGAATGACAGGGGAGGGATCATGTGAGAATTACCTGTTTTGATCCCTCCCTCTGGGGCATCTGGTATTGGCCACTGTTGGCAGACAGGACACTGGGCTAGATGGACTTTTGGTCTGACCCAGGATGGCACGTTCTTATGTAGAGGCAAAGGAGAGAAGAACATTACTGCCTGAGTGTGAAAATGAAGGGAAATATTAACCAATTTTGTCTCTGCTCTAAATTCTCAACATCCTCCCACACTGCTTGCTCACACAGCGAGTTACTTTCCCACAGTGAGACATGTAGGGGTGTGTGTGAGACATACATGTGACTGGACACCCCTTCCTCCCAGATCTGGAGCAGAGATAAACAGACTCCGAGGGAAAGAAAGAACCCGAAAAAGTCCCTATGCTTGATGACAGGGAAGGCTGATAGAGGAAGGTGACAGACGGATGGAGAGACTGACAGATTGTGTTCATTGACCTCCCAGCCACTGCTTGAAAATTAAACTCCCTGCAGGAGGCAGGCACTATGTCTCACATAGAGGTTAGGTCCATCAATGCCTATTAGCTAGGATGGGTAGGTATGGTGTCCCTAGCCTCTGTTTTTATAAGTGGATGATAGGGGAGGGATCTATCTTGGGTATGACACCTGGCACCCAAGGGGCCTCGATCCTGGTTTTATGATTAACGTGTTCTCTGTAAAGAAATGACAAGCCCAGACTTGTGGAATGAGGAGGAAGATAAGGAGGGGGCGGTGGGCCTGAATTCTGAAGAGACTCCCTCTGTGGGTGAATGGCGTTCCCTGAGCCTGGCTCTGACGGCTGTGAGAGCCCACCTCTTTTGCATTCTGGTTTCCATCTTGTACAAGGTTTACAGTTTGGTTCAGTGACTCGCAGCACCGCCCTCCCCACTTGTACCAATTGTTCCAGCCCCCTTGTTCCTGGGTGAGGGTGTTCCAAGGCCCTGAGACAAAAGCCACATGTATCTGTTTCCCTTTAGGAAAACAGAGCATTGGCCCAGTCCAGAGGCAGCAAGAGCAGGGAGTACGTGTAGTCGATAAGATTAACCAATAAGCTTACCGGTTAATCTTGTACTCGACTACACACTGACATCCCTAGTTACTCTGTCACCCTCTAGTGGTGGCTGGGACACAGAAACAGGCTGATCTGTCGCAGGTGCCTTTTAGGTCAGGCAGGAAAGCAGCAATGGGCAACCAAGGATAGTGAGTGGGGTTCCATGAATAGCTCTCTTGCATCTCAGTAGGCTGCAAGATTGAAATCAGGCATGTGAGCTAGTCATGACCCCCAGAATAAGATCCTTCTTTGCCATGCCTTTACCTTTATCATGCCTTTTCAACACAAAGTGATCCATTTATTAGGGGCAAATGAAATGGCCCGTCAAAGTAACATAAAGCAGCGGAGGGAGCGTGCGACTCTCACAATCAGCATGCACCTCACACGTGCCATTGCTTAAAATACGCATCACTTCTCCTTTTGCCAGGGGCTGCTCGATGCCCCTCCTCTCCACTCCAGACCCTGCTCCCACTCTATCTCTTCCCTCAAACCTCCCAACTGGCCTCTTTCCTGCCTCCTCCCTCAAGCACACCTGTCCCTTCGCCTCCCCCTCCCTCCCAGAGTGTGAACCCGCAAATGGGCATTCAAGCTCTGGAGGAGAAGGGGAGGAGCAGGAACAGAGTGCAAATCAGCTGATTCACCGGGTTCTGGAGGTGTTGGGGGGAAGTGGGAGGAGTAGGTACGTGCAGGGCCCTCAGCGTGCAGGGAGGGGGAGGGTGCATGGATGGCCACACATAGAATCCCAATGGGCCAGTGTTTGCCCACCACACAGGAGAGGATCAGGTTTTAAGATCAAGAAGCTAGAGATTCAACCGTCACTGCTCATGACTTGTTACATCTCCTCTTGCCAGCACAGTCAAGCTCTAGAGACATCTGCACCGGGGTGGTTGGGGTCATACATGCCCTGGTGGGGCAGTCCCCGGGGCCGCATCTCTGGGTCACAGGGTGGGCGTGGTTATAAGAAGTGCATGGTTACTCCTGAATCTGCATTCCTGCAATTGTCCCAGACGATTCCCCGTTTGCGGCGTGCACCTTCCAGTCCCCTGCCACCAGCCAGACCGGGGCCTGAAGAGAACTGCTGCTCTCCACGCTTTCGGAAAGCTCCATGTGCCAGAATATACCCGCTGCCGACCACAGGGCCAGCCAGAGTGGTGCAGAGCACCGGGGTGTGGCAGGTGAAATGATCAAACAGCTTGAGCGCTGCTTTGGAAACTGGGGGTCAGACCCGTGTAACCCTTCTGCCAGATTTCACCGACTGCAACACGAGCCGGGGTAAAATGTCCAGGGATTTCACTAAAACCTGACAGACACTGGACTCGAGTCCCTTCCCGGGACCCTGAGAAAATCTAAACACCTCACCTGGCTTCCCTAAACAGGCAGCCCTTCTCCACTGGCAAGCAAAGAGGCTGTGTATGCAACAGAGGGGGTGGGGGCACAGTAAATCACCAGTATGTTTACCTGGATAGTAAGTAACCACCACCTTCTTCCCCGCCCTCCCCCCAATATGTCGTGGGCAGCAGTTTTTTGACTCAGTTTCCCCACCTGCCAGGAAGAGTGTCCTATGAACACGTGTCCCTTGCTGCCTCACTTCCTTGGTTCCCCAGTAGATGGCAGCAGAGAGCTCCTTCCTCTACCACGCTTGGACCACAGGGCTACACTTGCAATACGGTGCAGGAGACGGGCAGCCCCCACTGCTCTGCGGCATGGTATCGGCCCTTCTTAGCCCACAGCCATCGCGAGCTGCCTCCGACCCAGGGTGCCCTTCATAGTGCAGCCGGGACAGGCCTTCATCGTACTGAGCATAATGGGGATGCCTGTGATCTCTCTGGCTGCCTCGCGCCGAACCTGGCTATCGCTGCCTGGTGTCACCTTGGAGGGGTGCCCTAAATCCTGACATGGGCTGAGCAGGCAAAGAGCTGCTGACTTCACTGCACTCGGCAGCATTCTCCGGGTGCCTGCCCACTCTTCCCAGGATCGCGCTGTCATGGGATGACACGGCCAGTGGGCTAAGGCAGCCCCCGTAACCCAGAATCTGGCTCGGCAGGATGGGTTGGCACATCTTGTCACTCCACGATACTGGCTCAATTTCCACCCCTGAATGGTGGGTGGTGCTGGTGATGTCATTGCCCTCACCGGTGTGCCTCCTTACATCAGCAGGCCAGGAGGAATGGAGGTTGTGTCACGTGGCCACATTTGGTTGTCACAGGCCACTCGTGGGAGAACATGAGCCCGTGACCTTACATGGCCTCCATCCTCTTGGCCTCGAACGAGCCATATCTCCACGTAGATATGAGAAGCGGAGGGGAAACCATGCTATCCAAAGGCCCATTCACTATTTTTGTTGCCCCTTTTGCTTGGTTCATTTCCTTAGCAGAAAGCAATGGGAAAGGGACTGCAGGTTATTTGGCAGGTGCCCTGGAAATAAATAAGGAGCGGAAGAATTTGCTCACAAATACAGACTCAAATGAAATCCTTCCCTGAAGTTGGGCAGGTCCGGGAAAAAAACCGAAGGAACAGCTGCGCCTGTGTTCCCTCTACCCAGTGTGCTTTGGCTACTGGACGATTGTAGCCACTAGCCCACTGCCTGCTTGCCCTTCACACCACACCCAGACACTCCGCTGCAGAAAGGGATCTACCCTGCAACAGCTGAGCAGTCGGGCTCCCCCCCTCTCCCTTCTGTGGCTTGTGGCCTTTCCACCAAGTCTCGGATCACTTGCAGCCGGGTGTGGGAGTGTGTGGCAGGAATAAAAGCTGGCAAATTACTGGAGGTGTGGGGGGAATCTAGTGGTTTTGCATTCGGGGTCTGAAATCCACTGGTGTGGGGGTGGGGGGTGCTGGGGCTTATGCGAGCACAGGCGTGGTGGAGATGCCAGTGGCTGATGTTACAGCTGCAGGGATTTTGCTTAATAAGGCAGAAAAGCTCGTCATGTTCCCATGCTCCCACCATCGTGCCTGTTTGCATATGTTCACTCTCCCCCACCCCCCCAGCAGCTTGGAGCCAGCCTGTGCATCACCACGGACACAAAGGCCCATGTATGTGCTACACGCCCATCACGCCTGCAGGCGAACCCCATGATTGTCACCCGCTCACACACCAAGCATATTACACAGACCCAACCGCACCTCGAGATGCTGGGGAAATGCATGTGACCCCCTCTCCTCCCACCCCCGCAGCCCTGAATGCTGCAGCCAGTGATTGTGCATGGCAGGGCGGATCATTCACCTCCCCCCAGCCAAATACTGGATTGTTCTGGGAGAGGGTTACTCATACCTGGAGGGTTAGCCCCCAATGGATGCATTCCTGGCTGTGTAGAGACAGACACCAGGGTCAGCAGCAAACCTGGAAATGTGGGGCACTTGGGACCGTAGCTGTCTGTAGTTCAAAGAGGAATCTGCGGTCGCTGTAGTAAGACTTTTATCCTGGTTGTGGCTGCAGCCCCCCCACCCCCCCCACACACACACCTCTGACATTCCACCCAGGAGAGGGCAGTGGTGCCACATGCACACGGCACTGCCTCCCCCCATCACAAGGAGAAGCTCAAACCTGCAGGAATTCAGCAAGGATGCCGGTAGGAAGGCACACGCAGCGCTTCTATCTCCTTCTCCCCTCTGCAGAGATTGTCCCCGGGGCCGCTCACTGAGAATGGGGGTAGCTTGGCGGCTGTGAGCACTGAGCTCTTGCAGGTTGGCGTGGGGCCTGCGCAGCGTGGCTTATTTGGCCCGAATTGCTCTGCCCCCTGGCATGCCAGAGATGCGTCCTGAGCCCAGACCACAGGAGAGTCTGAACGTGAGCAAAGCTCCAGATCCGGATCTTGCAGGAGGCCCCTACTGTGTGAACAGTGGGGAAGGTCGTGCTTAAATCCAAACACTGTGGCCTGTGCACACTACGGCTACGTCTAGACTGCAAGCCACTTTTGAAAGAGAGTGTCTAGACTGCAATCACTTCTTTCGAAAAAAGCGAGCCACTTTTTCAAAAAAGAGAGCATCTGGAGGCAGTCTGGATGCTCTCTTTCGAAAAAGCCCTGTTTGCATTCAAGAACGCCTTTTTTCTAAAGAGCACTTTGGCAAAAAGGCATTCTTCCTCGTAAAATGAGGTTTTCCATGTTCGAAAAAAACTGCCGTGTACTTTTGATTTAATTTCGAAAGAACGCGGTGGCAGTCTAGACACAGGTGAAGTTTTTTCCAAAAAAGGCTGGAGCTGGAGCCCGGAGCGAGAGCCGGGAATGCTGAGCTTGCAGCTGTCGGTTTCTCAGGCCAGTATCCCGCCATATGGGCCACGTGCCAACATTGGCCGGAAACATGACAAACAGCTAACGCAGAGCGCAGTTCAAGCTGGGCTCTGAGCAGTTCGCAGAGGACCCGTGGGATGTTTGCTCCTTGCCCCTGCCGGCACTCAGAGCCCTGTGAAGTGCGTGGCTGGGAAAACAGATCGGTGGGAGAAATGTACATGGGCATGGCTGCACCGCTGCAGCGGTTCGGATGAAGACACCCTAAGCTGCCAGGACAGAGAGCTCTCCCCCGTCAAAGAGCTCCACCTCCACGAGAGGCAGTGGCTATGCTAGTGGGACGAGCACTCCTGCCTACATGGTGCTGTTTACGCTGCTGCTTAGGACAGTAACTACATTGCTCGGGGCGTGGATCCCCGAGAGAGGGAGTTATACTGAGATAATTTTGCAGTGTGGACCAGTGTCGTCTTGCTTTCTGTAGTTTGCCCGGCACTGCTGGGAATAGGGTTGCCAGATGGTTGAAACAAAAACACCGAAACCCCCACCAAAAAAAAAAAAAAAAACCACGGGGAAAAAATTCTGTTGAAGGGGGGGGGAAAAAAGGGGGGGACTCCAAGGACTTATTAAGCCAAAAAAAAAAATTTAAAATAAAACAGCAGGTCCCCTTTAAGAGTGAGTGAAGGGATAGGAACAGGGGAGCGGTTGAGCACTAACACCCAGGGGAAAGCATTGCTTCCCCTAGATCTTTTGGCCGGCAGCCATTTTGTGCCGGCAGCCTTGGGGAACTAGGTAAGCATGGGGGCTGGAGTCGGGAAGCTGGGGGGCTGGGAGCCGGGGGAGGGGGTGTCTCAGGCGGGGAGGCCGGGCGCTGAGTGTTTGTAGGGCATTTTTGCCTCCTTGCTGGGGAAAAATTCAGAAAATACCGGACATTTTAGGTGTCCGGTATTCTCTGAATTTTTTTTACCAGACAGGAGCTGAAAATACCAGACTGTCCAGGTGAATACTGGGCACCTGGCAAACCTAGCTGGGAAGGGAGCTTCGAAAGCAGAGTGGTTCTCAAGGCGCTCGGCATGTGCTGTGAGTATCATTGTGGCCCCCGGGGCTTCCAAAGTTGAGTAGCCCTGTCATAGAGCATCTGTCACTGCTGGGTCTAACTGCTTCATGAAATGAAAGAGCAAAAGGTCCCAGGAGGTTTGATGAGCAACGGTAAATATCAGTGCAGTAGGCGATACTTGCTCCTTGGGCAAAATGCCGAGGAATCTCCACTTCCAAGTTGCTGTTCGGTTAGTGACCTTCACAGGGGAAATCTCTGTCCTTGAGATTTGTTCCTCTGCTGTTTGCCTTGTATTTGTTCCTAGGCTGATGCAAAGTATTTGTAATGTGATGCAAGAACTGGCCACATGAGATAAAAGAAGGGTCGGTTTCAAGTGGCGGCCAAAATGATTGAGCTGACCAAACACACCCAGCCCGCCTTGCCTACCTGCTCAGCTCTCGTCGGTGGAGGTCAGGCATTCCCTGAGTTACAAACATCCGACTTACAAACATCTGCACATGCACACAAAAGCTCTGGCAGCCTCAGGCAGAGACGTCCTGAGGACGGATGGGTCCCTAGGCAGCTCTACTACACTGGTGCCCTGTGCCCAAATTGCACCCCAGGGGTGGAGCTGAACAGAGGAGTGACAATTTTGTATGGATGTGATTTTATAACCTTCAGCAAAACACCAATGAAATATTTGCAAAGCAAAGTTTAAACTCAGGCCCTGTTGATGAACAAAGTAAATCCAGAAACTGACTGGTAAATGGCTTCATTACTACTTAATAGCCTTGACAGACTTCTCCGCTTTTAAGTTAACTAGCTCCTCTCGGGAGGAAGCAGAGCCACAGAACAGGCAGAAGAAGAGATGGGTAGACAAAAAGACCCTAAGTTCTCTCGGGAGGAAGCAGAGCCTCAGAACAGGCAGAGGAAGAGGTGGGTGGACAAGAAGACCGACGTTTTCGGATGACACATGCAATGGAGGATTCTGCGTATGGGTAAGGACTGCTCTGGTCTCAGGGGAGCAGGCAAGAGGCACAGGCAGTGGTGAGCTGCACAAGTGCTGGCTCGAGGACTCCAGAGGAGCAGGGGATGGTCGTGCAGCCAGCGGCGGAGCAAATTGGCGCTTTCAAGGGGAAACCGCCACTTCTCTTCAGCCACTAGCTGCATGGCGGCCCCTTGCTCCTCTGGACTCCTCCAGCCCACGCTCACCTTGGTCGCTGCCTTCTGGTGAGCGGGGGGCTGGGTACAGCCCATCATGGGCAGGGGATGATGCTGGTTGCTAGAGCCAGCACAGAGCTCAGGGGAGGTGGTGGCAGCCAGGGGAAACCCTGAAATCCCCTTCAGAATCTTCACCTGTCTCTTTATCCTCCTCCATTTAAACCTGCCTTTCCTCAGGCATCAGCATTCAAGGTGAAATAAAAAACTATTTCTACTATGTCTCATTTCAGATATACCATATTTCAGCTACGTTATGGGTTAAACAGGTTTTTGTGAGGTAGCCTGGGAACCCAACTACCTTTTATAATATTGTGTCTTTGGGAGAAGGCGCTCCGAGTTCCAAACAACCGACTTACACGTGAGTGTTTGGAACAGAGCCCGTTTGTAAATTGGGGACTTCCCGAACCAGAAGTTCCTCTCTGTTGGACCCTCCTGAGGATCAGCATGGGATCTGTGATGCCCCCCCCCCTAATTCTGCTGTCCTCATTTGGGATCAGTCTGTTGCCCCAGGCGACCCCAGCTGATGGGCGAGGGCTACCGGATGGAAAGCATAGGAGAGGTTCCCTTTACAGAGAAGAAGTCATGGAGATAGTGTTAGGGAGCAGCAGGAGTGGGCAGCTGCAGGCTCACATCTCCACCTTTGTGCCCTTCGTGGCTATTTTAAATCACAGGAGTGAGCTGTCATGTTTTGGTTTGGGAAAAGACAAGAGTAACAGGAGTGAGCTGTCATGTTTTGGTTTGGGAAAAGACAAGTATGTTCATAGCACCTGTAAACCACCCTTTCAACGTGGTGGCCCTATGTCTTGCCCTGAAGCTTCCACTGTCCCTAAGGCCATGCCTTCACTAAAAGGAAGATCGACACTGCTATGATCAATCTTCTGGAGTTTGATTTAGTGGGTCTAATTAAGACTCACTAAATCAAACTCAGAGGGCACCCCTTCCAGCTACTGGTACTCCTGTTCCTGCGCGGAGTAGGGAAGTTGATGGGAGCAATTGCTCCCATCAGCCTCCTGCTGTGGGGTTGGCGGGGAAACTCAAAACAAGGTACATTGACGCCAGCTATGTAATTAATGTAGCTGGAGTTGTGTATCGTGATTCAACCTGCCCTTTTAGTGTAGCCCTTTAGTAAGCCGACTCCAGCTATGTATTTTACATAGTCGGAGTTGCGTACCTTAACCCAACCTTCCGGGTCTCTCATAGACCTGGACTAAGTTGATAACTGAAGTGTGAAAATAAAGTCAAGTGATAAACTGTGGAGCGGATGGAGAAATGTCCGGTTACACTTTAAAATCACAGCTTGGCTCTCATTAAATCTCTGGCATTTATTAGACTCTCATGAAGCCGGATGAAATCATTGTGTATTGGTGTGGGCATCAGAAGTACACTAGTATCAAGAGGCCACTTACTGTAGCTTTAGTCTGTGTTACTCATTCCCCGCTTGGCTGTAGAGAGCTGATGGCAAAGGGAAAAGGAAGCCAGTTATGTCTCTCTTGGTGATGAAGACAGATACGGTTTTACATAGCTCCCTTGCCACAGAAGGAATCTGAAAGAACGACACAATTAGAGCTTGGTAATTACTGCTAATCAATTTCTAGGACTGTCTGTTCAGTTGTGTAATTAAATTCTCACATGCATGTGACGAAGTGGGTCTTTTCCCACGAAAGCTTACGCTCCAACACTTCAGTTAGTCTATAAGGTGCCACAGGACTCCTCGCCGCTTTTGCAGATTCAGACTAACACGGCTACCCCTCTGATACGTAAATTCTCTTGGTCCGTGTTCCTGCCTCTTCTTTATCACCAAAGTTCGAAGGAACAAGCTGGTGGGAATGCTCAGGCACCCAACAAATCATGTAGGGCATCGAGATACAAGTAGCTTTGGATTTGTGATGGTGAACATTAAAGTTCCCTCTAATTTTGTACAGGCAGTCCCCGAGTTACGCGGATCCGACTTATGTCGGATCCGCAGTTACAAACGGGGATTTTTCTCGCCCCAGAGGACTGGAGCGGCGGGACGCCTGGTCCCGCCGCCTGCCTCCTCCGGGGCGAGAAAAGCTGCTCCCCGTCTCCCTGGTCTGCTGGGGGAGCCAGCAGACCAGGGAGACGCTGAGCAAAGCCACGGAGGACCCGGCCTGACCCGCGACGCTTCCAGCTGATCTGGAAGCGCCACGGGTCCGGCCCGGGTCCTCCGTGGCTTTGCTCAGCGTCTCCCTGGTCTGCTGGGGGGGGACGCAGCTGGTGCCCCCCCCCAGCAGACCAGGGAGACGTGGAGCAAAGCCTGGGGCCTGTGGTAGAGCAGGTGGGGCGCTGCCGGTTGGTCCCGCAGCACCGCTCCTTGGCTCTACTGGACCAACCCGGCAGCACCCCAGCTGCTCTGCCCCAGGCATCCTGATTCAGCCGCTGCTGATCAGTTTCAGCAGTGGCTGAATCAGGACGCCTGGGGCAGAGCAGCTGGGGTGCTGCTGGGTTGGTCCAGTAGCGCCGAGGAGCGGCCACGCTGCTGGACCAACCCAGCAGCACCCGAGCTGCTCTGCCCCAGGCGTCCCCAAGTTAGCCGCTGCTGAAACTGACTAGCGGCTGACTACAGGAAGCCCGAGGCAGAGTTGCTCTGCCCCGGGCTTCCTGGAATCAGCTGCTGATCAGTTTCAGCAGAAGCTGACTTGGGGACGCCTGGGGTTCTTAAGTTGAATCTGTATGTAAGTCAGAACTGGTGTCCAGATTCAGCCGTTGTTGAAACTGATCAGTTTCAGCAGCGGCTTAATCTGGACGCCAGTTCTGACTTACATACAGATTCAACTTAAGAACAAACCAACAGTCCCTATCTTGTACGTAACCCGGGGACTGCCTGTATTCCATGTGCGGAATAATTGTTATGAGCACTATTATGGAAGTGATGTATTGCATAACAAATCATTCGGCACATGGACGAATGTAGAGGCATGGGGAGGGTTGGGGGAACCCAGGCCTGCTCACTACTCTGGCCAGGGACCCTAAGGCAGTGATAACTGGCCGTGTTTCCTCCACTCACAGTTTTGCAGCCACTTCCCCTAGAACAGCACACTTCCCTCCTTGCAGGCCTCAGCTCTCCAGCAGTGCCCCTCTTACTCTCATACCTTGGCTTTTCTCCGCCCCCTGCCTTTCCTGAGGAGAAGCCTTTTAAATTAGCCCCAGCTGGCCGGCCTTAATGGGCCTGATTAGCCTGCTGCTTCAGGCAAGCTCTTAACTAGCCCCAGGAGCCTGCCTGCCTTGATTACATGGCCAGTTCACTCAGGCTATATCTGCACTGGCAGCTTGTTGCGCAAGAACAGCCATTCTTGCGCAAAAACTGTCTACACTGCATGCGCGTTCTAGCGCAAGTAAATTTACAGTATAGCGTGGTAAAACAGGGCTTCTTCCAGAAGAGTTATTCCTCTCCCCATGAGGAATAAGCCCTCTTGCGCAAGAGCTCTTCCAGAAGAGGGCAGTGTAGACAGGCAACATGAATTTCTTGTGCAAGAGGCCCCTATGGTTAAAATGGCCATCAGAGCTTTCTTGTGCAAGAGAGCATCCACACTGCCATGGATGCTCTTGTGCAAAAGCACATGGCAGTGTGGACACGCTCTTGTGGGAGACTTTTTGCGCAAGAACTCCTCCGCAAAACAGTTCTTGCGCAAGAAGCTGCCCGTGTAGACGTAGCCTCAGGGAACAGAAAACGCTTTGATCAGGTCTCTGTATATTTGCCCTCCACCAAAGTATTGTAGCCAGCTGCCCTAGATCTGTCACACTGCCTGCTGTGACGGGGCTGCCAAGCCTTAGTCCCGTCCTAGGACTGTAACACAATGTTCCCATTGGCTCAGAGCAGCCCCCCATGCTGAGGTGCTGATGCCTGTTGAGCAAGAGACTGCCCTGAAAATTCTCTGCCGTCGCCTCCAAGGGAGCTGGGCTGGCGTGGTTGGAGGACGGACAAGAGGCTGCTACCCTCAGTCAGGAGGCAGGCAGCACGACTGGGCAAAGCAAGGCGGGAAGCCGCACTGTGCTGGGAATCTTTCTTCTTGCGGCCAACAGGGAATCTTTATTTTTGGGGGGCAGCGGCTCAGCTGCACTGTGTCACCACCAGCTCCCCCTGGGTGCCTGCATGCTTTGCTTGCTTTGGGGCTGCCCTGGAGCCACACTGCGGTGCAGCCCCAGAGCAAGCTGCCTGCCGTGGCAGCCCCCATCAGCTTTCCCAGGGTTGGAGCTGGCATCAGCGGAAAGAAGGGAGGGGAGGCGGGCCCTGTGGACTAGTGGTGCAGCGCCGCTGAGGGCAAGTGGAACAGAGCCAGCTGGCATCCGCTGAGCTTTGGCCCGCTGCGTAAAGGGACAGCCCGGCACAGCATGATGCCCAAGTGATGCGACTGGATTCAAAGCACGTCAGTGAAAGGACCATGTGTTCCTACCAGTGTGGGACCCCAAAACCGGAGAGCATCCTTATTGGGCATGCACTTATGCACACACTTACATCCCTTTTAATCATATGCGAGGGGCTCTCCTATAGTTGTGCAGCACCTTGCAAAATGCTCCAAATTTGGGGGTTTCCCGGATTTTGGACTCGATCACAATATCAATAAATAAAAGAAGTAAAGCATCAGAGGAGTAGCCGTATTAGTCTGGATCTGCAAAAGTGACAAGGAGTCCTGTAGCATCTTATAGACTAACAGATGTATTGGACCATAAGCTTTCGTGGATACATGCATCTGACGAAGTGGGTCTTTGCCCACGAAAGCTTATGGTCCAATACATCTGTTAGTCTATAAGGTGCCGCAGAACTCCTTGTTGCTTTTGTAAAAGGAGTAAATGACTGTACCAGACGAGGACGCCAGATCCAGACGGGTTAGCGGCTCTGTTATTGACCCCTCAGTCCTCAATTAAGCCTCTAACTCTCCTGCAGCAACAGTAGCCCGGAAGCGGCTTCGTCTGGACATTCAGCTTCCCACAGTAGCACCGACAAGGACTCCCTTTGCCCCAGTTTCATTTTCTGCCATGTGTGTTGCTCGAGAGTAGAAACAAGAGCGGGCCAAGAGGAGCAGAGTTGAAGAACAAGCTCTGGGCATTCTCCCACTGTGAGACCCCCACAGACTTCAGACAAAAGCAAATCAGCACTCTACAGAAGCAACGTGTGCCTGTGTGGGGCTTGGACACTACATTACTTATAAAGCCCAAACAGTGCAAAAGACAGAGGCAACACAGCCTAGTGGGTAGGGTAGCAGCATGGGACTTTGAAGAGCTACCGTCTAGCCCTGCCTCTGCTACTGAGCTGCGGCATGGCCTTAGCCACGTTACTTAACACCCGTTTCCCTTCCCTCCCCTCTGTCAATTTGGATTGTGCACTCTTTGGGGCCGGGACTGTCTCTTGCTATATTAGTGTATATCAGTTAGCACAGTGGAATCCTGGCATTACATGGGACCCCGAGGTCCTATCGCAGTAGAAAGAATTATAGATGAGTAGCAGCTCTCTTTTGGTGAAGGCCAATTAATAGCAATCAAGGTTCCAGGCCTGAGATCAGTCTAAATAAAACCCACAAGCTCAAGAGTAGGATACACCAGAGCACAGATTGTGGATCAGCAAAATTTGCTGCATGGCTTGTCCCTACTATGGCTGTTGTGCAGGGTTTCGGGAGTTGTCACATTGATGTGTATGCCTGGGAACAGTGCCCTAACAGAGGAATACTCACATAGGCCCAACGGCCGCTGGAACACAGATCAAAATGTGGTGCTTCATGAAAAGCTAACTTTTAGGCCGTGAAACTCTTTGGAGCAGGGCCGTTCACCTATGCATGCTGAGCACCTAGCACAACTGAGCCTGGATCCTCCCTGATGTCCTTAGATACTATCATGATCCAATTAATAAATAAAGGAATAAAGAGTTAAAATCACATGCAGCTCAGTGAATTAAAGGTAAAATAAATAATAAACGATTATATGGCAGGAAAGGGTTACAGATGTGTGTAGAGAAAGAGAGAGCGAGAGCGGATATTCACTGCAAGCTCATAAAGTTCCCCAAAACAAATCCTTTTGGCTCTATAAAATTGCTTCCTACACTCCCCCATGTAATAAAGTATTAAGCTCTACTGTTCACAAAGCAGTCTTTTCCCCGGGCTTTTCTGTTAGGGGTAACTTGGCCCAGAGGGGTAGCTGCTTGGGGCAAATGTTGTTTTTAATGTGGAGGCCTTAGGAAGTTAACTCTACGGGGGTTTTAAACGCTGCTTTGAAAGGCAGGGGCTGCATCCAGATCTCCGCCTCACTGGATTTTATTGTATAAATGCAAAAGAAAAAAAAAATCAAGACCTGGATTCTTAGCTGGTATAAACGAGTGCAATATGCACAAAAGTAACAGAAGTAACTGATTGTTTGCTCCCCTCCCGGCGCCTCCCCCATCTCGATATTCTTGCTACTGTGTGTTCGTGCCCCTCTCAGGCCCGCAGCAGAAGTCATTTGAAAGCTATAGCCACAGCACCCGCAATTATTTTCCAGAGCTATTTGCAAACACGGCTCTTTCCCAGCCCTTCTGCAACCATCTCGCCTGCTGCATCTGAAAACAAATGGGGATTCCTGTAAACAGGAAAACAAGATGTAGGCAAGGGCACAGCGTGGCGGCTGTGTGGTATCTTCTGGGGGCCGTGACTCAGACCTCCTTTCACAGCCTTCGGGATCAAGCGCAGGAAGTTTGTCGGAAGCATTCGCCAAACTCCTGCCACTCTAGGAACAGAGATAGGAAAACACGCACGCTGTTTCTTGGGGGGACTGGCTGAGCATCGGGCTGCAGATAAAGCAGGGCGTCAGAGTCCACAACCCCGTGCTTGAGGCTTAAGAGGTTGGCACTGGATGATGCAACTCTCAGTGCCAGTGTCACACTCATGCTCTTTTTACGGGCACTGCTGGCGGATGCTTTCCCTCTCTTCCAGACAGCAATCTTTCTGGGAGCGGCAGTAGGGTTGCCAGGTGTCCGGTACTGACCCGGACAGTCTTGTATTTTCGCTTACTGTCCAGTAAAAAAATCCAGAAAATACCGGACACCTAAAATTTTCTGATTTTTTTTTCCTGGCCAGGAGGCGAAAATACGAGGTGCTTCCCTAGTTCCGCAGGGGAGCTGTCTGGCCCGGAGCAGGAAGACAAGATGGCGGACGGCCGCTGGCAGCTTGTTAGAGCCAAAAAGCCTCATAAACATTTCTTAAAGGGGCCACACTGGGTTTTTTTTAAAATTTTTACTTTTTTTGCTTAACTCTCGGGGTCTTTTTTTTTTTGTTCAACACCTTTGGTTTCCCCCCCTTTTTTTTCCTCAACAGAATTTTTTCCCTGTTTTTTTTTGGGGGGGGGGGGGCTGTTCGGTATTTTTGGTTAAACCATCTCCAAAAATGGGGGGAGCATCTCCAAAAAGGGGGGGGAACAAAGTTGTTGAGCAAAAAGGAAAAAAAACCCCAAGAACCTGTATCACTGCAAGGGGTTACCAGGCAGTCATTTAAAAAAACCAAACAAACCCAGACATGCTTCATGGCGGGGGAGCGGCTAGTATGAGCGGTGCTGGCTGGGAAGTAGGGTTGCCAGATGGTTGAAACAAAAATACCGAACCTTCCCTCCCCCCCCAATAAAAAACACCAGGAAAAATTCTGTTGAAGGAAAAAAAAGGGGGGAGAGACCAAAGTTGTTGAGAAAAAAAAAAAAAAAAAAAGGACTCCAAGAAATATTAACAAATAAAATAAAATAAAATAAAATAGCATTAAAACAGCATGTCCCCTTTAAGAGTGAGTGCAAGGATAGGAACAGCAGCCTTGCGGAACCAGGTAAGCATAGGGGTTGAGGGGCTGGGGGTTTTGGGGGCTGGGGGTGGATTTGGGGGGGAGAAGGTCGGGCACTGAGTGTTTGTAGGGTTGCCAGGTGCCCGGCATTTTCGCCTCCTGGCCGGGGAAAAAAATCAGAAAATACCGGACATCTTAGGTGTCCTGTATTCTCTGAATTTTTTTAACAGACAGGAGGCGAAAATACTGGACTGTCTGGGTGAATACCAGATATCTGGCAACCCTATCATTTCTCCCACTTTGCCATAGAGAGTAGCCAGAGAACAAGTTTATCTTGCTGTCCCTTGTCCGATTTCCTGTCGCCTTCTCTCATTGCCCCTTCCTCCAGACCAAAGTTGGGCAATTTTTTTTTTCAGATGAAACTTTTTTTTTTTGGCTGAAAAATGCAGCTGGGGATGGGCCAAACCACTCAGCAAAGTCAGGGTGAATTTGCCAAATTGCTTCAGTCTTAATTAAACCAAACACCTCCTCCCCAACAACACGAGGGGAACATTCTGATTTTACAACTTCTAAAAGAGTTTCCACGTTGAATTTCACTGCGCTTTTATTTAATTCAAGTTGTTAGACCAAAAACCCCACAGGTGGGTGAAAACATTTTGTTTCAGTTGAAGGTGAATGTTTTGTTCCACCCCGAAGCATTTTGTTTTTCTATTTTGTGGGGGGGTCAGTGAAAAATGTTTCAAGTTCCGGGGTGTCAGCCAGAAACATTTCTTGTTTGCACAGCTCTCATCCTGACCTGCTTCCCTTCTCCCAAAGAGTGCTTCTCTTGATTTCTCACCCATATCCCTCCTGCCCTGCTTCATTATACCTCCCTGTTATCTAAGCTTCCTGTTATGGCACAGTGTCTGTTTGCAATCCTGGGATGGCACACTTGTTAGATGACTATACCTCCTACTGGGACCTGGATCAACGTCAGGAAACACTAAGGCTACGTCTAGACTACATCCCTTTTTCGTAAAAGGGATGTAAATTAGACGTATCGCAATTGCTAATGAAGCGGGGATTTAAATCTCCCCCGCTTCATTAGCATAAAAATGGCTGCTGCTTTTTTTCGTCACGGAGCTTTGCCGGAAAAAAGCGCCAGTCTTAGACGCTGCTCTTGCGGAAAATAAAGCCTTTTCCGAAAGGTCCGTTATCCCTTATTTCATAGAGGCTATGTCTAGATTGCAAGCTTCTTTCAGAAGAGATCTCCCAAAAAACTTCTTTCGAAAGAGAGTGTTTACACAGCAAAAACACATTGAAAAAGTGATCTGCTTTTTCAAAAGAGAGCGTCCATACTGAATGAATGCTCTCGCATTTCAGCTGTGATTACTATGGACAGAGTGGCCACCAGGGCACCTGTGCTTTTTCCTCTTTCCTCTTCTTTTGAAAGAACTTTTTCTCCATCCACACGTGCCTTTTTCCGAAAGAGCTCTTTTGGAAAAAGGCTTCTTCCTCGTAGAAAGAGGCTTAGCAATGTCGGAAAAACCCTTCTGTTCTTTTAATTTTTTTTGAAAGAACGCAATTGCAGTGTGGATGTAAGTGAAGTTTTTTTGGAAAAACAGTTGTTTTTCTAAAAAAAAAACTGCAGTGCAGACATACCCTAAGGGCGTGGGCTGGTTTTGGAGCACACGCCGAGATGGTCCTTCCAGACCAGGAGTATGGAATAGTCATGGGGGAATCTCATACTGCCACTACCCATGTAGGAACTGTCCCATGGATTAGAGAGAGAGTCAATTTTCAGGGCTCTAAAATCTAGTCCTGATTTCACCCCTTTGCCACAAAGCCCTTCTGTGCAAAGGATTAATTTCCTCTCTTTGGCCCCTCCATCCTGAGATCATAACATTTGGTGTCAACTGGGTGACGAATGGGCTGGTTTTATTTAGCAGCTCAGACTGTTTAGCATGAGGATCAAGTAAGGCCAGAAGGGACTAGACTCTGCCTTAGTCATCTGAGACAAAGAGGATTTACCGTTCAGTCTCCATGGCCACCTGTGTGTACTGTGTCACCAAACCCCCACTGCAGCCAGAGCAAGGAAATGGTTTCACAGAACTGGGCACCCTGACCTCCCGAGAAGCAGCCGGCGGCAGGGTGGGTCTGGCGTAAAGCAACGGGAGCTGGATTTCAGAAGGAAGTCAGTGATTGTAACTTTCTGTCCTCCTGTGGCGGACTGTCTGTGGTGCCTCAGTAGCCCTTATCCAGCCCCCCATCTGAGCGCCTCACTGCCTTTCATGGGCTGACCACGCGTGGGCGGAAGGGAAGTGGTGCGGCTGTGGAAAAACTGGAAGGGGTTCAGAAAGAACAACCCGGATGGTTTGAGGTCCTGGCCAACCCATCTGCCAGGGAACAACGAAAGACACTCAGTGTAGGTGAAGCTGAAGAGGTGGCGTGATCGACGCTGGAAGTCCCGGCGTTGGGAGAGGACGGCTGGTAGGCGAGGGCTGTTTGATTTATCAGTCTGAGGCGGAACACGGCCCAGTAGCAGGAAGCCAAGGCAGGACAAATTCAGATTAGAAACCAAGAGCACGTTTTTCAAAGGGTGGGTAATTAGCCACTGGAACGGTGGGTGTCGGGAGAGGGGCAGCGCCAGTCTCTTCCCAGTGCGGATGCTAGAGAGACTATTTGGGGAGCTGTTCCCCCCACCCACCATGAAGCTCCACCCCCTGGATGGGGCTGTGGCTGCTCCTCCGTGCTCTGCCACCCTTCACCTGCCCCCAGCTGATAACAGCTGCCAGGATGGGGGGACCCAGCCCTGGGGCTGGCAGAGCCCTCCGGGAAGAGCAGCTGTTGGCAGAGCATGTCAGTGCAGATGCCTATGGGGAGCCCCAGACTCTTCCCCTGCCTTGGTGCCATGAAGGGTGGGAACACAGGCCTGGAGCTGCTCTCGACTCCCCCTCCTCCACCAGCCCAAGATTACTCCTGGGCCCCTGGTGGCAGCAGTGCCGTTGCCTTCAGAGCTGGGCACTGCCCGGCCAGCCCTGCTTTGACTGCTCTACTTTCAGAGCTGGGTGGCCAGAGAGTGGCGGCAATGACAGCAGGGCTAAGGCAAATTTTGAATTGACTATAGCCTTCACCAGCCCCCTCAGCCGTGTTCTCTGTAAGCTGTGCACTTAGGCAACCATCCAGGGGAGAGTCAAGTACTGCCCAGCTGATTAGCAGAGCGCCCACAGCCGGCAGCGTGCGTTGCTACTAGTGGTGCACATCTGCACATGCCTCGGTGCACATCAAAAAATTTATTCTGCTCGTGGCTGGAAAAAATGAGAGGGACCACTGCCCCACAGAACCTCTCCTGCCTAGGGAGGAAATGGAGTCACTGTCATTTGATGTATCTAAATCAAGGTTGCACAGCTGTCTGAAACTTACGTTCTAGCTGGATGGGACATTGTGGGCTTGATGTGAGGACCACGAGATGAAATACCGTGGCCTGTGTCAGCCAGAGGTCAGACTGTCCCTTCCAGCCATACAATTAGTTACCCCCAATACACACATGGGGAGTTGAGTAGATTCAGTGACATACCTGGAGTCCTACAGAAACCTGTGGTACAGCCGGGAATTGAACCTGGAACACCCCCAGTGCACCATCTTACCCCCTTTCTGGCGTCATTCATCCTAGCAGCCCAGTGTCTGCACAGCCGTTAATGAAATGAGCCTCCTAGCATTAATGCAGAGACAGGACTGTTCCATTTTACAGATTTGACAATGGTTAAGAGCAACTTGGCCGAGCTAGGGAGAGAATCCAGACTGCCCGATTCTCATCCCCTGGCAGAACCACTGTCTGCTGCTCCCATCATTATGCAAATAGCCCCGTTAGGGGAAGGCTACTGGCATAGAGGACTTTAAACCAGCAGCCACAGAAGGGAATTGTTCATGGATCTGGCTTTTTCTTGAGTGGATGTTTTATTTATTTTTTCACATTAGGCCGTTTTTGCCCTCTGGTACACTCATGCGCATACAAGTATTACTATATTCAGAGCAATTTTTCTGGATCCCTTCAGGAGAGAGAGTCATCTGATGACAAGGACTTTCCTCTCATTTCCATCCAGCTCTGGTAACCTCAGGCTCTGCAAGCCTTAAGTTCATAATCTCCTTTGAGGTGAATCATTAGTGATGGTACAATAACGCAATCCATCTCCAAGACCGTGAGGGAGCATACCTTAAAATAGACCCGATGAGCCAGGAAAGAGGCAATATATGAACCTGCATGGAATTTATAGAGAGAAGCCGAGGTGGTGGGAGGGAAGGGTTTAGAGGAGATACCAAGAAGTCAGTCTGAGTACGCATGGCTGGCGTGCTGGTTGCAGTTGAAGCAGCTCTGTAAGTAGGTCTCCTAATAAAGAATCGGTTTAGTTTTACAAGCATGGAGACCTCTTCTGTGATTACTCAGCATGGAGCTTGCTGCTGGTGGTTTTGCTGAGTTCAGGGACAACAAACAAGATCGCCCTATGAATATACCTGACTTGCAGATTTCTCATCCTGATGGACATAACCCAGTGAAGCCCCACACTTTGGCTAACCACTGAGAGAAAAAAGGGTAACTTGTGACATCCTCACGTTGCCTAGTAACACTATAGATTTTAGGCTCTGCTTGGGAACAGTCAGGATACGTCTAGACTGCATCCCTCTGTCGGCAGAGAGATGCAGATTAGGCAGGTTGACATTGCAAATGAAGCGGGGATTTAAATATCCCGTGCCTAATTTGCATAAAAATGGCCGCCGTTTTTGCCGACTCAGCACTTTGTCTGCAAAAAGTGGCAGTCTAGAGGGGGATCTGTCAAAAAAAGCGTTCTTTCTCGACCGATCCCCCTCTAGACTGCCGCTTTTTGCCAACAAAGTGCTGAGTTGGCAAAAACGGTGGCCATTTTTATGCAAATTAGGCACGGGATATTTAAATCCCCGCTTCATTTGCAATGTCGACCTGCCTTATCTGCATCCCTCTGTTGACAGAGGGATGCAGTCTAGACATACCCTCAGAGTGCATCACATGGCAGATTACCTACACAAATCATCATAGAAAGGGCGGCAAGGAGAAGAGACCACTGGGGGAACTGGCCAAGCGGAAAGTGTCACCTTTAACAGTGCCTGAGAGCTAAGCCCTTGGGATGTAGTCTTTGATCTGGCTGTATGATGTTTGGCTAGTCTCCAAAAAAAATGAAACAAAACACGTTTACTATATATTTTAGAAACTTTGTCTGTGTGTCTGTGCATCTGTAAGTATGTTTGTTCAAGAACTCCTAAACGATAGGAGCTAGGAGCAAATTCGGAATGCAGCTTCCTCTTATAATAATTTAAAACAAGGTCAGGGGTTGGTTGTGCCAGGTCAATGGGTTGTGCCTGGAATGTGATTGTTTCTCACACAATGAAAAGGGAGGGATCTGGAAGGAGGGACAGTTATACCATAGAATGACCACAGGGGGGCAGCAAGCCTTGGGATGTAGGCTTTAATCTGGCTGTATGATGTTTGGTTAGTCTCCCAAAAAACCGAAACAAAACATGTTTACTATATATTTTAGAAACTTTGTCTGTGTCTGTGCATCTGTAAGTATGTTTGTTCAAGAACTCCTAAACGATAGGAGCTATGAGCAAATTTGGTATGCAGCTTCCTCTTATAATAATTTAAAACAAAGTCAGGGTTTGGTTGTGCCAGGTCAATGGGTTGTGCCTGGAATGTGATTGTTTCTCACACAATGAAAAGGGAGGGGTCTGGAAGGAGGGACAGTTATACCATAGAATGACCACAGGGGGCAGCAAGCGGTCAGAGATAGGGACCGGGACAGTTATAACCCCATTGGGCCAGCGGGGAGCGAGGGTGGAGAAAGGGACAGCTATCAACCTTATTTCAGAGTGTTTGTCTGTTTGTGTGTCTGTCTGTCCCCCAGCTTGGGGACAGGCATCCCTCCCTCAGCTGTGCCTGCTGCAGCTGCAGTGGCCATGGATAGGTGTTTCTCACCTGGCCCCAAGTTGCTGGGTTGTCCTCTCTCCCCAGGGCAGCCTGCCTACTGAACCCCTCCTTCCCAGCCCCACCCCAGAGCAATGATTTAAACGAAGAAAAACAAAACTTATTTGAGTTAAGGACCTGAGCAATGCCAGGTCTTCGTGTGTGTGTGTGTGTGTGTGTGTGTGTGTGTGTACATACATGGATAGGCGCGCGCGCACACACACACACACACACACACACACACACACACACACACACACACACTTATCAGTGGTGCCAATCCCAAGCATTCACAAATCATGAGTTGGGGCTCCCAGATTATGATCTTGTCTAAAAAATCATGGAGATCATCATTTACCTTCTGGTTTTTGACATGCAAGTCCAAGCCATGTTTTTAAACTTCTCGCCAGTGATGAGGGCTGAAAACTCATTTTTTACAAGTTGAAAACGGTGTCTCCCACATTCACAAGACTTGGGCAGCCGGGGATTTAAGAAAGATTCTCAATCTTGTAGGACTCATGATAAATGGGACAGTTGACCACGCTGACTCAGTCATTGTAAATAACTCACAGCTCTTGAAATGTCCTTCCTGTCCAAACCCTAAAGGCTCCTCCCTTTTTACAATTTACTGTAAACCTCTCTGCAAGGGCCTAAGTTGAAACCAGGTTCCTCTCAGGCTGCAAGAGTTGTACCAAAACTTCCTCTGTGTGCTGTCAGTGCAGCTCCTTAATCAGCCCCTGAGGACTGCAGGTAAGCCGTGCACAGTACTCCAGGAGCTGAGTGCACTGTTTGAATCCAGCTCACACCAGCCAGAGGAATGAGAGACTAGATTTCCCACTTGGCATATAGATCACAAGCAGTAGGCTCTGAGATCGCATAGAATAATCCCCTCTGTTTCATTAGAGGGCTGAATCTGGCCTTTGGGAGTTTTAAATCCATGACAAATCCTTGCTCAGACTTTTGCAGAGACAAAAATCTTTGGCTGTCTCAGAGCCGGCATGCCACAAAGCCCCCTAAAATCAGCACTTTTCCTTTGGAAGGAAGAATGCTCCCTTTGGGACAGGCTGCAGCTTGGGCTGCAAAGGTCAAACCTAGAGTGGGGGAGGCAGAGCAAAATGTGCTGTGGTCAGAAAGGTGCTCATTAGTGAATTCCAAGGTTCATTCTTTTGTTGTTCTTTTGTGGAAACTATTGTGGGAACGGAGGCTAAAAGGGTTTGGAGGGCTTAGCCCGGTTTTCTTTCTACTCAACTCCTGATTCAATAGATACAAATCCCAGCTACTTTTACCTGAATAAAGCAGCAAAGAGAGATCTATGAGGCTAATTCACCAGCTGTGAGCCGAAAGGATATTTTGTGCTGGCTCTGCCTGGCTTAGAATCCTACAGGCCCATGTGCCCATGGCCACAGCAACCGCGGGGCACCATGAGGAGCAGCCGGCATCGCTGAATAACAGTTGCTCATGTTTCAGGAGTTGCCATCCCCAGGGGGACCATGTAGAGCTCGACGGACGTGAGTGCAGTGAAACTGACAAGCAGCCCAGGGTGAGGATGCAGACAAAACAGCACAGCTGACTCCTAGGGAGCATGCGCAGGGCTGATCATGATCAAAGCTGACACTTTACAAATGGTGTCAGAAAATCGCTGCCTCGGACAGTCGCTTAAAAAGTCGTTTTAAAAATTCAGTGATGTCACGTGAGCAGGCAGCAGAGCTGGGACGATCGGGGGGTTGCTTAATATGTGCCCTGGGCATCCTGGAAAAGCCAGTGCGCCATTTGAAATGTCATTGTGAAAAGGAGGATCACTACGTGGTTATAGGCCCCGGGCACAATGGAGCCCAGAGGCCCACTTCCCCCATTGGCTTAAGCCCTCTCTGGGCTGTGGCAGTGGGGTGAAGAGATCATAAAGACCACAGATCTCCTCTTGCAGGGGTACACCTAAAGTCCAGGGCTCCCAGGGTGGCCCAGTGCTGGTCCCACTCAAAGCCCCGAATACATGGGAATGTGCGAGGGGTGGGACTAGCGGGCTGCCCCTTGATTTGTGTCCGAGGAAGAGCAGACAGTGATTTCACAACCAGTTTCACGTGCATTTCTGAGGCTGTCTACCTGCACAGCGCTGTAGCGGCGCAGATGTGCTGCCGCAGCATATCTGGTGGAAACTGTGCTGAGGGGAGAGAGCTCTTCCATCCGCATAATAAAACCATTTCCACGAATGACAGAAGCCTCTTCTGCCGCTATAGCTCTGTGCGCGCGAGTGCTTAGCTTGGGGTAACTTGTCTCGCTTGGGATGGTTTATTCACTTCTCTGAGCAATATACATTATGCTGATCTAAGCTGCAGTGTAGACACGGCCTCACCAGTGTAGCCTCCTGCACCGTCACAAACATGGGCCAGATCACTTAATAATGATTCCTATTAACTGTGTTCTCCTTAGTACTAGGTCTCAGATGGGTTCTCCTTGGTACTACTCATGTACAGCCCAGTCCTACTCCCCCAGGAGTCATTGGCAACCCCCCTATGACTTCGGTAGGGGCTGTGTCAGTGCTCCTACATAAGAAATCAATTCAAATTCTCGCCATCAAGGAATCACTATTAGGATGCACGTATTAAAATAGCTTCAGGGGGGTAGCCATGTTAGTCTGTAACTAAAAAAAACTTAAAAACCAGCGAGTAGTCCTGCAGCACCTTAGAAACTAAATGTAGATGGTATCATGGGCGTTCGTGCACTTCTTGGGTACGTCCAGACTACAGGCTTCTGTCGACAAAGAGCGACAAAAAGCAAGCCGCTTTGTCAACATCAGCGTGTAGATGCAATAACGCCTTCTGTCGACAGAACTCTGTCAACAAAAGGCGTTATTCCTCGTAGAATGAGGTTTACCGCCATCGACAAAACTGCCGAGTTCTGTCGATGTTATGTTGACAGAACTCGGCGGTAAACACAGGTATAGTTTTTTTTTGACAAAAGTCCACTTTGTCGACAAAACCCTGTGGTCTAGACACACCCCTACATTAGCCTCCCTAGTTCGAACTAGGGGGCTAGTGTAGACATACCCGAAGGTGCTGCAGGAGTACTTGCTGGTTTTTAAGTATTAAAATAGCATTATTAATGACTAAGGGGTGGATATTTCTCTCTGTGCAGGAGGGGCAGCATCCACTGTGTTCCCTGGCATATTTCTGTTTTCCCCTCTGATTAGCGCCTCCTCTTGTGAAGTTTCCTTTCACATCTATGCAGCCTTCCAAGAAGTCCTTCAGGATAGAGCTTCTAGTTGTTCTGTAATTCTGTTCCTTGAGTCACCAGTAGGGGGTGATCCTGAGCACTCCCCTGCATTGTCTGGTTTTGTGCCTGGAACCTGTCCCAGAATGGAAAAAACTCTTTTTTGAAGATCCTATAAACCTCGATTGCTGAGGAATAAGGGATCTTGTGAAAAAGGGTTTTTTTTCTGACAAATGGTCCCGTCTACATGGGGCTTTTTAACCGGCAAAACCTCTTCTGTGAAAAGAATTGGAAGAAGATATGCAAATGAATGCGCCATTTGCATATCCTCTTCCGCGAAAAAACTGCAGTGTAGATACAGCCTCAGTGTCACAGACCCATTCTGAGATGGGTTCCAGGCACAAAACCAGATAATGCAGTGCTCAGGATCACCCCCAGCCTCTTGAGCACCAGGGGAGGGAGGAGACGGACCAGTAGGGCAGGCGCTAGGGGTAGCAACACTCTGCCCTCTGAATGCCTACAGTAGGCTCTCTGGGGGCAGAGCATGGGCGGAGCTCTGCCTGGTGGTTTGGGAAGGCAATGCTTCCCCCCGCCTTACATACCCAATGCCCATGTCTTCGGATATAAAGCAAAATGCCCATGGATTTGCAGGGCTCTAGCTGTACGTGGGAACAGAATCTCACGGATGCACTGTATGTTCCAAATTGGCAAGTACTATCCAGCTCGAAAGAATTGATAAGGGAGCATTGAAAACCTGGTAATTAATTGTTAATGATGTGTAATAGGGAAGCAGTGTACCAAATACCCTGGTAAATCATTCATTGTATAAACAGAGCTAACTTCTAGAAATACTAGAGACCCCCCTCTATGACTGCAGGTCCCGAGGTACTAACAACAGTAATTGTAGCTAATGGAGGGTGGGATAATGCAGATTTCAGATTAAGCCTCTGACTGGGTTCCCGCTCTATCTCAGAGGCAGTGCGGAGCGTGGTTCAGCTGTGCTCTGCTCACTCTGGGAGCACAGGCCCTTGCTAGCTTGTGAGGAACACTCCTGGTGCGGCGTTACCCCATCCAAGTTTGCCATTTGGGGTTGAGGCGTGCAGTCAGGGTGGGGAAGGAAATGGTCCCTAGGGAGCAGGTGGTGGCCCTGCTGCTGACTCTGGATTTGGGGCCATGAACGGGGCAGGTTGGAACTCCTCTTCCTCCCTCAGCCCTGTGGACAAAGCTGGCTCAGGGCAGTTCCTAGCTTGTCTGAGAGCCAGGAAAGTAGCCTTGCTGGGAAACGGAGCCCTGTTGTAGTCCTAGCCTGGGGCAAAGCGTGTTGGAAAGCCAGGGACGTATATAAACCCTGATCTGTGCTAGAAAGGACCTGAAAGGATGTCGCTTATGTGGATGGGGCTTAATTTATACCAGGACTTGCCAGGGCTGAACTACACAGCAGTTGGGACCGGCACGAGCAGGGTCTGCTTGAATCCCCGCTTACCCTGGGTTCCCCGCTACGCCTTTGCCTTTCAAATGTAGTAAGAGCTGCGGGCAGAGGCAGAGGTGCAGCTGGGATAGTGAGGATAGCGAGTGCCCCCCGCTAATTAATCAAAATGAAAGGAAATGTAACATCCCTATTGGAAATCTGCCTGGATTCTGGGGGATTTCCTTGAAATTGAGCCATCTGCGTGAAAAAGGCGTCGGCATCGGTGATTTGGCAAATTCTGATGAAACTGTCTCTTGTCAACAAAAATTCTAACCAGGATATTTTTTTTTAAAGGAGAACATTTATTGAATACTCATTCATAAAGCGGGTTGCTCCATTGTACGGAGGCCCTGCCGCTCTCCCACCCCCAGGCCAATCAGGCCTCGGGGGTGGGAGGAAGCGTGCAAAGCCTCCTCCCGGCCTGCTCCAGCCCTGCAAGGCCTGGAGGCAGGGGGAGCATGCGAAGTCTCCTCCCACTGCCACGGGCACAAGCACCTAGAGGGTGTTCAGAACAGCTGGTGGTTCTCTCTGGGGGGGGGTGGGTGGGCAAAGACTTCACGCACTCCCCCACTCACAGACCAATCAGGGTCTATGTGCGGGGAAGCACAGAAGTGTTCTAGGCCCGCCCCTTCTGCCTGAGGCTCCTCCCCTTCTGGAGTGGCATGGGACCACATCAAAAATTTCTGAAGTGGCCCCCTGTCAAAAATGATTGCCCACCCCTGAGTTAAAGGGTCCTGCCCTTGCACTGCCTCTCCCCTGGCTGTTCACTAGACTTTGGGTTGGGTCCAGCCAGCAAAGATGCTTTTGGCAGTCGAGTTGTTTAGTTCTGGCTGGCTGGGGGCCGTGATAGAGGCCTGGCCAAGTCCACCCGCACTTTTGATGAGCTTGTGCAGCTGTTAGCAACAGGCACCAACGAACCAACCAAAACAAAGAGAACAGCTTAGTTCTCTTGACACGACAGCAGCAAAACATCAGACCGGGTTTGCTGGTTTCCCTTTGCCTGGCTAGCTCAGGAGGGCCATTAATGGCTGCATAGTTTCTCCAGCCGTGTGAACATCTGCAATTCCTTTCCATTCCATTCTCCTCCCTGACCTCTCAGGGGCTGTCATGGGAATTTAAATGGTGATTTGAGCATTCGAACTGTGAGTGGGAGCAGGGGGGATGGAGGGGGAAGGGGCTGAGATATCTGCCTTTTCTCTCTGGGAAGGAGAGTTACAAAGCAGAAGAAAACATGATGGGGAGTGGACAAGGAGGGATCAAGCTACAAAATCCCCCTTTGTTTTGTTACCAGCTGTCGGGAGATGTCAGAGAAGCGGCGGAAAGTCTACGCGGGCTGAGAGGGTAGGAGCTCAGCTATGGATAAAACATTCCCTTGTTATGTGGTAAGTGCTTTGCTAACAAAGGACTTCCCTAGAGAGTGCACTGGGAGTGCGGGAAATTCTGGAGAGCTCACTCCTGACATGTTTCCCTCACTCTGCTTCCCCCTAGTCCGGTCGGCCAGGTGAACATTTCAGCCAGTTCCAGTGCAGCTGAAGGTCATGCGGCTGCCTGTTTGGTTCCTAATCAAGGCTTTTGTGTTGTCCCTGTCATCATGTCACGTCCCTGCCTGGGGGGAAGGGGCCTTCCCATCAGACCAAGCGTTAGACTCTTCTGCACCGGCTGTTTGGTTGAGGAACCCCGGGGCTTCGTGACTGAGGTTTTGTGGTTGAAGCAGGGAGCCAGGGGCCACAGAGGATCCTGGCATGTCCCTCAGAGCCTGGCTTTCAAAGATGGTGACTCCCTGCAGCTCCCGGGGATTTCGTGGCCTTTTTGTGAACCAGGATATGGACCTGCTAGTGCTTCAGAGGGGTGACCAGGCAGAATTCGGTGGCCACTGAGAGCCTCGCATGGAAGGTGCGATGAAGGTGCTAAATTGTAGGACGGGAAAATGTAGCTGAGGTGACCAGACTGGACCTAGCCTGCGGACAGAGCCCCCACCAATGGGCTTTGCCCTACGTTGCCCATCTGGCTACCTGCCTCGTGCTGCCTGCATCTGCCTCTGCCTCCCACAACAAAACGGGAGCAGGTGGCTGGGTGGGGGAAGCATGCAAACCTGGGGCACTGCAGTCCAGGGGCAGGAGGGAGGATCAGTGAAGCGTCTCTCCCAGGCTCAGGTGCTTCTTGTCTGTACCTCCAGACTGGCCCATAGCTTCCTATTACAGGGCCAGGGCCATCCCCAGGGGGTATGTGGCCTGAGACAAGCCCCCTCAGGCCACGCCCCCACCCTGCCTCTTCCCGCCCCTGCTCTGTCCTCACGCCTCCATTGTACCCCTCCCCCGAAGCTCCTCCCCCAAACGGCACGGCCTGGACAATTGCCGGGGGCAGCAGAGGTCGGACCCCTCCACACTCATCACACTGGCGGGAGCCACGGGAAGCAGAGTGACCTAGGAGCCTGCTTCACTCTGCCATCTCCCAGCTGGGTCGCTCCATTTCACTGCGGGGGCAGGGAGAGGAGTGGAGTGACCCTGCCTCTGCCCACTGTGCCCGGGTCCCCGGAGCCCTGCGTGGCTGCCCGCCACCCTGGTGAAGCGGAGCGACCCAACCGGGAGATGGCGGCGGGGGGGGGAAAGCAGGCTGCTGTGCCGCTCCACTTCCTGCGGCTCCCGCCGCTGTGGGGAGTGCACGGGAAGGGGAGAGCCCTGCTGTCGGCCCCAGTCTGCCCTGGGTCCCGGGAACTCGCCTCAATAAAGAGAACCATCCAGTCCATAGGAGGGTTGGGGCGGCTGCCATGGGGCTCCCCAAAGTGCAGGGCCAGCGGCAGCCACCCTGAACCATCCTATGGCTCTTTATAGGGGTGCCCGTTTTGGTTGAACGTATTCCCGGAGATTTCATCACATGACATAATCGTTAATTAAAGATTAATCTTTAACTCCTGAGACTGCAGGCTAGTCCTGGAGAGTTGGTAACCCTACTTCCTAATTCTGTTCTCCTCCCCTGCCCCAGTCCCCGAGTCCTTTCCCTGTGATTCAGTCCCCTTCCCACTCCCCCATGCATACCTCCAATTCACCCACACTCTCCCTCACCCAGACTGTCCGCTCAACCCCGCCCCGCCAAGCACAGGCTCTGGATGGGGCGGGCACACATCTCCTGAACCAGCACTCATTTCCTGTTTGCCAGCCAGGCTGGCCAAGCCTGAAGGACATTCAGAGGACATGGCTTTCTGCCTTTGTTGCGAGGATTTCTCCTTGCTAACTCCATGCCAGCAAAGGAGGGAATGGGCTACAACCTGCCTCTCCCCTAGTCCTGTTGACTCTCTAGTCGCTGGGGCTTCCTTGGCTCTCATTTCATTCCCCCTCCCACCCTTAATCATAAGGACCCAGGTGCTGGGACTGAAAAATAAACAACGTCCTCTCGTCTGCTCTCGTATCTCTGCTTTGGAAATTACAGGGATGATAATTATACAGTCTGCACAAGCATCACTGCCGCTTGCCAGGGGCATTATCCAACCAGAGGAATTAAAGGACTGACCTGCTGGAGCTCATCCATTGGGATGGATATCTATCCTAGCCTCACCTCTCTCCAACAGCCTGCCCTATAGCCTGCTGAAGTCATCACAAGTCTCCCGTGACTGTAATAAGCTTTGGATCAGGCCTGTAATTATGATTTGTATTACAGTAGGGTCTAAAGGGCCCTAAGCAAGATCCGGGTCCCTCATTGTGCCAGGCGGTGTACATGTGCATGCACACAACCAGAGACAAGTGCCTACCTGAAGATCTTACTATCTCTAGACTGAAGCAAAATGCAGGACAATGTAGCACTTTAAAGATTACAGGCAGTCCCCGACTTACGCGGATCCGACTTATGTCGGATCCGCACTTACGAACGGGGCTTTCTCACCCCGGAGGTCGAGGTGGCGGATTGCTACCTGCGAGCTCTGGGGCGAGAGAGCCCCGTTCATAAGCTGCTCCGGTGCCCCTGGTCTGCTGGAGACCGTCTCCAGCAGACCAGGGGCACCAGGTGGGTTCCCGCGCTTCTGAGGCTTTGCTCTGGCCGCCGCTGCTGCTGCTGCTTCAGTCCGGGTGCCTGTGGTCTGCTGGGGACCGTCCCCAGCAGACCACAGGCACCGGGACTGAAGCTGCAGCCACGGCGGGGACCCGCGCCTCTGAGACTTTGCCAGAGCAAAGCCTCAGAGGCGCGGCACCCCGCTGCCGCTGCGGCTCTGCTCCCCGTGTCCCTTGTCTGCTGGGGGGAGGGGGAGGCGCAGCTAGTGTGCCCCCCCCAGCAGACCAGGCTTTTGTTTTGGACCCTGGGGCAGAGCAGCTGGGGCGCTGCCAATTGGTCCTGCAGCGCTGCTCTGGGCACTACTGGACCAACCCGGCAGCACCCCAGCTGCTCTGCCCCAGGTCCTGATTCAGCCGCTGCTCGTCAGTTTCAGCAGCAGCTGAATCAGGACGCCTGGGGCAGAGCAGATGGGGTGCTGCTGGGTTGGTGCAGTAGCACCGAGGAGCGGCGCTACTGGAGCAACCCAGCAGCACCCCAGCTGCTCTGCCCCAGGCGTCCCCAAGTCAGCTTCTGAAACTGACCAGCGCTGACTTCAGGAAGCCCGAGGCAGAGTTGCTCTGCCCCGGGCTTCCTGGAATCAGCTGCTGATCAGTTTCAGCAGCAGCTGACTTGGGGACGCCTGGGGTTCTTAAGTTGATTCTGTATGTAAGTCAGAACTGGCGGTCAGTTTCAGCAGCAGCTGAATCTGGACGCCAGTTCCGACTTACATACAGATTCAACTTAAGAACAAACCTACAGTCCCTATCTTGTACGTAACCCGGGGACTGCCTGTATTTTCTTCCACTATTTGATCTGAGGAAGTGGGTCTGGCCCACGAAAGCTCATCATCTAATAAACCATCTTGTTAGTCTTTAAAGTGCTACATTGTCCTGCATTTTGCTTCAGCTACCCCAGACTAACACAGCTACATTTCTATCACTATCTCTAGACTGTATGAGCAGGGTGAAATCTTATGCTGTGTAAATACCTCATCATGATTGTGGGGAAACACACGCTTCCATTAGAATAACTGTCTGGAGGAATTAATCAGAAGCTCCCTGTCCAGTCACCACCCTACTCCAAGACAAAAGAAGCTTGTGAACCTACCTAGAAATATGGACTGAGTGGGCAGAGGGCTTCAGTGGTGAGTGTGTGTCTGTGTGTGAGAGAGAGAAAAGGCAGGAACTGAGAGGCAGGAAGAAGCAAAAAGCACGACAGCCAAGCAATAGCTTGTCAGCATCGTGTGACCCTGGAAAAAGCTAGAGACACACCAGTTGAGTTGCTGGCTAATTAGACTTGGGGCTGTAAGCTAGGAAATAGGTCATTTTTGATCCTGGTTCTGCTTGCAGGCAAAGAAGCAGGACTTTAAACAAGATGGCATCAAAGAAAAAAGTGGACTCCATCAGTCTCTACACGCTGCAGGAACATCCCCGGGCCTTGAACTTTGACTAGCTGCCCAAATCCAAAAGCAGCAGTATCATAGAATCATAGAGCTGGAAGAGACCTCAGAAGGTCATCAAGTCCAGCCCCCTGCCCTAGGCAGGACCAACCCCAACTAAATCAACCCATCCAGGGCTTTGTCATGCCAAGATTTAAAAATCTCTAGGAGAATATGGACAAAATAAGAGGGGGATACAGAAGTGAAGTGATTTGCTCAGGTTAGTGGCAGAGCTAGGACTAAATCTCAGTCTCCTGACTTCTAGGACTGTGCCCCACCCACTGGACCACACTTCCTCTCCAGGAATCTGGACTACTGCAGGGATCTCCTCCTATGGCATCCTCGCCCCTCTCCTGCTGGTACCTAACACTGAATGCTCCTGTGAACCTTAGGGCTCTGGTTGGTTGGCACAGAACAGCAACATAATGCTAAGTGTTCTGTCCCCTGCTAGAACTGACTGCCTCACACCTCCAGGGCAGCGCACCCTTGGGCAGTGAGGAAGCAGATGCTGTGAAGCCTCATCGTCCCGCAGTATCCTGATGTCATGTAGATCTACTGACCCGGTCAGCGTGTCCCACTGTAGTGAGAGGTGCCCAAGTGTTTGTGTCTAAGTTGCCCACTAGCGCCCAGAAGTGGCATAAGTCGGGCTGTTTCTACAGCTACTGGAGGATCGTACTGACCCATGCAACAGCATCTCTTTGGAGCAGAAGGTCTCATGGTCTGTCCCTTGTGATGACTGGAACTGGCGGCGCGTCATTGTGTTTCTAAACTATTTGTCATCACTTTTGTGTCAGCAATGGCTAATGAGTCTGACATGACAGCACAGGTTGGCATACCCCTGCAGTCAGGTCCCTCATCAGGTAGGGTTTTCTTCCCATAACGCCCACAGTTGAATAGGCCTTAATAATGCCACACGCAACTTCCTTCTGGCTGGCTATGCATGTGGCACTGATTCATAAACTTCCATTTTTCCTCCTGGAAGAGGATTCCTAGCCTTTCTTAGGCTGTTAAGAGCACTGATGCTGCTAGTCCATGTTGTGATGTGTCCTTCGTGGGTTTGGGAGCTTCCTTTCCTACACATTTTCCTAATGCTTTCCTGCTTGTGTGTGGGGACCAGTGGGGAGGGACATATTGGTGGATTTCTACTGAAGCTCAGCCCACCTCCCAAAATTCCACTTACAATTCAGAGTAGTTAAATGTTTCCATTCAAAGAATTCACAGTGAAATAGCTAACACTGTTGACATTCCAATTATCACCATTAGGTTCCAGAGTTAAAGCCCAATTTTGATGTCTATCTACCGCTCTGCGCAGATACAAAATTGGCATCTGCATTCACATCCACAGCGGTAGCTGCAAAAATGAGCCACAGATATGTGCATCCGCAGCCACAGATGTGGATACCTGCAGATATAAAGTGGATAGCTGCCAATTTGCAGGGTTTTAGATACAAAATTTGTATCTGTGTCTGCATCCATATTTGCAAAAATATTTGCATCCATATCCGTAGATGTAGATACCCGCAAATATAAAGCAGATAGCCACTGATTTACAGGGCTCTGTGTACATCTATATATGTGTGTGTGGCTTCAGGCTGTCACTCTGCAGACTCTAGCAGATAGCAACAACGCTATTAACAGGGGTGGCAGGCGTAAGAGGCAGGGGAAGGCATTGCCTTCCCAAATCACCAGGCTGGCCCACACCCGTACTCCACACCTGGAACACCGACAGACGGTGTACTGGGGTGGAGTGTTACTGCCCCCAAGCGCCCACCCTCCTCTGGGTGCTCTGGGGTCAGAGGAGGATTTGGCTCCCATGGGGTGAGGCTGAAGGCTTACCTCTCCCAGCCCTACCTTCACTCACCACCCGTGCTCAAATTCAGGCTTCCTTCTTAATCATAGGGGCTAAATTTTTTAAAAGTAAAAGCTTAAATTCTTTAGAAATTGAAGGGGCAGCCAGAGAATTTTAGAATGCATCTGAATCCCACCACATCTGATCTCTGACGAGGATGTGATCACTTCAAAAGCAAAGTTAGTGGGCAGTGCTCCCTGTAAGCAGAGTGCTTGGGTGACTCCCCGGAAGCGATTCAGGTGCTGCCCAGCCAATCAGCAGAGCACCTACAGCTGGCAGCATGTGTTTCTATTGCTGGTGCACATCTGCACATGCCTTGGTGCACATAACAATATTTATTGCGCACGTGGGTGGAAAAATGAGAGGGAACATTGCTGGTGGGCTTAGTTCCAGGCATCTGAAGAAGCGGGTTGCACCCACAAAGGCTGATGATACCATCTACATGTTTTGTCAGTTTTTAATGTGCTACTACAGTATTTGTTGTTTTTTAGGTTTTGTCACCAAATCTCATAGTTCCAGATGGAACAGTGTATTTGCTGATGCTTCTGATTCCAAAGCGAACACTAAATATCAGCTGTAGGCATTGCCATAAATTAAAGAAAAAGGCAGCTCTTACTGGCATGAGCCTGCTTAATGGACACACACATTCCGGCCGGAAGTACAGGGATGATTTTTAGTTCATATTGCAGATCTGCATACGAACTATTAGTGAGCCTCCTTGCTTCTGTGTTCAGTGTCTTCCGTAACAAATTGCCTTCATTTTGAGGAAGGAACATTACGCAGCCCAGAGGGATGTAGGAACAGCTAGAGGATTCCAAAGTAATGTGTGTGGGGGGAGAGAGTGGGGGCAGGGCAAGACTGCCCTCTGTACCTACGGGCCCTATGGGTATGGAGCATGGAGTCCCTTAGTAGAGGGCAGCTCCAGGAGCCCAGCCCAGCCCCCTCCCCCTTTCTCAGCTGGGCTCTGCACGTATTAGACGATGTGCCGTGTGTGGATTTTCCTCCCATCCATGTGGAGAATAAATGTTATGTGTGCTGAGGCATGTGTGAAAATGCCCCGCCAGGAGAAACACAAATTTAGCAGCGGGCACTCTGCTAATTCACTGGGCAGCATGAGAATCTCTCCTGAGGGGCCGCACAAGCGCTCAGCTTACAGGGAACACTGCCCTGCGCTATTTATAACAGATTCCCCCTCCCCATCCTAAAGACGGAGGTGTTGGGCAGATCTGTGCTGCTCTGTTGAGAGATGGATCTGACCCTTCTCTTCTTACTTCTTGGCCCTACCTATTCAAACCACCAGATCAAACCCCAATCCCGCCCCAGAAGGGGCTGAGAGCCAACCACAGCGACTCTGGAAATCAATAAGCGCAGAGAGGGGGGCGCCCCTCACAGCACCAACCCGCTCGTGGTGTGGAAGGACGCCAATCAGAACTGGCCCCGTCGCACTAGGTGCCAGGCGTGCACGTTCGGAGGCCACGGTCCCTGTCCTGAGCTGACTTCCACAAAGAGGCGTGAAAGTCCCGGCCTGGCTGGAGACTGTGGGAAGGACGGATCGATCGGCTCCCTCCCGGACACCGGTTGTCACTGCCACATGGCTGGACAGCAGCCTCCCCACAGGGCAGAGTCCAGGGCAGCTCTGCTCAGCTGGAACCCCACTGAATCCGCCCCGCCAATCCCCTCCAGCCGGCAGAAAGTGGCACAGTACTAAAAAGGTCAGTGATTCACGACTTTAATTTCTAACCCTCCCTGGCCTAGCCTCCTAGGGCCAGTGGCTCTACCCCAGGGGGGAATTAGCTGCACTGCTCAGCTGCTTTAAGCCTGGAGGCTTTGCTAAGCCCTCAGCCTCCCTGGGTCCTCTGGGCCTTGTAGTTCTCTCCTGAGAAGCAGCTGGCAAGTGTGGGTAGCAGGAACTACATTTCCCAGAATGCCCCGGCAGGGTTTAAAGTGATAACCAGGAAGCCAGGCTGGGTGCTTGCTGGGGAGGGCTGCCACAGCTGATCAGGGGTGAGGTTCTATTGACTGCCCCTCACCCCTAGCCTGGGCATGGCCCCTGTCCAGACAGGTTATAAAATGCTTAGGGAGTGGGCAGTTTAGAAGAAAACCTGAGCTTTGAATGCTGGCAGGCGCTGCTTTGCCATCCCACTTGGACTGCTGTGGAGGACTAAGTAATTTGGATTATAGCAAGGTATTGGTTGCACATTTTGCTGTTCATTTGTGCAGTGTCTTTGTGCGTGTGTATGTGGTGTGTGTGGGGAGGCAGGAGGTGTGTGTCCATTTGCTAGGATTGAAAACTAGAGCTGAGAAAGCAGCCACTCGTGTGCATTAACCAGCTTCCCTGATCTGTAACGTGGATATTCACACACACATAAACACACGCACACTGTGACCCAGGTGTGGGGTGGAGGCAGCTAGCTCATCTGTAGATTTCAATTCGTGCTTCCTGATTTAAGGAGAAACAGGCAAAATCAGGAGCAGCCCTTTCTGGGTTGTAACCCCTCACACCGGAGGCAGCAGGGTTAACCGGGCTGCCTTGCACAACAGATTCTGATCACAGGAAATGGTAGCTGTGACCTGATCCTGACACACAAAAATATCCCCATCCATCAGCATCCTTCTGTTATCAGGGCAGCTCTGCACAGAAATCTGTCCTCCCTCTCCCATTATTCCATTGAAATGAGCAGCGAGTGTTAGGAGGGACAGTGGAGGAGGGAAAGGGCCTTTATCAGCCATTAGCTGCTGCTTTTGGGTTATGTTGACCTCACATAATTTACTTTTGCTATCAGTGCGCTGGCAGGTACAAGTAAGTCATTAATGGCTACGCTATTTATTGTGTCTTTCAGAAGTCTTTCTGGAAAGCTTAATAATAACTTGTATGAAACCACGGGGCGGGGTGGGGTGCGTGGGTTGTAAATGTTGGTGATTTAAAAGAATTGAACATTCGTACGTAGTCTGACCACGTTTTGGCAGGCTATTGTGTTTTGTGTTTACATGGATATTCTTGCAGCTGCTTTGCTCTGTATTGAGACTCAAAGCTGGGAAGTGGTGGGAGGGGAGGCTGTTTTCTCCCCGTTACCGGCCATCCTCCTGATTGTGAGCTGCTAGCACCCCTGAATCCTCCTGCCTTTGGTGGGAGTAATTTGGGGGCTTTGGTGCCTTGCAGGGTGGAACTCTATATTGCTGCAAGTAGAGGCAGGCTCTGACTTGGCTTTTGTTAAGTGTGAGGGAAAATGTGAAAGCTGGAGAGCTGTGTCACACAAACCATGTGTAACGTCGTCAAGCTATGCTGAAAACAAACTAACGTGCCTCTGGTGAATGCTACGCTCTGGATTTTGCCAACTAGTATATGTGTCTATTTTCATATTTAATTGGATTGGGCAAAATCTTCAGGCTATATGTAGACAGCCTCCTCCCCCTGCGTAGACATCTGTGAATAGGGGCGGTATTTTCATTGCCTACAAAGCTAGTGACATATTTTCATCTAAGGATGTTAAATTGCGGTTAATGGACTAGTCGAGTAGTCAATGGAATTTCCATCGACTAGTCGATAGGCACTTCCACATATCAAAGGAGGAATGCGGAACTCTGCCTGCCGTCGGGGCCAGCGGCAAGTCCTGCTGACTCCAGGCTGCTTGGGGGCCAGCTTTTGAAATGTACAAGAGTCCTCAACAGGGGCTCTTGTGCATTTCAAAGCCACGGAGCCCTCATGGAGCCTGGATTCAGAGGGGGACTCAGAGTCCCCTGCTGATACCAGGCTCCATGCTGCGCTAAGCCTGGGATCAGCTGGGGGCCGGGTTCCGCGTGGCATTTCTCCAGAATCCGGGGTCAGCTGGGGACTCCCCTGTTGATCCCAGTTCTGCTGAAATGCTGCACGGAGCCTAAGATCAGTTGTGGAGTCCCCAGCTGACCCCGGGCTCCACGGCGCTGCCCCTTTGAAACACCGAGGTGGCATTTCAAAAGGGGCAGCGCTGTGGAGCCCGGGGTCAGCTGGGGACTCCCCAGCTGATCCTGGGCTACACGATGCTGCCCCTTGACTGCCTCTTTCACCTTACAATGGGGCAGCATGCACAACTGATCCTGGCCTCAGCTGTGGGGCGCTGCTCCTTTGATACGCCACGGTGGTGTTTTAAAGGGGCAGTGCCGCACAGTTGAGCTGGGGATGAGCTGTGCAGTGGCTGCCCCTTTGAAATGCCTTGCTGCGCAGAGCCTGGGGTTAGCTGGGGGCCGGGTTCCGCGTGGCATTTCTCCAGAATCTGGGGTCAGCTGAGGACTCCCCTGTTGATCCCAGTTCTGCTGAAATGCTGCACGGAGCCTACGATCAGTTGAGTCCCCAGCTGACCCCGGGCTCCACGGCGCTGCCCCTTTGAAACACCGAGGTGGCATTTCAAAAGGGGCAGCGCTGTGGAGCCCGGGGTCAGCTGGGGACTCCCCAGCTGATCCTGGGCTACACGATGCTGCCCCTTGACTGCCTCTTTCACCTTACAATGGGGCAGCATGCACAACTGATCCTGGCCTCAGCTGTGGGGCGCTGCTCCTTTGATACGCCACGGTGGTGTTTTAAAGGGGCAGTGCCGCACAGTTGAGCTGGGGATGAGCTGTGCAGTGGCTGCCCCTTTGAAATGCCTTGCTGCGCAGAGCCTCGGGTTAGCTGGGGGCCGGGTTCCGCGTGGCATTTCTCCAGAATCTGGGGTCAGCTGAGGACTCCCTGTTGATCCCAGTTCTGCTGAAATGCCGCACGGAGCCTAGAATCAGCTGGGGAGTCCCCAGCTGACCCCGGGCTCCACAGCAATGCCCTGAAACACTGAGGCAGCATTTGTCCTTATTAAATGAAAGACTAACACGCGTGCAAAAACGTGATCTTTTCCCCCTGTCCTTTGTATGGTGTTTGCTTTTTTAACTTGCAAACTCATCAAGGCAGGGGCCATGTCTTCTTCTGTGGCCGTGCTCCTATGATGGATGGACTGCTGAGTCTATGGACTCTTGTACAGTGCATGGTCAGACGCTGGGTCAGGGCGTAAATCTGTACAGCGCCTAGCACGACAGGACCCTGGTCTTTGGGCAGCACAATAATACAATCTAGGCCCTGATCCAACTTCTCTGTCTCTATTTTTAGAGTGTCCCTTTGCCAGTCCACCAGCGACTGTGATTTTTTGGTGACGTCTTTAGGAAGACAGTAAATGACTTTTTTGCTGAGCTGTATCTTTCTTGTCTTACACACACAGTAACTTAGTGACTGATGTGGCGCTGAGTTGAGAGTGCACTGGGTTATGTTTTAATTTCATAACCGCACAAATTCCTGGGATAGAGACCATCCTTAGGAGTTCCCCATTTGCTTGCAAAAGCACAGTCCAATCGGTTTTGTGCTGGCTGCAGTGAATTTGTTTATTTGCAGGAGGAGAAAAGAAATGGATGTTACTGACAATGGGTCCACAAGCCAGGATGTGGCTTGTCAGGTACTGACTGTGTGCTCAGTGCTGTATAAAACAGCGGAAGTCCCTGTTCCTGTTCCACAGCTTTTAGAATTTAAATGAGGCACAGATCATACAGTCCAGACCTGTCGTGCATTGGATTATTAGAAGACAGCCCACTGGCGAATGCTGAGAATTCTTGTCTTTTAAGGAGACACTTGGCTGAAAGGAGGAGATTGAACAAAGGGGCTGTAAGGGATCAGGGTGTAGCTGGTCTGGGCTAGTGTCTACAAGTCAAGGACCACTATGAGACTGTAGTCAGCAAGCAGGGATCACAGTAATCACTAGAGCCAGCACTGATAGGTGAGGGTCAGGATCCGAGTCAGGGTGGGGTTGGAGACCGGAAGTACAGTCTAACAGCTATCCAGACCACTGTTTGGCTACCCAGACAACTTCCTGCAGCCAGACTTCAGGATTAAATAAAGAGCATGGGCCAATGAGAAGGCCACAGGGTGCTGTCACTCTGGATCCTTTGGGTGGTACTTTCTGAGCTGCCTAACTTCTACAGTGCTCCTCGGATGCGCTCCGGTGCATGGCCTCCGTGAGGGTCTGGCAAAGCCAGCTGTCCCAGGCCCATGGGTCCTTTGTGGGGCAGCAAGGACGGTTGGAGAGGAGTGGGAAATGGCTGTTTGCAGCTTGTTGGTGGGAGTGCGGCGGAAGGAAGTGGTGTTGGCAGGAATGGAGCAGGCCTTTGGCCTGGAATGTGACAAGATATTTGAAGCAGGCGTGAAAGGGGAGGTGTAGCTGGTGGAGGGGGTTGGAATATGTGTGACAAGGGGAAGGAAGATGGGTTTACCTGCAGCATTTTGTACAGACTGGAGAGGTGAAGAGAGAGATGAGATGCATATATAGGGTCCTACCAAATTCATGGCCATGAAGAACACATCCCAGACTGAAAATCTGGGCTTTTGGGTGCTTTTACCCTATACTCTACAGATTTCATGGGGCAGACCAGCATTTCTCAAATTGGGGGGTCCTGACCTGAAAGGGAGTTGCAGAGGGTCAGAAGATTGATTTGCAACCCTTCTGCATGGCCTTCTCAGCTAAGCAGCTGGAGAGCCCCGCTCCGCAGGCGGAGCTGCCACCACCAGCAACACCGAAGTAAAGCTGGCCTGGTATGGTATTGCTCCCCCCACAACTTCTGTGCTGCTGCCTGCAAAGCTGGGCGCTCTGTCAGCAGCCACCACTCTCTGGCCACCCACATTGCAGGTGGCAATGCAGAACTAGGGGTAGCAACACCATATCATGTCATCTTTACTTTTATGCTGCTGGTGGTGGTGGCTGTGCCTTCAGAGCTGTTTTCCTGGCCAGCAGCCGCTGCTCTCCCACTGACCAGCTTGAAAGCAGCACTGCTGCCAGCAGAAGCATGGAAGTAAGAGTTGCAGTACCACACCCCTCACTATGATAACCTTGTGACCTCCCACCCTCGACTGCTCTTTGGGTCAGGACTCCCACAATTATAACACTGTGAAATTTCAGATTTAAATAGCTGGAATCATGACATTTTACAATTTTTTAAATCCTAAGATAATGAAATTGACTACAATGGCCCATGAATTTGGTAGGGCTCTATGCATAGAAGCGTGACAGGTGGATGGTATGAGCCAAGACACAACAGGAGGGTTGCAATGGGATTGGAGACTAGGGGATGGGTGTTAGGCAGCCAGTATAGGCCTGACCCTCCATTGGGAGGTCTATCTGGGCAAGGGAGGGCAGAATCAGGCCTTGTGTGAGCCAATGTTCCCTCTAATCTTTTTTTATCCATGTGCAGAATAACTTTTATATGCACTGAGGCATGTGCAGGTGTGTACCACTGACCGAAACAAAAAACCTAGCTGTGGGCGCTCTTACTCAGCTGGGTGGCATTTGGATCTCTCCCGAGTGGCCACACAAGTGCACAGTTTACAGGGAAGGCTGGTGGGAAATCATGTTTCTGGTGCAAATAGAGGCTTTCCCACCAGCCAGGCGCCTCCTCCCTGAAATCATGAAGAACCCTGTGCCTTAGGGTGACCAGGTGTCCTGATTTTTATAGGGATAGTCCTAATATTTGGGGCTTTTTCTTGCTATCTGGTCACCCTATTGTAGCACGTTCCAAGCAGGGCAATTTTCAGAAACACTGTGTGTGAGTGAACCCTTGTGACTTCCCCTTGGATTAATAATTCCCCCTTCGTCCGTGATTGAAAGTATTGGGAGAGGCCCCTCACTCAGACGCCCTGTGCTGTAGTGTGTAATTCCAGCTTTAAAGCCAAGTGCACAGAAAGGTTGCTAAAAAGCACAATGCAGGAATGGATTCTGCAGGCTGGAGAGCATTCTGTTCTCTGCAGTGCTTTTGCCTCGCAAAAACGGGGATGAGCTGTAAATAAATTGCATCTGAGCTAATGGCCTGGCTCTTCTTGACTCATGCTGCAATTCCAACTAATTCAGAGGACCCACAAGGAGGTTGAGAATGTGATGAATTCCTTTCTCTGTGTGCGTGCGCTGAAGTTATTTCATGCTTGGTGTGCTGCGTCCCCTTCAGGGAAGGGGCCTCTTTCAGTCATTGCTCTCATTTAAATATTGTCATTACTTGCACGTTGGGATCTGAAATGTCGGCTCTGAGAGTCAGACTCCCGTTGGCGTTCCCATCTCGTTAGCCGTGTAGCTCTCGACGGCTTGAAGCCGTCTTAGCTTCAGAGCTCTTTCAAATGGGCCCATTTGGCAGGGTTTTTATTCTGAGCTGGTTTTTCAAAGTGGTTTGCAGAATTTGCAAGCCCCCCAGTTGAGGTTTTCAGTAAAACGTAGTGGGGGAGTAAATGTGGGAAGCATTTTTACAGAAAATATCAATTCTGTTGATGATTTTCTCTTCCAAAAAAGGCTTCCCACCACTTGATTTTATGAAGAATCTTTTGCTCAAAAGATCTAGCTCCACTTTACTTGCAAACTTGGTGGAATTTGTCCTCCCAGCACTTAGAGGGGCGGGCAGGCATAATTCCCACTCCGCAGGAGGAAAATCGGAGGGATGGAGATGGGGCAGTGACTGCTGGGTCCCGCAGGAAGTCTGTGGCAGAATGGGGACCTGAACCCAAATCTCAGGAGTCTGTCAAGTCTTAGCCACAAAAGCATGGTAGTGAGCTGAGGCACCGTGAAGTATCATGCCCTTTTGCTTGGCTTGGAAACACATTTGGATTTCCACCACTGCACACACTTGTGGTGCCTACCCGGATAGCACCCCCAGCCCTTTAAACCCATTTAGTTGTGTGTGACTTGCAGGCATGGGTGGTGGGTGAAGCTAAGGCTGGGGGAAGCAAGCCACCCAGTCCTGCCTCTTCCACCCAAGGCCCCTCCCTCTGTGGGAGCCAAGGCCCTCCACCACTAGGGTTGCCAGGTGTCCTGTTTTCGCCCGGACAGTTCGGTATTTTGGCCTTCCGTCTGGTTTAAAAAAAAAAAAAAAAAAGAGAATACCAGACATTTTACATGTCTGGTATTTTCTGTTTTCCTTGGACAGATGGCTGGCATCGTCTGCGGGGGCGGGGCGAGCAAGGAGCATGGTAGTTTAAAGGCACAGCGGCCTTTTTTTTTTTTTTTTTTTTCTTCTTCCTTGACCAATTTTTCCTTGCCTGTTTGGGATTTTTTTGTGAAGGTATCTGGTAACCCTATCCACCACAGGGGCGGGTCTCCAGCTCTCCTCCCCCCCTACCAGCAATGCCCCCCCCCCCCATTGCAAGGGCAGGTCTCCAGCTTTCTCTTCTCTCCCCCCCCACCCCCCACGCAAGCATCCCCAGCCCCAGAGCACGGCTGAAGCCTGAGGGGCATCCTGGAAGCCATCCTTTAGCAGGGGGCAGAATGTGGGTGGGCCCGTGCCTGGCAGTTCGGAAGGCAAGGCCTCCCCTTGCCTCTTACACCCGCGGCCCATGCTCACAGATGAGACTTCTCAGGATGAAAGGGGGTTAGTGCCCTTGTCTCAGAGCAGAGGCAACTTTTGCTGGTTTGGCAAGCACTTGTGGCCTGGTTCTCAGCAGCGCTGAGTAATCTGATCAGGGGCAGGAGACTCAGCATTTATCTCCATCTTTAGTATCTCTCATCCTAATACCACAGAGCCAGCCCTTTGCATGTCTTTCCACTGCCCCCTTGGGGGGGGGGCAGCAAAAGGATTGGCCCACCACTGCCATCGAAGCCTGTTCTGGGCTTAAACTTGGCACAGCAGGGCTTTGCCACAGTTTAGGACGGGAGGTGAAGGAGAATGCTGTATCCAGCTGCTGCTTGGGAGGGAATTTGGAATGCAACAGCTGGTTCCGATTTCAGCAGGACACTGGCATTAATGGCTCCTATTACCAAAATAAAGAAATCAAGCCCTGGCTTCTTCATGATTTCAACTTTCTCTCCTTTCTGAGCACTTCCAGCAGCACAACATCCCATAGTGTCCCCAGCCCGGAGGTGCCTTCTGTAAGTTTCCTAAATGTCCCGTCTCGCTCCAGCCCTGCTTCGCTTGTGGGAGTTCATTGGACCAAAATGCACAGTGCTAGGACTTACAGACTTGTGTGTGGCATTAGTACACTGCAGGAGATTTACTAGCTGGAGGAAATTGACTTACCCTTCTCCTAGGCCTCTTACTAAACGCTCTGGCTACGTCTACACTGGCCCCTTTTCCGAAAGGGGCATGCTAATTTTAAACTTCAGAATAGGGAAATCCGCGGGGGATTTGAAGTAGGAATAAGAGATCCTCCGGAATAGGGCTTTATTCCGGAGGATCGGGCCAGTCTAGACGCTTTTTTCCAGCTTATCTACAAGCCGGAAAAAAGCGGCGGACATCTTTATTTAAATCCCGCGGGGGATATTTAAATCCCCCGTGGATTTCCCTATTCTGAAGTTTAAAATTAGCATGCCCCTTTCGGAAAAGGGGCCAGTGTAGACGTACCCTCTGTATTCAGCCTTCTAAGAGTTGAGGTCTAGAAGCTAGCTAGGGACAATGCGAGACTACACCCCTGCTAACTTTGTTCCTTCCCTCCAGGTTGATTTGTCCACCATGACGCTACTACTTGGCTATGTCAAACTGAGTGACTCCACCTTCGCAGCTGCGGTCCTTTGCATTGCTTTTAACCCTCTTTTCTGGAACGTGGTAAGTGTGCTATCCATTCTCAGGCCAGCAGCTAGTAACTCGGTGGGTCATCTTGGATGCCATCTGAGGCAGGGACTGCATTTGGCCTGATTCCTAAGACTGGTCACTAGGTCTCTATTAATTCCACCTGACAGTTGGTGTCTCTCTCCCCTCCTCACCCCCGCCCCTTCCTTAATAGAAGCTCGGAGGATTTTCAGCTCTTGAATTTCTTTGCCTCCCTTGCAGGTGACTGGTGTGTTTATTGCTCTGGGAACTCAGGAGGGCTGCGGTGGGAGTGGGTATAGCCTGTGATGCAAGCGGAGTGCTTTTTCTCTGAGGCTGTGTCTACACTTGCCAGCTGTTTACACTGGCCGCTTGCTTTTCCGGAAAAGCAATGACGACCTAATGTAAAATCGTCATTGTTTTTCCGGAAAAACTATGCTGCTCCCGTTCGGGCAAAAGTCCTTTTCCGGAAAAACTGTTCCAGAAAAAGGCCAGTATAGACAGCCCAGTAGTCTTTTCCGCAAAAAAGCCCCGATCGCGAAAATGACGATCGGGGCTTTTTTGCGGAAAAGCGCGTCTACATTGGCACAGACGCTTTTCCGGAAAAAGTGCTTTTCCAGAAAAGCATCCTGCCAATGTAGACGCGCTTTTTCCGGAAATACTTATAACGGAAAACTGTTCCGTTTTAAGCATTTCCGGAAAAGGGTGCCAGTGTAGACGTAGCCCATGAGTTTGATTCTGCCCACTGCAGGTGTGAAGAATTGTGCCTAGAAACACCTGGTTAATAAAGGGTGAATAAGGCAGATGCAGCTTAGCTTTGCAGTTTAGGAACAGACTGGGCCCGATTCAGGGAAGAGTACACTGCTGCCAGCTTACTCCTGCCTAGGAGCAGCAGGGATAACCCAGGAAGAGGAGGGCTTAACTTGATACCTTATTTTAGCACAATGAGGATCATGTTGAAACCCATGCTGCTTCGGACTCATCCTCTCTTCACCCCCAACCTACCCCCTTGATCTCTCTGAATTAGGGAGCATGCCTTGCACCTTGCTACCTGTCAGCCTGGCGGTTGCTGTCCTTACGCATGCCTGAGAGTCGCACTACTTGCACTTGCATTAGAGCCTTCCGTGCCTGTAGCAGGTTGTAGGATCGAGGTCTCGCTGTCCACCCACCTGGCTCTGTTGCAGGCTTCTTAGGCCATTGTATGCATTTTCTTCCCCTGGGGAGACCAAACAGAGCAAGAAATGCAGTAACAACTTATCTTTATTTGGTTCTCGTTACTTGAGAAATGCTTCATCTGCTAAGGCTGTCAAAGCTAGATTGTGTCCCTGTTACACTGGTGTGAAACTGGGGAACAACTCTAGCATGGGCACTCAAGATTGAACTAGGACAGGAAGGAACCTCGAGAGGTCATCAAGACTAGAGTCCTGCCCTCATGGCAGGACCAAGCACCAGCTGCATCATTCCCGATAGGTGTCTGTCTAACCTGCTTGTAAGTATTTCCAATGATGGAGATTCCAAAACTTTCAGAGACAATTTATCCCAGTGTTTAACCACCCTGACAGTTGGGAAGTTTTTCCTAATGTCCAACCTAAACCTCCCTTGCAGCAATTTAAGCCCATTGCTTCTTGTCCTGTCATTGGTGGTTATAGAGAATTTTTCTCCCTCCTCCTTGTGACATTCTTTTTGGCACTTAAAAGCTATTATCATGTCCTCTCTTGGTATTCTATTTTCTAAACTAAAAAACAAACCCAATTCTTTCAGTCTTCTCTAGTAGGTCATGTTTTCTAGACCTTTAATACTTTGTTGTTCTTCCCTGGACCGTCTCTAATTTGTCCACATCTTTCCTGAAATGTGGTGCCCAAAACTGGGCACAGTACTCCAATTGAGGCCTAATCAGTGCAGAGTAGAGCGGAAGAATGACTTTTCACATCTTGCTCACAACATTCCTGTTAATGCATTCCAGCTGCATAACAGAAAACAGTATTTGGCCTCTTTGACTAAGTGAAATTAACTTTATTGAATGTCATGGAACTTGGAAGCCCAGGGACCTTGTTGTATTTGCAGCTGCTACGGTACTTTTGGCAATTCCATACAAAAATTATGTGTTTCCTGCAGAATTACTGTGAGAACGGCTGCGTTGGCATGATCCATCTTTAGAAACCGATTAACACCAGTTCCATACCTTGAGATGTAGATGTGCCATAATGCCTCCCAACCCAGAAGCATCTGGCATGTCCTTTTGTCCCTATTTATTATGCACTGGAGCTATACAAAGAAGACATTCCCTGTCTTGGGTTCCTTAAAATCAAAGGGCCAGTTCCTCTTTTCCGTAAAACTTATGAATTTACTTCAGTGGGATGGCTCACATTAGTAAGTGCTGCAGGCATAGGTGCCGGAGGTAACTTACAGGCTTTACAGTTTGATTCAAAGGCTCTCCACACCCTTACTATACAAATTGCTTCAGCACCTCTAGCTGCAGAATTGGATCCTGGATCAGATGCTGACCATATAGTAGAGGTAGGTATAAAACACTGGCTGGAGGATCAGTCGGGAGGTGGTGAAAATCCAGGCTTTTGCTGCAGAGCGTTTTCCTCTGGAGTCTGAATGAAGAGTGGGAAGGCTGCACTAAGTGGAGGAGGGGGAGGCAGAAGGTGTGAAGGATGGAGAGGGGAGGTCAGAATGGGGCTTGGGCGATTCACAGCAGGAGGTGAGCAAGAGGAAATGATAAATATTATTCATTAATTTATACGGCACCTGTTACCATGGCAGCCGGGCACTAATCATTACAAATATTAAAACATAAACTGCATTAGCCACCCAGGATGACTTGTTGGATAAGTCACCCGCTGCTGCTGCCAAAAATATGTTGACAATTAAGTCGTGGGGCATAAAGGAAACAGAAACCAATCAGTGAAAGTCTAAAGCAAGCAAACACACTTTGTCATCTCGTAAAGTCCAGCAGAGAGCAGCTGGTTTCGGCATAGGCCATGACTCAGTGCTCATGGATCCCAGACATGGCTCAACGCACTAAACCAGTTGTAGTTTATGCTCGGTGGTCCCTGCAATGTGATAGGCACCATCCATCCCAGGATCACAAAGCTCTTTATGAGCATTAATGAATTTAAATTGCACACCCCCCTTATCAGACAAGAAGGTATTAATAATAATATCCCTATTTTATAAGGTCATGCAGCAAGTCTGGGCAGATTAGGGTCTAGAACTGATTATAAGTCATGTGCCTGGAATACTCTTTCTCCCTGAGTACATCTAAGGGTAAATCCTCACTAATACAAATTATAGCTCCACTGAAGTCAATGGAGGATGCTTCTCGCTTGGAAGCATTTATGGAAATTAGACTCAAAGTGAAATTTCAGCCAAGGCTTTCAAAAGTGACTACAGGTTGAACCCCTCTGGTCCAGGACTCTCTGGTCTGGCAATATCTGTGGTCTGGCAGGATCATGGATGTTGCTGGACCAGAGAGTCCCATGACCAGAGATCCCTAGCAGGGAGCAGCTGGCAGCGCAGCCCTGGCTGTCCTGAGTAATGGACTCTGGTGATCTGCTGACAGACCCCAGGAGAGCCCAGAGTCCTTCAGCACAGGGGCTGACCTTCACTGGTCCAGGTCAGGTCCCGGGGGTGCCAGATCAGGGAGGTCCAACCTGTAGTGATTTAAGATGCTCTGATTTTTTTTGAATGGCCAGCTTGAGATGCCCCAAAGGAGCCTAGGGTTTCTGAAAACCGATTGGAATTCGTTTCAGTTGTAGTTCATGTCACTCATCAGACAGACTATGTAGCATAAACAAGAAAAAAAATCAGACTGAGCTGTTTGGAAAACATGAACTTTAGGGGAAAACTTTGTTTTAAAGAAAGGAGGAAACATTTCTCCATGCTCGTTTTGTTTTTATATTTGCTACTTAGGATTCCAGATGGCTCTGGTTCTTGGAATGCTTGGGAGTACCTTGAGGTATCGCTAAAGAACTAACGTCTTGTCGGCTCTTAAAGAAAGAGAGAGGAGATGAACCAACAGAAACGTCCAAGTGCTTTTTCTGGGTCCATTCTGAGAACTGAACCACTTTGTTTTTACCAGTAGGTGGCACTGCAGGCAAAATGTGGAGGGCCTCTTTCTGGTAGCAGCAGAGGGCTGACCATGGAGCCATAAAAAAGGAACTAGGATTGTTTATTATTGTTTAAAGAGGAATTGGATATTTCTTTGGGTGCCAGGGATTTGAAGGGGATCTTGCTATTTACTGCTCTGCTGCAGAGCTGCTTTACACTCCTCTGCTTGCTGCGAATGGTGGTCTGGAATATATCATTAGGGACTGCAGGTCTTGAATACAGCTCGGGGGTGGGGGAGTGTTCTCTAGTGGTACCCAGACCATCACTGCTAACCAGCAGCTCTCTGGCACCAGCAGGGAAGGGCTAATGAGGGATGTGAAAGTGTAACCATGTGCACAGTTAACCAATGAGCCTGGGCTCCCTGTGCATACCGATTCCTGGGGAGCCTCCTTCAGCGGTTACTTAAATGCAGGAATTTGTCTGAGCATCTGAGTGGACTCTGGATCTGCTGCTGTATTAGCTCTTGGCTCTGGTTTGACCCTGACCCTCTTCCCTGAAAAAACTGAAAACAATGAATAGTTTAGCAGCACCTTGAAGACTAACAAAACATGTAGGCGAAAACTCATGGTCCGAACTACCGTTACTCCTCGTACCGTTACTCCCTAGGAAGCCTAGTCCGAACTACCTAGTCCGTGCCGCGTGTAGCCGCGCGGCACGGAGTCCGCACTAGCGGACATTTAAAAATGGCGGCGCCCGGCTTTATGCAAATGAAGCCCGGGAAATTCAAATCCCGGGCTTCATTTGCAACTCCGGTTGCCTACATTACCACCCTAGTTCGAACTAGGGTGGTAGTATAGACATACCCTCAGCTGTCTCTCTGAAACTCTTCCCTGAGTCCCTTTTGACTTATCGCCCTGCTGTCTGACTCTGGCTTGACCGTCTGGTTCCTGACTGTGACTTGACTCTCGGGATGGCTGTCTGAGTCCATCCTGACCCTCAGTGTGACTCCTGATGGTGATTCCGGCTCAACCTTTGGCATGACTGATGCTTAGCATGAGCCAGACCCTAGCTCAGAGTTGAACCTGATGCTGAACCTGGTTCCTGGCTTTCAACCTGACTCTGTCTGATAGGCCTGAGGGGCCACGCCCAAGTCTCTACATGTACCCATGGACTTTCACCATGAGACTTGGCTTTAATATTGTGCTTATTCTGAGCAGTAATATCCAGTAAGTAGAGCTCCCATGTGTCCTCACAATGTGTTCTGTTTGGAGACGTGACCTGTCTGAGGGTTTTCTATGCACCTTCTGAGATTTTCAGTGGAGGCCTAAGGCATGCAATTCCTGTTGACTTTGGGCCAGTACCTCCATTAGTTTGCTATGGAATCACCCAGCCTTGGATGATGATGCTCAAAAGACTCGCCCAGCAAGTGTGGGAACACTTTGAACTCTGTTCAGGCCTGCTGTAAGTGGGAGCAGCGCTGTTGACTTCCGTGGTGTTGCATCTTATGGTACCACTTCTGGGTTCACTTTTAGATTAGAAAGACAAATGGGAAACAGGCTTAGATTTCTTCTTCCATGCTGCTAGTCTCCCTTTCATGCACCAAACCACCTTCCTTTCTTCCTTGTTCCTCCCCGAAGGCCACTCCTGTAAAGCCCGTCAATGATTTCTTTGATTTCTGTACCAGCACCCAATGTACTATTCTGCCTCTGAATTGTTTTGTCTGTGTGTGCACGAGATTGCAAGATCCTTGGTACAAGGCCTGTTTCCTTGGTCAGTGCCAAGCATGCGGTCTGCACTCCATAAACAATAGGGGGTGCATGTTAAAATACAGACTCAGTGGTTAGAAGCTGATATAGTAATTGGGTACACCAATTTATTTTGGGTGACTCACGTTGCCTATCTCAATGAACTTCTTCCGGTGCAGTGTCTTGCAGTGGTTGTCCTGGGTTTTTCAGCTATGCTTTTTAGTGTGTTAGAATAAAGACATTCAGCTGCTGTCCTGGCTCCATGGCTCCATGGCAATCAATGGTAAAACCACCACTGACTGTGGTGGACACAGGATTTCCTCCTTGGTCTTGATCCTTAGTCCTTCAGAATGTGGCCTGCCTGTGTTGTCATGAAAGAAAGCAACCAGACTGCAGCTGGACATCTTCATTCTGTTTATAAAGCCAGTTGTGTTTGTTGTACATTACAAGCCTGTATAAATACAAGGGTTGTTTCTTTAGATTGAGAGCGATATAATTCTTGCTTCATCGTGAGAGAAGGAGGAGAAAAACACGCCTCTAAGAGGGGGTTGCCAAACCGCCAGCATTATCCTGGAGTCTCCAGGAATGAAAGATTAATCTTTCATTCGAAATCATATTGAGTGATGAAACCTCCAAGAATGTCATAAGAATGGCCATATGTGGTCAGCCCAAAGGTCCATCTAGCTTCTAACAAACAGAGGTTAAGGACACCATCCTGGCTAATAGCCAGGGCTCGACAAATTAGTCAATCTACTTGCCCGGGGTGAGTAGATTTTAAGCCGGCACAGCGCCGCAGTGCAATCAGCGCATGCACAGCGTGCCAAACCGTGCGGCTGGCGAGCAGGGCTCGCCGCCACTTGTCAAGCCCTGTTAATAGCCATTGATGGATCCATCCTCCATGAAATTATCTAGCTCTTTTTTGGATCTTAGTCTTGGCCTTCACAACATCCTCTGGCAAGGAGTTCCACAGGTTGACTGTGCATTGTGTGAAGAAATACTTCCTTTTGTTTGTTTTAAACCTGCTACCTATTAATTTCATTTGGTGGCCCCTAGTTCCTGTGTTATGGAAAAAAGTAAATAACTCTTTATTTACGTGTTCCACACCAGTCATGAATTTATAGACCTCTATCCTATCCCCCTTTAGTCATCTATTTTCTAAGCTGTCAAGCCCCAATATTAATCTCTTGTCATATGGCAATCATTCCAAACCCTTAATCATTTTTGTTGCCCTTTTCTGAACTTTTTACAATTCAAATATCATATTCAAGATGTGGGCATACCATGGTTTTATATAGAGGAAAAATTGGCAACCCTATTCTACCACTAAGTCTAAAACTCCTAGGGACAAATTTGCTCCTGGTGTATCTCCACTGGATTTCACAGGAGATACACCAAGGATGAATTTGGCCCATATTGTCTATCCTTTAAGCAACTACAGCTACTTCTCCCTGTTCTAGTAGCCAGATGGATGAAAACTTAAAAAGCCAATTAAAAGCCAGCTATGCCCAACCGGTGGCCACAGAGTTATGTTTCTCCTGGACTAATCTTGAACATGTTCTTGCAGTGATTTTTTTTTCTCCCCATGCCATCACCTCCAGTTTACTACCTGTTGCTGACCGTTATGAAATGAGCTGTTATGTGTTGTGATTCTGAGTCCGAGTCCAAGAGAAGAAGAATAGGAGGAAATATGGGACACGCTGGAGCTTCTGCTTCATATAACTGATTTTATTGGAGTGGTCTCCAGAGGTGAGAATGTTGGACTAGATGTGAGGAGATTCCAAGATATTCTGAAGGGACAAGTTATTTTGGGCGCTTGGCTTGGTCAGAGGGATAGTTGCTCCCATGCATGGTGTCCAACATGCTGGCCACTAGCCACACGTGGGTGTTTGGCGGGTTGAGTGTGGCTAGTTCGCTATAACAGCAGCCGCTATAGTGCCACTGCTTCAGAGCTGGGTGGACACCATAGCTTTAATGTGTCTTTAGCTGGGCACCCAGAACCAATAGTTGCTGTGGAAAATTGTGCCCATGGATTCTAGTCCCACCTGTGGCAGTCACTTGAAAGTCTCAGACTGGGATTTTCAAAGGAGCCAAAGGAAATTAGATGCCTAAATTGCCTTGACGTTTGCTAGAACTAAAGTCCCTAAATCCCTTGGACTCCTTTGAAAAATCTCAGCTATGCTTCCTCTGTTTTGTAAAATTGGAGATGATGATCACTCACCTTTTGGAAAGTGCTTTTAGATCCTCTTATGAAAGCTGCTGAGCAGCTGTGATTTTTACGTGTTTGGGCATGGAGAGGTGGTCACATCTAATAAGGGTCTGAAAGGTACATGGCAGATCAATAGAGCGAGGAGGCATTCTCTATTGGGGGAAATTCGAGCTTGGGATGGACTCTCAAATCAAAGGTAACATCTCTGTTTTTACAGTGTGTCCCAGCGCAAGGTCTGAGATGTAGGCACAACCCATGGCAGGAACAAAAACGTTCAAATAAAAGTTACTGGTGACTTTCTCGGTGTGGATAGTCAAACCAGCGTGGATTGGGTGCACTTTCTCCCTGGGCAAGCAGTGACGGTTCAGACAATGATGCGTAATGCTTGTTGCAAGTCTGTGACACGTATCATCTTGGCTAACTCATAACTCCCCAGGATTTCGATTGTCAGGACTGTAACATTCTTTGTCTATGCCAGCGCACCTATTTAGCAGCTAAATTTAGCGTTTCAGCATCTAAGCGCTGGCTGTGATGCGTACCACGGGCACCAAAAACTGGGTCAGATAACTCATCCTACTGTATTCAGTGACACAGTTGGGAGACTTGTCATCTTGAGGCAAAACAGCACCCATCATCCAATATAATTGGGGGAGGGGGAGAGCATTTCTCTTTCCTGTTGTCATTTCCTTTCCTCTGTTAATTGTCTTAGGGTGGGTGTGTTTTTGTTGCCTTTAAATCCTCTAGGAAACACTTGTTACATGCTTGGAATGACCTAGATTTTGAAGTGCATGAGAGGAAGGATGCTGGAGCGGTCAAAGTGTTAGTTGGAATTTAGCCGGTCAGGGTTCAGTTTTCTGTACTGCCACTCGTGACATCTACCCTGCAGAGGCTGTAGCTACAAAGGCGCTGCTGTAGTGTAGACTCTTGCGACAGCACTGGATGGAGTGAATCCACCCCTTCAAGAACTTGCTTCTATACTGGCCTTAGCTTGACTTAACTATGCTCTTTCACACACATGTAGCAACGTAGTTAGGTCGACCTACATTAGATGTAGACCAGACTACCTGTGTGACCTTAGGCAAGTGGTGTTGCAGTGACCTTGGTCTCAGCATATTAGAAAAAACAGGTGGGTGAAGCAATACCTTTTATAGGCGCAGCTTCTGCTGCTGAGAGAGACACACTTCCGAGCTACAGAGAGCCCTCCTTCGGTCTGGGTAACTCAAAAACATGTCGGTCTCTCCAAAAGAAATTGGTCCAGTAAAAAGAGATTTACCTCCCCCGCCATGTGTCTCTAAGGCCCTTGGGTATGTCAGTTAAAGTATGTCTACACAGCAGCTTGGAATGTGGAACACAGGTAGGTAGACCCATCTGCATGCTAAACATAGCCAGGTGGCCATAGTGGCGGCTCATGGTAGCCACCCATGGGCATAACCAGGAGTATATGGGAGTGCGTGCAGACAGCTAGCCTATTCAAGCCACCACTGCTGTTTTTAGCATGCTAGTGCCTGTCTGTCCCCTGCTCAGGGAACCATATCCCCATCTGCAATGTTGACATACTGCCAGCATGTAACCCGTGGTTTTTAAAGGGGCAGTGTTCTCCCCCCTTTCTCCCCCCCCCCCCCCAACTCTGGATGGTGCGGCTCTTTGCATTTTTTCTGCTGCTGTTTTGGCTCTCTGTTGCTGTAAGCACTCGATGAGTGTTTATAGTTGTAATACTGTGTGGTCTTTCACCTTAGAGATGTCTGTAGTATTTGCATGTATGAACGCATATATCATATAATCAACCTCTATATTATTTATGTTGAAATGAAACTATTCTTGCAACTTGCATATCTTAAAAATTGTAAATAAAATAATTAATAGGTTGGTTACCCCTGCTCTACAGCTTGAGCTATAAAGCCAGCTGGCTCTCAGCTTAGGCTGTAGAGCTCACTTGTTCTTCTCTCTTGCTGCAAGTGGTTCTTATCTCTAAGGGCCACTACATGGGACAGTGAACCACACCCACGAGGTGTGTGGTTTTCTAGGTCTCGGTTTAGCACTCTAACCACTGCCTCATCCCGTCTCTCATTCCAGCGTAAAAATCTGGGCCATTAGAAGCAGTTAATAAAAGAGGCTGCAGGTTTTCTGGAGGCATCTGTATTTTTTTTAGAAAGCACTGAGATAATGAAAGCATGCTCAAAAGAAAGGACATATTGAAAAGGAGAAACCCCTTTCATTTTGCAACTGACGTCTCTGTTGTTTTATGGTCTAGACTCCTGCGGCACCAGACGAAAGTCTGGTTTTGTCCATTTACATATTTAAGATTGATATGCCTGTGGGGGAACATTTAGAAAGCAAGCTGGAGGTTTCAGCTTTCATTGGCACCCTGGGAATAGAAGCGCCCTGAACCTAGAGGTCTCTGGGCATAACGTGAGGTTTGAGACATCCTTGTCCTTACTCAAGAGCATATTTAGAGAGCAACACTCTGTATCATCTCCATGACGGTTAATATTGGTGCGTTTTTAATAGACCCGGTCGTGTCAGAGTTACTTTGGTACAGGATGAAAAATGGCTTGAAGTATAATACGTGCTCTTTCCAGCTGGCTTTTCAGGCTTCGTTTTCCGATTCAAAGATGCCTTGTATTTTGCTAGATGCCTGACGTGCTGCCATTTGCTTAGCAGAAGGTCTGGAATCTGTGGTTGCACGTGGTTAGGAAGCAGGCTGTTTCCTTGCTGGAAGAGAAACGCATGGACCCACACTCCGGTTATGCTCACGTAAAGGAGACTCTTGCGATTTGTGGAATCGCTATTCGTGGTTCTGCGTATTCATGGGGGTAATCCTGGCCTGGAGAAGACAGTGAGGTGTTGGCAGCCGTGGCGCTCAGCCCCTGCGGTGAGCTCCCCATGGCTCCCAAACACACTGGAGGGGCTGGGAGCTTTAGGGAACTCGCCACGGCTCCTGGCATCTGCGGGGAACTCACCGTGGGGGGGGGTCGGCAGCCGTGGCTGTCGGTATTCACAAACGGTGAGGGTTTCCTGCAGTCTGCGTTTGATTTACCGCCTATTCACCCACCTGTCTGATTGACAGAGGCGCTGTGCTGTCGAGCTCCCATTGGAGTCTGACAAATCTGCAGCTCTTCAGAGGCGGCTGACCGCTCCATTACTGCTTTGAATGAGCAGATGGGAGAGAGAGGGGGCAAAAACGGCCCCCAAGATTACACCATTTGTAGCCTCACAGCTAGAAGTGGGGCAAAAGCTCCATGTGGCCAGGTCTCCAGCCAGACTATAGTGTTTCTGTGCCTTAATTCTGAGACTCCTGAATGCTTAGGCTCATTGGTTTGAGATACTGGCCACCTGTTAGCCTTTACTCTTGCCTTTTTCTGTTTTGATGCAGGCTTATGCTACTGGACCAGATTCAGACTGGGTGGGAGAGGTGGCAGGTCTGCTGACATCCAATGTAATTGAACCTGCCTACATTAAGAGGCACAATTTGGCCCATTGTGCTCTTTTTAATAAGTTAGGAGGCAGGTTGGTCCCCTTGGTTACCATAGGAGACTGACCCCCATTGCCATCCATACAAGCTAATGTTGGTGGCAAAACGGGGCCAGGATTTCACTCTAGGGGGCTTGATTTCCGTTCCTGGTCTGTGCAATTGACCTGCTATGTGACCTAGGGCAACCACAGTCTCTCTGTGCTTTGTGTGAAATGTGGGTTAGAAAGTGCTTTGAAAGCGTTAAGCGCAGGATGCTGTGTAAGTGTGGAGTGTGACGATCATTTGTTTCGCTGTTAAACGTCGATTGCTAAGGATGAGTTACTTTGACAACATGAACACTAGTGAGCCGCTCAATAGTCTTTTTCTCGTGCTTCCTTTTTGCAGAAGAAATCCACTCACTAATTTTACCCTTTCCCCAATTCGATCTTTGGTACCAGAAGGAAGAGACTGGCTTTGTTTTTTTGGAGCCAGCCTTTGTCATTTCTGAAATTGGTCAGCAGCGCTGAAGCAAGAAACTCTCCCCCATTCTCCCTCCATTTTGCTCCCATCAGAGGGCCTGGGTAGAAAAATGTCCTATGTACTAAAATTTATCCTCATTGGTGAACCTCCCCATACCGATATTTACCATGTTCTTGAGCTTGGGTGGAAGAGATAATAGAATGTACTTGTTTTGACCCATCTCTGTCCCCTTTTTATTTACCATTATGTTTGCTGATGAAGTAAGTAGTTTAAGAGAACACTCAACAAAAGTATAGAGCAGGGGTGGCTAACCTGTGGCTCTGGAGCCACATGCGGCTCTTTGCTCACAGAAGTATGGCTCTCAGGGTTACAGCTCGTTTGGAGTCCCATGCCTGCTTTGTGCATACACCCCAGTTCCTGGAGAGAGGTGCGTGGCGGTGGCAGCTCCGGTGAGACCCAGGAATTGGGTTAGAATAGGAGGGATCTGGGGGTGCCTGGCTCTGGGGGATGGGGAGGGCGTTGGCATTGGCACTTTCCACTCACCCCCGAATGGAGCACAGCTCCCGTGTGTGTGGGGGGGGGGGGGTGGAGGTTCCCTTTAGTCATCAAGCCTATGATCAGATCCACCATGTACCTCTGCTGACACTGTGCCAGAAAAGCACAGAAGTGCTTTTGGGAACAGGAAAGTCCCTCTGGTCCAAGTATTGCTCCTCTTCCAATGGTCCTTTGGTGTCACCTTCCTGTTCTTTTCCTGCCCTTTTTCAGAACCTGATGTGTGCCTCCACTGAGCTAAAAAAACAATGAATAGTCTAGCAGCACCATAGAGACTAACAAAACATGTAGATAGTATCATGAGCTTTCGTGGGCACAGCCCACTTCTTCATCTGAAGAAGTGGGTTTTGCCCACAAAAGCTCATGATACTGTCTACGTGTTTTGTTAGTCTCTAAGGTGCTGCTAGACTATTCACTGTGTTTTAAGTTTTTTCCAGTTACAGACTAACACAGCTATTCCTCTGAATCCATTGAGCTAAGCCAGGCCCTTTGCTTTGGTCACCTCCCCAGCAACCAAGCAATGAATTCTACATTAAAAGGATTGGAAAAGATGCCTTGTAGTGAGAGACTCAAGGAACTCGGTCAACTTAGGTTATCAAAGAGAAGGGGTGTGGAGGGGAGGAAGTAACTTGATCAGTCTTAGCACCTGCATGGGGAACGGAAATTTGTTAATTAGCTCTTCAGTCCAGCAGAGCAAGGTGTAACAAGATCCAATGTCTAGAAGCTGAAGTTCCTCAATTTCAGATAGGAAAGCCAGTAGAAATTTTAACAATGCGAATAATTCAGCATTGGACCAATTTACCAAGGGTTGTGGATGAATTCTTTCCGTGTTGTTGCTCTAACAGGGAAACCTTAAGGCCTGTATTAGATAGAAGGACAGACGGGATGATGCAATGATCCCTTCTGGCTTTATAATCTATGAATACCTGGCCCATTTCAGTGTTCCCTCTAACTTTTTTTTCCATCCATGTGTGGAATAAATTTTGTGCCCTCAGGATGTGTGGATGTACACCACCAGTAGAAATGCTTGTTATCAGCAGTGGGCGCTCTGCTGATCCGCTGGGCGTCATTTGACTCTCTCCTGGGTGGCCACCCAAGTGTTCAGCTTACAGGAAACACGGGCCCACTCTGATTTCCACTGGAGCACTGCACAGACAGAACTTGCCTGCAGTGGCTGTAGCAGTAGGGTGGCTAGCTGGTCCTGTGGAGTTTAACATTGGAAGCTCAGGGATTGGGGGAGCTGCTCTTCCCACAGCAGGAAGAAGCGCTCTATCTGGGGGTATGTCTACACTACAAAGTTAGTTCGAACTAACGGACGTTAGTTCGAACTAACTTTAATAGGTGCTACACTAGCGCTCCGCTAGTTCGAATTTGAATCGAACTAGCGGAGCGCTTAGTTCGAACTAGGTAAACCTCATTTTACGAGGACTAACGCCTAGTTCGAACTAGCTAGTTCGAACTAAGGGCTGTGTAGCCCTTTAGTTCGAACTAGTGGGAGGCTAGCCCTCCCCAGGTTTCCCTGGTGGCCACTCTGGCCAACACCAGGGAAACTCTATGCCCCCCTCCCGGCCCCGGACCCCTTAAAGGGGCACGGGCTGGCTACGGTGCCCGTGCCAGGTGCAAGCCTGCCAGCACCCAGCTAGCAGACCCTGCACCTGGCACGGCACAGAGCCACCCACCCGATGCCCCCCAGCCCACCCCCTCTTGCCGGGACCAGGCTGGCGGCTCCCGGGAGCTTGCCCTGGACCACAAGAGGCGGGCACCTTCCTGGGCTAGTGCGGACATCGTGGACCTCGTCCACGATCTCCGCACTAGGCACAGGAAAGTGGCTGTCTAGGGCAGGAGAGCTGCCAGCCTGGCCACCCAGGACCAGGTGTGCATGAAAATCAAGGGGGTCCACTGAGACCCCCGACACTGAGCCCTGAGCTTACAATGGCCGTACTGGGTCAGACCAAAGGTCCATCTAGCCCAGTAGCCTGTCTGCCAACAGCGGCCAACCCTAGGGACCCTGGAGGGGATGGACCGAAGACAATGACCAAGCCATTTGTCTCGTGCCATCCCTCTCCAGCCTTCCACAAACTTTGGGCAGGGACACCACTCCTACCCTCTGGCTAATAGGACTCCATGGACCCAACCTCCATCACTTTATCTCACTTCCCTTTAAACTCTGTTCTAGTTCTAGCCTTCACAGCCTCCTGCAGCAAGGAGTTCCACAGGTTAACTATTTGCTTTGTCAAGAACAACAACTTTCTCTTACTAGTTTCAAGCCTGCTACCCATTCCTTTCCTTTGGTGTCCTCTAGTCCTTCTTTATGGGAACTCATGAAGAACTTTTCTGAATGCACCCTCTCCACCCAACCCCTGCTTTTAGAGACCTCTATCCTGTCCCCCCTCCGTCTCCTCTTTTCTAAGCTGAACAGTCCCAGTCTCTGTAGCCTTTCTTCATCTGGGACCTGTTCCCAACCCCTGATCATGTTAGTTGCCCTCCCCTCTCCCAGCCTTTCTCTTCCCCTCTCCCACCTCCTTTTCCCAGTCTCCCCCAGTTTTGTTCAATAAAGACAGAGTCAATGTTGGAAGAAACGTTATCTTTATTTTGTACATCAGGAAGGGGGGCTAGGGAAGGGTAAGTGGAAGGAGGTGAGGGAGGAATGGGGTACGAGCCCCCGATGAGGAGGACTGGGCTGGCTCTGCGGGCTTCTTGGGGTGGAAGCTCTCCTGCAGCCCCCCAATTACTCCCTCTCCCCAGATGGCAGCCTGCGGCAAGTGCAGCCGGGCTGATGGCCGAGTGGTGTGATGTGCCCAGTGTGGGCACTCAGGGCACTCCAAGCCAGGACTGCTTTGCAAGCGGGGCACCCCTGAGAACTGTCTGTCCGGGGTGGGGGTCGGGACCCTTTAAGCGCAGCCCTCGGCTAGCCTGAGACAGCATCTCCATGCTCTAAGTCCTCCTTTTATGCCCTGCCGGCACTGCTTCCGGCCATCCTTAAGCCCTGTTCAGAGTCCACTCAATGTGGACTTACTAGTTCGAACTAGCAAAACGCTAGTTCGAACTAGTTTTTAGTTCTAGACGCGTTAGTTCGAACTAGCTTAGTTCGAATTAACTAATTCGAACTAAGTTAGTTCGAACTAGCGCTGTAGTGTAGACGTACCCTGGGAGACTTCCACAGATGCCCAGGAAGTGACTGCTGGTTGGAAGGCAAGGCTTTTGCTTTCATAGGTTAAATTAGGAGCTATGTGGGGGAACATCAAAGCAAGCTAAAGTAGCGCCACCTACGTTTGGGTATAAATACACCTAAGATTTGACTTGTTTGTACATTGATTACCCTGTGTTCAAGAGTTCTGTCTGTATTCGCTACTTCCTATGGCCCCATTCTTATCTATGCTGGGGAGGGAAACTGTAGAGACAGGAAACTGAGTTTCTTCCCAGTCACTCTGACCCACTGAAGATTCCTTGTCCTTGGAGAACAGGACCCCCAAGCCAACCCATAAAGTCTCAATGCCTGTGGTGAAGCCTGCCCGGGCTCCTTCTCCCCATCTAGAAGCCACGTGATCATTCAGCCTTCAGCAGTGGACAATAAATCTACAAAATTCAGAACCGGATTTTGAATAGACAAAATATTGGGGAGGGAAGAAGGGAGGCGGGGAGGGCTGGTGGTTTGTCAGATCTGCAGTTCCTACTATATTAAATTCAGGTCTGGGTTTGGATTTCAAGCAGCTCTAGAGAGGGACTGAGGGTTTGGGTTCAGAATCATCACTGATGATAAAGATGCTCTATCTTATTGTCCAACCATTACAGGGAAAAAATTGCAGCATACTCGGAATCTATCCTCTGTACAGAAATTTACTCTCCTGCCCATTTCCATCCTGAACATCACAGCTACAATCTGTGTCCCTGAAAGAGGGCAGACTTAGGTTAATTCTTTGGAGCTAACACAGACACTTGTGTTCAAAATGAGTTTACTGCACCTTCCTCAAATTAGATTAACACTTTTAACTGTGTGTTGTTCCTAGAAAATGACCTTTCTAATGTAGTTTTAGTAGATTTTTTTTGAATGATTGTATCTCTAGTCCTTTAATTCTCAAAGTTGGTAAACAAAATTGAACTAGCACTGTCCCAAAACTTTCTCTATTGTTTTCCAGCGATGGCATTGCTCAGAAAGTGAAACGAGCAAACTGTGCATGCTACAGCAGGCAGCAGCTTAGACAGGTAGATTGGATGCTGGGATCTCATTAAAGAATCCAGGAAATCCTAATTGTTAGCAAGCAAGGAGTCGGACCATGAATTGCTGACTTGGTAAAGAGTATGTGCTCCAGAATAATGATGCATTGGATGTCTCTTTAATACTCACTGATGCAATAGCCCATAACAACTCCAGAGTGAGGCCTTCAAGACTTTTATGCCAGGAGCTGGTTGGGAACACTTTGTTTTGCAAAAAGTTGGCTTCTTAATGTGTTTATTTCCCTGTCAATAGCGTGTCTTTTGGAGTTGTGTGGTCTTGTATGTCAGGGTCTAGCTATGTAGGCTGCCCTTTGGGTGGACTCCTGACATACTATTTATTTCTGGTGTTGCTGTAGAAATGCAGTCATACTGGCCCCTTAAAGAAATATAGTGGCTTTTCATTTGACATCATGGACACGGCTAATGACATTTTCAGTTGTTTCACATTCTGCAATGAGATCTGTTTGGAGGTACATGGACAGTGAAGTGAATGGAGTGAAGGGGTCAGAGTCTTCTCTCATTTACATAAACATAAATCTATGGACTTCTTGAGGGATCTGTGAAATCAGTGGTGTTATTCCAATTTTATTCCATTGTAACTGAAAGCAGAACCTGCTTGACTCTTGTCCTCAGAGTTTGACGCTTCCAGCCATGATTGTTTGTTTTCTGTGCATAACAAACTGCCTATATGTTCAGCATTTATTTATAATGTACCCACCCCGTGTTTGTCCAGTGACTCTGCTCTGCTATCGGTTTTGTAATGTATTAAATTATGGTGTGAATCCTTCTGAAAATTGTTCCTTGTTTAAAGCTCTCCTACCCATTTGCCAAACGTGCCCCTCAGATAAAAATGTGCAAGACCATATCCCATTTAGCACTCTTATACAAGGGATGTATGTACACGTCTGCCATTAGCATGAAACACACATGCTGTAAAATGAGAATAAATTCCTATGGAAGATCATTCTTTCTATGAAATATAGTACTCTAATAATTTTTGATTTTACGAGTATAGTTCTTGCAATGAGCATAAGTGCATGCAGGTTAAAAGTGGTGCCTGCTATAAACATTACAGTAATCAAAATGTCAATTTACTTATGTTGTTAGCCCTTTGGATTTTTTTTGCCGTTGTCTACCAAGCAATTCTACTCTCCAGAATCCGTAATGATGCCATTACGATGAACCGTTATGAAAAAAGCAAGGCAAGTCCAATTATTTCTATAGTCCCTTTTGAAAGTTTTTTTTTTTTTTTTATTCTATTTTTTTTTTAAAGAACCTTTTCTGAGCTAGTCTCCCGCTTGTCATGTTGTGGAGTTTGAACATCTCATCCCCAAGGACAGAAGAACAGAATGCTGCACTCCCTGTATTAGATAAAGATCAAATTGTCCTTATCTATTGTTGGCCTTTCAGATGACAGCAAAATCATAAACATTCTTGTCCCTCAAAGATCCATGGGAAATGTTCCAAAGTATAAGTGAACATGGAACATGATATTTTGAACTATGGCTGTACACTGAGAATCAGAGGCCCTTTAGCCGAATTTTGTGCTCAGTCGAGTGAAGGCAATGCAGTAAGTACTCTTTTCAAATTAACTCTCACTGCTTTGTGAAAGGGTATTAGATTTCTCTCTGGTTTTGTACTCTGTGTGGTTCTCCCTGCTTTCCCTTTAGCACCCTTTGGGAGAGCTCACGCCAAGTACAAAGTGTCCATAAGGGTGGATTTGTTAGGAGCGCTCATTTGCAATGCAGAGCGATAGTCCGCAGACTGAAACGGACGATTACATCTTTGTCCATTGAATTTGTTTTTAATTGATTATTTTGCCCTATTGAAATGTATGCACAGGATTCTAAGCATCAATCCCCCCCCCCCCCCCGCGGTTCTTCCTGCTAGAAGTATTCTGCAGATTGAGGCTCTAGTTAGCAAAGGACTGCACTTTCCTAGCTGCGGAGACACCTGTGGAGATTCATGCTGATTTGTCTCCTGGCCCCAAGAAGTTGTGATGGCAAGTGTTCCCATCCCCCTGCACTACAGCAGTGTGCCCAATGCATGCTAGGCCACGAGGCGTACAGATAGTGCGGAATGGCTTGCTAGTTCGAACTATCTAGCCCGTGCCGCGTGTAGCCGCGCGGCACGGGGTTCGAACAAGCCGGCATTTAAAAATGACGCCGGCCGGCTTATGCAAATGAAGCCCGGGAAATTCAAATCCCGGGCTTCATTTGCAAGTGCGGTATGCCTACATTACCCCGCTAGTTCGAACTAGCGGGGTAGTGTAGACATACCCTTAGGGTGCATCTACATAGCATCCTAAACTCAAAATAAGATACAGCCGCTCCCCGACTTACGACCACCTCCACTTACGACCATCTGCACTTACGACCAAAGCGGTCGTAAATTTTGGTTTGAGTTACGAACGGGGATCCGCGCTTACGAACAGCGCGGTTGCCATGTAACTCTATGGGATCCGAGTTACGGACACTTTGAGTTATGGACCAAGCGTTGGTCCATAACTTGTACGTAACTCGGGGAGCGGCTATACGCAATTTGCGCTATGCAAATTGCAAATCTTATTTTGAATCTCTTTTGAAATAGCTTATTTTGAAATTTGGCGTGTTTACACAGTGCCAAATTTCAAAATGACGTGCTATTTTGAGACCTCCCTTAATCCTCGTGGAACGAGGGTTATCGGGGATGCTGAAAATAGCATGCCCATTATTTCGAAAAATATTTTGAAATAACAGGTGGCTTCTGTAGATGCAGGTTAGCTATTTTGGAATCCCAAAATAGCCATGCAGTGTAGATGTCCCCTTGGAGAATGTGACTCTCAAATAAAAAATAAAGAGATTGCAGAATTAATTACAAGCTTATCTTCAATCATTTCTTCTCACTGCAGGGTTGTCTTTTTTTTGTTTGTTTAATTGGTTCCTATTATGAAGCTTTATTGTGTGTTTTATTTTATATTTCAACTTTTGCCACCACCAGTGTTATAACAGCTCAATGTATATAACACCATTAATTGTTTCCTGTCTAATTAATTGTTGTGTCTAATTACAAACTGCTGCAGGACACTTTCTGCATTGAAAAGAGAGATGCTAATGGAGAACATTAGGTACCATATTACGGGTAAGCTAGGCTCAGGCTTGTTTAGATGTGTACTTGGCATACTAATCATTACTATCCGGGCGGTTTACATTAGGAACTGTGTTGCTATCCCTAATCAGCCACTGGCTAATGATTATAATTTTTACTTGCTGAGGAGATGATGGACTTCATTAAAGGCCACATCAAACACTACCAGGGCTATACTAACGCGCCAGAGAAGAAGAAAACAACCCCTGCCTGCACGGATGTGTGGGTGGTTGGGAGGGTTTTTTTTTTTTTAAATCTACCGGTAGGTAGCAATAGGAATGATCCGGATTTAGTATGGCATTCAACTGTGTGGCTAATGAGGTGGGCAGAGCTGGAATCTAAGTAGAGCAATTAGGGAAGACAAATTGCAAAGCCTTGCTTAGGTTTGAAAACCAGCATGTCTAGCTGAAGATCCGGCGGGTGTTTTGGTTTGGTTTTTCCTTGTTTGTCATAATGGGATGACTGCACGCTTGTGTGTTTGCGACTTGTGAAACTTATGTTATAGTTTCGCCAGCGCCTCCAGATTGTCCCATCCCTCCTCCCCTGCTGACTAACATAGCAGGTTGGAAGGGTTGTCCTCTTCTTCGGAATCTTCTATAATTGTCTGTTTTGACATCTTGGCTAGTCTATCTCCTCTCCCAAATTTTCAGCTGGATGAAGAGGGAAGTAGTAAATTAACCTGTTTCCTTGCACAGTGAGGTACAACTCAGCATGAGCAAAGGTAGCTGAATTGGACCCTTTTACAACCCTTAATGTCATGATGCATCAGAGGAACCACTGTGGTATGTTGCAATGTCCTTATGGGAGAACAAGAAGCTACTCAAGTTAGCTCTCATGCCTTAAGAGAGCAATAATCAGAGAACTGAATAAATGTCAGATTCCTCGGATCGCTATGTTCCTGTTCCACCTGGAACCACTTGACCTTTCAAAGTTGTTCAGGAGTGATTTCAGGACTAAGTTACTAAAACACAGTGACACCTATAGACGATGTGCCTTATTTACAAGATTGGCAGATTGTGCCTCGTTCGGAGATTTGACCAATCAGATATGTTTGTTAGGTGCACTTGCCAAGGGCTGTTGACCATTTTTAGTATAGCCAAACCCCCTAATTATGTTTGACCGATATTAATTTCAACGGAGGTAGTTTGGCCACAGGTTTGCATTTATTAAGTGCAATAGGTGCCTCACAATATAAAAAGACAGGATAAAGCTGCCAAAAATCTTGGGTCTCATTCCTGCAGTCCAATCCCGCCTAGAACATGCAATTGACTTCAGAAGGTCTCCATCCAGGTGCTAGATTCTGCCCATGTGGCCCAGATGTCAAGATTGGGCTCTGATTTCAGAAATGTCACCATGAAGCAGGAGTACAGAATAGGCAGGAAGGTCTCTAGAAAAGGGGTATCATAAGTAAATGAACATGGTTCTTTGGTGAATACTAATACATCGCATGATGTGGCAAAGAAATGTGGCTTAGTTTACATATAGAATCTGTAAATATCATTCTTGGGTAACTTTTTTTGTAGCTGTCACAGAAGTGGCTCTTCAAAATGGAATCCTAGAACACGAGAACTGGAAGGAACCTTGAGTAGTCATCTAGTCCAGTCCCCTGCCCTCATGGCAGGACAAGCACTGTCTAGACCAGTGTTTCCCAAATGGTGTTCCGAAGTGAAAATAAGGGATCCGAGAGAAAATTCCATTACAATAACATTTTATGATTTAAAAAAAAAATATTTAAGCATTTATGAAGTGTATTGAAAACAATTTTCATTTGGGTTTGCCACCATAAGTGTCCTTGTGTAATGCCAGCTTAGCCAGAGTGGGGATGATGATGTCACTACTCAACACTGCACACGCAGTCCGTCAGTGGTGCGATCGCCTGTTATATGCCACGGTAAATCACTGTACTCACTCAGTGAGTGTGGATCACGTGGGTGACTGAATACGAATATACTAGCGCCACGTCAGACATACTCGTGACCTTGTTTAGCATTTGTTTATTATTATCTTTACTTATTTGTGGTCTGCTTTTTCAGCTCCATATATAAGACTGTTGTTAGGGGTTCTGCAAAATTCTTTCACGTTTAAAAGGGTTCCATGGCCAAATGAAATTGGGAAACATTGATCTACACAATCCCTGACAGGTGTTTGTCTAACCAGCTCTTAAATATCTCCAATAACCCTAATCCATGATTGGAGCTATTTGCTTTGAACCGTGGCTTAAACCAGGAGCGGGATGTGACTTTCTTCACTGGCTCAGAAAGGACGCTCTGTGCAGAGAGGATTGCATGGAAGTAAACACAGTGAAGCTTAAGGAAGTGGTGGTCCAATAAGCTGGTGAGGCTTGACATCTGGTAAAGAGGATGAAGTGGGAGGGCAGCGTGATGCAAGAAGATCTTTGATAATCCGTTGAAGCAAAATGCAGGACAATGTAGCACTTTAAAGACTAACAAGATGGTTTATTAGATGATGAGCTTTCGTGGGCCAGACCCACTTCCTCAGATCAAATAGTGGAAGAAAGTAGTCACAACCATATATACCAAAGGATACAATTTAAAAAAATGAACAAATATGAAAAGGACAAATCACATTTCAGAACAGGAGGGGGATGCGGGGGGGGGGGGGAGGAAGGAAGGTAAGTAATCTGATAATCCGTGTGAGAGTGCAGAACCCTGTACAGAATCAATGAAAACTCTCTAAGCTAGATTGCATTCACCTACATGCAGGGCTGGCCTTACCATGAGGCGAACTACGGTGGCTGCTTCAGGTGCCAGACGGTGGGGTGGGGTGGGGATAGAGGAGGGGGGGTGCCACTAGGACCCAGAGTGTAGAACATTGTGTCTGCTGCTGGAGCATATGTAGGTAGCAGAGTAGTACCGTGAGAGGAGTAGAACAGGAAGAATTGAGACCTTTCAAAGTTTTGACCCAAGCGAGGGGGCGTGGGGTCCCCGCCTCAGGTGCCAAAATGTGGGCTGGCCCTGCCTACGTGAGGAAGGACATCTGCTGACTTTCATAATGTAGCCCAAAGTCAGGTGCTTTTGGAAGTTTGGGGAAAGATGTTCTGCCCTGATTTCATTGATGTTAATGTTTGTCAGCAGCATAAACATGGAAACACAGATTTTGATTTTTTTTTTCCTCCCAAAAAAGTGTTCTTGGATCCTAAGGCTAGAGGGCACCACTACAATCCTCTAGCCCAGCGTTTCTTAAAGTGTGTTCCGAGGCAGACAGAGGTGTGCCGCGGAGAGAACAGAAACAATTCTGCTCCCTTGCCCCCTGCAGAGCCCGTAGTCCACTCCCCTCATCCTGCAGGATGGCCCCTGTCCCACGGGGCCTCCAGTGCTGTGCAACCTCCTCCTCCTCCACGGCAGCTTTTACAGCGGCCGCTGCTGCTGGGGGGAGGAGGGGTGACCACAGCTGAGGAGCTGTTCCCGGACCTTGGCATTTTAAAACTGCCACCTGCGGGGAACCCGGCTCAGGCTCTGCCGCTCTCCCCAACTGGGGTGCGCTTGGGCTCTGCTGCCCCCCCATGCGCTGCTGCTCTCTCTCCCCTGCGCCCATCCCCAGCCTGCTGGGGAAGTGGCAGAGTTTAATCTTGCCGGGATGGTCGGGGCTTCTACTCTTCCTCCCCCTCTCTCCCTCCCGCGTCAGCAGGATGCCTAGCTTGGTGCTGCACTGGGTATCCCGCTGCATGGGGGGGGAGGGGGAGAACTGAACTCTCCTTCCCCCTGAATAGGGTTGCCAGGTGTCCGGTATTGATCCGGACAGTCTGGTATGTTCGCTTCCTGTCCAGTTAAAAAAAATTCAGAAAATACCGGACACCTAAAATGTCCAGTATGTTTTTATTTCTTCCCCCACCCCTCCGGACGGGGCGAAAATACCGGACTGTCCACTGGACACCTAGCAACCCTAAGCAACTGGGCCCAGCCCGCCCACTTCCCCCCTTTCACCTGGTTCTGCAGGGGAGCTGTCTGGTCTGGAGCAGGGAGAGAAGGCAGAGAAGATGACTGCCGTAACGTCGCAAACAGCTGCATCTCAATCATACCTAGGGTGTACTGAGCATGTATAGTGCAATTTTTTCCCTGGTGGGTTTTTTTTGGGGGGGGGAAGGGGAGTTGGGGGGGGAAAGGGGAGTTGGGTATTTTTGGTTAAACCATCTGGCAACCCTACCCCCGAGGAAAAAGAGCATGCTCCCTGGAGGCTTTACCTGGTGCCAAGCCAGGTAAGCGTCCCCCCCTCATGCCCAGACCCTGCGCCCAGACCCCCCTCACTCTCCTCCCCTTGCCAAGACCCCACATTCCCAGCTTGCTCTGGCACCCTGCCCCAAGTCTCCTCCTGCACCGTCCCTCGTGGCCAGACACTTTGCCCCAAGACCCTTCTCTACCCTCCCTCCTGGCCAGACACATGACCTTATTTAGCATTTGTTTATTATTATTCTTACTTTTTTGTGGTCTACGTTTTCAGCTCCATGTACCAGACTGTTATTAGGGCACTCTTCTGGGAAGTTGTGGCCCAGGTCCAGAGGCTGGTTTATTTTCTTTCTTTATTTTTTTTGGCTTGACAAATTTCACTTGACAAAAAAATCGTTGGTGTTCCCCATTCAAAAAACATTATTGTTTGGTGTTCCTCAGTCTTAAAAAGTTTAAGAAACACTGGTCTAGCCTGACCTCTGGTATGACAGAGGGTGTAGGGCTTCCCTGAATTAATTTCTGTTTGAAATGGAGTACATCTTTGCGAGAACCCTCCAATCTTGATTTTAAAAATGGCCAGGGACGGAGAATCCATCCCAAACCTTGGTAAGTTGTTCCAATTCTTTGGAATGTAAACTGGCTTGTTTGCAAGCATATTCAGGTTGAGAGATGAGCACTGTATTCTCAACCACTTGAAAATCTTCCCCGTGTGACCTTTTGTTATGAATTTGAGAACGAGTCTGGTTTGTGAATTTCACGAAGAAAAATGAACCTGTATTTGGGAGTAGAAAAATGGCTTTTGCATGAAAAATGACAGATGACAGGGTTGAGGGAATTCGTATTCAGAAGTAACCATTTAAAGAGAGTTGTAAATGAGATGAAGTTGTTTTGTGCGTAAAGTTTCTGAACTTGAAAGTTTAAAAAAAAGTTAAGTAAAAGTTTCATTAAACAAAAATTTGAGATTTTTCCATCTCAGAAAAAAATGAAATGTGAAACATCCAGTTTGCCTCTGGTACAAACCCCAAATATTTATATATTCCCTGAACCTCTTCCCCTGCTCCATTTAGGCCAAGGGTGGGCAAAGGACCCTTGGCCACTGTGCCACTCCCCCCCCGACCAAGTCAGAGGCTGGGGGTGGGGGAGCGCGCAGCAGCTAGAGACACACGCCAGCTGTTGTAAAACAGCCGGCATTTATCTCTAGCTGTCGTGTACGTTTAGTGGGGGCGAGGCAGAGAGGGGACAAAATCTCTCAGGTCCTATCCCTGCCCTACCAGGTGTGTGCAGTGGCTAGAGAGACACGCTGGCTTGTGGGTGGGGGAATGGGAGGCCGTCCGGGGTCTGGATCCACCGGCTTGGCAAGCCAGATCCAGCCCGCAGAGGGCCCTTTGCCCACCCCTGGGCTAGAAAGACATGCCCTCTGATTAAACAGCTGGTGTTTCTCTCTAGCAGGTGGGGTGAGTAGGGAAAGGGAAAGGAAGTCTTCTCACGCTCCCCCACTCCAGGCCAATCAGGTCAGGGGGAAACACAGGAAGGGTACGTCTAGACTACATGCCTCTGTCGCCAGAGGCATGTAGATGAGGCTACCAGACATAGGAAAATGAAGCGGCGATTTAAATAATCGCCGCTTCATTTAAATTTACATGGCTGCCGCGCTGAGCCGACAAACAGCTGATCAGCTGTTTGTCGGCTCAGCGTGATAGTCTGGACGCGCGGGTGTCGACATCAAACGTATTTGTTGACCGCCCAGGTATACCTCATCCCAGGAGGCATACCTGGGTGGTCGACAAATACCTTTGATGTCGACACCCGCGCGTCCAGACTATCGATCAGCTGTTTGTCGGCTCAGCGCGGCAGCCGTGTAAATTTAAATGAAGCGGCGATTATTTAAATCGCTGCTTCATTTTCCTATGTCTGGTAGCCTCATCTACATGACTCTGGCGACAGAGGCATGTAGTCTAGACGTACCCGAAGTCTCCTGGCCCCGCCTCTTCCGCTTGAGGCCCCATCCCTTCCGGGTTGGCCTGAGGCCCACTTCAGAAATTTCTCAAGTGGCCCCCTTTTAAAAATTATTGCCCACCCTTGATTTAGGCCCACACCTTTGCTTCCTCTTTTGTTGAGAAAGATAACCATTTTTGCAGATGGCTTTGTTTTGACTCCAAGACTCTGCTTGTGGTTGTAGAAGGAGTGAAGTGGGTATTCTGTGCATTTTAGCCCTGTGGTTTAGTGATTTAAACACAGGACTGGGAGCTTAATATTCCTCCATTATATCCTGTACTCTGCCTCCGTCTCCTAGTATTACCTTGGGCAAGGAACTTTGCTTGTCTGTGCCCATATCTTAAGTGGGGTTCAGAATGGCTTTCCACCTCCCATGGCATGTGGTGGATAAATTAGTATTTTGGAAGCACTTTTTTGGTAACTTCTAAAGTTAGAAGGGACAATTCCAATTATCTAGTCTTATCTTGTGCATGGCAAAGACCAGAGACTTTCACCCAGTAATTCTTCCATTGAGTCCAGCATCATCCAGCTAGAGCATATCTTCTAGAAAGACACTCAGTCTGTATTTAAAGACTCTTCCACATCCATTGGGAAGCTTTCCAACGGTTAATTATCTGCAGTTTTTTAAAAAAATTATACCTTATTTACAACGTGATCCAATGGCTAGAAATTGAAAATAGACAAATTACTGTCCTGTAAACAATGGGCTCTCTGCTCTGAAGAGCAATTGTTCAGATTTTTGTGATGGAAATTGTTAGTGAATGTGAGATTGTATTTCGCATCATTTGTTTTTGCTAATGCGGAAGAGGATTCGACTCATGGAACATTTGCAAACTTACACTGCTTTAGAGAACACTGGGGATTGTTTTTATTGGAACGGGCTGATGAGATAGGACTTCCATCACCAGAAATCACATAAACACTATTAGAGAAATTAAATTATTATCAGGCTATTTATCATGGGTGGATTTAAGGTAAAAGGTACGTGTGGTAGTAATCTCAAAAGACTATTCTGAGGTAAACTACACTCTAGTCCTTATGAAACCCTCTTCTGTTTACCCGGTGAGCTGTTTTGTTTCCCCAGCTCAAGGCTGTGAAACCGAGGTGACCTATGTCACTTCAGTCCAATTACAGTTGCTGGAGATGGTTTCTTTAGGCTAAACTCGTGCATTGTTTAATTAACCCAACATTCTGTAGTATTGATTTTACCCCTCTTAAATAACCAGAATAGTCTTATTCTGTCCTGGTGTTGTTGTGACACAGGTCCCAAGTGACCTCTCTAGTATCTACTATGCACAGAGCTCTTTGTGGAAGACACACCAGAGAAAACCATTTAATTTCTGCTGCTTAAATTACCATTTTCAGTGCAGGATAATTGTATTAGCAGCTGGTGCATATGTAGTCAGACTAAACCCTTTCAATGTGGAGAGATGTGTTAGTATCTTCAGCTGGGAAAATGAGACAGACAAAACCAATGTTCTTTCTAATCCTTTCCACCCATAGGCGGATGTTTTCCATCCATGTGCAGAATAAGTTTTTATGTGCAACAAAATGTGTGAATGTACACCACCAATAGAAACACACATCCTAGCTGTGGTCGCTCTGTGAATCAGCTGGGTGGCATTTGAATCTTTCCTGTGTGGCTGCATAAGCTCACAGCTTACAGGGAACACTAAGATCTCTCCTGTCCTTCCTTGGATTTATTTCCTTCTGCTTCCTCAGAAATTCCTTAAATCGTGATTTCCCCGCCCCGGTGAAACGGTTTCTTCACTTGCTAGTCAGGGCTAGTAATTCTAGCGGAGACCTGAGTTAGTCAACTGATCATTCAAGTGCCATGTTACCTTTATGCAACTAGGCTAGGAAATGCTACCTCCTGTGTGAAGTGAACAGCCCAAGGCTGTTTCTTTGGGCTGAAAAAAAAATAGTCACAAAACCTTCAGCTCTAATCCGGAGCCAAATAAAGCAAATGGAATGACCTCCCCTGACTTCAGTGGCAATTGGACCAGCACTTTCCACTTCAGGATCTCAAAACTGTTAAAATATTAATGAGTTAAGCCTCTCATCATTCATACAAGAGTAATCTAGAAAACAGAAGGGTTAATTATCCTTTTTGTGTGACCTCGGACAGCTCTTCCAGGGTCCAGTCTGAGGGTGTAATCACAAGGCCTGCTTCCTAAACAGAATGACCTATATTTTGCATTATTTTTAGGGTCTAAAAGGAAAAACAAATTAAAACAGTACACAACTTCTGTGATGTAAACTGATTTGGATGGGTTGCTGGATATTGTCATGAGTGGAAGATAAGAAGGGAAGGTTGTATGTCATATCAAGCTACTGAGAATTAAACTTTACAGTGTGAAATGTGACCACATGGATTTTGCTATGGTACAGTTTATACCTAATTATTAGCATTGTTGGCATAGCACTGTGCATGGACTTGGTTCTTTACAGCATGTGTCGAGAGACGAACTCTCCAGCCCAGAGATCCTTGCACTCTAAATCAGACCATTCAGATTTTAATCTGCCCCTTTTAACACCTTGGGAAAGGGGAGCTGACAGCCACTCTGGACCCCTGGACAAGGTGGGGGGGGGGGGATCCTGGAAGGAGTGGGACCAGGGGAGCCAGCCCTCAGCGCCTCCTGGAGCACAATACACCTCCCTTCCCCGAGCTGCCGGTGGCTCCAGTGGCGATTGAAAGGGTCTCTGGACACCGCTGCAACAGAATCACAATTTGCTATTGTGCCCCCTCCTTTCCTCCCCACCAGCGGAAATATTTGGGAAATATTTTAATTTGCTTTTTTTTTTTAAGTTGCGTGGATTGGGAGCTGGTGGCCCACTACCTGATCGTGGAAGTTTCTTGACTAAAATTGCTGCACAGGTTTATTATTATTATTATTATTTTTTTTTTAAAAAGCACTTTTAGAAATCCATTGCCAGCTCCATTTGTCTAGAACTGGGCGCCTCGCCGCTACATCAATGACTTGCCGTCAGCGCTGCTGTTTCCCTCTGTGCACAAGGGAAGCAATCCGATCACTCTTGGCATCCGAACCTATTAGTCTGAGTTCAGCGGGTGGTGGCTTCCTCGAGGCTGCTGGAAAACAAGATGGATCATCCTGTGTCAATCAGAAACCCTCTGATACTGGGAGCAGAGAAACACTTGGTCTTCATCACCTCTGGGGTTGGGCATTTCTGGGAATGGCCTGAGCGTGGAAGAACTCCAAGCCTCTGCAGGAGTGAAGTCCCAGCTCTCCAGAGTTAGGTGGTAAAAAGGTATTGGAATGAGTACTTGGAATGGCCAATGGCAACAACCTTTCCATGGCTTGCTCAAGAGAGACCCTTGTTTCCGGGAAGCGTATTTTCTAAATTTCTCTTCCTTGTTCCACTTCCCCGGCCCACCCACGCCTAGTACTTCCCAGTCACATCAAATTTGCAGTGTCCTCATAGGGATGACAACTCCCAGGGTTCACCTCATTTGCCGTGTGTGCATTTCCCCGGAACAGGCTCTTCTTTGTGCTAAGGGCCCGCTTCTGATACCTGCCCAGAGTAGTATCTTCCTCCTTTCTGATACCTGCCCAGAGTAGTATCTTCCTCCTCACATAGGTTGCAAGAGGGGTAAGCTTCTGCTCAGCAGGGACCTCTGCTCATTCAGTTCACGGCACGGCCGTATTTGGCAGCTAGTAAAACCGACGTTAAGGTCTCCCGCTGTAGCGCTACTCGTTTGCAGTAAGACCTGCACTAGCAGGTACCTTACAGGACTGGGGCCAGTGTTGGCCCATTTCCCACGTGCTTTACGTGGCTTTTTCACGCAGCAACCAGCGAGGGGGAAAATGGTTGATAACTTTTGTGCCTTTGCAACCACATTTTCTTCGGTATCTGGGGGTGGGGAGACCTGAGGGGCAGTTGCATCATTTGAAAATATTTTTAGTTCTTAATTTTCCAGTGGCATTATTAGCTGATATTTCCGTTGCATTAACAGCCCCAGTCGTGGAGGCGAGTCCCATTGAGTTAGGCATGCTACATGCACAGTTAAATGACCGTCTCTGACCGTAGAGTCTAAGCCTGAGTCAAGAGGTGGAGTCAATGAACACACAGGGCCCTTAGGTAACCGTGAGACAACTCGGCTTAGTGCCGTATCCAGCAGCTGCCTGTCAGTCAGTCTCATGCCGGCATTGCGGCAGAGGTGAGCTCTAATAAAACTTGGAGGATGATCATGTAGTGCAGGCCACATGCAGCCCATTTGTTTGCAGCCCACGGTGCAGTTTGGGTTTACATGGGGCTGAACATGCGGCCCACGGGTGGGATTCTTTGAACGTGGCCTTCACTGGGAACATGCTCCACAACGGCAAGGCATCTCCCAGGCGGGGTGAGCAATGAAAGATGCAAGCAGCCGGGCTGGTTGGAACAGAGGAGTACAGGGTGTTGACATTTCTACCTCCCAGGGAGGAGGTGCCAGGAGTGCAGGGGCATTGTGGGAAGTGCTTTGCATTGTCAGTGTATGAGAAGCTATTTGCATGTATATGCAACCACACTTACATTGTGGCCCTCGGCATGTGCTGTGAGTATTACTGTGGTCCCCAGGGCTAAGTTGAGTAGCCCTGGTATAGTGGCTTTGCAGATATTTATGGGGAGCCCCTCCTGTGCATGGGTGAAAGGATGCAGGAGGTGGAAGGAGCATTGGACTGCTGAATGTTAAAGACTGACATTTTTGGTGTGGCAGGGCTAGGAGTTAAAGCTCAGCTGTGCACGAGGGTTGATGGGGGCAAGGAAAGAGGGGAAGACCAGTCATCTGTGTCTGATGTGCTAGAAAAGGGGGAAGCTTTCTGGATTTCAAGCTTATGTCCCTTTAGAAAGTCATAGGAACATGAATGCACCCTTTCATTCAGGGCAATATGGCGCTCACATCCGTTCTTTCAGTGGTGCCAGAGGAGGCAACAGACATACACCTAAAGGGAGCAGTCTTAATCTGAAAGATTAATTCAGAAAACCAGATCCTCAGCTGGGCTCTTGATAGTACCCCATTGCGTAATAGGAGAATAGATATCGAGGCGAGATAATGACTAATTGTAACAAGTCCAGTACTGGTTAAGCAGCTCATTAACATCTCCTGATCAGCACTTGGTCTGTTGAAGCGTGCGTGGCATTATCTCATCTGCAGAAACACCTTGATAATTCCTCTGTGATTGGACTGCACGGAGAACATATTTAAAGAAACTCATTAGAGATTTCATACGGAGAGCAGCTATAATTACCAGCTTGTACAAATTAATTTGCGGGCTGTTCTGTTCTTTTTCTCTTGCTGCTGATGCCCGGAGTGTCTGCTGATCACGTTCCTGCTGACAATGGAACATGGGTCCGGATGGCAGCGCAATAAATGCCTGCAGATGAGAACCCCCGGTGTGGTGAGGGGACAGGTGATGTCAAAGGCACAAACGGTGATGAATGTAGATAGAGACTTAGAAGAGCTCCTGCTGTTTGAGTCTGCGGCTGCCCAAAAGGCAGATTGCATCAACTAGGATCAGTGGTTTCCAAACTATGGGTTGCGACCCAGCACTGGGTCGCACAGTGTTTGGCACTGGGTCACTTTGCTGTAGGGGGACCTGGTGATTAGTGGGGTGGTAAGGCAGGCTTCCTGCCTGTCCTGGCACTGCGAATCACACTGCATCCCAGAAGTCACTAGTAGCAACTCTGACTCCTAGGTAAGGGTGCCACGGGGCGCTCTGTGCTGCCTCTACCCTGAGCGCTGGTTCCACAATCCCATTGGCCAATTCCCGGCCAATGGGAGTGGAATCTATACCTGCAGGTGAGCAGAGCTGCTTGTGCACCTCCGCCTAGAAGCCAGACCTGCTGCTGGCCACTTCCGGGGCTCAGCATGGTCCGTGGTTCCAGGAGATGCAGGAAGCTTCCTTAGCACACCTTCTGCGTGGCTGACCAGGAGCCGCTGGAGGTAAGCCCATGCCCAAACAACCCTCTGCCCAGGTCCTGAACCCCTCCTGAACCTGATATCTCTTCCTGTACTCCAGACCTTGATTCCTGCCCCACCCCCTGAGCCCGCACTCCAGTCCCAAAGTTATAATTATTTTGAGTTATGAGCATCATCAATTTTCTTCAACTGGGTCGCAAGAAAAAAAGTTTGAAAACAACTGAACTAGATGATATGATATGAAGAGCAGACTTTAGTCCCAAGTTAGTAAAAGTTGGCTACAAGAGCATACCATAATCCTCTCTTTAAATGAAGGAACAACAAGGTCTAATAGCTGGAGAATGAAGCTAGACAAATCCAGCTTTAAAAAAGGCACAATTCCTTTATGCAAGGATAATTAACCATCAGATCAACTGATCTAGGGACATGGCGGATTTTCCGTGACTTAAAGTGATCAAATCAGGACTCAACATTTTTCTAAGAGAGAAGTTCTGGCTTTCATGCAGGAGCCATGTAGGTTATGTTTACCTAGCAGCTAGACACTGTGGCTGGTCTATGCCAGCCGACTTGGGCTCGCAAGGCTCAGGCTGGGCAATTGTTTGACTGCTATGTAGACGTCTGGGCTGGGCTCAGCCTGTGACGTCGGAGGTTCCCAGAGCTTGGGCTGATGCCCGGTCCATATGTTTACACAGCAATGAAATAGCCCTGCCACCCAAACCCTGCGAGCTTGAGACACCTGGCATGGGCCAGCCACAGGTTTTTCTTTGTTGGATACACATACCTTCGGTGGAATTTCCTGGCTTGTTGTTGCGGAGGAGATCAGACGAGACTGGTGTCTTCTGGCCATACAATAGATGAACAGGAGTCTATGCAGTCCCCCAAAGAAGTCAAAAGTATCACACTGGAAACACCTGACTTCCAGCTAAAAACACAAGCGTCTATCTCTGGAGGCTTCCTCTTAGCTCCTTGAGGAATGCAGGATTTGGCAGACTAGTGAATGTGTCACGTTTGTAGGCCAGCGTCCGTCATGGTGCAACTCCAGTGGAGTTGCTCCCATTGGCACCAGGGCTATACTTGGCCTATAATGTTTAATTGAAAGGCATGTTCATATCAACAATTTTTAGCTACATTTGGGTCTATGAATCTCTAGTGTTTAAATAAGACGCTTTTCCTAGGGGCAAACGGCCAGCTTTAAATAACTGGTACAGTTAATCAGAAGCTGTTGTGCCAAATTAAAAAAATGAACCAGTTGGGCCAAATTACAAAAAAATAAATAAATAAAAAATAAAAGCACTTGTGTTCTTTAGGACTGTGTCAGGGCAATTGGTAGCCATACTTTATCTAAGGGAAATAGGGAAAATAGCATATGATAGCCACACCTCTCTGGGACCTTGGGCACATACTGGAGTGGCCACTGCCCGAAGTGAGCTTGTGCATCTACACATACTGCAGTCATGCTTTGCAGCTGCGACGTAGGCATACCCTGTGTGTTTGCACAGCACCCAGCACCATCAGGCCAGATCACAGTTCAGGCCTTGAGTCACTCCTGTGATACAGAGAATCACAGAATACTAGACCTGGAAGAGACCCCAAGAGGTCGAGTCCAGTTCCCTGCCCTCATGGCAGGACCAAGCACCATCTAGATCATCCGTGACAGGTGTCTGTCTAACGTGCTCTTAAATATCTCCAGAGATGGAGATTCCACAACCCCCTAGGCAATTTATTTTAGTGTTTAACCACCCTGACAGTTTGGAAGTTTTTCCTAACGTCCAGTCTAAACCTCCCTTGCTGCAATTTAAGCCCATTGCTTCTTGTCCTATCCTCAGAAGCCAAGAAGAACAATTTTTCTCTCTCCTCCTTCTAACACCCTTTTAGAGACTTGAAAACCACTCTCATGTCCCCTCTGTCTTCTCTTTTTCTAAACTAAACAAGCCCAGTTATTTCAGTCTTTCCTCATAGGTCATGTTTTCTAGTCCTTTCATCATTTTTGTTGCTCTTCTCTGGACCTTCTCCAATTTCTCCACATCTTCTTGAAATGTGGTGCCCAGAACTGGACATAATACTCCAATTGAGGCCTAACCAGCGCAGAGTAGAGCGGCAGAATGACTTCTCATGTCTTGCTCACAACACTCCTGTCAATGCATCCCAGAATCATGTTTGCTTTTTTTGGTAACAATGTCACACTGTTGACTCATGTTTAACTTGTCATCCACTATGACCCCTAAATCCCTTTCTGCAGTACTCCTTCCTAGACAATCACTTCTCATTGTGTATGTGTGAAACGGATTGTTCCTTCCTAAGTGGAGCACTTTGCATTTGTCCTTATTAAACTTCATCCTGTTTACCTCAGACCATTTCTCTAGTTTGTCCAGATCATTTTGAATTGTGACCCTGTCATCCAAAACATTTGCAACCCCTCCCAGTTTGGTATCATCTGCAAACTTAATAATCATACTCTCTATGGCTATGTCATCATCTAAATCATTGATGAAGATATTGAACAGAACCAACCCCAAAACAGACCCTGTCGAACCCCACTTGTTATGCCCTTCCAGCATGATTGTGAACCATTAACTACTCTCTGAGAATGGTTATCTGGCCAGTTATGCACCCATCTTATAGTAGCTCCATCTAGGTTGTATTTGCCTAGTTTATTGATAGAAGATCTTGTGACACCATGTCAAATGCCTTACTAAAGTCTTACCATGTCCACCGCTTCTCCTTTATCCACAATACTTGTTATCCTGTCAAAGAAAGCTATCAGACTGGTTTGACATGATTTGTTCTTTACAAATCCATGCTGGCTGTTACCTATCACCTTATTTTCTTCCAGATGTTTGCAGATGAATTCCTTCATTACTTGCTCCATTATCTTCCCTGGCACAGAAGTTAAACAGACTGGTCTGTAGTTTCCTGGGTTGTTCTTATTTCCCTTTTTATAGATGGGCACTATATTTGCCCTTTTCCAGTCTTCTAGAATCTCTCCCGACTTCCATGATTTTTCAAAGAGAATGGTGTTATAGAAGCTGAATTTCAGCTGATCAGGGCGTGGCTATGGAGTTACACTATGGTGCAGTGTATACTGATGTGTTTCTAAGTACTGTGTGGTTTACCTGTTACAATCTTAAGCTTTGTCTACACTATGGATTTATTGCGAACTTTCCCTCTCTGGTTTAAAAGTCTCAGAAGCATAGCCATGTTAGTCTGTAATTGAAAAAAATTAAAACAATGAATGGTCCTGCAGTACCGTAGAGACTAAAAAAAAATGTAGATGGTATCATGAGCTTTTCATTCATCTGAAGAAGCAGGTTGTGCCCACGAGAGCTCATGTTACTATCTACATGTTTTGTTTGGTCCTGCAGCGACTTAAAGACTAAGTCCCACCCCCCCCTCTTGTTAGTAACAGTGGCAAAATTCAGCAAAATTTCCCTTGTGCAAGATTTTCTGTATTCTTGTTGGTCTTTGTTTTATTTGCTTTATCATCTCAGTTTTCATTCTATTCTTAACTCATTTTTGCTAAAGGTTTTTGCTTGAGGCGGAGTGAAGTATACTTATGGTTGGACAAAACAAACAAATTAAGACTGTGAATTGTTCTAGGAACTACTAGGCAGGAGGAGAAATAAGGTTTGGTTTTCTTGCGTCAGGTTGCCATGAGAGGCGGGTGTTGACCCGAATTAACTCTCGATCCCTGGCTAGCTTTGTTTGCATGCTCATTCGGAATCATTTGGAGAAATTCCCTCTTGAGAGTTTGAAGATTGCCAGGATAATGCAGGCAAATGTGTTGCTGTCCTTCATGAGCAAATACCCCTTGTTCTTTGGATTAACGGAATCAAGACTTCTGCTAAAATAGAAATTGTAATGCTCTTGAGCTATTGCTATTATATTAGGATTAGATAATGTTCAGGTTATGAAATTGGGCCAGACTTGTCATATGACAAACCACTGAGCCTTTCACTTCTAGGGCATTGGTGCAAATTGCATCTGGGTCAGTCGTCACAGGATCCTAATCCAAAGTGTACTGAAGTCAATGAGTCCTGTCATTGACTTGTATTAGCTTTGGATCTGACTCAGTCATGACCATCCAATGGCTGCATGGTAGCCCATGTGAAATGAATGGCTGGGTTCAGCCCTTTCTTGCATGGTGACCAGATCTCAAAAGCCACTTGTGAAGGTGGCATTAACTGACTCTCTATTGGCTGCGTCAGTAGAAAGGCCAAGAATTAAATAGGTCATGGAGCCTAGTTCATCCAGATTACGATGGGAGGTAGATCAGCAGCATGGTGTGAGGGATACTTATCCTGCTGTCTATGCTATTCCTCTGGGCAGAGAAAGGGTGCATGTTCTAGGGCCATAGCCAGAAGCCAGAACACTGAAGATGAGAGAGCAGAATATTTGTAATTCATTCTTTTTATCTAAAAGCCCCAAATACAGGACAGATGGGGAAGGGGACACCCGTGATTACATCAATAGCTGGCATTTCCTTGAACATAGTGTATGAAGAGCAACTTAATTACTTCCTTTTGTTTGGGGGAGCAGTTGAGTGTCGAAGTAAGAAATGCTGCAATTAAAGCAAAGAGTCTATTGGTGTGGACTTGGGAGTGCAGACTGAACAATGTTGTTTTGATATGTAACCCTTCAACTTTCGCAAGGCTCTGGCATTCGAGCCCCAGGCTTAACAAGGTACTTTCAGCTGAGGGTGACCTCCTCCTTTAGGACAAGTTAAGCACAGTTCTGCTTCTGTGAATTCATAGAATAACAAAAACAACACTGAAACAACATTTCGCTAGCTCTGCATTCGATACTAAAATGATTTGTAACCCAGCACCAGGCAAAGTTTATTCACTTTGAGAGCCCTGCTCTGTCTGCTCGATATTTAGGCAGAGAAGGTATGTAAAGACAGTTTACTCTGAAAGCCTCTCCCTCTCCCAGCTTGCAGTCAGGGTTCATTCAGATCTTGCTTACATCATATTCTTGGCCAGCTCTCCTTGAATCTTCCCATCTAGTTTTGTCATTCAGTGTTGCAGTAACACCTGCATGCAGGGACCATCTCCATCACTCCACACCCGTTCTTCTCACGCCAACTGTGTGGCCGTTGCCAACCATGTAAGTTCAGCACTGACCACGACAAACTGACTGTGTGGAGTATATTTTTATATTAGGTCAGATTGTATATAAAGAAATCAAGTTGCTTTCTTGCTGCTGACTTATATGTACCCAAGGTGTGTCTGATTTCTCCAGCCACAAGTCTTGGCTACCGCGTCCTTGAAACAAAGGCTGGGAGTCACACCAGGGGGCTATCTTGCCCCATCACTGGCGGTGCATGCACACAAAAGCACAGCAGCTTTTTCTCTACACGCTGTGCTGAGATACGTTCTGTGGAGCCAGATCATAAATCTTCCATCCCAAAAACACCATGTGCACCTATAGTATTAATTTTCCAGCTTTCCAGACATGTCATTTCAGCATTTACTGAAGCTGAGCTGAATTTTTTTATTTTTAAAGTCCCCTTAATCTTCTCCTTGTGGAGCACCATTGAACAGACGGCAAAATGTCCTCCGGTAAAAAATGTCTTTCCTCTTTTTCCTTGCTAGAGGAAACTCATGATCAGAGCCCATTTAGATTTCACACCATTTCCCTTCTCTTCTCTCTGCAAGGAGACTATTGGTGTGAGGTCTAGTTAAGGTGTTGCTAATGCTTCTGTTCCGTCATGGCTGATAGCTATCACTTCGACAGCACCCAGGGAGTAGTAATGTCAAGTCCTAGCTGAATATCCATTTCGTTCTCAAGTTCATCTTCTGTTACATGAAAGTGTGCCCGCTGGGCCTTGTCAGTATCTGAACTGACAAGTCAGAGGGGAGAGATTTGGTGTCAGGTCAGTCAATTTGTGGGAGATTTATCACTGCAGTGCCTAGTAACAGCCACCACTGAATATAATCCAAGCAATTGTGGGCATCTGCTTACCACTGTTTGTTGCTGGGTGGTTATAGGTTATTTCCACCCTCCATCTCCTCTCTTAATCCAACAGTCATTTGAGAAAAGCAAGTGCTCGTTCCTTGGATCCTCTAGAGTTAAGGGGAAAATTAATGGTTCAAGGAAATCATCCGGCAGAAATCAATGTTTGTTGTAGAACACATGCAGTTCGGGGGTTCAGAATGGCCAGACACGGACATCCTCTAGGCTATGCTAAAAGCAGAAGCACAGGCAGATGGCTTGAAATGTGACTCTTTTTCCCAGACTTTCACTGAAGTTTTATGCTTGACTTATGATCCCGATGATACCAGATACTCATGAGCTGGAACTTACAGGCAAGCACACTGTGCATTGCTACATAAGAACGGCCATACTGGGTCTGTAGGTGGGGAAGCATGAAAGTGTCCTGGGCTTGCCCCTTCCGCCTGAGGCCTCACCCCTCTCGGGGCCACTTAAAAAATTTCTGACGTGGCCCCTGGTAAAAAATTATTGCCCAGTCCAGCTTTGAGGGAACTGCCAGCTGTTCAGAACAGCTGGCAGTTCTCTCAGGGAGGGATGGGGGTAAAGACTACACATGCTCCCCTACTCCCAGGCCAATAAGAGTTTATGGGCGGGGGAGTACAGAAGTGTCCTGGCCCTGTCTCTTCCATTTGAGACCTCACCCCTTCCGGAGCAGCCCGGGCCACTTCAAAAATTTGTGAAGTAGCCCCACCCCTGCTAAAATTGTCCACCCCTGTTTTATAGTCTTCCATCATATGCTCCCTTAGTTGACTCTTTTCCAAGCTGAAAAGTCCCAGTCTTATTAATCCCTCCTCAGTGGTGTCCATTCCATACTCCTACTCATTTTTGTTGCTCTTTTCTAAACCTTTACCAATTCCAGTACATCTTTTTTGAGATGAGGGGACCACATCTGCTCACAGTATTCAAACATGGGCGTACCATGGATTTGTATAGAGGCAATATGATATTTTCTGATGTCTTCTCTATCCTTTTCTTAATGATTCTCAACATTGTTTGCTTTTTTGGACTGCCATGGCACATCGAGAGGATGTTTTCAGAAAACTATCCACAATGACTTCTAGATCTCAGTCTTGCGTGATTATAGCTAATTTAGACCCTGTCACTTTATACGTATAGTTGAGATTATATTTGCCAATGTGCACCACTTTGCATTTTTCAACATTGCATTTCATCTGCCATTGTTGCCCAGTCATCTAGTTTTGTGAAATCCTTTGTAGCTCTTCAGTCTACTGTGGACTTGACTATCTTGAATAGTTTTGTATCATCTGCAAATTTTACCCCCTAACTGATAACCCCTTTCTCCAGATGATTTATGAATTTGTTGAGTAGGACTAGTCCCAGGACAGATCTTTGGGGAATGCCACTAGTTATATTTCTCCATTCTGAAAACTGACTATTTATCCTACCCTTTGTTTTGTATCTTTTAACCCGTTGACAACCCATGAGAGGACCTTCCCTCTTATCCCATGGCAGTTGACTTAACAGCCTTTGGTGAGGGACCTTCCTAAGTACATTATATCTACTGGATCCCCCTTGTTCACATGCTTGTTGACCACTCAAAGAATTCCAGTAGATGGATGAGGCACAATTTCCCTTTACAAAAAACATGTTGACTCTTCCTCAACAAATTATGTTCATCTATTCTTTTGGTAGAGATGCAAGAATTTTATTAATTTTACAAGGATCAGCTTCGGTCCTTTGCTGCCCTCTACTCTTGTGAGATGTAAATAGCAGGGTCCAGCAGATTGGGTCCATAAAGAGATGCTTCCACCTTCCCTTCTAATCATATGGAAGTCAGTACGGACTTAGTCTGCTTTGACCCCACAGCCCAGTTCCATCTGTGATGGGGTGTACCGACCTTACACTGGCGAGGGTTAACCCTGGCCACCTGGTGGAGAAGGCCTTATGCCCAGCAGGGCTGTGGGGGTACTCCAGCTGGAAGCCAGCTGTGAAGCAGCTCATTCTGGGTTGACCGCTGATGAGGAAGGAGGCTCTGCAGGAGAACCTGAAGAGGAAGTACAGGTGCACCCAGATGCTGTCACCTGTCAGCGGGGAACCCAGGGAAGAGTTCTGAAGGAAAGAGACAGAGAAGACCATGCTGGAGAGATGGGTAGGAAAGAGCCCAGAGCGGGGAGTTGTACTCTCAGGAGCTTGGCATGTTCCCATAGGATTCCCCACCAAGCTAGTGGTGGACCATGCTGCTGCGGACAAGGCCCTGGGCTGGGACCCCCTACTCCATCCTCACCAACCCCAAGTGGGAATCTACAGACCCTTGATATTGGCTCTGGCTGCTAAGCCACACTGCCCTGCAGAAAAAGGGTGTTACTATTGACTCTGGCTACTAGGCCACACTACCCTGCTGGAAGAGGGCATTGATACTGACTGGCTGCTAGGCCGTGCTGCCCTGCGGTAAGAGGGCGTTACTATTGACTCTGGCTGTTGGACTGCACTGCCCTGCAGCAAGAGGCACTGTTATTGACTTGAGGCTACCAGACCTTACGGCCTGGCACGAGTTACGGGTATAAGCAGGAGGGGAGGCACAGTGCCCCCTTCCATCCGAAACTGGTAGGTACACAGGGTTGAGCACCATTGGAGGAGCCTCAATGGCGCAACACCCATCCCCAATTGGCATCTGTGAATGGACAGCATGACTTCAGGGATCAGGCTCCCCTGCAACTAGGGGGCTCGGAGGCAGTGTGGCTCTGATCCAGGAGTTCAGCAGGACATTGTGTTCCCTGTACATCCCCTACTGGAGAGTGAGAAGGAAACTCTGCAAGCCCAGATACCTGCTGTGTCTCTGCCTCCATTTGGGGCTAACTCACCCAGGGGAGCCACTAGTCCTCAGTAGATCTCGTTCCTTTTTTAACTCCGTCTCACTGACTCCAGCTTAGGACCCTAAGAAATGCCGGAGTCTATTAGGGTATGTCTACACTACCACCCTAGTTCGAACTAGGGTGGTTAATGTAGGCAACCGGAGTTGCAAATGAAGCCCGGGATTTGAATTTCCCGGGCTTCATTTGCATGTTGCCGGGCGCCGCCATTTTTAAATCCCGGCTAGTTCGGACTCCGTGCCCGCGGCTACACGCGGCACGGACTAGGTAGTTCGGATTAGGCTTCCTAGTCTCCAGCAAATGGTGGCACCAGATGTTTTGAAGGAAGGTGTAAAAACACTGCAGCATGCAGATGTGGAGCGATCCACCTCCTACAGTGGGTCTCATCATGGTGATTGCGTGTTAGAGGACAGCTTGAGGCATGAAGTGGAACAACCCTTCCCAATCTCTTGTCACAAGGATTATGTTAATGACCCCTCGCACTAGCTATGCTCATTTTACCTGCCTGTATGCTGGACACCCCCCCACTGCCAGTGTGAAGAGTTCACCATGTCGAAACGCTTCTGGTGCCAGTCACTGATCCAATATACACTAGTTTTAGGGGCAAAGCCGACCTCTTCACTCTGCCTCCCCTAAACTCAAGTAAAGGGGTGGAATGAGTCGTAGACCATCCCAGGAACACCCACAGATCCCAGCATCCCCTTCCTTACATGTGCCATGGGCCGGAGCATGCCTCTGCAAACGGGAGCAGGTGCTTCCTAAACATCATGGGGGAACACACAAGCCACCCCCTTTGTCCCTTATGGGGTCAGGATAGCCTTGTACCAAAGGCACTGAACATCAGTCTCCCGAGATCTGTTTATTTCCCAGCTCCGACATGTGTCCCTTGTGTGACTCTGTAATTTGGACTTGTCTTCAAGGCACTACGGTCCAGACTATGGCATGCGCACTGAAGAGCGCTGTACCATGTTGCATTGTGGTTGTCCAGTGTAGACCTTCCTGATGCAAACTAAAAGATGCCGGGTTTGCACTGATGAAGTCCTGTTTCTATGCAAGGGGAATGCTAAGTCTTCCTTGCCCCATAGGGGCATTGTAAAGTGAAATTCAGCTGGTTGTGAGGGGCTCTCAGATGCTATGGGAATGGAGGTCAGATAAGGACCTAGATAGATGGATTAGCATAGAGATGCCAAAGATCTCTCTGGCTCAGTGAAGTCTGGTTTCGTGCTGTTACTCATGGTAAACCAAATATAAAGAAAAAAATCACATCAATTGGAACCAAGCCTCTATTTCAGAGCTGGGGATGAGCAAATTAAAATGTAACGTGTTTAAAAGTCAGCTCGCTTGGATGATGGAATAAAATCCATTTCCCTGGAACAAACACTAAATATTAATGAGACTATGTTGTCAGTGGTGCATGTAAAGCAATAAATAGCATTTCCAGCTGATTAAATGTTTACGCAAATTTGGGAGCTGAAGTTGCTTTCCAAGAGGATGTCACATTTGTAATCTGATTTTTACATATCTGCTCACATAAATGCTATATGTTGTTGTTTTAACCTACAACAGCCTAGGCAATCCAAATCAATTTCTTCTTCATTTCACTGGCAGACATTTGGTGTGTTTTATGTTTTGAGCATTTGTACAAATATCCAGGAAATGGCTCAAATCAAGAATGAATCATGGTTTGTGGAAAAACATTGGATCACTTATAATATCGGCATGCTGTTCTAGTCAATGTAAAAAAAAATTAACAAGAAACGATACAGAGTACATTGGACCCTAGAGCATGCTTTCAGGAGACTTGTACTGAATTTATTTTTATCTTGAGTTATTTGGAAAATATTGCACAAATAACTTATGGTCATCACTAGAATTATTATCTAGTAGTGAAAGAAGGTGGAGAGGCTTGGACTGTGTCTCCACTCAAAACACTGCAGTTTTGCTGCTGTAATTTTGGATGAGGTATGGCGGAAGTACCCTAAAAGTGGGAGGGTGCAGGTACCCAAGTCATGCCCTGCCTTACCCCCGGAGGCTCCATCCCTGCTGACTCTGAGCCCTGACTTTTGCACAGCTCTTCCTCCAAAACTCCTGGTACTGCATGGCCCCTTCCCTCCAGCATCCTGTATCAAGTGATGTACTGGGGTCACTGCCCTTCCCAGTTTAGTTCCTTTGTTTCTTGACGGGTTTTCAGCAGTTTTCCTTCTTGGTCCTGGAAGCAGTGGAGAAGAGCCCAGATTAACTCGCTCCCCAGTCCTAAATAGGATTTGCATACGGTGGGAATCCTTTGTTTCCCCCTCTACACACACATTCCCTTCTAATGGAAAAGTACCAGTTCCAGATGGCATCCCATGCCATGTGACACAATCACAACTCTGCAATGTCAAAGCAGCCCCCCAGGAAGGAGTGAGATTAGCATCTCCCAAGTCGTCTTACTCTTACTAATGGTGCATCCACGTCCGGCGGGTGTTCTCGAAGTGTAATCCACGTTTTTGTGATTGTTACATGGTCAGTATTTCTATCTTCAGATACAGAAATGATCCATGCATACAAATAGGATAATCATAGTCAGTAAATCATGACCTTTCCAATGATATCTCCTATGACCCATCTTGTCACATTCATATTATAATATTTCTGTGAAGAATATAGGGTGTAGCATCACAACCCACTCTCCACCAATGTTCCCTCTAATCTTTTTGTTCCCTCTAATCTTTTCTATCCATGTGAGAAGTTTTTCCATCCATATGTGGAATCATTTTATGTGCATTGAAGTGGTAAACATTTGCACATACCAGTAGAAACAGCCTAGCTGTGGGTACTCTGCAAATCAGCCGGGGAGCATTGGACTCTCTCCCGAGTGGCTGCACAAGCACACGGCTTATAGAGAACACTACTTCCGACTCACTCCTCTTCCCCCATCACTTGTCCTTCGAGCCGGTAAAAAGTGGGGGAGGGCTTTGGCTCTCTAGCTTCCCCTGTGCTGGCACCTCTGTTTTACACACTTATTATAGTGACAGAAGTGGTTCTTCTATTGCTGTAGTAAATCCACCTGTCAGAGGGAGTAATACTTTTTTCAGCTACCTAGTGCTGGCTATAGTGGGGCTTAGGTTGACTTAACTACATCTCTTGGGGCGGAAGGGGGAGATGTGAATTTCTCACCCCAAGGTGATATAGCTAGCACTACCTAAATTTGAGGAAACCTTGGTTTTACTCCTCTCTCTACAACCAGAGTTTTATTGTGTGAGTTTGGCCCGAGTAGGGTCAGAGTTTCTGCTGTTGTAACTGCAGTTAAGAAAGAAAGGTATGGCAGCAGAGAATTTGTGCAATTAATGCATGTGACAATCCTTCTAGCTCAGGGTTTCCCAACCTATGGGTCGGGACCCAAACACGGGTCGCCATTACATTTCAAAAGGGTCACCAAGGATCTTCCCAGGTGGTTCTGCCCTCCCTCCTCCCTCCGTTTTTAATTGCCTTGGGTCACCCAGTCTTCCTGAATTATCAAAAATGGGTCCCCATCTGGAAAAGGTTAGGAACCGCTGTGCTAGTCTCTTCATACACACGTATTGGGGAACACAAAGAGGTGCAATAAAAGTAATAGTCATCTAAATAGTCATTCATTGTGCTCCAAATCACTTACCATTAATGTTTGTGGTTTGTTTCATTTATTATTGGAGCAGGATAGCACTTAGAGGCCCCCAAGCAGAATTGGGCTAGATTCTGAAGAAACACATAGTACTAGGCAATCTCTTCCTTGAAGATTATCTTTTGCTGTTATATATACCCTGGATTCTGTAATTTCCACTCCAACTCACCTGATGAAATGGGCTTTACCCACAAAAGCTAATAAATTTGTTAGTCTTGAAGGTGGTTCAGGACTGCTCACTGCTTTTAAAGGTACAGACTAACCCATCTACCCCTCTGAGACTTTCTACCTTGAAGGGTTTGAACTCTACCTGTCAGGTGTTCCTTCTCAGCCAAAATTCAGTGATTAAAGGTGCTTTGGGTTTTTTGTTTTGCTTGCCAAAGCCAGAAGGGACCGCCTAGGGTCATCTAGTTTGACCTCCAAAGACTTGTATTTCAGGAGAGACTATTTAAATAGATGCACTCGCTCTGCTCCAGCTGGGGCAGCGGCCAATCTACGTGGGCCAGGAAAAGGGTGAGTTCTGATTTGCATTTGAGCTACTCTGAGTGAAGTACTCTACAGATGTGTTAAAAAACTTGCATAATAAGCCTCAAGTCACAATCCAATTGAGTGCAGCCAAAATAATTCCCATTGAAAGCATCAGTATTAGGAAATTTGCATAAATTACCAGCATATGACTACATGCTCCCATCAGTCAATCACCTGTTGTTGTCCTTTTTTAATTCAAAAGGTGATAACTCATCTTACCTTGTTTCTTTCTGAGACATTAAATAGCAGATCCCTTTTTAGCAGCACCATGACGCACTGTACTTTAAATTCAATTTAAAATACAAACTATTTATACCAGCAACCAAGAGACTATAAATCTGCTTTCTCAGTCATTAGTGGATCTGTAATTCCAGGACAATTGTTGTATAACTAATTGAATCAACTCTTGGCATGCAAAACCGGTGCCCTGCTTATCTGAGCATTGCATCTCTTCGCCTGGGGAAACCTGCCTCACATTCTAGAGGTCGCACTTTGTGCTTTGGACCAGCATTGCCTTCCAAATCGCCTTGTTCCCCCCTCTTTGCTTCTCAGGACTGGTCATTTATCAAATGCATCTATAATATATGCATAGATAGAATTGCAAGACACGGACGAGGTGGGCCATGTTCAGCTTTGATGTCAATAGGTGAAGCTTTATTGAAATCCGTGGTGTGGCATTTACCTTTAACAGGTGTGTTTGGTTCTAAATGTTCCACTGACATCGCTACATCCACTTCCCATGCTGCTGCCAATCCTGAATGTGGGCCTGATCCAAATTCTGTTGAAGTCCCTAGAAAGAAGTCCCATTGCTGATCCAGGCCCTGAATTCAGCCGTGATGAATTCCCAGATGGCTCCGGGGCGATGTTCTTTAGATCGTAAGATCTGTGGGTCAGGGATCCTGCTGTCTGTTTGTCTGTACAGCCTCAGTAGGGCATTGGGCGTGTGTGTGTGTGTGTGTGTTTGTGTGTGCGCGCATGCATGTGCATGAATAATTACAGAACCATTATGAAACACAACATTGTAGGGCTGTGTAAACGCCCTGGTTCAGTCCTGGAGCTTGGACCTGTGCTCAGGCCAGTAAACACCCCCCCCCCCCCATGTGTACTCTTTAAACCCAGGCCCTGAGTACAGGGTGGGGCAGGCAAACCAAACACAATACAACAGTATAGGGGCTCCAGCTTGACAGCAGGTTGAACAGTAGATTATAGTGCCATGCCCAGGATCCAGGCGGGGTAACAAACAGCCATCTTAAGCAGTTAAGGGCTCTGGGGGCTCTACAGGTGGAGCTAATCATTTATAAGGCCCAGATCTTGATCAGGGCAGGGTGGCAAGCAAAGAGTTGCAGGTAAGAGCTCAGATGTGGCTGCAGTTTACAAGGCCTAGCCCTTGTTGGGGTGGGGAGGCAACAACCAGTACCAAGAGTTAAACATTTTGCAGCTCAGGCCTGGTGCTGGTGGAGAGCCGACAAGTGCAGAGTTTTTATCCCTACTGGGGGAAACCTGCCACCCAACGGGAGGCGGGGGACGCAGGCTCACCCGCTCCACTGCATCCCAGCCCAGGACCCTAACAGTGGCAGCACAGGCTGCCTCTGGGTCAGCGGGGATCCTGGCCGCAACACGCCGACCAGGTCAGGGGGTCAGTGGGGATCCTGGTCGCAACACGCCGACCAGTTGACCTCTATGTCCTCGGTTGGCCCTAGGTTGGCTATGCCTGGGCTGCTTCCCAGTCTCCCCCCTCTCCCTGGGGGCCTACCTGGCTCCACCTCTGTTCTGCTGTATCTGCCAGGGACGAAGGTTCTGGCAGCGTGTCCGTGGTCTCCGGTCAGGGTCTAGCAGCGGTCTAGGTGGCACAGCCCAATCTCCTGAGCCCGGCAGGGGTCTTGAACGACCTGGCCAGTTGTCTGGTTATGGTGGCCCTGGCTCGTCGTCGGGGGCTGGCAGCCCCCCAATCAAGTGTTTCCTCCTGGGGTGGGGCAGCTGCGTCTTTCTCCTCAGGAGCACGGGGAGAGCATCCGTCTTACTCACCCACTGGGCTCCAACTGAGTGCTCCACCCCTGCTCTTATAGTCCCAGCCCTGCCTTTCTGCTTCCTGTGGGTGGGGTTGGGGTGCTTGGGCACCGCCCACCAAGGGATGTTAGGGAATGCGTCCCCTTCTGGGTCAGCAAGAGGCCAACCTGACTCACTACAGGCTGGAAGACTGATCTAGGGTCAAGAGGGCTTTTAGTCCATCTCTGTGTTTAGTCAACCCTAAAGGGCCAGTCTACATTGAAAACTTAAATTGGCACAACTTTGTTTTTCAGGGGTGTGAAAACTTTACACCCCTGAGAGGCATCGCGACACCAACCTAATGCCTGCTGTAATCAGTGCCAGGTCAAGGAAGAATTCTTCTGTTGACCTAGCTACTGCCTCCTGCAAGGCAGATTGTGATGGGACAACCCCTCCTGTTGCCATAGTGAGTGTCTACACTGATGTGCTACAGCAAAGCAGCTGTCCTGCTGTATTATTTTAAGTGTAGACAAATGATAAATATACCTAGAATATCCCTGACAAATGTTTGTATAACCCGTTCTTAAAAGCCTCCAATGATGGGATTCCACAGCCTCCCACATAACCTGTTCCAATGCTTCACTATCCTTTATAGTGAGAGTTTTTTCCTAATATCCAACCTAAATCTCCCTGGATGCAAGCTGAAGTGATTCCTTCTCATCCTACCCTGGGTGGACGTAGAAAATGCTTGAACACCATCCTCCTAACAGTCTCCCAATAGGTAAAAGGTGGTTGGAATCATGTACCTCCTTAGCCTGGACTGGACTATAGGGCTATGTCTACACTACAAGGTTTTTGCGTAAAAACCAGCGGAGAGTCCACACCTCAAGCACATTTTTGGGCAAGAAAAAATACAGTAAATCGACAGGACAGAGGGGTTTTGGTGGTAGAGTTATTCCTCTCCCCAGGAGGAATAACTCCTTTTTGCATTACAGCGCTTGCACAAAAAGACGTGTCTGGACGCAATGCAGGGGTTTCTTGTGCAAAAAGAGCCTATCAGAAAAAGCACAGGTGCTTTGATGGCCATTCTGTTAATGGCAATCAGAGCTTTCTTGTGCAAGAGCGTCCATGCAGTGTGGATGCTCTTTTGCGCAAGAAGTTTTTGCGGAAGATCTCTTCCACAAAAAACTTCTTGCACTAAAAGCCTGTAGTGTAGACATAGCCTATATGCCCAGTTCATTCAACCGTTACCCATATGTCATGTTTTCTACATCTCCTATATGGGATGGTCATAGATAACAATGTATGACGATGACACGAGAGACTAGACAAGACCCAGAGATTAAAACTGGGAATCACTAACAGGCAAAGAACATAAGAACGGCCAGACTGGGTCAGACCAAAGGTTCATCTAACCAGGTATCTTGTCCCCCGACAGTGGCCAATGCCAGGTGCCCCGGAGGGAATGAACAGAACAGGCAATTATCAAGTGATCCCTCCCCTGTCGCCCATTACCAGCTTCTGACAAACAGTGGCTAGGGACACCATTCCTATCCATCCTCCCTAATAGCCATTGATGGACCTAGCCTCCATGAATTCTTCTTTTTTTGAACCCTGTTATAGTCTTGGACTTTACAACATCCTCCTGCAAGGAGTTTCACAGGTTGACTGTATGTTGTGTGAAGAAAAACTTCTTGTTGTTTGTTTAAAACCGGCTGCCTAGTAATATCATTTGGTGATCCCTAGTTCTTGTGTGATGGGAAGGAGGAAATAACTTTTTCCTTATTTACTTTCTTCATACCACTTATGATTTTGAAGACCACTATTCTGTCCCTCCTTAGTCGTCTCTTTTCCCAGCTGAACAGTCCCCGGCTTATTAAGTTCATGGGAAGTGTGTATCTCATCTAAGAAATATATGGGCTCACAAGAGTGGGAGGATAAAATGTAGGTCTGACATCAGATCCCTCGACTCTGTCTTGATTTACCCTGCAGAGGATGGACCTGAAGGAGCAATACCTCAGTAGGATGGGGCCCAATTCAAAGCTTTTGAAGTCAATGGAAAAATTCTTCGTGACTTCAGTGAGCTTCAGAGCAGGGTGTTAGTGAGGTGCCAGAACTGGGAAGGAAAACTGTACAACCTGAATTTCCCCTTCTTGGCCCCATGTTTTGCCTTTGCACAGCTCAAGCCAGAGTATGTAAGCACAGGAGTTCACTTCGTGTGACCTAACTCGGTCACTAGCATGGCTTCTCTCCTCTGATGGCAAGAGCTTTCGCTTGTGAGGTTTGGAGTTTGTATCTTTGAATGACTTCAAAAGCCAAAATAAAGCCTCAGGGTAGGCACGGAATTGCAACCAGTTAGGTCAAGGCTTATCTGATCCCAGGCAACAGAAGTGGGAAAGTATGGAAGGGCTGGTGTGAACAAGGAGAATAAATTGAGCAGCATAAAAAGAAAGTACCACCTGATGGGACAATGGATGCGCTACTGAGCTATGTCTACACTGGCGAGTTCTTGTGCAAGAACAGCCGTTCTTCCGCAGAGGGTCCACATTGCCCGCCCACTCTTGTGCAAAAAGATTTACAGCAAAGCGTGGTAAGAGAGGACTTCTTGTGCAAGAGCGACGCTCCTAACAAGTGTAAGCCCTCTTGTGCAGGAGGGCAGTGCGGACGTGCGGCAGGGGTTTCTTGCGCAAGAAAGCCCTATGGCTAAAATGGCCATCAGAGCTCTCTTGCGCAAGAGAGCATCCACACTGCCATGGATGCTCTTGTGCAAAAGCAAATGGCAGTGTGGATGTGTTCTTGCACAAGAGTCCTTGCACAAGGTGTTCTTGCAGAAGAACCCGCCAGTGTAGACATAACCCTGGGGTTTAAGATAGCTTCAGAGAGAGATACAGAGTAGGGATGTTAAATATCGGTCAATTTGTCGATTAACATCATGAATTCTTATTGGTTAGTCGATTATTCTATAGTCCCTGAGGGTGGGGCCAGCAGCCAGTGTGCTCTGGCCCCACTTCCAAGGAGCCGCCTATCTCACCCTGTGCTGCTACCAGAGTAGGGCTCCGGGTGGGAGCCGGTCCATGAGGGGAGGCAGTTTTAAACTAGTTCCCCTCATAGACTGACTGCCTGTTGCCCTGTGCTGCCTCTGATACAGAGGCAGTAGCGTGGGGTGGCAACAGCCCCTGTCTGGGGAGGTCTGAGCTGGACCTGGCACGAGCCAGAATTGACCTAGGCTGCTAGCCAGCCTGCTAAAGTATTTACTGGGGGTGGGGGAAGGGAATGTGTGTAGTCCATGGGTTCCCAAACTGGGGGGCATGCAGAAATTCCAGGGGGGACATGAGGCAACCCAGCCCTTCCCCCCCCCCCCCCCGGCAATCGCCCCCTCCCCCTTCCTTTCGGCCCCGGTCAGTTCCTCCCCCCCCCCCCCAAACAAATTTTGCTGCTATTTTGGGGGGGGAGGCGGAGGCGTGAGGGTTTCTCAAAAATCAGAAAGGGGGTGTAATGCCGACAAGTTTGGGAACCACTGGTGTAGTCTATAGTGTTAACCTATACGCTTTTGCTTGTCAGTTATTTGGTTAATCGACTACACTGTTACATCTCTAATACAGGATTTAGAAAGAGGTGTTCTCTAATGTGTTCTATTTACGCCAAGTCTGTTCAATATCTTCTGCTCCTTTCTCATCCATTATTGAAAGATCATGGGGCATCTGGTCCTGTTTAGTTCCTGTAAATAGGCTGTGTCTATTACATTGTCGGCACTAAATTAAATAGCAGCCGCATGTGTCTCGCTGTCTCAAACGCCATTTGTTTTTTGTCCATTTAGGTAGCAAGATGGGAACACAAAACCCGAGTTCTCAGTAGAGCCTGTGGCTCTCCTTCTACTGCCTGTTACTGCCTGGGCGCTGTCATCCTGCTGCTTAACTTTATACGGAGCCATTGGTAAGGAGCCGATTCTATTGCTACAAGTTAAAGTAGGGATCGGGACTAGTGACTAGAAACCATGGAAGCGGGGCTGCCTATTTCATGTCCATCCCTCCCTCCCCCCATCTTCCCCGCTTTGAAAAGCCATTTGCCTATTATCGCAAAACAGCCACATTTAGGAGCCAAGTCCCATTTTTGCCACAACTAAGGCAAAAATGAAATCAAAGGAAGAGACAGGGTAAGCAGTGAGGTAGTAAAGTTTGCAGATGATACCAAACTGTTTAGGATAGTCAAGACAGAAGCAGACCGTGAGGGACTCCAAGAAGATCTCACCAAACTGAGTGATTGGGCAACAAAATGGCAAATGAAATTTAATGTGGATAAGTGTAAAGTAATGCACATTGGGAAAAATAACCCCAACTATATGTACAGTATGATGGGGGCTAATTTGGCTACGACAAATCAGGAAAGAGATCTTGGAGTTATCGTGGACAGTTCTCTGAAAACTTCCATGCAGTGTGCAGTGGTGGTCAAAAAGGCAAATAGGATGCTAGGAATTATTAAGAAAGGGATAGAAAATAACACCCGGAATATCTTACTGCCCCTGTATAAAACTATGGTACGCCCACATCTTGAATACTGTGTACAGATGTGGTCTCCTCACCTCAAAAAAGATATTTTGGCCTTGGAAAGGGTTCAGAAAAGGGCAACTAAAATGATTAGAGGTTTGGAATGGGTCCCATATGAGGAGAGGTTAAAGCGACTGGGACTTTTCAGTTTAGAAAATAGGAGACTGAGGGGGGATATGATAGAGGTATATAAAATCATGAGTGGTGTGGAGAGGGCCGATAAAGAAAAGTTATTTATTAGTTCCCTAAATAGAAGAACTAGAGGACACCAAATAAAATTAATGGGTAGCAGGTTTAAAACTAATAAGCGAAAGTTCTTCTTCACACAGCGTGTAGACAACCTGTGGAACTCCTTGCCAGAGGAGGCTGTGAAGGCTAGGACTATAATAGAGTTTAAAGAGAAGCTAGATAATTTCATGGAGGTTAGGTCCATAAAAGGCTATTAGCCAGGGGATAAAATGGTGTCCTTGGCCTCTGTGAAACGAGGTGTACCGGTAGTTCGGAATAGGCACCCTAGTCCGAACTACCTAGAATAGGCACCCTAGTCCGAACTACCTAGTTCGAGCCCCGTGTAGCCGCGCTGCACGGGGTTCAAACCAGCGGGGATTTAAAAATGGCGGCTCCCCGCTTATGCAAATGAAGCCCGGGAAATTCAAATCCCGGGCTTCATTTGCAAGTGCGGTATGCATACATTACCCCGCTAGTTCGAACTAGTGGGGTAGTGTAGACATACCCCCAGAGTGTACATGGGGTAAGGTAGTGCTAGCTCCAAGAGAGCATTGTGAGGAGTGATGGCCCGGGCAAAGCCCAATTTTACCTGCTCCCCTCCCAGTGGAGCAACATAAGAAAGCGGTGCAATGGAATGGGACCCACAAAGTTTACATCAGGGTCTTCGTGGCTCTGTCTGTATTTAAATCTGAAGTTGTTTCTCATAGAACATCTGTTACTGCAGCTGTCTGACTAGACCCAGACACATAGGGTACATGCCAATGCAACACTTCCTCTCCTAGTAGGATTGTGGAGGCGTGTTTAGCTCTCTTTATCGCTCAGCTGCCTCCAATTAAAAGATTTCATCATCTCCTATTGCATGGAGTCTTAACGCTAAAAGATTTTAATAAATTCTGCCTATTTTCAAATGCTTAACTGAAGAAACATGAGGACTTCGGGTGATCTTAGATGCCTAATGGGAAACAACCTTGCTAGGCGGCAAGGAATCATTTCATACCATATTAGATGCTGTTAATTTGGGATGAGTGTCGATGGCACAAGCAGATAGCAGTATGGAGTTCTTTGTCTTTCAGGCACTGCTTGGAATCCAGTCCAAGTTACTAACTCGCGTGATTACATGGTTTTGCAAAGGAGCAGTGTGGATTGGGTGGCAGGAGAACGGTGTTGTCTTCCCTGCCATTGACATGATGTTTAATTCTTCACAAGTTGCTTAACTTTTCAGTGCATCCAAGGGTCTGTCTACACTAGCCCCCTAGTTCGAACTAGGGAGGCTAATGAGGGCGACTGAAATTGCAAATAAAGCGTGGGATTTAAATATTCCGTGCTTCATTAGCATGTTCCTAGGCGGTCGCCATTTTGGAAATTGACAAGCCCGGAGTAACTGCCTGCGTCTACACACGGCAGTGAAATGGGAGTTCAAAGTAAAGACCTAACTCGAATTAGCTGTTATTCCTCCTGGAATGAGGTTTACCAGCTAATTCGAATTAAGGGCTTTATTTCGAACTGCTGTTTCACTGTCGCGCGTAGACATGGGCAGTTATTCCGGGCTAGTCAATTTCCAAAATGGCGACCGCCCGGAAACTTGCTAATGAAGCATGGGATATTTAAATCCCACACTTCATTTGCAATTTCGGTCGCCCTCATTAGCCTCCCTAGTTTGAACTAGGGGGCTAGTGTAGACATACCCTAAATGTGTAAAAACAAGAACACCAACATTCCAGGGCGTGGGCTTCCTGGATGTTTGAAAAATGTACAGCACATTTTGCATGTTTCAGCCGTTTAAAGACTTAACGCACCCATGGGTCATTGCCATGAAGGGCATTAAGTGAGTGGATGGGCTCTATGTCTGTGAACAAGAGTCCATGTGGCAAAGATCCCTAATAAAAGGATTTTAAGGCTGAGATGTTTGAAGGAGCCAATGGGAGATCGGTGCCCAAAGCTGCGTCAGCCTTTGTAAATCTTCCCCAGATATCTGTTTTTAAGGACTTTCCTGTTACCCTAGTATAGAGCACTGCACAGCACCCCTGTGAGGTAGGGCGGTGGTATAGCCCCCCCTTGAACAGATCTGTAGCACTAGAACCTAGGTCAGCTGACATGCCCATGTGGCCACCAAGAGGCCATGTAGAGTCACATCCGAGGAACACTGTGGAGATTGGGTGGCGCTTCCCGCAGCGCACAAAGGAGTCAGAACAGCAGCAGCCTGCAGCCCTCTGGGTGCACAGGCCTGCATAAGAATCAGCTGGGACCCCTGCACTAATCGTTGGGGGACAGAATTCCTTTAGCCCTGGTTAAATTTCTGCACAGGCCTTGTCTTGGGGGTACGTGTACACTGCTATTAAACACCCATGACTGGCCCGTCAGCTGACTCAGGCTCATGGGGCTTGGGTTATGGGGCTGTTGAAGAGCAGTGTATATATTCAATATTGGGCTGGGGTCTAAGCTCTGAGACTCTCCCTGCTCATTGGCTCCCAAAGGCCAGGATCCAGCTAGGTCAAATTGCTCAAGAGCACAGCAGGTAACTCAACCTGCCTCTCCTAAATTTGTGGCCTGTTCCCTAACCACTAGGCCATCCTTCCCCTTGGGTGGTGTCACCTGAAAAGTCAGATGGTCCCTCGAGGCTAGGACAGAGGTGCCCTGGAAAGGCAGGATGATTAGGAAATGTACACGGCTGTGATCTGTCTTGTCCCTGTTGCATGGCAGGAAGATGTCCGTCTAGCATCTTTCACCAATGAGTATGTTGGTAGTGGAGGTTTAGTTTTGATTCCTGTATTGAAACAAACAGGGAAAAGCAGAATTGTGTTGTGTGTAGTTCCTAGAATCAAATTACCTCTGTGAGCAGCCTTTACGCGTCATGTTTTCTTGTTCTGCTCTCTTAAGGTTATTTACTCTAACTGATTTCATACTGTAACGATTGGAGGGTCTTCTGGTAATCTGTTTGCACAGTACAGTGCATGAACAGCTGCAGCTGTAGGCATTTTTTTAACCTTCAGGAACAGAGGAAATAAATCCTGCGCATACTATTTAAAAGTTACAGTATTTCCTATGCAGAAGAGCAGGGATTACCTGTGCATTTAGCAAGCAGGCAGTTTAAATTGTTATCTGATCATGCCTTTGTTGGCTAATAATATAGAGTGGATGAGGCCCTGTGTGTGTAATGGTAATATGTCCTTAAATGTTAGTTCAGTGAAGGTAACACAAACAAATTCTTGCAGACTTCCCCCTTGCCAGCGTTTTGTCTAGGATTTGATAGGCTAGGGTCACTTTAAATGCTGTGCTCTAAAGATGAGTCTAAACTATATTCCCACATCCAGTTATGCCACGGTCTAAGCTAACGGGTTGTTAGAACTTTGGATCATTTTCATGGTCTAAAAAATCTGTCTGGAATTTGTGCACAGACACCACAGATTTTGCTGCTTAGAAATGACGCTGCTCCCCACTCTCCTCCATTCCTTGTGGCCACCACACGTTGCTGAAACTCATGGAAGGAAGCTCATGGAAGTGGTCTAAGTAATTCACTTAGGTGAATTTGAGGCATTACTGAGCTGAGGGATCGGGGGGGGGGGGGGGGGGGGGGGGGGGAGGCTGCAGCAGAGGATACGTTTTCAAATATGCTTTGGCCTGAGATAGCCTGCGGGCTGTGAGTTTGAGACCCCTGCTGTAGTCACTGCCCTTCTATTCACACACTCAAAATGGCTGGTGGTTTTTTTCTTATGTCCGGTCCCCTCTGTTCAGTAACCCTCTGAACAGCCTCACGAAATGTTCCACGTCTTTCTCCAAGTGATCCATTGTTTAGGTAGCTCTGCCTCTGGAGCTCGGACCTGAAAACCTGGGCCTAGGTGTTGTAGGGTTGCCAGGTGTCTGGTATTCACCCAGACAGTCCGGTATTTTTGGCTCCTGTCCAGTAAAAAAAATTCAGAGAATACTGGACATCTAAAATGTCGAGTATTTTCTGAATTTTTCCCTGGCCAGGAGGCGAAAATGCCGGGCACCTGGCAACCCTACAAACACTCAGCGCCCAGCCTCCCTGAGCCATCTCCCAGCTCCCAACACCCCCAGCCCCCATGCTTACCTGGTTCCCCAAGGCAAAATGGCTGCTGGCCAAAAGACCTAGGGGAAGCAATGCTTTCCTCTGGGTCTTTGTGCTCAACTACTCCCCTGTTTTTTTTGCTCAACAAGTTTAGTTCTCCCCCCTCCCCTTTTTTTTTCCCTTCAACAGAATTTTTTCCTGTTTTTTGGGGGAGGGTGTTTAGTATTTTTGTTTCAACCATCTGGCAACCCTAGGTGGTAGCCATCTTTGTTGCAGAGTGCTCTGATTGAATGGATGATTGTGAAAATTTAATGGCCTGGTATTGCTAGGCCTCTGCTGGGCGCAAGAATTTCTCCTGTTGCCTCTTGTGGACTTTAGCTCAATACGGAGGCAAAGGCCAGCCTTACAATCAAGAGTTTCCAGTCTGACATAGATCCATAAAGAGTTTGCGCTAGAATTCGTAAGTTGTACCTACACACACTCCCCAAATCACCACGCAGATCATAGTGAAGACTTGAAAGGAAATACTTGCCTTTTAATCCCTGAATAAAGCCTAACCTTAAGGCAGCTAAGTTACTTAGGGTTATCATATTTGAACTTTCAAAAAAGAAGACACCCTTGAGAGGGAGTATATCTACATCAATATCTACCAACTCGTTTGTATTAATGTGTTATATAATATTATATACTATTAATACAATGTGAGTTAGTAGAGACTGATACAGATACACTCTCTCGGGGTGTCCTCTTTTTTGAAAGTTCAGATACGATAATCCTAAAGTTACTGGGCATCAATGAACTAATGGATGTGTCTCTCCAGTTATGAAATAACTAGTGCTCTTCATCTAAAGAGCTCTAAGCACTTTACAAAGGCGAGTCATCATTAGTTTGTAGAGGAGGTAAACTGAGGCACATAACGATGTAGTTACTTGGCCAGGGTCACACTGGCAGCAATCCAGTTTCACGACTCTTGGGCTGATCCACTGGATTAAGTCCATTTTAAATGACCTACACTTGCTTTCAATTTGCTTTGCTTCCCAAGATGTCTAAGTTTCTGAGTGTGTATGTCTGTGTCTTTGTGTGTTTTTGATTTTGCTCTCCGCATTTGGTTGATACCAAAGTACTTTCAAGAGGTGCTGTAGTCTAAACATATGTCTCTGCCAGTTATTCCTGCCTGGGGGGAGCTATGGTGTCAGACTGGTGGTGACGTACACAGATGGGTTTTGTTAAAAGTCCTCCCTTCTCTAAAATGAGCCTGTGAAAGGGAGGCATTGCTTGAGTTCCAAGCTTGGCGTGGTTGCAGCTGGAACTTCATGCTTCTGGTATGGCTTTTGGGAACCCTTTGTGAAAATGCTGATCTTTGATTGCTCAAGATTTGAGAAGCTCTGAGGTCCTTCAATCCTCACTCCTGTCCCCTACTCGTCGGCAAGATAAAAGACTAGAGAGCACGGATAGCAAAAGATCAACAAACGTATAATGTGAACACATAAGCAGTACCCTGTTGCCTAATCGAGGTGCTGTAATCTCAGCAGTGGATTATGTCAGAAAAGTGACTGCAGAACACTGTTGCACTGTTTCATGCGCTCTTCCTTTCTTTTCTTCTTTTGAGTCACAGCTGCTTCAGCACAGCAGAGCCAATCTCACTAGCAATGTGCAAGCTGTGCTTCAGGCATTAAATAAATGACCAGGCAGGCTCCTAGCTCCGAGCATCCTCAAGGATTCTGTAGTTAGTGAAGCAAAAAAGAGATACTCTTGTGGTTTGGGGAAGGAAGGAGGGGGGTTGTTATTTAGATGCCAGGTTGAGACTATAACACTGGCCATTTTAAAAACAAATCCTTCACATGTACTAGGTGAGCAAGAGGCGGGTCTGTGAGCAAGAATGAATTGTGGACTCCACCAGATGTGCATTTTTTTTTCATTTTTTAAATTTGAACTGCAGTTGTAAAAAATCCTCTCAAAGCAAGAGGGGCGGGAACAGCACATCCCTGAAGAGAGCACAAGTGATTAAAGTAAAGCGGTGCAGTGCATTTGCATTCCTCCAGTCTTGGAAGTAATGTTGCTGCCCTGGGCCGAGGGGACAGTGAGAAGCAACAAACAGTCTTGTGTCTCCAGTGTCGCTGGAATGAAATAGCTTGGGTCTAAGTACATTGTGCCCGTTAGACAGTAGGTGCTTCCTATCTGCAACCTTCTTTATGAAACTCTGCCCATTTCTTGGAAATGGCTCCCGGATGGTCTCTGACCAAGGTAACTGTTTAGCGAACTGCGTAAGAGAACCATCGTTAATTGCTTTTGTGCAGTTGTTTCTGCTGTTGGATTACAATTCTCTGTGATCAAAGTTCTTTGTTCTCGCAAGGCCTCTCTTATCTGTAAAAATCTTTTCTGCTCTTCTGTTGTTTGGCTGCCCAGGGTTTACTACATTTATCCAAAGAGTGCCTGACTTGACAAGCCTTTATTCTCCCCTTAATTTATGTCCAAAATTACTCTCCAATGCATTAGCCTAATTGTACAGAGTTCACACAGGGGAAGGAGATCAGCAATCTCCCTCGAGTTTCAGTCACCTGATACCTCTAGTTTCTCTTTTTGCCGTGCTTTCTGAATATGTATGTTAGTCATGGTTACTTTCCTGCTTCTCTCTTGGTTTAGATATACTGCCCATCAGTATGGTACCCGAACCGCTCCCATGTTTATGAAGTGAACATGCACACCTAAAGAAAGAGGTTTCTCTGGCTGCCACGGGCTGGATTTTGGTAATTTTTGTTGCGATTTATTGTTGATGGAGTGTTGTGCAAAGAAGCGGGGTTGACATCTTCCTCTGCTGGCACTAAGGTCCCCGGCCATCCTGCTGTCTTCTGGGAATGAGTTCCAGGTCTGTGAGCCAGCTGCTGTGCTCTGTCTGCAGCACACTGCAGTGTCTCACCTACAATTGACAGTTCCAGGAGACTGATGCCATCCTAGTGTGATCTTGCCAACCCCGGCCATGTCCTTCAGGCAGGAGAGCAGGATTGCATCTCCAATGCTTCAGGGAGATCTAGCAATAAGAGTACAGATGCCCATGGCCAGAGGAGAAATCCTATGGCATTGATGCCAGCTTAGCTCCACACCTTACCCTGATGGGGAAAAGTCCAGGCTACTGGCTGTGTGTAGATGGAGGTGGAGGAGAGCCATGACCCATCAGAGTTCTGTGTGTGGTCCGCAAGGCATTTTGTTTACTGTTCCCCATGGGCTGGATTGCCAGATTCTGGTTTCTGTCCACATAATTTTTTTCCTGCCGGAATTACTTACGTGACATGCACGTGAAGCCAGGTGTGTGCTGATTGCATGCAGCATTGACTGACTGAGAGAGCTGCGTGCTCCCTCCGCATCCAATCAAAGCGCTGCTGCCGTTCAGTCAGCACACCCTGCAGATTCTAGATACGCAAGCGCAGGCCCGGCCAAAGAGTTTGCGGGGCCCAAGGCAACACGCTGTGATTGGCTGAGACACACGGCCGGGGGTGATTCTCCGGGACACGCTGCAACCCAGCCCTGTGTTTAATGTCCAGCCAGAGTGGGTCACAGCCTAGCTGCATGGCTAGGGAGGGGCCGGAGCGCTGGTGCAAGATGCTTTCCCTAATGGCTATGTCTACACTCGTGGCTTCTTGCATGAGAAATATGCAAATGAGGCTAAGCATGGAATATCGCCAAGCCTCATTTGCATATCTAATGAGCTGCCATTTTTGCATAAGAGGCTCTTGTACCCGAAGGAGCTGTCTACACTGCCCCTTCTTGCGCAAGAAAAATCCTCTTGCATAATGCTGTTACGCCGATTATTTTCAGGAATAACGGCATTGCGCAAGTGCGTTTTTGTTGTGTAAGAAGGGGCAGTGTAGACAGTTCCTTCGGGCGCAAGAGTCTCTTATGCAAAAATAGTGGCTCATTAGGCATGCAAATGAGGCTCGGCGATATTCCATGCTTAGCCTCATTTGCATATTTCTCTTGCAAGAAGCCGCCAGTGTAGACATAGTCAATGAGAACAGCACCTACCCCAAGAGTGGGGGGGGTCAGTTAGCCTGGCTGTGCCTGGCCAGCTCAGGGTGTCCCCCTCCCAGCCAGGGTGGGGGGCAGGCAGGGCAGGGGATTCTGAGAGCCCATCACCTTCCACCATGGGTGGCTGCTGCTCTTCCAGCCTCCTTCCCTCCTGAGCCTGTGCCGGTCACAGTGACTCACTCCAGCGGCGCCTGCTCCCTGCCTGAGCCTCCCTTGCAGCCCCCGGACAGAAAGATGATGTGAGCTAGGCCAACGCAGCAGAGCAAGCCCCTTCCCCACTTTAAAATGCAGATGGAAAAACAAACCTGTCTCTGCCAGGCACCTCGCAGTCAGGACAGCGAGTGAGTGGCCGGGAGCTGGGCAGCGCGGGGCCCTGAATGTGGGGAGCCCAAGGCAACCGCCTCACTCGCCTGGCCCAAAGGCCAGGCCTGCGGAAGCTCACTTAGCAAAACTGCGTATGCCAGAAGACCGTCTTGCTTATGACATTCTTGCAGCCCACTGAGATGGAGGGCCACTGATGTGGGACACGCACTAACCTAGGTTGTCCATCGCTGGTTTACACTGGGCAAAATGAGTTGCACTGGCTAATAACTTCTTAAGCACAGGTGGGACTGTAGAGGGATGTCTTCTCTTCCTCCTCCTCAAAGGGGGCATTGACCGTCTTGGTAGGCAGAGGCTCCATCTGCTCTCTCGTGGCTCAAGAAGGACCTAGAGTAGCAGCCTCTTTTCCTGCCCTGCTTTTAGGACTTCCTGTTGCGAGCGGGCTGAATTCAGAGAGAGACGTTTGCGTTATTGGGCTGGCGTCTCGTACGTGCTTCCTGCTCTTCCGAGAAGCTGTCTCTGAGGCAGGTGATCGCTTTCTGTGAAATAGGTAGATAATTTGTCACCCCCGGAAGAGCTGATGACTCATGATCCACACTGGATGAGACTGAATAACCTGGGGTGGAATCCGATGATCTCAGGGATCTGTGTGTGGCATCTGTTAAAGGGACGCTATCAGCTTGGATATCTTTTGAAGTGGGCTGATTTTTTGAAAGTGCATGTGCCTTTAAAGAGCATTGAGTGGGATATTTAGGATTCCTCTTACAGACACATTGTATAAGGCTTTCTCTGCTCCCTTGCTGCTGTTGCTGGTATGATGCAGGCTTGAAGGGCTTCGGGGAACGGTACTTCTGAGCACTGAAAGCAACTCCCAGAGCAGTGCATGAGTGCCGCAGTTCAAGGCACTGGTATTCCTTCTATGTGGTCCCTCAGAGGCCCTCAGTTTGGGTTTTTAGCTCCCTGCCATCACCTCCAGAGGACCCGACAGCCTCACCCAGGACAAGGTGAGGGGTGGGAGGCTGTCTCCGTGCTCTTGGAAGGAGTGGGGCTAGGCAGCCGGCCCTCAGCACCACTGGGACCAAGGCCACGCCCTTCCCAGCCCTCAGCACTTCCTGAGGTGCGCCATGCGACGCTCTGGTGGCAATTTAAAGAGCTCGGGGCTCCAGGTGCTGCTGTCGGCATGGCAGCTAGGGTTGCCAGGTGTCTAGTATTCACCCAGACACCCAGCCCCCATGCTTACCTGGTTTGCCAGCACAAAATGACTGTTCCCCTTTTCCTTGCACTTAAAGGGGACATGCTGTTTCTTTTTTTCTCAACAACTTTGGGTCTCTCTCCATCCCCCCCCCCCTTTTCCCTTCAACAGAATTTTTTCCTGGTGTTTTTTGGGGGGGTTCGATATTTTTGTTTCAACCATCTAGCAAACCTAATGTCAGTGGCTGGGAGCCTGGGCCCTTTTGAATCACTGGGCCCCAGGACAACTGATCTCTTTCGCTCCCTCACCCTCCCCCATTGGCAGGACTGATCACTTCTTGGGTGGAAACTCTCATCCCCCTCCTTCCAGACCACGGGGATTTAAGTCTGTACAGCTCCCTGGATTGCACGTCCGAGGGAAAATGGCACCGTGCGCAAACATTCTTTGGTGCCCCTGAAGTCCTGCTCCCCAAGTAGCGGGCAGCCCCTCCAAGGCAGTGCAGCGGCCGGTGGAGCGGCATTGGCACGGCAGTTTTCAGACTACCAGGAGAGCGGGGGGCCAGGTGGGGACGTGTGCGAGCATCTGACTCCTGCCTCGCAGCCTCTTTAAACCCCTCCCCCTGCCTCCCAGGTGTGGTCTTCAAAAGGAAACCTTTCCCGTCCCTGGGTTCTGCTTTCCGTTCTCTCTGATCTATACCCAGGTAAGCACAAATCGCTGTGTCGGGTCCCAAGCAAGTGCCCCCCTCCTCAGCGCCTGCCCTTTCATTACCCGATAGAAAGGGGGGTGCAGAGGAGCAAACAGCACAAGGGGGTTTCCAGGGAGCTGAATTCACTCCGTACCAGAGGCCCCACAGAGAACGGCATTGCAGCCGAAGGCAGAGGTGGCAGCATGGGGCGGCAGCAGTCTCCCTGGCCTGCCCCTTCTCTCCTGGGGCCAGGAGGTGAACCCACCCAAATGCCCTTTACACTTGGACACTCGGCTGAACTTGGCCAGTGAACCAGGTGTGGGGTGCGCTGAGGGGAAAGAGGAGGGAGCACCAAAGGGATATTTGGTCTTTGGACTGTCTCACCTTGAGGTGCGAAACTGATGCAAAAATCTGCTACGCAGTACACTGCAGGGTAACAGCAAAGATGCAGAGCAGGGGAGAGACGATGCTGAGGTAACAGTTACATCCTGACCTACATCCTCTGCCAGCAGGTCTTGTTAGAAACGCTCAATCCTTCTCAGCGAGAAGAAGCTGTGAGGGAAAACGATGGGCAAAGGAGGAAGGAACTGTCTGCTGTTGTGACGCTGCTGGTTGTGAATGTTTGGATCGTCTACCATAATCAGCCCCCTGTTATTGAAGGGAGCGCTTGCTGCCAATCCAGCTATTCCTGCATAGTAGGGCGGCTCTGTGCATAGCAGACTCGGTGCTAGCATTGTTACAGCAGCTTCCATATTTGGTGCACCTGAAAACTCTTGCAAAACTCTCTCTGAGCCCCCTCAATAACCTCCCACCACTGCCTAGACTTTCCGTTGATTTAAAAAATCTTGCTTCATCCTGCCAAAACATTCTCTGGCCGGGCTCTCTGCCTTCCTTTCTCCAGTTCTTTCACAACCATTTTTAGTTCTCTGTGTTGAAATTCGTGGGAGGAGTGCTCATTCTTACCGCAGCAACCCTGCCTGCTCCATGGGGTCACACCTCAAGCCCATGGGGAAGATTCAGCTAGTTCAGGTTTCAATGCCCAGCTAGCTGGTGGAGATTCGTGCGGCTGCAAAATTGGTGCCTTGTAAAAATGATCTGCGGATATCAGCATCCATTTACATGGATACCTGTAGATGTAAAGCAGATCCTTGCACATTTGCAGCATTCTAGATACACAATTTTGCATCCACACCTGCCTCCATATCTGCAAAAATGAGCTGTGGTTATCTGCAGTCACATGCATGGATACTATGTAGTTACCCACGGATTTGCGGGGCTCCAGAGAATCACACACCTGGGGCAGCATGTTGCTGTTCTGCTCTGGAGACTGCACTGGCTTCCAGACTGCGCACTCAGTTTGTTTCTGAGAGCCATCCAAGGGGTTGGTGTGATCAACAGTGAATGCTGAGCCCTTTGAAAATCAGCTCTCTGATTTCAGGAGCCTAAATATGGATTTAAGAGCCTAGTTTTAGGCTTTTAGTTCTTGATGATCTTGGTGTGTGTTCCCTCTGTATCTGGCTGGGTTCCCTTCTGCAATCTCTAGGAGACACCTTCCTTTCTCAAGCTTTATTCCTGCTTTTTGGTGTCTTTGGAGCTCTATTTCGGCGTATGTTTGAAAATCATTCCCACCTTTATGGGTTTTAGTCTCTGCAATTTCACACCTTGTTTATTAGTTTCTTTCTAGTTGATTTGTTTGGCTCATATAGTAACCATCGTGGGCATAGCAACAGCTGGATCATCTCATCAAGCTTGTCTCTGTTCCAAGGGGCAGCTGGGGTGAACAGGACCTGTTACTTTGGATCCTTAATTTAAAAACACCCATCCATGACAACCTACCGAAATGTGTCATGCAGCCTTGTTGCGTTGTACTGTATGCAGCCTGCCCAGACGCTTATTGGAAAATGCCTTCAGTTTTATAGACACAGAGACTTTAAAGTCAGAAAGGACCATCCTGATTATGTAGCCTGACCTCCTGTATGTTGCAGCTCCAGAACCTCACCCACCTCCCCTGATATAGACCCCTAATCTCTGGCTGAGTCCCTGAAGTCCTCACATCATGGTTTAAAGAGAGGATATAATAGGATAACCATTTACACGGTTAACCGATATGCTTGGGCTTACTGTGAATGGTTATGTGCAGGCTCCTGCCCTGCTTCCGGGTTGCCAGCTGGTACCCTGCGCTGCTGGCTCTGTATCCGAGGCAGCAGCACAGGGCGGTAGCTGGTGCACGCTGGGGGTCCGGTTAAAAGCTGGCTCTGGTGCGCACTGGCTCCCAAGGAGCTGGATGTGTAATGGTATAAACCAGGAGTGGGCAATCATTTTAGAAGGGAGGCCACTTCACACATTTTTGAAGGGGTGGGGCCTCGAGCAGAAGGGGTGGGGCCAGAACACTTCCGTGCTTCCCTTCCCACAGACCCTGATTGGCTAGGGGCGGGGAAGTGCGTGAAGTCTTTGTCCCGGCTCTAGAGCAGGGCTACTCAACATGTGGCCTGTTTGTTTGTGGCCTGCGGGGCCATTTGGGTTTATGCGGGGCTCAACATGCAGCCCACGGGCGGCGGGATCCTTTGAACATGGCCTCCACTGGGAACACACTCCACAACAGCGAGGTGTGAGCATTGAAAGACACAAGCAGCCGGGCTGGCTGGAACAGACGGGTACAGGGTGTCAGTGTTTCTAGCCCCCAGGGAGGAGGTGCCGGGAGCACTGGCGCATTGTGGGAAGTGCTTTGTATTCATGCCTGTTGGCGTGAAAAAAGCTATTTGCATATATTTGCATATATATTTGCGTGTCTATGCAACCACACTTAAAGTTGTGGGCCTCAGCATGTGCAGTGAGTATCATTGTGGCCCCTGGAGCTTCCAGAGTTGAGTAGCCCTGAGAGAACTGCCAGCTGTTCTCAACAGCTGGCGGTTCCCTCTAGATGCTGCAAGCCCCTGATGGCGGGAGGAGACTTCATGTGTGCTCCCCCCTCCCCGACCAATCAGTGTCTGTGGGCAGGGGAGCATGGAATAATACAAATATAAAGTATTTAAGCTTTATACTGCAGAGCCCACAGTGTGTGTAACTGCGAGGTTTTTTAGCGGTTACAGGGTTACATTTTTAAATGACTTTTTATATCCCTATTCCAGAGGACGTAGAGTCATAACAGGAATAGGGAGGAGTGGGTGGGTGGGTGAACATTAAGATGCGGGGGTGCCCCTAATTTTTGAGTGCCCTACACTGTTGCGTATTCTGCATATGGGTAAGGACAGCTCTAAATTTGGTGAGTGGATCTGGGCTTCTATGGATGTATCTTGGGCCCACTGGTTAAGGGGGTCATGCCCAGGGCCCACTTTGTGGTAGTCTGCCCTCTAGCCGCTCCCTGACTGCATGAAACAGGGAAGTGCTCAGGTAATAGGGTTTACAGCAGGAAGGATTAATAGGATTCCTGTTTGCAGTGGATTTCAAACCTATTCGGGCACAGCCTGCAATTAATTGTCTCCTTCTCGTAAAAGATTACACAGGGCTATAGTAGGAAACTGGGCTGGTAGAGTAAAAAATTACGTGTCTGAAACAAATGGTGCAAGGAACATGCCACAGAGGCATATATTAAAAGTGTCATTTGAGCGATACATCTACTACTTTTTTTTCATCCAAATGAAGGACAGTTGGCTGATGCCTTAGCCACACGACACGGGTACCGTACAGTGCGATAAGATTGTCTTTCAGCTGCCAACGTCATGTTATAGATTCAAAAATGATTAGAGTTGCTGAAGACTGTGTCTCGATTGCCATAGTGCAGGTTAATAAATGCTTAAAAGGTTTATTTACTAATTGTGAAAAGTCCTGCAGTCATCATGTATAATGCAAATAGAGAGTCTGTGTAGGAAGATATAAAAACTTTACTACAGGGAAAGACAGTCCATTATCTCAATGCAAACATGTCCCTCTGAGCTGTAAGCCAAACACCAGGGGACCAAGCAGACATGCTGATTACAGGAGCTAATGTTTGCATGAGAATCCAAGCATGAAAAAAAAGGGTGAAATCATTTGGAGATAACCGTAAAGGAGGAGCAGACCCTGCCAAAACAAACCACATCACGTGCTGGCTGTAAAGGTCTGAGGTCTGATTTTCAGTGACTTCATCCCTGTGCATTAAGCTGCCTATGTGCGTCTTGTATTCTGGGGCCTCCGTGTAAGTTAGAGCAGCCTCGGGGTTGCTGTAAAGTGAGCTCTAGAAAGCAGAAAATAGCTTTAGTGCTCTGTGATCTAGCCATGCCTCTGCTATGCCACCAGTGCACCTTATATGCTAAGCACTGGGAGTAAGACATGCACAGCCTTGACACTAGCTCTGCACTGGCCAGAGAGGCCTCCTTACGAAGAGTATCCTCACCCGGGTCTTTCCTGCCCACTTTCTGAGACCCCTTTGCCTGCCAGAGCAGTGTAGACAGGCCCTTGCACAGATGACAGGCAGGCCTTTAATGCTGTGCAAAGACAGTAGCGACCTAATCTGCAAACAGCTGCAAGACTGAAGCGTCTGGACCAGTGGTGGGCACCCTGCAGCCTAGGGGCCACATGAGGACCATCAGGACTCTATGTGTGGCCCATGAGACATCATGTTCACCGTTTCCCACGTGCAGAATGCTGGCTTCCATCGGCATAAGGATTTTCCCTTAACAGTATTGCTAAAGTGACATAAACGTAAAGCCAGGGCACGTGACGTGAGGTGCGGCCTGATGGCACACACTGACTGCGAGAGCCATGCGCTCCCTCGGCAGCCAATCAAAGTGCTGCAACAGTTCAGTCCGCACCCCCTGCAAATTCTAGCTACACAAGCGCCGTTAGCAGAACAACCCTATCCTAGGAGATCGGCTTGCTTACAACAATCTTGCAGCCCAGTGAGATGGAGGGCCACTCGTACGGCCCACTCACTAGCCAAGGTTGCCCATCACTGGTTTGGAAGCATCCCAAGAGGGTTGCTTTAATAGGCTACTGTGACAGGGTGGACCAGGCCCCAAAACCCCCTGCTGAAGGCTTGTGGCCTTGACACACCCCGCCCAACAAACCATAGAGTAGTCCTCCAGGAAAGATAGAGTGGTGCAAAGGATGTGACCAATCAGGGCCCAGCAAGTCAGTTAAAAGGAAGCTGTTGAATCAGGATGAGGCAGTTTGTCTTTGGAGCTCAAGAGGCTCAGACATGGTTGGAGAGCTGGGTTGCAGGAGGCTGCCATAGCAAAGCGCGTAGGAACAGGCACTCAGCCAAAGGAGGACCGCTCATGTGCGGTGAGTGACGTCCCTATTACAGCCATCTATCGCTTAAGTAAAAGTGATTTGATTTTTGCGGGGAATGACGTCTGAGGGAGCTCTTTGCTATGGATAGTGTCCCTTTCTTGCTGTCCCTTAAGGTTTGTGCAGATCATTGGGGGGGGGGGGGGACTGACCACACCCAACCTACCCCAGCCTCCTCTGATCCTACTGCCTTAGGGGCCTTGCCCGGCCTGCTCAGCCATACGCTGCTGTTGTTGAAGTCAATGGCCATTTTTGCCATGGACTTTGGTAGGAGCAGGAGGACTTGGATCTATGCCCACAATTATTCCATCAGTCTGTAAGTGTAAAGAGGTCCTAGCTCTAACGCCTTCTGGCGGGCCTATTCTCTTTGTCTGCCATGGGCAAAATATGGCATCTGGCAGATGACAAACCTGGTTCGGACATTATGTAATCTGCTTTTCCTTCCCCTGGGTGTGAGTAGCCAGCTTTTCAGATCATTGCAACCGTAGCGGAGAGCTTTGGTGTGACCCTGAGCTGTGCGGAACGGCAGGAAGGGGAGAAAAGCAGCGGGAGAGAGAAGATGCAGTTTATGAAGCTACAAGGATTAGGTGTAATGTTAGAAGATGTCACGTGAGCATTTTGTGTGTTACATCTGCAGCAGCGCGCCTGATTCTTGAGCATTGGAGAGACTATCTCTGAATACTGGTTCAGGGCACTTTCAATCAGAGCATGGTAGTAAATGGGCACCTTGCATCCCTCTTTATAGTGAGGCGGTCACATCCTGCAACATGGGGAGTCTGTCTGACCTGGTTCTGAACTTAGTTCCTCACTTCTGAAGCAGCCACTTCCCGGCGGGACTAGGAAGTCAATGGGATTGGTTCCTGTAGGCACAGCGGCACCCCAGCACCATTAGCAGAAGCCTGACAGGGCCTGTGTCGATGAGAAAGTTGCATCAGATTAACTTCAGGAGTGGTTTTGAATTGATGTGCTTGAGCTGGTGCAAACAGCTGTGTGGACACGCCTGTTTCAGTTTAAGAGTCTTATATCATCTCAGTTTAAACTAGCAATTATGAATCAATTTGCTACACCAAAATAACCCTGGTTTAAGCGAAAAGGGCAGTGTCTCTCCACACAACCTTTTGCATGGACTAATTTAAATCCGTTTTAAAACTAATTTACATTAAACTGGTGCAGCTTCTGTGTGTAGACACGGCCTCATGCTTCTTTACCAAATGGGGGAAAGAGGGACAAAAATAGCTTGGAGCAGAAGTCAGAGGGTCCGGAAGGGACACTCTCTGAGGCTGGTCTACTTGCCTCTTCTGCACAGTTGCAATCGAAGTGAAACTCTGCATTGTGCAGGCTGAATTATGGTGTGCATGAACCTAAGTGTCTTTGAGGGCAGCACCTGGGCTGAGCAGACTCACCATGGCTCACGCAGCTAAGGGTGCACACCCAAGAGTGGTAACTCTTGACCTTTCAAAATGGCGTGATGAACGCGTCATCTCCTAGTTGTGGGATCGCCCTGGTGACCCTTGTGCAGGCTGGTTTATTTGGCCCCAGAAAGGGGATGCTTAGGAAAGTTAAGAGTGAGGAATGTTTGTCGGCAGGTAATCGATAGATGTTGTTCCGTCTCGGGTTCTGTACCTTTAACGCAGAGGATTCCCCTCAGCCTGCTGCAGTCTCAGCTGCCAGTTGGCACAGCAGAATGTCTAGTCCGACATTGTACGGTTGCCATCTCATGAAGACTTTATCTTTGTTCATTCTTAGTTGGTGGTTTTCCTTAGTCTGAAATAAATACATGAAGGCAGAAGAGTGCACAGTTTGCTCTTTGTGCAAAGGAAAAGCAGAGCCTTAGTTAATTGACATGGTACTGCCAAACGCAAGAGTTCATCATCCGGCTCAAAAGTATTACACTCAATCATAGATCGTTAGAGGATTGGACCCTAAGGTTATGTCTACGCTGCAGAGGGTTTTTTGGAAAAATGACCATTTTTCCAAAAAAACCTTCACTTACATCCACACTGCAATTGCATTCTTTCGAAAGAACAGAGGGGTTTTTCCGACATTGGTAAACCTCTTTCTACGAGGAAGAAGCCTTTTTCCGAACGAACTCTTTCAGAAAAAGGGGTGTGGACGGGGAAGAGGACATTTTTTTTGAAAGAGGAAAAAGCACATACCACTCAGCCCCTAGTAATCACAGCTTAAATGTGAGAGAGCATCCATTCAGTGTGGATGCTATCTTTCAAAAAGAGCAGATCGCTATTTCAGTGTGCTTTGGCAGTGTGGATGCTCTCTTTTGGAAGGAGTTTTTTCAGAAGATCTCTTCTGGAAAAGCTTCTTCAGAAAGAAGTGTGCAATCTAGACATAGCCTAACTGTCAGCATGCAATTGTAAACCTGTTTGCCTGAAGTTATTTTAGACTACATGTATCCAGTATATTCTGGGAAGAGTCTTTTCACCAGACTGGACCCACCCTTCTTTTTAATTTCTAATCTTCCAGCTGTGACTCATTCCTGAGCACATGGCTAACTGCAAAATGTTTTGTTGAGGGAGTACAGGGGAGGATGCACAAGATTAATCCTGCATATCTTTCCCAGCTCTTGATTCTTGTGAAAGTCCTGCCTTCCTGTCAGGTTTTACAGCCCGAAGCAATGATTGTGGACCAGGTTGGTGATATTTCCTCCTTCCCAGAAGCTCACGTGTGGGGTTGAAATGGATTTAAGCCCACAAATATTTTTAGCCCTGCGTTGGGTTCTAAATAAAAATGACTGCGTCAATTACGGCTGGTGCTGCCCGCAAACCTCTGTCACTTGGCTTTTCATAGAAAATCATCAGAATGTCTGACGTGCTGAATTGCGAGCTTAGCTCTAGAGAGCAAAATAAAGTGTCACTCTGCCAAATTTCTTTTTCATGTTCTATTCCCCACAGGAAAGCTGTTAAAAGAGATGCTGCAACTAATGGCCTCTCCCCTCCCCCCTTTTTCTTTTCCCTGCAGTTTCATGGAAGCCCTGAGGAGCCAGCCAAAGCTGGAAGGTCTGGATTGCCTTTCTGTCTACTACGCAGGCTTGGCTGTTCTGGGAATAGGGTTCCTGTTCGTCATCTCCAGTTTTTTAGCACTGGGCTTCATCGGGACGTTTTTGGGTAAGGCTGCCATTGGGCACTCATGGGGCAGTGCTACGCTACTGCGGCCGTGCTGCTACTGATACTCATGTTAGCTCTCATGGAACTTCTGTGGGTCTGGGAATGGAAAATCACATCCCTACATTGTGGTGGGGATGTAACCACAGAAAGTGGTTCTTTCGTGGCATCTTGCCTATATTTTTCAAAGGTGAGTAGGTACGTTAGGTGGCTTCATTTTCTTTTTGGCTGTCCAGCTTGAGATGCCGTGGAAGGACGGGTACGCCACCGATTCTGAAATTCGGGCCTCTTTCAGGTACCTCAAGCTGGACAATGAAGAAGTGAGCCACCCAAAACTGCTGTCTAGACTACCTGACCCTGGGAGAGCAGACAGGAGAGACCAGCTTTTGAAAATTTTACCGCGATATTAAAAGTGCAGAAAGACACATGAGTCCCATTGGCTTTCAAGGAGACTTCTGTTGCTAAGTGTGTTGGGCACTTCTGGGGGGGAAATAAAGGAGGCAGGCTCTTAAGTGACTTAGTCATTTTGGAAAACTTTAACCCTCCACTGCAGGGAGGGAGGAAGTGATTATGTCCACTCGGCAGAGGGAGAAACTGGGGCCCAGAGAAATTTCCCAACATTTTGCAATCAGGAATAGAACCCAAGGTTCCACAATCCATGGTCTGAGCACTAATCTCTGCTTCCTAAATCCTTAGTAGATTATCCTCCATGGTTCTGGTTCATCTTTCACCCTCTGTGCACTGACTTCCATGTTCCTTGTAAGGTGGGTGCTTGTGCAGCCGCTCAGCTGACATTGGAATCTCTTCTAAGTGCTGACAGCCAGGTTTGTGTTTCTACTGGTGGTGCACTTTCGCACTTCCCTTGGTGCGCATGCACAATTTATTCTGCACATGGACAGAAAAATCCACATGTGGATGGAAAAGATGAAAGATGAAAGAGAAAGTTGACTGGCTTCTTATCCACATTTGTCGAATAGCTGTCTTGTGAATAGCTCCACCACCACAATTTCCTTTTCCAGTTGGAGGGACCCTGATTGGTTGCAAGGTTCCAAATATCGGGAGTCAAAGAGCCGGAGTCCTGGGAACCTTGATTCCCCTCCAGAGGCCCTGGAGGTTTTTCGCCTTCCTCTGTAGCATGGGGTACAGATCACAGCTGGAGGATTCTCTGCATCTTGGGGTCTTCAAAGTATTTGAAGGCTTCAATATCTGAGATCTAGGTGAGAGGATTATTCTGGGAGGGGTGGGTGAGATTCTGTGGCCTGCACTGTGCAGGGGGTCGGACTAGATGATCATAATGGTCCCTTCTGACCTTAAAGTCTATGAGTCTGAGTCCTTCCTGCATCTGGGCAATGTGTACATAAGGTTATCTAGTCTGGAAGTAGAGTCCATTAATAGTTTGCATTGTTGTTGTAGCCTTGTGTCTCAGGATACTGGAGAGATTTGATGGTGAGATAATATCTTTTATTGGACCAACTTCTTTTGGTGAGAGCCAAGCTTTTGAACTTGCCTGGAGTTCTTCAGGTCCCTAGATAAGTAGGCCTCTATAAAAGAAATATTATTACCTCCCCCATCTTGTCTCTCTAAAACCTATAATACTAAGCCAGCATATGTTACTCTAGAATGAAAATGGGTTTAACACTCCCAACATTTAGCTGGCTCTCAACTTAGTTCCATCAAACCTGAGTCTTAGCTGACTAGATGGATCCTTTGATCTTGAATTACCACTGAAAAACAAACAAGTCTGATTCAGTGGAAAGGCAGAGTGACTCTGTTGCGCTCGGCTCTCCAAAGAGTCTTCTCTCTGCATGGCTCCAGTTTTCCCCTTAGACCACTTCACCTGTGTATAAATGGGTAGGGAAGAAGGAAGACCTTGGAATTATTAATAAAATATTAGTGGCCAGCCGAGATCAGATATTGCATATTCGCCTCTATCCTTAGAAGCGCCTCTGCCATGAAATTGGATTATATCTGGGATTCCATGGAGGTGATCACAACTCAGCAGGGAAAAAACCCACTCCCCTGACTCTGCAGAGTAAGATTTCTATGTTTGGTATACCATCCCTCTTGACTTGGTGAGGCCATAAGCCCTTTTGTCCAGCCATGAGTATGGCGGGAATAGCTTCAGGGGGTAGCCAAGTTAGTCTGTAATTGGAAAAACTTAAAAAACAACAAATAGTCTTGAAGCACCTTAGAGACTAAAAAAACATGTAGATGATAGATGTAGTTTTTGTGGGCACAACCCACTTTTCAGATGGATGGAGTTATTAAAGATCTAGTTTCTAAGTAAGTAGGGGATGTGGGGGAGGAGAGAAGGAAAAAGAAGAGGGGAAAAAAAGAGGAAAGAAATAGTCAATTAGTGTCCATGCTACATGAAGCTGATAGAGAAAGTACGAATTGTTTGGTTGGTTTTTTATGTCATTAGGATGTGGAATGTAGTGGGCCATCCAACCAATGTCTTTATTCATACCTCTGTGATAGGAATCAAACTTGTAAATGAAGTTACATTCTAAGGCTTCCCTGTGGAATTGGCTTATGGAATTGGCCTGAAACAATATGGTGACTTTGAGATCCATTAGTGAGTGCCCGGGCAAGTTAAACTATTCCCCAACAGGTTTCTGTGTTGCCTTTTCGGATATCTGATTTGTGTCCGTTAATTCTTTCCTGTAGAGACTGAACAGTTTGGCCAATATACATGGCAGAGGGATATTGCTGGCATTTGATGGCATAGATCACATTAGTGGATGTGCAGTTAAGTGAGCCTCTGATGTGGTGGTTTATGTGGTTAGATCCTGTGATGAAATTGCTTGTGTAGATGTGTGGAAAGAGTTGGCATTGGGGTTGATTGCAGGGGTGGGGTCCTGGATGAGTACGATGGAGGTGTGCTGCGTGGTTACTGGGAAGAATTAGTTTGAGGATAGGGGATTGTCTGAAGGCGAGGATTGGCCTGTCCCCCAAGGCTTGTGAGAGTGAGGGATCATTTTCCAGGATAGGTTGTAGATTATTGATGATGTGTTCGAAGGGTTTAAGTTGTGGGCTGTAGGTGATGACTAGTGGCGTCCTGGTATTTTCTGGGCCTGTCTTGAAGTAGCTGATGTCCGGGGACTCTTCTGGCTGTCAATTTGTTTTTTCACTTCTCCGGGTGGGTATTTCAGTTTTAAGAATGCTCTATATAGATCCTGAAGGTGTTTGTTGCTGTCTGTGGTATTGGAGCAAATCTGGTTGTATCTTAGGGCGTGGCTGTAAACAATAGATTGAGAAATGCATCTTGGATGGACACTAGAGGCATGAAGGTAAGTGTAACGAACATTAAGTTTCTGGTATAAGGTGGTGAAAATGTGTCTGTCATGTAATTGTATTGTAGGGTCAAGAAAGTGGATCTCTTGTGTGGACTGATCCAGGCTGAGGTTGATAGTGGGGTGGAAGTTGTTGAAATCCTGTGAAATTCACTGCTATCCGCAAGTGGACATAGCTGAGCAATGCAAGGAGAAGAATCACGGGATTGGAAGGGACCTCAAGAAGTCATCTAATCCAGTCCCCTGCCCTCATGGCAGGACTAAGCATTATTTAGACTATCCCTGACAGGTGTTTGACTAACCTGCTCTTAAAAAACCCCCAATGATGGAGATTCCACAACCTCCCTCAGCAATTTATTCTAGTGTTTAACTATCCTGACAAGCAGGAATTTTTTCCTAATGCCCAACCTCAACCTCTCTTGCTGCAGTTTAAGCCCATTGCTTCTTGACCCATTATCAGAGGTTAAGGAGAACAATTTTTTCCCCTCCTTCTTGTAACAACTTTTTTAGGTTTTTTAGGTTTTTTTACAGGCAGTCCCCGGGTTATGTACAAGATAGGGACTGTAGGTTTGTTCTTAAGTTGAATCTGTATGTAAGTCGGAACTGGCATCCAGATTCAGCCGCTGCTGAAACTGATCAGTTTCAACAGCGGCTGAATCTGGATGCCAGTTCCGACTTACATACAGATTCAACTTAAGAACCCCAGGCGTCCCCAAGTCAGCTGCTGCTGAAACTGATCAGCAGCTGATTCCAGGAAGCCCAGGGCAGAGCAACTCTGCCTCGGGCTTCCTGTAGTCAGCCGCTGGTCAGTTTCAGCAGCGGCTGACTTGGGGACGCCTGGGGCAGAGCAGCTCGGGTGCTGCTGGGTTGGTCCAGTAGCGCGGCTGCTCCTCGGCGCTACTGGACCAACCCAGCAGCACCCCAGCTGCTCTGCCCCAGGCGTCCTGATTCAGCCGCTGCTGAAACTGATCAGCAGCGGCTGAATCAGGACTCCTGGGGCAGAGCAGCTGGGGTGCTGCCGGGTTGGTCCAGTAGCGCCAAGGAGCGGTGCTGCGGGACCAACCGGCAGCGCCCCACCTGCTCTACCACAGGCCCCGGGCTGTGCTCCACGTCTCCCTGGTCTGCTGGGGGGGGGGCACTAGCTGCGTCCCCTGCCCCCCAGCAGACCAGGGAGACGCGGAGCAAAGCGGCGGAGGACCCGGGCCGGACCGCGGCGCTTCCAGATCAGTGCCGCGGTCCGGCCCGGGTCCTCCGCCACTTTGCTCCCCGTCTCTCTGGTCTGCTGGCTCCCCCAGCAGACTAGGGAGACGGGGAGCAGCTTTTCTCGCCCCGGAGGAGGCAGGCGGCGGGACCAGGTGTCCTGCCACTCCAGTCCTCCGGGGCGAGAAAATCCCCGTTCGTAACTGCGGATCCGACATAAGTCGGATCCGCGTAACTCGGGGACTGCCTGTACTTGAAAACTGCTATCATGTCCCCTCTCAGTCTTCCCTTTTCCAGATTTAACAAACCCATTTTTAAAAAAATCTTGCCTCGAATGCTATGTGTTCTAGACCTTTAATCATTTGTGTTGCTCTTCTCTGGACTTTCTCCAATTTGTCCACATCTTTCCTGAAATGTGGTGCCCAGAACTAGACACAGTACTCCAGCTGAGGCTTAATCAATGCAGAATAGAGTGGAATAATTTCTTCTTGTGTCTTGCTCACAACTTTTCCTTCCAGTCTTATGATTCTGCTTGTTCCTTGAAATGATGGACCTCTTTATCTTTGAGGAAGAAGCAGGGCGAGTTCTCTAGCACTGGGGGAATATAAATTTTGTTTCGGGTAAGGAAAGTTGTGTTTGATTAAAAACAAGGGCATTGTATTATCCAATGTTTGCTCATAGCCCGCATCTGAAGGAGAGGAAAGTTCTGGTATAATCTGAGATACCCAATGGCCTCAGAAGTTTTATTGGAGTAGGAGTCAACCCTTCAGCCACATCAAGTACTCTTTTGTCTTCTACTACAATGCTGGGGCCATATAAGTAGATAGATCAGAAAGACCACTTCTGAACTGGCTAATAGCTGCCTCTTTAAATAATACATTTTAAATTGCCTAGAAATTGCGAAGCATTTTGCCTTTTAAATCTAGGCTAAACTGTTGGCGCCTACAGAGGACAATGAGTCACTCTTCCTTAATGAGTTTTTCTGTGCCACCCAATTTTCTGCCCAGCAGTGTTGGTTCAAGGCTCTATTTTGCTACCGTTGAGCTTGTTCCTTTCCGTTCCTGCAGCTTCATTTTCTTTCTCGTGCACAAAATAATTCTCAGCAGTCACAGGGGCCAGCTCACCAGCATTTCCTTTCCTCATTGTGGCTTCACAATTGGAGCAATTTGCAGAGCTATAAACACTCGCTGGAATTCTCATTTACTGCCTGCTGCCAATACCATTTGCCCTATTTTCTGACATGCGTAGTGGTGGATAGTTGCCTTAAAAGAGGCAATAAGGTTTTTGCATGAGGAAAGGAGTATATTTTTCTATCCGTCTGTCTCCCAGCTGTGTATTATTCCTTGCAGCAAGGAAGGCATTGACTGATATCAAATAAGCCCAACTTGACCAAACACTGTCAGTTGGGTTGCATTGAAACTTATTTGTATCTGCAGAGAAGCAGCGGTGGTGGGGCTCTACACGAGCTAAAGCAGAGGAGGTTGTAGAAAGCCTTATGTCTAAACACCAAACTGTTCTTCAGCCAAAGATCCAAAATAACCATAGTGTGGCAGCACCCCTACCTCACCCCTAGAGAACAGGCACTTTGAGTTGTTTCCTGTAAACATGGGAACTGGAAGCCCCAACCAAGACACCAGATCCCAACCTCCCACTTCCTGAAAGAGGCTGTTTCCTATTTTGGAGGGTTCATCAGGACTCAAGTGGTGTCCAGGGCTTTTGCAGACTTTCAGCACAGGAGCCACAGTAGACAGCCCACAGGAGGTTTCAGGGTTCGGAGAGAGGCAGTGTTGCCTACTGGTTAGAGAACTGGCCTGGGACTCGGGAGACTGACCTGGGTTCTAGTCTGTTTGGCCACTGGCCTGCTGGGCAGTGTTCCCTATAAGCTATGCACTTGGGTTGGCCACTTTGGAGAGATTCAAATGCTGTACAGCTGATTAGCAGAGCACCCATAACTGGCAGCATGTGTATCTATTAGTGGTGCACATCTTCACATGCCTCAGTGCATGTAATGACATTTATTCCACAGATAGATGGAAAAAATTAGAGGGAACATTGATGGGTGAGCTTGGACAAGTCACTTCTTCCTATACCTTAGTTTCCCCATCTGTAACATTGTGCTTATCTCCTTCATAATGTGCTTTGAGCTCTCTTGAAGAGCTAGGGTTATTTATTGTTACGTAAAGTTTCTCCACTCCCCTTCCCCCCCCAACAGAAATCTTACCAGATCTGTCCCTGATATTGGCAATATAGTCTGGAATGCTGCAAAAACTGCCCCCATATGGGGTTTTTGCTTCCACTTTTGGCTTAAACCAGGAACTGCAGAAACATCAAAATGTAAAAATCCCAGTTATGAAAAAAACAAACCAAACTTGTTTTGAATCTCAGAACACTCAGGCTGAGATTGGGCAAAGGTTTGGTTGAGTTCTTCATTTTTCCAAATTGGTGCCTGCAAGCCTCAGAATGTCTACTATGCTCGTGTTCATTAAAGGGAGAAACCTGGTGCGGAACAGAGATACAATTATAGAATACTAGGACTGGAAGGGACCTCGAGAGGTCATCGAGTCCAGTCCCCTGCCCTCATGGCAGGACCAAATACTGACTAGACCATCCCTGATAGACATTTATCTAACCTACTCTTAAATATCTCCAGAGATGGAGACTCCACAACCTCCCTGGGCAATTTATTCCAGTGTTTGACTACCCTGACAATTAGGAACTTTTTCCTAATGTCCAACCTAAACCTCTCTTGCTGCAGTTTAAGCCCATTGCTTCTTGTTTTATCCTCAGAGGCCAAGATGAACATGTTTTCTCCCTCCTCCTTATGACACCCTTTTAGAGATCAGAAAACTGCTATCATGTCCCCCCTCAATCTTCTCTTTTCTAAACTAAACAAACCCAATTCCTTCAGCCTTCCCTCACGGTCATGTTCTCTAGACCTTTAATCATTCTTGTTGCTCTTCTCTGAACCCTCTCCAATTTCTCCACATCTTTCTTGAAATGCAGTGCCCAGAACTGAACACAATACTCCAATTGAGCCCTAACCAGTGCATAGTAGAGCGGAAGAATGACTTCTCGTGTCTTGCTCACAACACACCTGTTGTTGCATCCCAGAATCATGTTTGCTTTCTTTGCAACAGCATCACACTGCTGACTCATTCAGCTTGTGGTCCACTATGACCCCTAGATCCCTTTCTGCCGTACTCCTTCCCAGACAGTCGCTTCCCATTCTGTATGTATGAAACTGACTGTTCCTTCTTAAATGGAGTACTTTGCATTTTGTCTTTATTAAACTTCATCCTATTTACCTCAGACCATTTCTCCAATTTGTCCAGCTCATTTTGAATTATAACCCTATCCTCCAGATTAGTCGCAACCCCTCCCAGCTTGGTATCATCTGCAAACTTAATAAGCGTTCTTTCTATACCAATATCTAAATTGTTGATGAAGATATTGAACAGAGACTGTCCCAAAACAGACCCCTGCGGAACCCCACTTGTTATGCCTTTCCAGCAGGTTTGTGAACCATTAATAACTACTCTCTGAATACGGTTATCCAGCCAGTTATGCACCCACCTTATAGTAGCCCCGTCTAAGTTGTATTTGCCTAGTTTATTGATAAGAATATCATGCAAGACCGTATCAAACACCTAAGTATACCACATCCACTGCTTCTCCCTTATCCACAAGACTCATTATCCTAAAGAAAGCTATCAGATTGGTGTGACATGATTTGTTCTTTACAAATCCATTCTGGCTGTTCCCTATCACCTTGCCACTTTCCAAGTGTTTACAGATGATTTCCTTAATTACCTGCTCCATTATCTTCCCTGGCCCAGAAGTTAAACTAACTGGTCTGTAGTTTCCTGGATTGTTCTTATTTCCCTTTTCATAGATGGGCACTAAATTTGCCCTTTTCCAGTCCTCTGGAATCTCTCCTGTCTCCCATGATTTTCCAAAGATGATAGCTAGAGGCTCAGATACCTCCTCTATCAGCTCCTTGAGTATTCTAGGATTCATTTCATCAGGCCCTGGTGACTTACAGGCATCTAACTTTTCTAGGTGATTTGTAACTTGTTCTTTTTTTATTTTACCTTCTAAAACTACCCCCCTTCCCACTAGCATTCACTATGTTAGGCATTCCTACAGACTTCTCGGTGAAGACCGAAACAAAGAAGTCATTGAGCATCTCTGCCATTTCCAAGTTTCCTGTTACTGTTTCTCCCTCCTCACTGACCAGTGGGGCTGCCCTCTCCTTGGTTTTCCTCTTGCTTCTAATGTATTTATAAAAAGTCTTCTTGTTTCACTTTATTCCCGTAGCTAGTTTGAGCTCATTCTGTGCTTTTGCCTTTCTAATCTTGCCCCTGCATTTCTGTGCTGTTTGCCTATATTCATCCTTTGTAATTTGTCCTACTTTCCATTTTTTATATGACTCCTTTTTTATTTTTAGATCATGCAAGATCTCGTGGTTAAGCCAATGTGGTCTTTTGCCATATTTTCTATCTTTCCGACACATTGGAATAACTTGTTTTTTGGGCCCTTAACAATAACCCTTTGAAAAACTGTCAACTCTCCTCAGTTGTTTTTCCCCTCAGTCTCGATTCCCATGGGACCTTACCTATCAGCTCTCTGAGCTTACCAAAATCCGCCTTCCTGAAATCCATTGTCTCTGTTTTGCTGTTCTCCCTTCTACCCTTCCTTAGAATTGTGAACTCTATGATTTCATGATCACTTTCACCCAAGCTGCCTTCCACTTTCAAATTCTCAACCAGTTCCTCCCTATTTGTTAGGATCAAATCTAGAACAGCTTCCCCCCGGTAGTTTTTTCAACCTTCTGAAATAAAAAGTTGTCTCCAATGCAGTCCAAGAACTGATTGGATAGTCTGTGCCCCGCAGTGTTATTTTCCCAACATACGTCTGGATAGTTGAAGTCCCCCATCACCACCAAATCTTGGGCTTTGGATGATTTTGTTAGTTGTTTAAAAAAAGCCTCATCCACTTCTACCACCTGGGTAGGTGGCCTGTAGTAGACTCCTAGCATGACATCACCCTTGTTTTTACTCCCTTTTAGCCTAACCCAGAGACTCTCAACGCTTCTATGTCCTATGTCCATCTCCACTTCACTCCAAGTGTGTTCATTTTTAAAGTATAAGGCAACACCCCCTCCCTTCTTTTCCTGTCTATCCTTCCTGAGTAAGCTGTACCTTTCTATACAAACATTCCAATCATGTATGATGCCAACAATGTCATAATTGTACTTATTCATTAGCACTTCCACTTTTTCCTGTTTAGTTCCCATACTCCTCGCATTTGTATATAGGCATCTAAGATCCTGATTTGACCTTGCCTCCCAGTTTTGCCCTGACCCCCTTTTCTCTCTGCTATTGTAGCCCACGCTCCCTCCCATTTCCGACCCATCTCCCAGGTTTCCATGTTCTCCACTTACCTGTGGGCTTTGCTCACCTGTCCCCGTCGAACCTAGTTTAAAGCCCTCCTCACTAGGTTAGCCAATCTGTGTCCAAATAGGGTCTTCCCCCTCCTCGACAGGTGGACATCATCTCTGTCCAGCAGTCCTTCCTGGAATAGCATACCATGGTCGAGGAAGCCAACGCCCTCCTGGCGCCACCATCTTCGCAACCAGGCATTCACCACAGGATGCACCTGTCTCTCCCCGGGCCCTTACCTTCGACAGTACATGGGGTAGTAGTCAGAAGGCCAGACAATCCTCGACAATGCCTCCGTAACATCTCAGATACAGGCCCCCGGCAGACAACACCTCCCGAGATGAAATGTCAGGGCGACAGATGGGTGCCTCCGTCCCCCTCAGAAGAGAGTCTCCGACCACCACTACCCTACATTTCCTATTCGCAGTGGTGGCAGCAGACCTCCCAGCCTTGGGGGTATGGGACTTCTCCTCCTTGGGTGTAGGGGGTGATTGCTTATCTCCTGTATAAAGAAGAGCATAACGGTTTCCTAGTACCACGGCGGGAGGGTTCGGAGCAGAGGTGGAGCAGTGCCTACTGCCAGAAGTAACCAGCTGCCACTGTCCACCCTGAGCCGTCTCCTCCTCCACCAGTGGTGTATCCACAGTCCTGTGTACCAGGACAGCTACCCCAGCTGTCTCCTCATGAACACGGTCCAGGAATTTCTCATGGATGCGGGTGCTCCTCAACCTAGCCACCTCCTCCTGTAGCTCTGCCACCTGCTGCCTGAGAGATTCCACCAGCAGGCACCTTTTGCACTGTATGATCTCCCCAGCCTGGATATCAATAAGTGGGAATTGCAATCCACAGTCCCTGCAAAACCACACCAGAATCTGGGTAGAGGCATCCTTGCTCAGGTGCTTTGTCTGGCTCTAGAAAACATGAACTATGAAGAAAGACTGAAAGAATTGGGTTTATTTAGTTTGGAAAAGAGAAGACCTAGAGGGGACATGATAGCAGTTCTCAAGTACCTAAAAGGCTGTTTCAAGGAGGAGGGAGAAAAATTGTTCTTCTTGATCTCTGACAATAGGACAAGAAGCAGTCGGTTTAAATTGCATCAAGGGAGATTTAGGTTGGATAGTAGGAAAAACTTCCTAACTGCCCAGGTGGTGAAACAGTGGAATAAATTGCCTAGGGAGGTTGTGGAATCTCTACCACTGGAGATATTTAAGAGCAGGATAGATAGACATCTATCAAGGATGATGTAGATCAGTGGTTGTCAAACTTTTTGGCATCATGCCCCCTTTTCGATTTTTGAAAAACCCTCATTTCCCTTCCCCCACCCCCAAAAATTGCAGCAAAACCTGTTGAGGGGAAAAAAAAAAGGAACTGACTGGGGCAGCAAAACTTGATGGGGGGGGGGGGGAAGGCTGGATTGCCTTGCGTGCCCCCCCCCCCCGGAATTTCTTCAGGCCCCCCCAGTTTGGGAACCCATGTTGTAGATGGTGCTTGGTCCTCCAATGAGGGCAGGAGACTGGACTTGATGACCTCTCAAGGTCCCTTCCAGTTCTAGTGTTCTATGTGGTTGCCTGCATTAATAGAAGCCCAAATGTTCTTTGAAAGGCAACAGTAAACAAACCCATTGCAGGCGCAAATAGATGTGAGTGCGGGTGTAGATCTGGAGAGGTATTACTACCTGATTCAAGGTTAACATAACTAGGCTGTCTAGTTCTTCTTTGTGTGCCTGGTATTTGCCTGTATGTTATTACCTGTGTCACCATAGTGCCCAAAGGTCCCATCTGTAATCAGTACCCCAGGGTGCTGAGTGCTCTACATACATAGCAAGATGGCCCTTGTTGTCTTGCCAGACAAAAGGTGGATATAATTTTTAAGGCCCCAAAAGGAGGCAGCTTTAGAAAAGAGATGACTAAGGGGGGATATGGTAGAGTTCTATACCATCATAAATGCTGTGGAGAAAGTGAATAAGGGAGCGTTATTTACCTTCTTCACATAACACAAGAACCAAGGGTCACCTGATGAAATTAATAGGTAGCAGGTTTAAACCAAACAAAAGGAAGTATTTCTTCACACAATGCTCGGTCAACCAGTGGAACTCCTTGCCAGGGGATGCTGCAATGGTCAAAAGTATAACTGGGTCCAAAAAAGAATGGGATAAGTTCATGGAGGATAGATCCACCAATGGCTATTATCCAGGTTGGTCAGGGACACAAACCCATGCTCTGGATGCCCTAAACCTCCAGTGTCCAGTTCCTGGGACTGGATGACCAGGGATGGATCATTTGATAAGTGCCTATTCTTTTGAAGCCTCTGGCATTGGCTTCTGTCAAAGGCAGGATACTGAGCCAGATAGACTAGTGGTCTGACCCCGGATAGCCATTCTTACGTTCCTGTCTTTTAAAAGCCACACCTGCGGTATTTTTGGCTGCAGGATTTCATCAGTCAGGCTGACCAAAGCAAACGCCAGGTTGTTTTTCCCTAGGGCTTGGCTTGCTTTTGAAGGAAGGTATTCAAGGTATTGTTCCTTTCTGTCTTAATTGTGATAACTTAGGTCAGAGAGCTCACTGAGAAGTGGTGCGGGCCTGAGGAATGTTAATAACTGGCTCTTCAAACTCATGGGGCTGCACGTGTGTTTGTGTGTTTTACTTGGAACAAGGATTTGCAAATTATGCAGAATGCCTCCTTGGAGATCCGTGCACTGCAACCCCCATGAGGCATAACTCCACTGATAAGCCAGTGCCAACAAGATAGGTGCATATTTTTGCCATTGAGCCTTGGAGGAGCAAGCATTGTGCAATGAATGGAAGCGTCGACAGCTAAAGATAGGAAAGAAACAGAAGTATTTGGCACATGGACATGCCCAAAGAAAGCGCAGGAATTGGCCATGAGACTGTCTGTGACAACTGTGTAGCAGGGCATACGGTATCGGTGGTACATAGGGTGAACCCCAGAGCATTTCAGCTCAGTGTATAAAACTGACTTAGAAGATTGCCAAGCAACTAAGAGAACAGCTCAAATGTATAACATTTGTCCCAGGCAATTATCACACGGAGTGGCATATAGCCAAAGCCAGCAAGCCTGCTCTAATTGGGCAGGAGCGGTTGAATCTTGGAAGCAAATGTTTTTGCACTGTGTGAGGCCAAGAAAAGTGCAGTACGGTTCAGGTAATAATAATAAAAATAATAATAATTAATCATCATAATACATGTTGATGGCATGCCCTCCCATAGTGCTTTTGTCTGAGGATCTCTAAGCATTTTGCAAATGTACGTTAATCCCACTGTCCTCTTGGGATGTATGGACGTATTATTGTTATTACTCATCTGGCAAGCCACTTAATCTCTCTGGGCTTTAAAGTTCTTGGAGCGAGTTGGTGACAGTGCTGGGAGTAGAACACACGAATCTTGACTCCCAGGTCTAATCACGCTCCTGCCTTTTTTATTCCAATTAATGATGTTACTTCTCTGCCCTCACGGCCAGCCACAGAAACTTAATTGCTCCTTAATATGCGTATTTGTTTTGCCAATTAAAGCCTTGTAGGAGTGAAATATCTTACTGGATTGGGGTCCTGAATGAGGAGAGAGGTATTAGAACCAACAGGTCCTTGTTCCCGAATTAGATTGATTCCTGCAATACAGACTCCGGGGTGTGCCCGAGGTCAGCTTGTGATCAGACAGTCTACCATGTACTATCCAGCCCTCTCAGGCCTGGTCTGGGAAATTGACCCAAATAGCTCCCCGCCTGGAATTTTGTCAGTGTGCTAATTATTCTGGAATAAAGTAGTTTTTATTCTGGAATAGGATCCACATGGGAAGCTATCCTGCCATAGCTATTCCAGTCAGTTTCCCTGGAACAGACAAGCCCTTTACCCTGAAATCATTCTTTCATTTAGTCCTTCATTCACTCCAAGCAGAGAGCTTGCTGTAGAGCAGGGGTTCCCAACCTGGGGTACACATACCCCCAGGAGGTATGAGAATCTTGTCAAGAGGGTACAGGCTAAATAACTAGATTATCCTAATTGAAATATTCCAAAAGTAGTAGTGTTAGTGAAAAAAATTGTGGATTCTAGAGTCTAGAATTTATTTCCTTTCCTATTGAATAGGGGGTATGGGAAGGTTTACTAAAAGCCAAGGAGGTACGAGGACTGAAAAAGGCTGGGAACCCCTGCTGTAGAGTAACCCATGTGGCAGTCTGCATTTGCCACAAGTTCAGACTTGGATTCTACGTCACTCTTAGTGGAGTACCACTTGGTGGAGGCCAGTAACACTGGATTTCTTTCTAGGATTTTATGTGCTTGAGAGCGTCTATACAAAGGCAGTCCCCAACTTATGAACAGGTTGAATTCCAAAAGTTCATTTGTAAATTGGTTGTTTGGAACTTGGCACGCATTTTCCCATAGAAACAATATTCTAAATGGTAGTTAAGTTCCCAGCCTAGCCCACAAAAGACTATTTCACCTATAATGTAGCTGAAATATCGTATATTTGCAATGAAAAATATTAGAAATAGTTTTTTATTTAACCTTGAGTGCTGGTGTTTGAGGAAAGGCAAGTTTAATTAGAGGACATTGAGAAGGCAGGTGGAAATTCTGAAGGGGATTTCAGGTTATCCCCTGGCTACCGCTGACTCCCCTACACTGGCTCCAGTAGTCAACCCATTGTCCCCTCTCCCCCAGCAGGCTCTGTGTTAGCTCTGACAGTGCTCGCTGCTGGTTGCATCTGATAGCTCTGAAAGACGATCGTCACAGTGACAATCACGTGTAACCATAATAAAGTCCCCCTAAGCTAGTGTGCGGTAGGGAAACCAGTTATATTTGAAACCGAGGCATTATCTGAGCTTAGAGATCAGCATGACACAGTGGGAGAGCGGTGCATGATAGTTATCCCGACCATTAGAGCACCTTGAGATGCTCCTCCAAGAACGATTTTCCAGTTAAGAATTTCTGCTTCCATAGATTCCCTTTCCCATTCAGCTGCTTCAGAACATGCAGTTTTAAAATCAGTGGGCAGTGATGCCTAGGCAATTTCTATAACGGGGGGGTGCTGCGAGCCATTGAACCAAGCTGTAAACCCAGTGGATGGTGGAAACATTTCCCTCTGTATCAGTGGGCCAGAATCCTAGCTGGGTCAGACTTGCATCGGGAGGCGCTGCCCGTTCGGGTGTGAGGCGCTTTCGTGGGGTTGCAGCCAGCGTGGTTTTGGCCCCACGCATCCATTGTGCCGTGGCATGGAACAGTCTGTGGCATATGCTTGAAAGGAAAGCCCTAAGAATGCTGTATTACAGCTCTGATGAAGGACAAAATGGAACCCAGCGTGTTGTGTTTTCTTTGGGAGCATCATGAATAGTAGTGGCTTATGAAAGCGAAAGCTTGCTAAGCCCTAACGAGAGGCTGGTACCATACAGGCTTCCCTGCACTCATGGATAGTCAATACACATCAGGGATTACAGTGATGGGTGGCAATACAGAACCCAAGAGGGAGCCTGAGCTGCAGAAACATCTTGTGTCCTGACCCCGACCACAGTCCTTCCAGTTCCGGTGACTCTCCCGGGCAAATGTAGTCAGCCACGTCTGGTTGTGTGGGGACATTGTGGCAGTTCTCGTCTGAGACCATTTGTAACCAAGTGCTCAGAGGAGAACAGTCAGTCTGTTAATTTTCTGGCATATAAACTGGCAGAAAATAAAATACATTGCAGAGGGTTCTTAATGCATTTTCATACTTATTAGTTACAGCGACTAATTCTAGATGTTATAAAGAGATGAAGTTGAGTGATATAAAAATCACAGACATTGCCGTAACAGAACAGCTCAGTGATCTATCTGGACTTGTTCTTTCTGTCTGTCTATCCATCACACTTCTAAGGTATTTTATCATCACGGTGTCTATGCATGAACAGTGTCTCTGGCAGTGACTAATGCCACCTCCTGCATGGAACTGAAAATTCTCCTAAATTACACGTAATTCTGCACTAGTGGGTCAAGGGGGGCAAGTTCTTCTTGACCTGCAGCTGGTGATCCCTCTGCTGCCTGAAGATTAATTGCTCTTGCAGTTTTCAGCCCATTTAGTGTTACAGCAGATGCTATTCTTAATCCTATAAATGTTGGGTATAATATCAACCTAGAGGTTTTGGTGCTAGCTGCATCCAACTCTCTGTGGCCTCACAAGAGCATGGAAAAGGGATCACAGAGGAAACCACAGCGTCGTCTTCTCCCAAGAACATACCCGCGCAGCAAATAGGGACGAGATTGGCTCTGTCTAGAGTGGAAAATGAAAAACTGGGCAGTGAGCATGCTGGGATAGGGCGGTACAGAATGCAGAGAAGGGGTGTGACAGCAAAGGTTGGGAGCAATTCCAAGGAACTTAGACAAGTGAATAATTCCAAGTAACTTAGACAACTAGAGCCCTGCATGGATACAAAATTTGAGCCGTGGATATCCACATCCATGCCCACGGATGCAGATATAAGTAGATATCTGTGGATTTGCAGGGCCCTAGTAATGACCCCGACTCCCTTGGCCCACTGTTGCCTCACTGTGTCTCTGCATTGTGCTTGATCGGTGTTCAATGAAACTCTCTCTATTGTTCACAGGCGACTACTTTGGCATCCTGAAGGAAGAGAAGGTGACAAGTTTCCCATTTAATGTAATGGACAATCCCATGTACTGGGGCAGCACTGCCTGCTATCTAGGCTGGTCCATCATGTGAGTACAGCTCTGGGCAGGCCTGGGCCACATATGCTGGTCACTCATTGTTCCCTAGAGTCAATGGCCATGTTCGCGGTGTCTGAGGGCCGATCTGGTGACATGCTGGCCGGGTGAGCTGGGAAGGGCATTTGCCCCTTTGTGGGATCTGGCCCATAAGTGCCACTAGGTGGCTATATGCTGCTTGGAGTGTAGGTGAAATTCTGCCTTGCCACTGATACTGGGGAAGGATGGGAGGACTGGAGCCTCTGTCACCCTGGCCAGAAGCAGGGAAGGGCTGGGAAGTCCACTGCATCAATGCCCCACACGTTACATCCTTGGAGTTCCAAGCTGTCAAACCTAGATGATGTAGGAGGCAGCAAGCAGTAGCGAGGCCTGCAGCATGGTCCTCTGAAAAACCATGAGGAGACTTGCCTGGAGCCCCCCTGGCTTGCACTGTGGAACGGACAGCAGCGTTTCTACCAGGCGTACCACTGGACTATCTCAGGAGACGGAAAACTCCTATAGGGTGGGGCTGTCCTGTAGGCAGCTCTAGGCATTGTGGCCCACCCCTAGGGGGAGACATGAGCACTCAGGTGAGGCGGGTGCATTGCATATGCAAGTAGTGGAACTAATTACTGATCCGGTTTTGTGGAGAGATGTGGAGGTGCCTCATTAATGTTACTCCCAACATCTTGTAGAGGTGGCAACGGTAAAAACTTACAATGGAAGTTATCTAAATGGTCTGAACTTGGGGGTGATCTGGCAGTGAAAGGAAAGTGCCATGCACCCTAGCTACGTTCACAAAAATCACTCCCAGCCCTCGGGTATATTTAGCTCCACATTCCAGAAAGACGAAACCTTGGCATCTGATCTTCTGCAGCGCGGAGTCCTTTGGCAGATGCTGCAGCATGGAAAAAAAATCAACATTTAGGGCCAAATTTATTCCTGGTGTAGCTTCACAATCGCCAAGCGATGGACAGAGAATCCGTCTGGTCCAATAATTATTTGCCTTCAGAAAAAGACTGGAGGACTGTGGGAACCTTGCAAGAACAGATTCCTTGAGGGCATATCAAAGTTTTAATAGACTGATCAGGAGGAAAAAAGGAAGAATTTGTATTCTGGCAATTCATGAGCAATATGCTCTAGGTTGGAAGTGGTTTTCATGTGATATCGTGTTTAATTTTAAAAACGAGTTGTCTTTTTTGGCACCTTAGAGACTAAAAAAAATATATAGTGGGCAAAACCCACTTCATTAGATGAGCTGGAGTGGAAAATTTAGTTGCCCAGTAACACACAACAAGATTACATTGGGAACTTGGATCCATACAACATTACAAGGCATTTTCTTGTTTGTTACTGTACTCACCACACAGGAGTACTACACAACAGAAACTGGGGTGATATTATGATTATATGAAGCCCTGTTTCTTCATTTTCTGCCTTTAATGTATATTGCACTGGCATCACTGAGACACAAGTCTTCTCCCCTCTCTACAGTGTGCTCCTTATTGTACGTTCTACACTTAGACTGCCCGTTGATGTCAGGGAGAACTCTGCCCAGATGGGCTGATCCCACTCCTGTTGAAATGGATGGGAGCTGGTTTGGGCTTCTAGAGTGAAGATGGTCAGTGGGGTCTCCCTCCGCAGGTGATGCTGTGGGAATGTGGCTGAGAGCTCCGTATACGGCAGGGGTGTCCAAACTTTTTTCAAAGAGGGCCAGATTTGATGAAGTGAACATGCGTGAGAGTCGACCATTTTGCCTAACATTCTTTGAACCATTAAAATTAAATGCAAATTAACTATTTTATGCAAAGTTTATTGCAAACGGCATACTTTTCATTTCGTCACATGGATGACAAATCTAAACAGGTGTTAAATCACTTTGCCTTTCATATCTGAAGGCCAGATGAAAAAAAAATCCAGGAAGCTGAAATATTTGTCAGGAACATTGTAAAGTACATTACATATTATTGGTAATAAAGGTTGTCTGTCAACTTTTAAGTTCAAAAAATATGAACAGGAACATAACACCAAGTATACATGTTGTGTCCAAATATATTTATAACTGATTTAGACCAAATGACATTAACTGAGATTTTACAATGTATTCATCTCAATACATATGGATTCGTTGGGGGCCATAAAAGATAGATATTGCCAAATTACCTGTGGGGCCGTATTAAACCGGAACACGGGCCGCAATTGGCCCGCGGGCCGGACTTTGGACATGCCTGGTATACGGGATCAGCACACATAATGCAGTGGAAATGATGTTGGCAAGAGCTCACAGTGGGGACCGGTGCAGGAGGTGTCACCCTGGTAGGTGCTCCTATAGCAGGAGACAATCCAGGAGGCCACTGATGGGGGCAGCACATGCAAAGGATGGAAGGGAGAGCCATGTGGCTGAGTCGGGAGGAGAACTCAGCTCTATGAGTTGTAAAGAGTCTTTTTTTAAATCAGCTGCAACATTTCCTAGTCTCTTCGGAAATGAATCCGGCTTTGCAGAACGACTGCAGCCCCAGCACCATCTCCAGGGTCCCCTGTCAGAAGCAGAGAGCAGTCTCGTGTTTTCTGTATGTTGCTTAGCTTGTGTCTCGACACTATAGACCCCAATTCTCTAGTTACGTAAATGCTTCAGTTAGGCAGCATGAGCAGTCCCCTGCTAAGTGAAATGGTCTGAAGTAAACAGGATGAAGTTTAATGAAGACAAATGCAAAGTGCTCTACTTGGGAAGGAACGATCAGTTTCACACATACAGAATGGGAAGCGACTGTCTGGGAAGGAGTACGGCAGAAAGGGATCTAGGGGTTATCGTGGACCACAAGCTGAATATGAGTCAGCAGTGTGATGCTATTGCAAAAAAAGCAAACATGATTCTGGGATGCATTAACAGGAGTGTTGTGAGCAAGACATGAGAAGTCATTATTCCGCTCTACTCTGCGCTGATTAGGCCTCAGTTGGAGGAGGTGAAAGAAAGAGGTGAAGAAATTGGAGAAGGTCCAGAGAAGAGCAACAAGAACGATTAAAGGTCTAGAGAACAACCTATGGAGGAATACTGAAAGAACTGGGCTTGTTTAGTTTGGAAAAGAGAAGATTGAGAGGGGACATAATAGCGGTTTTCAGGTATTTAAAAGGGTGTCACAAGGAGGAGGGAGAAAACTTGTTCTTCCTGGCCTCTGAGGATAGAACAAGAAGCAATGGGCTTAAACTGCAGCAAGGGAGGTTTAGTTGGATATTAGGAAAAAGTTCCTAACTGTCAGGGTAGTCAAACACTGGAATAAATTGCCCAGGGAGGTTGTGGAATCCCCATCTCTGGAGATATTTAAGAGTAAGTTAGATAAATGTCTATCAGGAATGGTTTAGACAGTATTTGGTCCTGCCATGAGAGCAGGGGACTGGACACAATGACCTCTCGAGATCTCTTCCAGTCCTAGTATTCTATGATTCTAAGTGATAGCCGCAGTTTGTGAGAGGGCTGTGTGAAAAAGCTGCCGCTATACAGGCAGTCCCCGACTTACGCGGATCCGACTTATGTCGGATCCGCACTTACGAACGGGGTTTTCTCGCCCCGGAGGTCGGGGCGAGAAAGCCCCGTTCGTAAGCTGCTCCGGTGCCCCTGGTCTGCTGGAGACCGTCTCCAGCAGACCAGGGGCACCGGGCGGGTTCCCGCGCTTCTGAGGCTTTGCCAGAGCAAAGCCTCAGAAACGCGGGGAACCGCCGCTGCTGCCACTTCAGTCTGGGTGCCTGTGGTCTGCTAGGGACCGTCCCCAGCAGACCACAGGCACCCGGACTGAAGCTGCAGCCGGGTCCCGCGCCTCTGAGGCTTTGCCAGAGCAAAACCTCAGAGGCGCGGCACCCCGCTGCCGCTGCGGCTCTGCTCCCCGTGTCCCTGGTCTGCTGGGGGGGGGGGCGCAGCTAGTGGGGCCCCAGCAGACCAGGATTTTGTTTTGGACTCTGGAGCAGAGCAGCTGGGCCGCTGCCGATTGGTCCTGCAGCGCCGCTCTGGGCACTACTGGACCAACCCGGCAGCACCCCAGCTGCTCTGCCCCAGGACCTGATTCAGCCGCTGCTGGTCAGTTTCAGCAGCGGCTGAATCAGGACGCCTGGGGCAGAGCAGATGGGGTGCTGCTGGGTTGGTCCAGTAGCACCGAGCGCAACCCAGTAGCGCCCCAGCTGTTCTGCCCCAGGCGTCCCAAGTCAGCTTCTGCTGAAACTGACCAGCGCTGACTACAGGAAGCCCCAGGCAGAGTTGCTCTGCCCCGGGCTTCCTGGAATCAGCTGCTGATCAGTTTCAGCAGCAGCTGACTTGGGGACGCCTGGGGTTCTTAAGTTGATTCTGTATGTAAGTCAGAACTGGCGGTCAGTTTCAGCAGTGTCTGAATCTGGACGCCAGTTCCGACTTACATACAGATTCAACTTAAGAACAAACCTACAGTCCCTATCTTGTACGTAACCCGGGGACTGCCTGTATATGATGTATTTGGGGAGGAAGGAATGAAAATAATTGCTTTTTGTGTGTGTCAGGCCTTCAGAATCTGAGTGTTATTAAGGGCAGAGGGAGACCCCCTAAAAATATTCTGTAGTGGTTAATTATCCCATTGTATGTTCTTGAAAAGGTAGCCCAGCAGATCCTGAAGGCTAAGGGCTGGATCGTACATGCAGAGTGCGTCACGTAGGACAGACTGTTTATGAGTGCCAGAGTTGTGTCTGGTTTTACGAGGTGTGTAGTGAGTGAAGGTCCATGCCTCTTCCAGTCCTTAATTCCTCTTCAATTCCTTAATTCCGAGAAAGCGACAGTACCCGGTCGTATGACGCATCCTCTCCTCCCACTTGCCTTCTCAGTTACAATTTCTGCTCTTTTAATTAGCCGCTAAATGGGAATGATGAGCTCCTGATGCTTTGCAATGCTTCTCCAGAAAATAAAGATGGATAAGGCACCAGAGCTAGGAAGTGTATCCTAGCCGAGTAAATGGAAGCAGGCACAGGACAGAGTGCTGTGGGTGGAGGCTTTTAAAGCTGGCACCTGGAATCTCTCTGAAGGCTAGGAAAATGGCAGACGAGATCCGCATAGATCCAAAGAGGAGCCTAGCAAGGTGGCAGCAGTTACTAGGCCTGTTAGTGGGGCGCGTGCTAAATTATGTCTCCCAATCAAATGGAAACCATTTCAGAGGAACGTGGAGGCGTGAGCCGTCAGTTAACCCAATGGACTCCTCGGGGCATTTGAAGTCCAAATAGAATTAACACTCCAAAGAGGCAGGATGACAGGCCCCGTGTCCCTTTCTGTGCTTGTTGAGGATTTAGTGGATGATTTCAAAGCAGCTTCAGATCTGTAGTGCTCTGTGTAAGCAAAATGCACATGCCTGCCAGGTAGGGTGCCCAGACAGTGTGAAAAATGAAGGGATGCAGGATAATAGACATGTATATAAGACAAAGCCCCGAATATTTGGACTGTCTCTCTAAAATCAGGACATCTGGTCAAGTTAGAATCCTAGGGTTAGACGAGACCTCAGGATTGAGTCCAACCCCCTGCCCAAAGCAGGACCGACCCCAACTCAATCATCCCAGCCAGGGCTTTGTCAAGCCGGGGCTTAAAAACCTATAGGGATGGAGATTCCACCCCCTCCCTAGAGAACCCAACCCAGCGCTTCCCCACCATCCTAGGGAAATCGTTTTTCCTAATAGCCAACCTCGACCTCCCCCTCTGCAGCTTGAGCCCATTGCTCCTCGTTCTGTCATCACTGAGAACAGCCTCTCCCCATCCTCTTTGGAACCTCCCTTCAGGAAGTTGAAGGCTGCCATCAAATTACCATCAGGCTGTTTGAAATGCAGCCATCTGATGTGCACATGCATGTGAAAGACTTTGCACGTACAAATGGGTACACATGAATAACTTGCTTGCAGAAGTGGAGCACCTGGGGAGATTTGGCCCTTTGAGTACCAATGAAACAAAACTTTGCAGAAAACTGAAGGATGAGGGCAAAACGCACTGTATAAGCATCACCTCTATTTTGTGCTGGTTATGGTGTCTCTGAAAACGTACAAACCCACTGCATGAAATACAGCTGTCTTCAACATAGGAAGGGTTAGGGTTATCCTCTGTCTTTTTTTACGTATGCAGACTAGGCCATCTTTGAATTGTTCTCCTTTATGACCTCCGTTCAAGGTGTTGAGGTATCAGGTTGCTATGCAAGAGGAGCAGTGCTTAGAGGGCAAATGAAGAGCAGGGCTCCATTGTATGAGGGACTGTACTGAGTCAGACCAAGGCCTGATCCCCAAAAGCTTTCAATCTAAATTAACACAACCTGCAAAGAGTGGGAGGTGGAAACAGGCAAAGAGAAGACCGGTGATTCCCCAAGATCCTGCCGCAGAGCTGGAAAGAGAGACCTCCCCTCTCCGCCCCCCAAATCTTCCGAATCCCGGTCAGAGCCCCAGTCGCTGTACTATACTGCCTCTCTGAGCTCGCTCTTCAATTGCAGTGCAAACCGACTTTCCCTGGGGTGTGGAAATTGGGCTCTGTGACATGGAGCCGGGCAGGAGCTGATTTCCCCTCCTGCAAATGAATTTGTTATTTCTAAACTTTTTCCTCTTCCACGTTGGGGCAAAACTGAGGCATCCGGACATTTTCCATGGAGAGAGACACCCTAGAACCCGCTGTTTATTCGGTCACTCACCTGAATGATGGGACACCTGCTCTTGAACCTGGAGCTTCCTGTACCAAACAAGTGCCCTAACACTGGGCTATTGGCTGATCTGGGGTTTGGACTAGAAATACCATTTTGGACTCCCAAAAACTCATACAGTCCTGCACCAAGGTTTGGTTTGGACAAACTGGCCTTTTCCAGCACCCGTTTCGTCAAAAAAAAAATCTCACCAGCTCTACTTGGACTCCTTAGCCGGCCTGCTGAGATGGGTAATTGTTGGCATTTCGTTCCCTCTCTCTCAGGCAGAGGTTTGGGTTGAGAGTAGTTACTGGCCTCATTTTTCTAAACACATTCTCTTGCCAGCCAGGCTATAGGCACTACAGTAAAACACTGTTTCTCCTCCCTTCTCCTCCGCCCAGCTTGGGGCAATGTAGGTTATTATGGGCACTGGCAGCATGGGCAGAAGGACCAGACAAGATTAGTTGGTCTGTCCAATCTTGCGTTGCTCTAGCAGAGTTCAGCGATACAAGAGGTAGAGGCTGATTTTCCCTGGGTCCCTAAGCAGACATGACCGGCATGTGGCTGAACCGGGCTGTTTTCACATGAACATAGACCGCAGTGCCTGGAGGTAGAACTCTCACTTCAGTCCCAGTTACAAAAGATTGGAGGCCAGCCAGCAGTTGCTCCCCCTCTCTACAAAACTAGTTAAAGAAAACTAGCAGCAGCCAGCCAGTTCTCCATAAGAGGGGGCTCTGTGGCCTTTCTTTGGGGAGAATAGAATGCACAGTGCACAGGGTCTGTCCGGGGTTGTACATGGTATCGGAGTGCCACGGCTGTTCTGTTTGCATACCGTCTGGATAGCCTCCATGTACGGCTAATACATACAGGCCACTGTTAACCCTACAGAACTGCAGGGAAGTCTCTGTTCCTGCACGGTGTTGCAGCTATCACAAACTTTACTGCCCTCTGGACCGCTCCGCCCAGCCTTCCTCCTGGAATAATGGGTCTCGTTCGGGAGACAGCTGAAACTCAGCATGAGGAAAGGGGTCAGCATCTGGCCCAGACTTTCTGAATTCAGCCACTGGGGCAACAGGTGTTAAGTTTTCCCTGAAAGAGCAGTAGGACGGGGAGGAAGCCAGCCAGGATTGCATGGGGAAGCTAGTTCTCTGATTTGCCACGTGTTCACAGAGCTGAGTGTGAGGCTGTTCAGTGTCTTTTTGCCTAAATGAGGGGTAGGGAACCTCTAGGCCCACAAACAAGTGAGAAACAAAAACAAAACAACCTCTCCCCTCCTCCCCCCCATGGCCTGGCCTCTTGGACTCCAGCTATGGGGAAGAGAGGGGCGCTGAATCTCAGGGCTTCCCCCCCTCCCCCGACTAGATTAACTCCTTTGGGGACTTGGGGCTAGTAGATGTTGTGGGGCACCTCTAGACTGTGGGGGGGGGAGGTTGAGGGGTTTGTGTAGGGTCTGGGCAGGAGGTAGGGTGCAGGAGTGGTCTGGGTCTGAGGACGCAGGGGCTGGGTAGGAGGCTGGGAGCAGGAGGGAGGCAGGCGATTGGGGTGCTTAATTGGCGCAGCTCCCGAGGGCACAGGTGGCACCTCACTGCTCTCTGCTTGCAGGCACCGCCCCCCAACACTCCCATGGGTCGCAATTCTTGGCCAGTGGGAGCGACAGTGTTGGAGCCTGCAAGCAAGCACAAGGGCAGAACTTCCCTCCTCTGCCATTCCCCCAGCTGGCGGGGAGGGGGAACAGCATCACCACCTCCTCCCAACGGCTGCTCGTAGGAGTGGGAGGGGGAACCGAGCCTCACTGGCCAGATCAAGGCAAGCCGTGGGTCAGATCTGGCCTGTGGACCATCCCTGGCCTAAGCCCTCTGGTTTACAGGGGGATCAGTGTCTCTCAGTCTGTTACTACAGCTTTGGGCACTGCTATTACTGCTGGGAAGGATACTCAGAGGATATTCCTTACTAGTGTTCCTACTTCCAGAGGCCACTGTTCCCCTGGAAAAAGAAAGCCTGGGATTATCTCGATTTGCTGAAAGCGCGAAGCCATGCCATGTGTCGGGCAGGCATGAACCATTAATTGCTCAGAAGTAGCAAGAAGCAGTCCGAGAAAAGCTGCTTTTCCACTAGAAACAGAAACGTGTTGCTCCACTGATTGGCTTCTTTCCCAAACCAGCTCTTTTCCCCCGTTAGCTCAGCAAGATCAAAATTAGGTCCAGCCCATGAGAAATAGCAGCAAGTTTGAATTTCAAACTCTGATTTTTTGCTCCTTTAATGTTCATGCTGTCTGCTTGGAGCTTGCTTATACCTTCCTGTCAGCTGCTAATGTGTCTTTCTCATTAGATAGCAGGCTGGAGTTCTCTGTATCTATGCGCTGAGGTAGGGGTGTGAATCCTCTGCTCATGGACCACTACTCGCGCTAGTGGGCATTGAGCTAATGCAAGTATAAATAGCAGCGTAGCACAGTAGCACGAAGAACAGACGTGGAGGCATGTCTGAGCTGTGCTGAGTTCTTACCCACTGGCTTCTGATAGGTTATTATTTCTATTACACACCTAACAGCCCAGCAGACTGAAATCCTTATCACAGGCACAATAGGCTAGAGGTCTCAGAGGGGAAGCCATGTTAGACAGTATCTGCAAAAACAACAACGAGTCCAATGGCATCTTAAACATTCACAGATTTATTTGGGCATAAGTGGGTGTGTTGTGAGCAAGACACAAGAAGTCATTCTTCCATCCTATGCTGCACTGATTAGGCCTTAGTTGGAGTATTGTGTCCAGTTCTGGGTGCCACATTTCAAGAAAGAGGTGGAGAAATTGGAGAAAGTCCAGAGGAGAGCAACAAGAATGATTAAAGGTCTAGAGAACAACCTATGAAGGAATGCTGAAAGAACTGGACTTGTTTAGTTTGGAAAAGAGAAGATTGAGAGGGGACATAATAGCGGTTTTCAGGTATCTAAAAGGATGTCACAAGGAGGAGGGAGAAAACTTATTCTTCCTGGCCTCTGAGGATAGAACAAAAAGCAATGGGGCTTAAACTGCAGCAAGGGAGGTTTAGTTGGATATTAGGAAAAAGTTTCTAACTGTCAGGGTGGTTAAACACTGGAATAAATTACCTAGGGAGGTTGTGGAATCCCCATCTCTGGAGATATTTAAGATTAGGTTAGATAAATGTCTATCAGAGATGGTCTAGACCAAGGGTTCTTCACCTTTTTACCTTCACACCTCCCCCTGAAAGTGAACTTCATGTTCTCACCCCCCTGGGAGCCATTTTGTGCACAGCCTAGCCCCGCCCCGTCACCTGACAGGAAGCTAAGGGGCGTGGCTAGGACTATAAGAACTCTGCCAGGGAGCTCAGTCAGGGCCTAGCCTCTTAGGGAGACAGAGGTCTGTCCAGAGCTCCTGGCCGATGAGGCTGAGATCTGGACATGAGCTATGTCATGTGTTATGAGCTTTTTACTTTGAACCTTTTCCTAACAAATTTACTTAATATTTGAAGATGAAAGTCGGCAATGCTCGCGTACTGTTATTGTAGTGTATCGTCACATAGGCCTGATTGATTCACCCTGCTATTGTAGTGTGCCGATCTCTAGAAGTTAATAAGAAATTAATGTTTATCATTTTAATTCATACTATTAATTATAAAGAAATCTAAACTTTAGAATTTTATCCAGTGAAAAGGCAATTGCGATAAATTTTCTGGGAGGCACCTCTCACTTCCCCTGTATCCCCTTCACACCTCCCCTGGGGAGGCGCACCTCACTGGTTAAAAACCTCTGGTCTAGACAGTACTGGGTCCTGCCATGAGGGCAGGGGACTGGACTCGATGACCTCTCGAGATCCCTTCCAGTCCTAGTATTCTATGATTCTATGAAATGACTGATTGCACAGTTTGCTGGCTGCTCAAAAAAAAAAAAAATCAAAGGGGAAAAATGATTTTAGAAAATGATTTTAGATTGACCTCCCACCAGCAAAAATTATCAATTTTTCTCTGCAAACTGTGTGTGGTGGAAGAAGGAGGGAATCAGTGTCAAACAGATCGTTTTTTCCAACCCAAAATGAAACATTTTATTTTCAAATTTAACTGTTTTTTGAAGCAAAAGGATATTTCAAATACAAAAATTGAAACATTTGGTTCACAAATGTCAGAATGAAAAGTTGCTTAGATGTTGAAGGATTTTTGCTTGTTTGGTTAATTAGGGCTGGGGTGAGGGGTTATTGAAACAATTTGTCAAATTCGACACACATTTGCAAAATCTTTCAGTAGACCCCAATCTGCATTTTTCAGGTAGTGCGGGAGGGGAGTGTAATCTGACAAGTTTTGCCTCCTCTGCAATAGATTGACTAGCAGCATCTGCTTGATTGAATTTTTCTTTTAAGCATTGGGTCAGTTAGCTTTCTTTCTAAAGTTGCTCAAAAAATCGAGTCTAGCTATTGCTGATAAACAGTAACTCAAGTAAATTGGGTTGGCACAGCCTAGCCTAGGGACTCAACGCAAGTGACAACCCCCCATTACAAAAGCCATGGTTATGCTAAAGCCAGAATGCTTCATTAATGCTAATTCATGCTCTTACCTATATTTGTAGCATCTTACCCTTTTACCACATACGTCTGTGAAGTTTTCAGTAGGAACTGTGTAACTTCCCCTTTGTAACTTGAAGCTATTTAGGGAATGCTCTGTGTATCCTTTGAATGAAAATGATTTAACACATAGTAATAAGCTGCATAAATCAGTACTGGCACTGCACCTGAATGATCCAATTAGAGCTCTCCCTGTCAATGCATGATCATGCAAATTTGTTCTCTCTGATATGAATCAATAAAGAAATCTGAGCAAGCATGTATTAATATGGGGTTAAGGCATAGAGAAGCTGCTACATAATCCTAATGGGGGGAATATCATAATAGTATATGGGATAAGACTGTTGACCTGTGGAAATCAATCGATAACTCTAGCAGTCAGGAGAGGGCTAGACCTGAGTGAGACTTGATCATAGCCCAGTGCATTACAAGGGTTTGTAGTCAAAATCTCCAGATCCTCTTGGAAGGAGGCAATTCTGGGGACAGGGCTAGGAACAGAGAGCTTGTCTACAGGAACATGTAGGTTGCAGCAAGACGGGGTGTGAATCAGCTATCCGTGTGGACCCTGCTAACGTGCATTAAGGGTTTGCCAATGTGCTTTGATTTTGTCTTCTTTGAAACGGGACTAGATCACCGCACGTTAAGGAACGTGGAATGCACATCAGCAGCGTGCCCATGGACAGTTAGCGTGTGGCTGGGCAGAGCAAGATAGTCACACTCCAGCTTGCCACGGGCAAAATGTTCCTGTAGACAAACCCCGATCCTCCTGGCAGGTCCTGCTGACCAATCTGGAAGTGGCATTGACTGTTAAATACCAAAAGGGTGTCTGTCCAGCCTGCCCTCCCACTAGAATTTAAGGTCATCGTTATCAATTTAGTCCTGAATCTGTGTGACTGCTGGAGCTGCAGCCATGTTCCCAGCCAGGGAGTCAGATGCCATGGTGAGGGGCATGGTATGAAAGCCCATATAGTCAGGTAGTGAGGTCTTGGGAAGCCCCATATTTTGGGTGGGTGTCAGCTTTCTGCACTTAACTCTGCCCTGTTCCTCTTTGCCCTGTTCCTCCTAGCCTCACTCTTCCCAGTCACCTCCTTAACTGGCTGCGGTCTTCACCTCCATCAGGGGGCTGCAACTGTCTCCCCTCCTCAGAGGCCAAAAGCCCTCTTTCCCCTCCCCATACCACCACTGTCTGTGGTGAGGTTTGTCTCTGTCCCAGTTCAATAAATGAACCTGCGGTTTTGCTATGGCAGAGACTGGTGCTTTTCATAGATTTTAAGGCCAGAAGGGATCATTGTGCTGTGTCTACACTCGGAGCACTTGACCTGTAGAGGAGCACCACCGGACTGGCCTGGTAAAGCCCTCCTAGGGTGGACACAGTCCCCCCCCACCCACAAATGAAACAAGCTAAGCTGGCAAATGACTGACCCTATCCATGGGACTTTTTCCAACACAGCTATGTCAGTCCGAGATCACGGCTCTTCACGCCTCGGCTGACCCAGCTAGACTGTCATGACAACATAGCCTACATCTGACCTCTTGCATAACACAGACCTTCCTGGACAGGCAGACTTATTTCTGGGCATGATGAAAGAAGTGTGCACACCCTAGCTCACTGGTGAGTCAGTGTGTGTCACCAGCACCCCTTGTACCTGATTGGCAGCGGATACAAGTCTGTGAAACATGGCCTCTTAAACTCAAGCTATATAGCAAGTTAGGCTTTTAGCTCTGGATGTCCCTATGTAGTGAGTCAGTAGGACCGCCTGCTGACCCAGAAGGGGAAGTCCTCAATAAGAACCCTTGGTGGGTGGTACCTGAGACACCCAGCCCCTCCCACAGGAAGCGGAAGGGTGGGGCTGGGACTATAAGAACAGAGCTGAAAAGCTCAGTTGGAGCTCAGCGGGTGAACAGGCCAGACACCCTCCCCAGAAGAAAGGGCCAATGGTCAGCCCCCCACAGGGACGACTGGATAGGACCTCCGGGACTGCTGCCTGACCCTGGGGATGGACCACAGCCTCACCAAATTCCCTCGAGCACTGAGGCACGGCCGAGCGGACCAAAGCAAACACCCGGCTTGGGGGCCACGACTGCATTGCCAGAACCTCATTAGGACCTAGTGCTGGCCCGTGGACACCCTGCCAGCACTGGAGGACCCTAAGACACCACCGGCCAGCCAGGTAGGACCCCAGGGGGAATTAGGGAGTGGCCCAGGGAAAGCTGACATCCCGTCGGCTGATGAGATGGAGGTCGGGTAGGCAGCGCTTTGCGGCTGGGACTCCCGCTGACCCACCGACCCAGTCAGCGAATTGTGGCTTGGATCCCCGCCGACTGACTGGCCACCTGTGCTGCCACTACTAGGGCCCTGGGCTGGGACATGGTGGAGTAGGGAGGGCCTACATCCCCACCCGCCACCCCATCACTTGGGAGAAACTCCCTGCGCTTGTTGGTTCTCCGCTGAGCTAGGAGAGCCGACTCTCAACTCGGCCCGCAACCAGGCCTGAGCAATCAGACTATTAGAAACTTTGTATATATTTGCCGCCTTGCCCTGACCCAGGGCCATGGCCGGTCAGACTACTATAGACTTTGTGTAGGTTTGCAGCCCTCCCTGACCACAGGCCGGGGCCACCCTGACTGTCTCAGACTCTAGGAGTGGCTGCCAGTAGTGAGTCAGTAGGGCCGCCTGCTGACCTGGACGGGTACATCCTGGTTCAATCCCTGATCTGTTGGCCAAGAGAACAGCTGTCATGTTGACGTCCCTGCCTGGCTACCCCTGTGTCTTGCACCAAAATCTCCGTGTGATCCTGGATGGCCCCTCCGTCTCTGTCAGCCTCTGGGAGCACAGTCTTTCTGCAGATTGTGTGCACGAGCGCCTGCCAGGCAAACTGCTTTCGTGACTTTTTTCTTTAATTAACAAGAAAAGAGCGATTGCCACTTGTCTGCACACTCAACAGAGAGGAAAATAGATTCAAGGCTAGAAATGACTAAACTACACTTGTAACACCTGATTTCTTCAGCCTTGAATGGCAGGCAGGGGACAGAGGCTGCTTGACTGTCCATAATGCCGGTTTTAGAGGCTGCTGTGGGTCACAGTTGTCATTCCCATTGGACAGTGTCTAATGTGAGATGGAAAAGCAGGGGGGGGGGGGGAGGAATATTCAGAGTTCTTCTCCACTTAGATTTTGAGTCATCTTCTGCCTGAACACTAGAGGATTCTCTGATTCAAAAATAGTACCATGCCCCGTGTGGTGTCTTTCTCCGGGGAGAAGAAATGGGACCCAACTCTCACAACCACAAAGAAGTTTTTTGATGGATGCAACAGCTCTTTTATTCCCAGACTGGACACCAAGCCTGTGATTTTTTTTTTCAAAATGTGGGGAGGGCCTGAAGTTAGCCCACTAAATCCACATTTCAGCACCCGAATTAGTGGTTTGATCATGAATAGGGCCATGCACCCAGCTGTTGCTCCTGTAAGTGATTTAGGTGCCTCATTAGAGTCTTGGGAGCCTAACATTAGTCACCCTAGTTTGAAAATCTTGGCCAGCCTACGCTGCCGAGTGTTACCATGCTGAGGGTATGTCGACGCTGCCGTCAGAAGCGTGACCACAGCACGTGAGCCTTGTGCATCTGTGAATATCTGCTTTATATCCGCAGGTATCTGCATTGGCGGATGTCAGTGCAGATATCTGTGGCTTGTTTTTGCAGATATAGATGCGGATACACGTTTTGTATCTGCACAGGGCTCTACATGTAGGCATCCCCAAGATAGTTTTGATCTAGCTAGCTGTGAAGTTGTGGCAGTGTGGGATGTACAAGCCCACCCAGGACCCTGGATTTATATACGAGGCGCTTAGTCCATGTTCGCACCTGTGATCTTGCAGCTGCATGTCTGCCACTATTCAAGTGTGCTAGATCTCAGTTAGCTTGGACAGATCTGCACGTGCTGCAGTGTAGATATATCTGTAGGGTGAAATCCCGCCTCCCCGGAAGTCGTCAGTAAACTCCCATGGATTTCAAAAGGCCTGGCACTTCATCCATTGTTTCCGTAAGACCTGGGTTCAAGTCAGAAACAGTCCCAGGCTGGACTGCTGCAGTTCTCTGCATGCAGTGAAATCTTTTCTGGATCAGGAGGCTAATGGACTATTTCAGTGCGTGCACTCTTGCCTCTGTCACTGAATCCAATATAAAAACAAATCTCCTCCCCGCCCCAATCACAGGCTGGGTGTCTGATGTTCCCAGCTTTGCTCATTTGAATTGCATGTGACCATGTGCATCTCTACAATCTGATATTACTCACTGGATAGTAGCAGGTGCGACTATGTACGTCATTCATTCATTTCTCTTTGCACGGTGACCTATTTCTGAAGGACAAAGCTCGGCTTGGGCTGGAAGGGGGAAATTGACTGTGTTCTCCTTTTAATTCAGACACTTCTGAACACCTGTAAGCACACACACAGTCATTGCTCAGTCCCCATTCACTAAATATATCTCACGACAAGAAACCAAAGCTGGCAACAGCCGTGAACGGCAATCGTGTTGGTTCTAGAAGGAGCAGCATGCCCAGTAGGAGCGGAGCTTTCTAGAGCAGGCAACCCCCATAAAATTAATGTGAACTAAAAGTTCAGAACATTGGCATTGGTGCTGGGCGATCACCTGACTTGAGACATTTATTTTTGGAAGAGCTTGTGGAAGACTCAGGTTAAGCTTTGGAGCAGACCTCAGGTCCCATAAAGCATCGTCGCTGGGTTGATCGTCGGCGATGCTGTCACTAGCTTATACCAGCTGATTATCTGGCCTTTTCAATGTCTGCTGCCCTCCTTTCCTGCCTTCCTGGCTGTTAGTCACCGCTTTTGGATCCCTGATGGGACTGCAGGGTATCTTATTTGATTTTCACGTGGTCACAAAAGCATGCTAGGCGCTTCACGGACAAGTCAGAAGTCGAGGTCCCTGCCATGAAGAGCTTGCAATCTGCCAGGGTCAACTCTCTCAACCTGTAAGGATTCTCATGCAGTTTATATGGGTGGTGACGCTGTGTCTCTAAGCTCTCCTCTGTCCTCCGATTTATGTGATTTAACAGCTAGAAAGCTCATGATTCACTGCTGCCTCTCCAGTAAAATATATCAACCTGTATTTGATTTAATGGATTTAACAGGTTGAAACTCTTGGCTTGGAAACTCATCTGGCTGTAGTTGTGCCTATATGATGCATTTGGAGGGGCATAAGAAAGAAGCGGTGGTCAGTGGATATAGCAAAGCTAACTGGTCCCCTTGTAAAGCCTGCTTTAACTTGAAGAAGCAATGGAACAACGCTGGTTGACTGATCTGTCTCCATTGAAATAGATTTTGAAGTAGCCTGTTTACAACTCCCTGCCCCATTGGCACCCCCAGCTGTTATCAAACTAAGATTGCCAGTTGCTAGGAGGTGGGGTGATTCATGATGCAGTGGTTGTAATGAAAGAAGAGCTGAATCCCACACCATGATGTTGGATCCCAGAAGAATATGATGGCCCATTTTGGCAGGGCAGATAGGAGCAGCTCGAATCTTAACCGTACTGGGCTTTCTTTCATCGGGGGTTTTGGGGTATGCTGCCTGTTTGAAAATCCTCAGAACCACAGCATCTTTAAGCACTCCCCCACATCTGCACGCAGACAAGATGTGACAATAGACCCCCGATGTGACTGACTAAGGATTGAGATTATAAAAATAAAAAAGGTCACGAAATGTAACATCTCCGAATTAGAACGGCTGGCTCTAGTGTGATTGCAGTGCTGTATGAGTGGCGAATAGCTTTTCAAGAGCAGAGGATAAAATCCTTTTTAGAGACTGTCTGAGTGCCAGAGAGAGGTTTTTCAAATTGCTCCACCATGGGATTACAGAGGTGATGCTATGCACCACATCTTCCTTTGTGTTCTTCTTACCACTGCAAAGCGATTTCCTGTAGGGCATCAGAAGGTGAAGAGATATCGACTTGTTCATCATCTCTCTCACTTTCCTTATGCGGTTTCTTCCCCCACCCTCCAAATCAGGAAAAATGCCCCGTACAATTGGTCATTTGTAAGACTGGTGTTCATAAAATCAAGATTCCACTCTCTTGTATTTATGAGCATTGGCAGTGGCACCTAGACTGAGATCAGAGCTGTTTCGAGTTGGGGGCTGTACAGACACGTAATGAGAGACAGTCCCTGTCCTGAAAAGTGTACAATCTAAATGGGCAAGGCTGAGGCACAGAGCGTTGATGGACAGGAATTTCAAAGGTGCCCAAGTGATTTAGGAACACCGCTCCCTTTGTTTCTTTCAGTGAGACTTGCGCTCCAGTGTTACATAGGCGCGTTGGGAAACCTTTTCTAAGTGATTGAGTAGGATTCTTCCTACCGTCACAACAGTTTATTGAACAGAGCTGCCCAAGCATTTTTAGGAAGGCCCTGGGTGTCCTGTCTCACACCTGTGTTCTAGAAACCATCCAGTTCGGTATTCCAGTCCCATCACAGCCCTTGGAAGCAAATATCCTTAGGTTTGTCTGGCCGGTGTTCCCATGTGTACAGTGGTGATATTTCATTATCACTGCTTCCCACATGGGCCTCAGACGTTTCCTTAATGATGCCAGGAGTTCGGGGAGGTGGAGCCAATCTTACAGAACTGTGTTTTCAGCTCTTAAACGGCCTTATACTCTCAGGACTGATCTTCAAACCAGCAGGGCTATTAACGTAGATCTCATTCGCTTTCCTGAAAGAAGCTGGTCAAGAAATAACCTTTGCCAAGGGACAGCTGTCTAAGTTTGCATTCAATACAAAATAGTAACTCTTGCCCTTTGTTTATTTATACAGGCAGCTCTCAGGGAGTATATTCTCCCATTTCACGTACTAAATTGCATTACGTAAGCCCATTGACTTACCTGATCTTTCGCTTCTCTCTTTGGAAAACAGGCATGTGAGCCCAGCGGGTATTTTGCTAACAGCTGTTGTGGCGGTTTCCTATATGATCGCAATACTGTATGAAGGGTGAGTAGCTTTTCAAGAGCACAGAATAAAATAATTAGAGACCAAGCCAGAGTCCCACTGGTGAGATTTTTCCAATTAGCCCTCCGAGGGAAAAATGTGTATTTGTTTTTAAATCACCTTCAATCAAACAGACTGAGGTTTTAAGATGGCTCCTATGGGGAGAGGAGATTGGGTATTTTTGATCTCTCTCTCTCTCTCTCTCTCTCTCTCAATTCTACATGGCAACAACTGTAAGGAAGTCCATAGGCAGAGTGTGGGAATCGGACAGTGCCCTGCAAAAAATAGTTTGCATTCTGCTGTTCCTTTTTACACATTTCTCTGATCTTTGCCCTGCATGCTAGGTGCATGCTGAATGTGGCTGCCTGGAATATCCATCAGAGGTGTCAGTTGTACTTCCCCAGTGACAGAGTTCAGATGCCCTGAAAGGTGATCTGCAAAGGGTGAAAATGGGAGTTTGGGCTCTTGCTCTAGATGAATAAAAGAGAACTGGAAATGCAAGGGGCTTAGTGCGCTGAAGCTTGTTCCCCACTTGGCTGTTTTATTTGTTACGTTTTTGTCTCAAAGGTGAGTGAGAAGAGACGTAAGTCGGATCCTCACCTCCGGCCATACCGCCAGAGCCAAAGCGTGTGCACACAAAGGGGGTGGAGAGCACACCTTTCTGCTGCTATAGCTCCACACCAGGTTAGAGCAGCGTGGAGGACTGCTCTCCCTTACATCAGCAGCTAGTGCTCCAAAGAGGCTGAAAAGCCCAGGGCATGCACAGCGTCTGGTAGTATTTCAGCCACACCCCGCTTCCCCTGCTATGTTCACAATCAGGAGGGGGTTTGCGTTGGAGCCCTTCTGCCCAGTGGATCACCATTCGCCTGGAGCTGTCCTTCTGGGAATGGCCACCCGGCTTTGGGGCAAAAACATGCGTGAGGTGCAATGCTGTGGCTGTGCCCCTGAGAACTTAGTCCAAGCTCTGCGCTTGGAAGAGGCCCAACAAGAGTGAGCCTCTTGCCACCCCAGCATCAGGATTCTGGATATTTCCCAGGGTGAGTGGTCCTAGGAGTGTCATTGAAGCTGGATGGATTTTGAAGATGGCCAAGTCTGGTCACTAGCAGGCGTTATCCAGTCCCCCTTTGCACACGTCAGCGGTACCTGCGTCGAGACACTGAGCCTGCTGCGGAGGGAGCTGGCAGCTTCCCCTGAGACCGGACCAGCATTCTGTGACTCTTCACCCAGGGGCTACACAACTTGCCTCCTTCCACCTCCCTCCCTGGAGCTAGTGAGGGGTGCCTTTACAAAGCCTCTACCGGAGGTGTGGGGGGGTATCGTTGTGTACACCCTGGGCCTTGTTTTGTCACAGATTTGCATGCTGCAGGCACAGTCACTAGATGAATCACACACTCAGACGGGGAGAAGGGGCTGGAACCTTGCTCCTAAAACAAAGGGTAAAGGAGAACTTTGTTAGCTGATGCTAGTGGCAGGTCCCATACCCTCTAGGCCAGGGCTATTCAACATGTGGCCCACGGCCCCTTTGTTTGCAGCCCATGCTGCAGTTTGGGTTTATGAAAGGGCTCAACACTGTCCCGCGGGTGGGAGCCAAAACACAAAAGTCGTCAATCGAATGGTCTTCTGTTGAGATGCGTTTGAGTAGTTAAATTCCTGGACTGTCGTTGCTCATTGAAAGATCTGTCACAGAGGTGGAAATCGGGTGACTGTTGCATTTTATTAATATCAGCAGAACTGACTTAAATGGGGCCTAGTGTGTTGTGTAGTCTTACCTAGGGTTGCCAGGTGTCCGGTATTTTACCGGACAGTCGGGTATTTGCACGCTCTGTCCGGTTTTAAAAAATCAGAAAATACCGGACACGTGCAATGTCCAGTATTTTCTGATTTTTCCAGCTGCGCACCGGACGGAAGCCTGGAGTGGGCGGGGGAGCGGCTGGGAGTCCCAGCTGGCAGGCGGGGCCGCGAGTGCTGCTGGGAGCCCTCTGTTGGTTGAGTGTGAGGAGGAGTGGAAGCCGCCTCCTCGCTTGTGCGTCGCCGGGAACCTGTGCGGGACAGGCAGCAAGTGCCCAGGACAGTCCCGCACCTTGCCGGCCAATTTGTTCACCCCCCCGCCCCTTCCCGGCTGGCAGTTGTCCCCCACTTCCCCTCCTGATCTTCCCTGGCCAACCCCCCTGTATCCCCCCAGCTCTGCTTCCCGGTTCCCCCTTCCTCCCGGCCAGCACTGCTGCACCCTGTCCCCCCCCAGCTGTGCTTCCTGCCCCCCTTCTTCCCAGCCCCCCTCGCAGCCCCCAATCCCCCTATCTGTGCTTCCCCCCCCCCCCCTACTCCTGGCCAGCCCTGCCTCCTCCCGGCCGATGCCCCCTCCCTCGATATCCCACAGCCAGTCCCGTTCTGCCTGATCTTCTCTTCTCCCTCCCCTCCCCCCACGACCAGCCCTGCTTCCCGTTGGCCCCCCCATCTCCCCCGGCCAGCCCCATTGCCCCCCTCTTAGCTTTTTCCAGCCCCCCTTCCCAGCCAGCACCGCTCCTTTTTTATTTATTTATTTATTTTCCTTAACAACTTTGGTCCCCCCTCCCCCCCTTTTTTTTTCCTTTCAACAAAACTTTTTCCCGGTGGCTTTTTTGGGGGAGGGGTTGGTATTTTTTTCAGCCATCTGTCAACCCTAGTCTTGCCTTAGTTTTTGTATTCATGCCCATCAGTGTGAGAGAAGCTATTTGCTTGTCTATGCAACCACACGTAAGTTGTGGCCCTCAGCATGTGCTGTGAGTTTCATTGTGACCCTGGGGCTTCTAAAGTTGAGGAGCTCTGCTCTAGGCCTTGCCACACAGGGTTAGTAGTACATACACCTACAAAAGCCAGTGCATTACAGAGGACCACACCGTGTGCTGCATTCTAGACGACAAGTGTGGGAATTCCCAGGACTGCGGTATTCTTTCTTGTTCCAAAACAGAGTCTCCCCGATCTCTAGGTGTTAGGAGGGGACAGGAGCAGAGATTGTGGTTTTGGTTTAATGGCAGGTATTTCTCTCTCTTTTTTTTTTTTTTTCTTTCCTACTTTTCCCCGTCCCCAACAGACCTTTCACGGAAGAAATCTATCAGCAGAAACAGAAGGCAACAAAGAACAAATAACTGCAGGTGTGTTTGCAGAGTACTGAAAGCACAAGAGCGCAGTGATTTCAGTGAAGGGAGTCGTCTGCTGGGCCAGCCACCTGCGCAAGATAATTTGACGGGATAAGAGAACTCAGCCTGACTTCTAATTATGCCCTTCTCCAGCTTTGCATTTGCTGCCTCTTTCTAATCCCTCTCTCTAGTTCTCAAGTGATTTTGAAGTTCAAGCCCCCACAAAACCCATCTAAAAAGGCTTCTTCACAATGAATTTTGTTCCCACTTGGTTCCTAAACAGCCACGGCTAAAGTGTTTTGATTATAGACTTGAGCCTGAAAGAAAGGCAGAAATCGGCAGGGAACCTTGAAGTTACACATTTAAACTCTATAAATCTGCAAGAAAACCCCAGCGACTGTATGCGGCTCAAATGGGACCGGCGTGATTATGCAGAAGTGCACGCACTCTCTTGTGAGCCTGCTTTGTGGACACGCGCAGCAGATAAAGCCATGCCTGCTGGCTTCATTGCAAGTAGTGAGTGGGTCCTTCCAGACACACACGTGCACTTGCTTGTGAGAGGAAAATTCAGCCCCAGTGGCCTGGTTTTTAGACTTGTTTTTAGACCTGAGCAAAAAAGATCCATGCAAGTAGCTGGCTCGTCTGCCCACACGTTTACTGCCATTGTACCTTTTCCCCGTCTTACATCCACCAATGTTTGGTCGAGATTTTCAAAAGTGATTTGTGACATTGGAGGCTCCAGTTTTCGAATGCACAGAGGGAGACATCGGGCCCCATCACGTTGCCTAAAGTTGGGCAAAAATCACTAGTCCCTTTGGCCACCCTTGGCCAAAGCTCACTTAAGCTTCTAGTCTACGCTGTAGCATCAGTGCCTATCAGATTAGATTTGCCACTGGTCCTACGAAGCATGCCTCCTCACATCCAAAGGAAACTGTGCAATAAACGGATCTCCAGAGCATGCAGAAAGCAGAGATTCCCAGGATCCTGCTCGTTGGTGATCAATGGATGGTGATGGTGTAACGGTCTTTATTTTTCTCTTTCTTTGTGAGACAGGTTTTTTCAGCTTCTGTACACGTGGTGTGGTTTGCTGGGCCCCTGGATGTGTCATTCGCCCATTAGCCAAACAATCCCCTTCTTGCCAACTAATTATACTACAGCGGTTGCAACAATTAGAGAAACAGCCAGAATCAGAGAGTTAAGCGAATTCCTGGGGACCCAGGAGTTCTGCGTAGCTCAGTCTGTTCCTTATGTCTCCTCCTTTTGCCCAGGCTCACCAAAGCTGCAGCAGATACACAAAGGAAGTAGCTGAGAAGAAGATTATCTCAGAGAAATATCATGCAGCACCTTTCAACCTTTCTCCCATCCATCCTGGCAGAAAACAAAACTAGTTTTTAGTGGCTAGAAAAACAAAACAATCCCTCCCCCCCCCCCACCCCAGCAAAACACAACCCAGCTGTATTTTCTAAGGAAAGGCCAGTGAAATCTTAAATAGGGCCCTGGGGAGATGTTTGTAAATAGTTTCTCAGGACAGGAGCTGCCTCTCTCAGCCAATCTTTCATGCAGATGTCACTGGAAGGAGACTGTTAAGTGGAGTGACTTTCAAAAGGCTGTACAGGATTGATGTCCAAGGTATTTAGCTGGCACTCTGCACTTTTAATACGGTGCATTTAATCTAGCCATGAGCTGTAATTGCACCGTTGGCTTGAAAAGTTGACACCTCTGAGTTGGCAGGCATCCCAGCTTCTCTCAGTCCTGTGGTGACTTTGCAAATAGCCCCTATTGTGGAGGAGCGCGAAACACAGAATGGCTCTGCCAGTCCGCTGAGGCAGAAGTTGAACTCTGGCGGATAAGCCGATGTCCCCCAGAAGGTGGCGCTCTGCTGCGTTTGAACCCACTTACCCAGCAATGGAGACGGAAGGGGAGGCGTCTGCCAAGGCACTGGGAGAGGCGTGAGAGTAAGCACCATGCGATGAGTGGATTTCACCAGGGGAAATCATGCAGGCATCTCCAAAAAGGGAAGATGACGGTGTTGTCTGGGGATTAGGGCTGTCAGTCAGGGCACTGAAGTCTGCCACTCGCTCAGTGGAAGTAAGACACCAAAATACATTTGAAAGTCTGGGCTGTAGGGCTCAGTTAGAACCAATGAATCCTGGAAACCCAGTTGAAGTCTAGAGGAGCTGTAGCTTCCTGATCAGTCGTGGCCTGTGGCTCCCACCTGTTATGCTGACCCAACCCTCACAAGGCTTTTGTGAGGCTTACTTAAATTGACATGCATAAAATGTTTTGAGGTGCGGGGCTGAAAGATGCCATAGAAGGATGCTGGGAGAAAGGTTCCATGCAAAGAATAGCATCCCAGTTTGTTGTAGTCTGTACTGAGCTGCCTTTGGGCGGTTTCATGGACCCTGTCTTTTTGTTCCTTTAACTGACTTGCTGCATCTTTACTGAGCAGTGTGATTGCTGGCAGTACAGGAACAGTGTCTACTTGTTGGATGCTTGATCAAAGGGCAGGCAGGGTTCACTATGCAGGGTGGACACACACACACAATCCTTTTTTCAGAGAGGCTGCACCCCTGACCGCCTTTCCCTCTGCACACAAAGCATCACTGATGCTAATGATCTTTTCATCTCTGTCCCACTAGAGGATGGGGGGTTGTTTGTCTTTCTTCTTCTTTTTTTTTTTTTTTTTTTGCATTAACACTGAGCCATCCCCTGCACACCAGGAATTAAAATCCTAGCCCTTGTGTCTAGCTCTTCAAAAGATCCTGAGGCTTGAACTCATTCTGAAAGGGAAGGGCCAAGCGTTAACGCTCCCAGCCTGAGTGAATGATGGTTTTGGGCTCCTGTGGTGGTTAGAGGCACTTTGAGAAGAAAGCCTTGTGAAGAGTCAGGTTTAAAATGTAGGAAGAGAAATGAAAGCTGCACGAAGAGGGGAGGGGCTTGCCTTGTTATCGAGAGGAACTGGGGTTAAAACTGGAAACTTGGAGTTAGGACTCCTGGTTCTATTCCTAGTCCCACCACTGTCCCCACTACATGATCTCAGGAAAGACACTCTCTCTCCATACCACTTCCCCCCCCCCCCCCCCCTTGTGCATCAGAAGTAATAATCTGATCTCTGGTCCAGCATTGTTCCGGGTATTAATGTTTGTAAAGCACTGAGATCACTGACAGGAAAGCACTACAGCAGACCTTAGCTTTCTGAAGAACTTCAACACTTGGCATTACTGAGCATGATAATGTCCTTAGTAAATCCCAATAGTCCTTTTACTCCCTTTATTGTCTGTCATTGTGATTCTGCTGCTATCCTTGGTTCCTTGTGGATTTCTTCTCTGAAGCCACGTCTACGCTCCAGGGAAGATCTGTGTTGTTGCGATTGATCTTCCGGAGTTCAGTTTAGCGGGTCTAGTTAAGACTCGTTAAATTGAACTCAGAGGGTGCCCCCATCAGCAGCCAGTACTCCTGTTCCAGCTGTGAGTAAGGGAAGCCAACAGGAGCGTTTGCTCCCATCAGTCTTGCACTGCGGGAATTGCAGGGAAACTCAAATCTAGGTACGTCAACTCTAACTACATAATTAACACAGCTAGAGTTGCGTATCTTGATTCGACCTTCCCTTTAATGTAAACCAGGCCTCAGTCACATCTAAACCTTCCTAAGCGATTGCTCTGATTCCTTCCATACAGTCTAACCTTCATCTGTTGATTTCCTCTGTACATTTCACTTCAAGTCTCTGCAAACTTTTACTTTCTGAACTGGCTCCAGCACCCAGGAAACTTTACATGGGTGCCAGGAAGGAGGGGGAATAGTGCTATGGCACAAATGTTACTTTTTTTCTGCAAATAAAAATGAACCCCCTCCCCAACCTGTGCCAGACGACGTGTCAGCTGTTTCCTCCTCTTGAGTCCACCCCTTAAAATAGTGGAATATCCTGTAGCTTTTGCATGATTGTGATTTGCTCAGTTCTCTTTGTAAGTCACTGCCCTGATGTTACCAAAAGAGAATTAAATCGATTTTTTTGAATCAAAAGGTTGTTCGCATCCAATCTGTCTCGTGGACGCTGCATTTCTGTTTCAGAGTTTCAAAACCGCCAAGTCGGAGGGATTATTCTTGGTCAACAACCTTATTTATAAAGACTTTTGCATAGTATTTTATTTTTAGACAAGTTTCCACATCCCCTTCATGGCTAATGTTTACAGTCAGAGGTTTAAAGTGGCCCTGTATCCATAGCAACCAATGAGGAGAAGATACATTATATTATGCCGACAATTTGTCAGAGCTGCTCACCGAGGCTTAAAGTAACTGATATAAATAATCCAACGTTTGCGGTTTGGTTGGTTTGTTAGTATTTTCAGAGGAAAAGATTCTTTCCTAAGAAGTAAACATTAGCTAGAATACAGATAGGGCCTAGTTATTATGTATTTGTATTACTGTAGGCCTAGCTCCCCAGAGATTATCTATCAGAGGGGTCGCCGTGTTAGTCTGAATCTGCAAAAGCGGCGAGGAGTCCTGTGGCACCTTATAGACTAACCGAAGTGTTGGAACATAAGCTTTCGTGGGCAAAGATCCACTTCATCAGATGACATGCATCTGACAAAGTGCGTCTTTGCCCACGAAAGCTTATGCTCCAACACTTCGGTTAGTCTATAAGGTGCCACAGGACTCCTCGCCGCTTTTGCAGATTCAGACTAACACGGCTACCCCTCGGATACTTGACACCATGCAAGGCACTGTATTTAGCGGTATGGAGTGGAAATCTATCAATCTAATGAAGAAACTTGCATAAGTACAAACAGATATCATCTTTCTCTCCAGATGCATAGAGATTATCTAGTCATCTATTCAAACCAGTGGAGTTAGGAGCTGTGACAAAACTCTTCACCATTTCGAAGGAATGGTTTAATGCCTCTTTCATTACCTAGCACAGTCTTTCTAAGAATTTGAAAGTAACTGCTTTGACATCTGTGTCTGGCAGCCTAGTTCTTACCATGCATGCCACTCAGTAGGAGTCAATAGTTGTTTTTTCCTTTTCCCCCATATCGGGGGGAAACCTACTTGGAACTAGGTTGAATAAAGTCCTAGAAAGCCAAACTGGAAGGGAGCGATCCTGCAATAACTTGGGGATGGTCTAGATGACCTAAGAGATTGGGTAGATGTTGAGGCACCTTGTCTACACACTTGCATGATCCAGACTGGAGCATTTCACCCCATAATTTCTGCCAAGTGTCCAACAATTTATGGTTGAACTTCAGCATCTCTGTTAGAAAGCATTTCATCTTCATTTGGAAGCCTAAAGGGATGGAGATCCCTCCCCCCCCCCCCAGGTAATTCATTCTAGTTTTTAACAGTCCTCATTGTTAACAGTTATTGCCAGTTTAGGCCACGTCTTCACTTCTGAGATCGATCTTTCGGAGTTCGATTTAACAGGTCTAGTAAAGACCCACTAAATCAAATTCAGAGGGCATCCCCATCAGCAGCTGGTATGCCTGTTCCTGCGAAGAGTAAGGGAAGCTGACAGGAACATTTGCTCCCATTGGCCTCTCATTATGAGGACAGTGGGGAAACTCGAATTGAGGTACGTTGATTCCAGCTACATTATTAACATATCTGGAGTTGCATATCAATCTGGCCTTCCCTTTCTATGTAGACCTGGCCTCAGTGTTGCTGGCCAGCTCCTGAGTCTTGCTCTGCTTTATCTGCTAGATGAAAGAACCATTTAGAAGCAGGTGTCTCCTCCCTGTGTAGGCAATAGGTCTCTTCCATCACTGACTTCCAAGAGCCTCTTTTACCGCTGAACCTGAGCCAGCATGGTTGGACAGTAAGTGGTAATTGACATGTGAATCTGTCTATTTATGAATCACCCTCACATGGCACAGCTCCGTATCAGCCGACATCTGGACGGCACATCCATTACGCTTTGCTTGTTCTAAGCATCAGTGCGTGACATCAACCCCACAGTACCATGTGAATGAGGAACTCCCAGGAATCATGCACACCTTTGCTGCTCCCGGGCCCCACTCCACCCAGTCGCAACTCCGTTGAAATGCATGATGCCTAGGGAGGAGCCTTACAGAGACCAGCGGGGCATTGGCACTGTTTATGGACACAGTGAGGTGAGCTCAGTTGGAGGGGGCCGGTCCTGGGTTCAGCCTTGTCTTTGGAGCACTGGATGTGGGTAGATTTGTGTCATCCCAGGGGTAGATTGCCCCATGCCAGGAGGGAGAACCTCATGAGTCCCATGGTCATTAGTGAAACTCCTGCGTGCCCCTCCCAAGATTCCCACTTATCTCAATAAGTCATGGACTTCATTAGGGGAACATAACCCATTTCCAAGGGACTGCAGGAGGCAGGGGGGTTGCACGAAAGGGGCTTGCATAGACGGGTTCTGCTTTACTGTTGGTACATGTAACCATTCCTGCCGCATGGGACGCAGCTTGCATGGATACTCACGGGCATATTGTCCTTGGGGGAGGGGGGGGAGCGCTTTGGCGAAGTGGAAATGTCAGGCCAGGATATGTCTGATATTTCCAAGACAATACACCGGAAGAGCCCCCCAGGCCTCTTTGTTACCCTGCAACAATAGAAAAATCTGGAGGATTTAGGCATGTGGCACAGGTTTGCAAGTGCAGTGCTGATGTGCCTCGACGCTGGGTGCGCAGTGTAATGGGTAAGAGTCGTCCATGTGGCTGCCAGCCCCGTTCTGTTCCTGCACAGGAGAATTGTTCCAAATCAGCTGCTTCTAACAATCAGGGTTTGTTTGCTCCGGCTACAACGGGCTGGATTCAGCCCTACTCTTACTCCCTGGAAGTGCCATTCAGCTAGAGGCAGCATCTGCACGCTCGTGGTAAACAGAGGGGAGCGCTGGGGTAAAATAGCTGAGAGAACAAAACTTCTGAATTGCAAAACCAGGGCTCTTGCACGATTGAAGGTCCCGGCCTGTTTGCTCACACAGTAAGACGCCTCTTCCCAATTCTTTGATCCCACTCGGAACTTCCACTTTATTTGTTTAGATGGGCGCAAGCCAAGCAGCTGACCTGAGCACTCCGAGGTGCGTCTCGTGTGGGCTCAGCAGTCTCTTCCATGGCGCCAAAGGCCAGGCCAGGACGGAGGGAGATGCTGAGGGGTTGATCCTCCGCCACAAAGGAGGTGTTTGTTTAGTAAGTCTTGGAGAACACCCAGAGCCGGGTTGTGTCCAGCAACCTCAATGCAACCTTCCCTGTTAGATTTAGTGCAGCTGAGTCTCCTGTCTCTCTCCTCCAACAAACATCAACCCAGAGGTGAGGTGAGCAGGAATATTTCATTCCTGGATGAACGCCCCTGCATTCAGGAGGATTGAGTTGACGTGAGCTCAGGCCCATTTATTCCGGGATTGGGAGCAGCTGGTGCCCGCAAAGGCATCAGCCTGCCGATCTTTCACCCCAGATGGCTGCAGCACAGGCAGGGCGCCGCATGCCGCTCTGGAAACCAAAGACAAACCTCCACGCTCTTCCTAACCGCTCCGGCTCACGTGTGATCAGTTACGAATGTGAGTTCCCTCTCCTGCTGCCACCCTCCCGCCCCGCCTCGTGCTGGATTTCTTAGGCTGAGATGGCTCTGGGAGGAAGAGCTGTCAGGCATTTACCGCCTTAAACAAACAGCATGCGCCAGCGCAGACCCGTGAAGAGTAAGCGTAGGCTGCAAGATAAATAATGGCACGAGGCGAAAATGGATTCAAAAGAACCAACATTTACTCTGCAGCGCTGTCCCACAGCATCGCTATCCTGGCTGGGCATGTAATGGAGGGGGCCAAAAGGAAATGAATGTAGCTCCAAGGCTCTTTATATCTCCCCGAGGAGTCTGTTTGTGCAGGATCCTGGGGAAAGTGAGGCACGGCAAACTGACAGGCCTTGCTGGAGGTCAGACAATGTGTCATTGGCAGATTAGAAATCAAAGGTCCCTGCTAGTGACTTATGCTCTAGTTGACTAGACTATGCTGCTTCCCAGGGGAGGGAGATCAGTCACAGGTTTATTAAGAGAGAAATTCTCCTGGGAGGGCAGAGGCATTGGATTGTTTTCTGTGCTGGGAGGGTTAAGTTTCCCTACATGGCAGGGGGTGACAATGCACTCAGCTAAGGAAACACAAGATAAAGTCATTGTCAGAGATGGGCCCAAATCCTTGCAGCTAGCTCAGCTCTGAGTCTGCTGCGTGGGGAATCCAGGGCGGTTCGGATTGGGCTCTGGTTTTTGAATCTGCAAGTCACAGAGGGCAGGGAGCTGGGATTCTGGTTCTGCTCCTCATGGAGCGATTCAGAACCTGGGTCCGGAATTAGGGCCCCTCACTGACCGTTCCATTGTCAAAGCGATTTTCATTGGCTCTCCTAAGCCGGCCAATGCCATTTAGCTGCTTTATACATTAACCTTTGCCTGGGCCCCAGGACAGCTACCGGGAAAGCTGCTTACGCAAACACCGACAAAGCAACATGGATGAAGGAAAGATGCTTTTGTGTAAACACGCCTGACCACACTGTGTGTCCTTCTGCTACTTTTAAGTGTTTCGCAGGAAGCGGTTTGTGGCTCGGAGCATTCCCACGCAGGAATCCCCAGCTTGTTTGCTTGCGGGAACTTTCAGAGCCTCCTAATCAAACCCCTGGGTTAACCAGCACATCCTAATCCAGGCCGGCGAACGCCATTTTCATAGATCTCCCTCATCTGATTTCAGGCAGGGTGGCCCTGCTATTCACTGTGCCTTGATTTCCATCCCTTCTTCCCAGCCCATCAAATCTTCTTGCAAGAACTAAGAATTTTTCAAAACTATTGAAAAAGAGCAACCCCAGGCCAGGGGCTCCAGGAGCCCTTTTCCCTGTTGTTCACAAGTGTTGTGGTTAATGTGGGCTGATTAGCCCCATGAGCTGGTGTCAAGGGTGGGTTTATATTTGAATCCTTATTAAGAAATTAATGCACAGCAGCAAATTGCTAGGTGGCGATGGGATTTCACCTATAGTATAAACCAGTGATTTTCAACCTATTTACCATTGTGAGCTGCACACGCTGCTCTCCGTGTGCTGTGTTATGCGGGAGGGACATAAATACACATGCGCTCTGTGCAGGGGCTCAGGCAGGGAGAAATGCCTCTTCCCCAACCTTGGACCTGCCACAGCTGGTGGAATCATAGAATCATAGAATAATAGGACTGGAAGGGACCTCAAGAGGTCATCGAGTCCAGCCCCCCACCCTCAAGGCAGGACCAAGCTCCGTCTACACCATCCCTGACAGATGTCTATCCAACCTGTTCTTAAATCTCTCCAGAGAGGGAGATTCCACCACCTCCCTTGGCAATTTATTCCAATATTTGACCACCCTGACCGTTAGGAATTTTTTCCTAATTTCCAATCTAAACCTCTCCTGCTGCACTTTAAGCCCATTACTCCTTGTCCTGTCCTCAGAAACCAAGAGGAACAAATTTTCTCCTTCCTCCTTGTGACACCCTTTTAGATATTTGAAAACCGCTATCATGTCCCCCCTTAATCTTCTGTTTTCCAAACTAAACAAGCCCAGTTCATGAAGCCTGACTTCATAGGTCATGTTCTCTAGACCTTTAATCATTCTTGTCACTCTTCTCTGTACCCTTTCCAATTTCTCCACATCTTTCTTGAAATGTGGCGCCCAGAACTGGACACAGTACTCCAGCTGAGGCCTAACTAGTGCAGAGTAGAGCGGCAGAATGACTTCACGAGTTTTGCTTACAACACACCTGTTGATACAACCTAGAATCATATTTGCTTTTTTTGCAACAGCATCACACTGTTGACTCATATTCAACTTGTGGTCCACTATGACCCCTAGATCCCTTTCCGCCATGCTCCTTCCTAGACAGTCGCTTCCCATCTTGTATGTATGGAACTGATTGTTCCTTCCTAAGTGGAGCACTTTGCATTTCTCTTTATTAAACCTCATCCTGTTTACCTCTGACCATTTCTCTAACTTGCTACGGTCATTTTGAATTATGTCCCTATCCTCCAAAGAAGTTGCAACCCCACCCAGTTTGGTATCATCTGCAAACTTAATAAGCGTACTCTCTATCCCAATATCTACATCATTGATGAAGATATTGAACAGTACGGGTCCCAAAACAGACCCTTGAGGAACTCCACTTGCTATCCCTTTCCAGCAGGATTTAGCACCGTTAACAACAACTGACTACGGTTATCCAGCCAATTATGCACCCACCTTATCGTGGCCCTATCTAAGTTATATTTGCCTAGTTTATCAATAAGAATATCATGCGAGACCGTATCAAATGCCTTACTAAAGTCTAGGTATATGACATCCACCGCTTCTCCCTTATCCACAAGGCTCGTTATCTTATCAAAGAAAGCTATCAGATTAGTTTGGCATGACTTGTTCTTCACAAACCCATGCTGGCTATTCCCTATCACTTTATTACCTTCCAAGTGTTTGCATATGATTTCCTTAATTACCTGCTCCATTATCTTCCCTGGGACAGCCCCTCCCCTGTCCCCAACACCACTCAGCCCCAGACCTGCCAGGCCTAGGGCAGAGGCTTCAACCCCACAGCCCCAGCCTTGGGGTTGCTGGGGGGAGTTCTCTCTTCCCACTGTAGCCCCAGGCCAGCCTGCACCCACTTTCGGCCCCCCTCCAGAGCCTGCATTCCCAGCTAGAGCCCTCACCCCCTCCTGCACCTCAACCCTCTGCCCCTGCCCTGAATCTCTCATCCTGGCCCCACCCCAGAGCCCGCACTCCCAACTGGAGCCTATACCCTCCCACACACCCCTCCCCTCTTCCCCTGCTTTGAGCCTCCTCCCACACGCCAAACCCCTCGGCCTAGCCCCCGCTGCATGGATTTTGTGATGTGCACCAATAGAGAGGCCAAGTGTCACACATCACAAAATTCATTCTGCAGATGTGGGGGAACGCAGGTCATGAGGGCCACCACTGTCTGCTGATTGGGCCACCAGCGGCCCATGGGCAGAGAACCATGGGGATTATCTGTAACGGAGCAGTCAAGCGTGCATGTCTAGCCCTCCTCTCTGCTGGCCAGGCTACGCACTGCTCCGGCATGCGCCACCGGCGTTCTTTTGCTCTCAAGTGATTGCGGATCCTGCTTTGGCCAGCGCTCCGGGTGTGACTCCCCAGCAGCTGAGTCACTGATGTGCCCCCAGCTGTGAGTTCCGGGCAGATCCTGGGTCCTGGCTGGTTCCTGGTGGCAGCGCCGTGACCCGCCGCACTCCGCCAGAGACTTTCAGGAACGTGCCTGCTGTTCTGAGCTCTCCAAGCACAGTGTGTTCGTTAGAGGCGGCAGACACTTCAGTTCTGTGCTGGAGATTAGAGTCCACTCAGGGTCTCGGACTGAGAGACTCTTCAGCCATCCCCCCCAGCTGAGCACAGCCAGTATCTTCCCAGGCAAAGAATCCAAGTGACAGGCTGAGCTCCAGCCCTTTTGCTTCCTATGAGCTTGCCGAGTCCCCTGTTGAGAACAGGCCCTGGTGTAAATCAGTGCAGGAAACACTGCGAGGGGAAGGAAATTCACCTTCAGCCTCATATCCATTGGCACAGCATCAGCCTGTCAAGACAGAGCAGGTGGAAAAAATGCTTGGTGCCGATGAATCTCTCTGGGGCCAGAAGGCAGGTAGCAACCCAGAGGCTCAGTTAACTCCTCCAGGGATATTGTTTTGGGAGTTTAAGTAACTAGCAAAAGATGGCAGCCTGCGCGGCTTTGCAGGGAAGCCTGGTTTCTTTCGTACACAAAGAAATGTGGATGAAGGAACGAGAATCCCATGACACCGAGATTGTCTGCAAAACACCGCGCTGCGGATGGCAGCCACATCAAGAATGAGAGAGGTTTCCTTGAATTAGTCCTCATTATTCAGCACAGGCGTTTGGCTTGTGGGAGTCTAAGGGCCGTTACCTGGCCCCAGCCTACCTTAATGTCACAAAGGACCTCCAAAAAAAAAAAATTTTTTTCAGGAAGAAAATTGCCCCTCCACATTTGCTCCTTGGCGGCAGTCCATTGGATTTGCATTGGAGCCAAGTGGCCAGGGGCGGCAGCTGGGGTATCCCAAAAGGATGCTCTCTTGTGGAAATCTGGGTGAAGACAATGCAGGGAGTCACCAAAGCCGGCACAGGCCATGGAAATGCAGCCACCTTCCCCGCTCCCAAAAAACGTGTCCTGTTATCCTATCACAGTTGGGTGGCCTAGGTGGAGCACGACTGGCTCAGTCTGACGGCAGCCCAAGAGTGGGAAGGACCAGATTGTTCCCCTCCGATCTCCTGTTCTTCCTCCCTGTACCCGCATCGACCCTGAGAACGAGCCGTTTGCCTGGAAGGCAGCTCACAAGTCTCAGAATCACCCTAGCTGCTGCAGAAAGTTCCGTTTGAGTAACTACATCCCCCGTTTGCTCACCAGCCAAGCTAAGGAAGGACAGGCTAGGTTAGTACTTGGATGGGACATCTATGGGTTTACAGCAGGAGGACTCGGGGCTGGGTATTCGTTTGTCAGCCTTTAAACGGTGGGTGTCACAATAGCTGAAATGAATGAAACTCTCTGGGGCAGAAGGCAGTGTCTGACCACATGTTCTTCTTGGCTCTCTCTCCATCATGGTCCACAAGTTATTGGTATGAATGTGTAGGCCCCATAAACCAGTTTCACATTTCCCAAGGGAAGTTCCCTTCTCCAACCCCCAGCCCTGCCATGTGGTGTTAAAGGCCTGTGCATTTTAGACCATGTCTACACGAGACTTGGAAGGTTGGGTTACGGTGTTCAACTCCAGCTACCTAAAATATGTAGCTGGAGTCGGCTTCATAGAGGGAGGCCGACTGGAACAAATGCTCCCATCATCTTCTCTATCTCCTTACAACTGCCAGGAGTACCGGCACTTACCAAAGCTGTCCTCAACATTCAATTTAGCGGGTCTTAACTAGACCTGCTAAATCAAACACCAGAAGATTGATCTCTGGCGGAGCAAGTAAAGATGTGGCCTTAGTTGCCGCATCTTCCTCCCCAGCTAGTTCGTTGTGTCCTTTGTTCCTGGGACACATCTTCCTAATTTGGTCCTTGCTCTCCTTCCTTACACACTGCGATGAGCAGCAAAATGGTTCGCAGTGCTGATGTTCAAAGTATCATTGAATTGGCAATTGGCATCTGAGTCAACACCCATTGAGATGAATGGAGCACTTCCTATCTGTTGTTTCAGGCTCTCTGCAAACTCAAGCAAACATCACTGCCTCCCATCCCTTACATTTTCATTTTGCGAAGTGACTCTAGAACAACTGAGATTCTAGCCACACACCCACAGCCCTGTAAGAGGAATACGCTCACACTTTGGGAAACATTGCATCCGTGGGATGTGTCAGACAACCCAAGCGCTGGTCCCCCGCTTCCCCCGCCACACACACAGTGCCCTGTAAAATTGACATGACACCTGCTCAGTTTCCTGCCAGGCCAAATCAAACCATACACTGATTTATCTCTCCGCCTTCTTAGACATGCAAGGAAGAGTATTGAGATCAGATGGTTGTTCAGCTTGTACACGAGGACAGGATTTTAGATCAGGCTGGAGGGTTTTGCGTTTCATACTTTATCCGACGCTGTTAGTGTTGAAACGCTGGGTTTTTTTCTTTGCCTAGGAGGTTTGTTTAGTTATATGGGCCATTTTCTGTTTCATCAAGTTGGCTCAGTGAGCTCGGAACTTGTTTGCTCTTTCAAATAGCTGGCCACCGAGCTATTGGAGGAGTAGGCTGCTGATGCTATGTTGCAAGTCCCTCTCCAGTCTCTGCCCGGCTGGTGCTGTATTCCTCCTCCTACAAGGCCTTGAGCTCTGAACCATGGAAGGGAGACAGGGTCCCATGAAACTAGCCTACCCAGCACTGGGGGGAGGGGGTTATTTTCTCTCTCTCTCTGCCTGTGAATGGTGCACTATAAATGTACCTTGGGGCAGACCCCAAGAAAGTAAATCAGACCCACTTTATAAAGCCTAATGCTTTGAGTAGGCTGGTAGATGAGCATAGAAGAGACATGGAGGAAGTGAATACCTGTGGTTCTTTCCATACCTGTGACTTTGAGAAGGGAAATAAAAGAGAATGGGACCCCTCACCCCTTTCTTGCTAGGACTTCCCTCCCACAAACTACAGCCCCTCCACCTCGAGAAGAAAGTGTGGGAATAAACCCAGCCTGTTGCTGGGCTGCTCTGAGCTGGGAGGCTCCATTACAAAGACCGGGAGAAGGAGGCGTGGGATGGCAGGCAGGATATCTATACATCCTTTGCAATGTTCCCTCCAATTTTTTCCATCCATGGGTGGAATACATTTTATCCTGTGCACCAAGGCATGTGAAGATGTGCACCACTATTAGAAACACATGGTGCTGGCTGTGGGCGCTGTGCTAATCAGCTGGGCGGCACCCACAGCTGGGCGGCGGCCCAAGCGCTCAGCTGACTGGGAACCCTGATCCTTTGGGGCTCAAATCTTGCCAGAACCTCTGGTGAGATTTGGATTCTTGACCTCTACTCAAAGCCCAACCTCTTGCCCTGATCCGAGCTCAGACCCCCCAGGCCTGCCCCTGAGTTGACGTTGAACTGAAATCCCCAACCCAAACATCAACCTAAGCTCAGCTTACACCTACATTCTGTCTTGGCTCCAAACGTTTGCTCCTCCTTTATCTCTAGGCAGCGGGGGCCGAAGCGAAGGACACGGGGCAGACAAGTGACATATCTCAGACTGTAATACAGAGAGCCTGGCCCACGCTGCCCTTGGCTCTGTCTCATAAGGGGCAGGTTGAGGCATCCTAGTACGTAATATCTGTCCTGAGAAGGGCTTTGTTTCCGAGATGTTCCATTGGTAGCAGCTGATATTTCTGCAGGAACGTGCTTGAAATCCTGCAGCCACTTGGCAGCTGGCTCCCTGCTCTCCATGCCCTATATTTCAGGGAGGGCTGCGCTTTGCTCCGGCCGTCTCCGGTTACAGGTGACATTTGCTCCCTAATCCCAAAGAGGCAGCCATGCTTTTAAAGTAAACAGAAGGTACGTTTCTGGGTACAGCTCCAGGACATGTTAATGCCTCCCGCCCCGCTGGCAGACGGACACTGAGCCGTTCTTCTAATCACTGCAGCACAATAGCCAATGCTGTTTCTAAATGTTCTGTCCTGCATAACCACTGTCCCAGCAGTCAAACGAGGGCATCGCTTATAACCGGGTAGCTATTAAGCCGCTGGCTATGGGAGGCAGAAGCAATCAAGGTCTATTGCTTGGCATCTGCCACCCATGTGCCATGTAAAGAGCTGTGGTGTTGATTCTCGGTGACGTGCATCCCAGCACGTGGCCCTGGTCAGGGAGCTCTCCTGCAAATGAGAAGCCGGTTTCTATCCCTGCAGTTCCATGGGAAAGCACCCTCTACGATAAATAAGGCCGTGCACAAGCCAATTTCGAGGGCAGGGTCATGTAACAGCAGGGCTGGATTACCCAATAGGCAGACTAAGCACATGCTTAGGGCACCAGCAAAGCAGAGGCACCAAAAAAAAAGATTTTTTGGGGGAAAATAATTGATATTTCAAAAAAAAAAAAAAGCATCGAAGTCGTCATCATGGGACAAATCAGAACTCCGCAGAACGCTCTTTTTCTCAGCTGAAAAGAATAAAAAAAACTCAGAGAACAACGGGTCAGGACAGACTGGATTCACTTTCCCTATTGTGTAGGGAAGCGGGCATGCTTCGTCGAGTCAGCTTCGATGAACTTCTCCCGAATTTTGCAATCAGAAAATCTAGAAAGACGCGATTTTAATTTCAGCAGACGTGTCAGTTTTGTGTCATTTCGAAAAATACAATTGTATTTTACAGTATAGTATTGTTTTTATTTTGAATTACATATGGGGGGGTACCATAATCTTTTCAGTGCTTAGGGACTCTAAGGCTGTGTCTAGACTGCATGCCTCTGTCGGCAGAGGCATGTAGATTAGACACAGAGGCAAAGGCAAATGAAGCCGCGATTTAAATGATCGCGGCTTCATTTACATTTACATGGCTGCCGCGCTGAGCCGACAAACAGCTGATCAGCTGTTTGTCGGCTCGCGCGCTAGTCTGGACGTTCCCCCTGTCGACATCAAAGCCCTTTGTCGGCAGCCCCGTTATTCCTCGTGGAATGAGGTTTACCGGGGCTGCCGACAAAGGGCTTTGATGTCGACAGGGGGAACGTCCAGACTAGCGCGTGAGCCGACAAACAGCTGATCAGCTGTTTGTCGGCTCAGCGCGGCAGCCATGTAAATGTAAATGAAGCCGCGATCATTTAAATCGCGGCTTCATTTGCCTTTGCTGAACAAACAAATCTACATGCCTCTGCCGACAGAGGCATGTAGTTTAGACATACCCTAAAGGTCTTAATCCGGCCCTCCGTAACAGGGAAAGTGCCAAGTGCGTCTCAGCCTTGTCTACACTAGAGCTCCCAGCAGCTGGGCTGCCCTTTTTTGGGGTCCTAGGTCCAAGAGGATCAGAGAATTTAAAAGGTTCATGGCAAATGTCCATCAATAGCTCTCGTCAAAATAGTCAAACGATGTGACACCATGCTCAGGGGGATCCTGAATCTCTGACTGCCAGCAGTCGAGAGGGGGAAACCAGAGTGGCTCTTTCCCCCTACAGCTCTAGTAGTCTCAGAGAGAAGATACTGGGCCAGATGGACCTCGGGGCTGACCCAGTACAGCTGTTCTTCTGTTCTGATATTGCACATGAAAGCTCCTGATGCTGAGATATGTTACCGTAACCAGCACCTGCCCCCCCCCCCCGCCATTGTATTACCTTCCTTCACTATCCCAGCCTCATGCATGCACCATCACTAGTACACCAGCAATGCTGAGTCACACAGAGAGTGTCTCATTTGCTCCAATCTCCTCAGCCTTCCCCCAAAAAACCCTCTTTGGTCAAGCGAACTCACGACAAATGGGCTATGTGTTTCCTCTCAATACAAACAGTTGGGAAGCAGCACTGATAAACAGGGCTGGAGAGCAATGTTCCCTCTCATCTTTTACATCCATGTGCGGAATAATGTTTTATGTGCACCAAAGCAGGTGTGAATGTGCACTACCAGTAGAAATAAAAATGTAGCTGTAGGCGCTCTGCTAATCAGTGGGGTGGCATTTGAGTCTTTTCAGGGCAGCTGCACAAGCACTCAGCTTAGAGGGAACACTGCTGGAAGGAAGGATACTAGACAGTGGCTTAAGTTATCAGCTGTCCCTTTTCAGCTAGAAAGTTGATTGGGCTGAAGAAAACCCACCTCCTTATACTGAGGCTGTCAAGCCTTTTCCCCCATGCCCCACATGCTAAGCAGCCACGTGGGCTCCTCCGACTTGCCCGTATTTCCTGCAGGACTGATGATTAGAGACAGCAAATAATTGATTTTTCAGTCTGGGGGCTAATTGGGGTAAGCAAATCATTTCATTTTGAACCAAAATTGATTCCCCTCCCCCTGACACACACACACACTTTTTCTAGCCAAAACAACAACAAAAATAATTTGGATCCAACACAACGTTCCTTGTGTTGATTCAAATCAACAGCGCCAGTGACTGACATTTTATGGCTCCGAGCATGCGCAGAGTGAAATTCGATGCACTTTTTTTTCATTGTTAACAAACAGATTAAAAACACCGCAGACAGACTTAACAGCGGCGTATAAATGTTGGTGCATAAGGAAGTCACCTTTGCTGCGATCAAGAGCTCAGTGCTTTTAATTTCTTGAAACAAAATACAGGACTATGTAGCACTTTAAAGACTAACAAGATGGTTTATTAGATGATGAGCTTTCGTGGGCCAGACCCACTTCCTCAGATCAAATAGTGGAAAAAAGTAGTCACAACCATATATACCAAAGGATACAATTTAAAAAAATGAACACATATGAAAAGGACAAATCACATTTCAGAACAGAAGGGCGATGCAGGGGCGGGGGGGAAAGGAAGGTGAATGCCAGTGAGTTAATGATATTAGAGGTGGGGAAGGGTAGATGTCTGTGAGTTAATAGTATTAGAGGTGATAATTGGGGAAGCTATCTTTGTAATGGCTAAGATAGTTGGAGTCTTTGTTAAGTCCCCTGCGGAGAGTGTCGAATTTTAGCATGAATGCCAGTTCAGAGGATTCCCTTTCAAGTGCAGATTTGAATGTCTTCTGAAGTAGGATGCAGGTTAGCAGGTCATTGAGACAGTGTCCTTTCTGGTTGAAATGACAAGCAACTGTTTAATTTCTTGAACTGGGTAGATAAACCCCTGTCTATTAACAAAGCTCACAATGAGAGCCACCGCTTCCAAGGGGCCATGTGGCATGGAACTGAATAGCCTCCACACAAGTATGGCAAATTTCTCATGGCATTATTAGATTTGGGTGCTGTCAGCTGCAGAGGTTGGTTGGGGAAGGTAGCAAAGCCCCAACAACTAGGGTGACCAGATGCCTGCATCGTCTGGCCATTGCTCTCCACCCCAGAGATGGCTGCATTTCAATGGTGGTGGCTATATAGTTTGCAAAAGGGAATTAGGCAAGGTTGCTGGAAACTTTGTAGAAGTGGGGAGGGGGAGCAAGGCCAACGTTCCTCCTCTCTCTCCATGCCTGGCTCCTCTGGCAGTAAGCCAACTGTTTTCTAGCACCATCGCAGTGCCTGGTGGGTGAGAGGTATAACTGCAGCATCTCCCCAGCAGAATTGATTACAACCGGTCCCCGAGTTGCGAATGGTCAACTTACGACCATTCGCAGTTACGACCAAAGCTGTCGTAAATGGCAGACCCCGAGTTACGAACGCGATCCAGGCTTACGAATAGCGCGGTCGCGTGTAGCTCTATGGGGTCCGACTTATGAACCGGTTACGGACCAAGCAATTGGTCGTAACTCGGTTCATTCGTAAGTCGAGAAAAGGCTGTATTCTGCGAGGGGGGCAGAGAATCTGCAGGAGTCCAGGGGGCATGAATTCTATGCTTACATTTCTTTTGTTAAAAGGGGGAGCTTGGCCCATTAGCCTCCTCCCCTGGCTCCAGCACTGGTGCCATTAGGGTAAAAGGCACTCAAGAATGATAGAATTTATATTGTGGTAGTTACTACAGGCGAATGAGGTTGGAGCCCCATTGTGCAAGGTGCTGTACATACCTATAGTTAGTAACAGACCCAACTCTGAAGAGTTTACAGTCTAAATATGTAAGCTCTTATTAAATTACATCCAATGGGACACGCTCCTGGGTGGATGTCTTTACAACTCAAAGCGGCCTTTTGCCTGGAAGCATGCTGAGTTACTCTCTCCTTCATTTAATAAAATCACAAAATAGTACAACTGGAAGGGACCTCAAGAGTCTCAAGTCCAGCCCCCTGCCCTCATTGCAAGACCAAGGACTATCTAGATCATCCCTGACAGGTGTCTGTCTAACCTGCTCTTAAATATCTCTAATGATGGAGATTCCACGACCTCCCTAGGCAATTTATTTAGGAAATTTTTCCTAATGTCCAACCTAACCCTCCCTTGCTGTAATTTAAGCCCGTTGCTTCTGGTCCTACCATCAGACATGAAAGAGAATGATTTTTCTCCCTCCTCCTTGTAACGCCTTTTTAGATACTTGAAAGCTGTTACCATGTCCCCTCTCAGTCTTCTCTTTTCCAAACTAAGCAAACCCAGTTCTTTCAGTCTTCCCTCATAGGTCATGTTTTCTAGACCTTTAATAATGTTTGTAGCTCTTCCCTGAAAGCTCTTCAATTTCCCAACATCTTTCCTGAAATGTGGTGCCCAGAACTGGACTCACACTGAGGCCTAATCAGTGCGGAGTAGAGCAGAAGAATGACTTCTCCTGTTTTGCTCACAACACTCCTGTTAATACATCCCAGAATCATGTTTGCTTTTTTTGCAACAGTGTCACACTGTTGACTCACATTTATTGGCTCCCAGCTGGGGAGTGAGGCTTAGGGCTGGGAGTGAACAGTGCTCGTACCTAAGCCTCCGTAGGTCAGAATAAACTAATGGCAATCTTCAATTCAGTGCCAATACCCTAGTGCTTCTTCAAACTGCCAGCTTGGAAAGCCATAAGACAACAATTGCCAATTCAGACAAGTCATAAGGCATGCCTAGCAGGGCACAGCTGTCAGTTTGAAACTCATATGCTCAGTGGATGATTTGTTGTTTCCCAGATGCCCACGTCTGTACTAGGAGCATGTGATCTCCCCAGGCAGACAAGCCATTGCACATAGTCTGATCATTGACGCAGCAGGGAGTGCTGAAGAGAGCTAATTCTTTTCTGGGAGGAAATACAATGGACCCAGACTTCATGGAACCTAGAGGGAAGGGCGTAAGTGGCAGTAGGAAAGAGTTTGGAGGAGACATCAGGAAGTCAGGCTGTGTACACATGGCTGGAATGTTAAGCAGCAGCTGGAACTCAACAAGTTGCCAATGAAGAGCCTAGCCAATTCTTAACCCTGCAAAATAGAACTTTCCACGCATGGGTGAACATCACCCAATATCTGCACCGTTCCAGTCCACCTTGAACATGATCCTGGGAATACATTAAAAGGAAGCAGCTGAGCTCAGACCCAAGTAGCTCCAGTTACTCCAAACATAGTTCTGAAGTCTAGTTCCTCCATTCCAGGCTGCCTCTCTGTTTATGGCTGTGTAATGCCAGTTCCCCACAACTAGGCTCCACTCAGACTGTCTCAAGCCCCTTCTGTGGTAGAGGTGCCATCGTGAAAGTCGCTGTCTCGGTATTGCCAACCTCAAGCATCCAAAAATCAAGTCAGGCCCCCAGAAAATCAACAGATTGCCTTAGAGTCATTAGAGTTTTAAGCCGTGGGTTGTTTTACTTACTTCCTGAGCTTTGCACCTTTGGATTGCACCAAGGTCTTGTTTTTAACATTTTCTCCCTAATCATCAGAGCTAGACGCTCTTTTCTGAAAATTAAAGCCAAGAGTCTCTAATTCTCACGTGACTCGAGTAGCTAGAGCTTTAAGACATATGCCATGTCATGCGAATTGGCAGCCAGTAAGGAACCAGTGCCCAATTTGAGACACCGTGTCTAGAACGCACCAAAGCAGAGAACTAGCCTCGTTTACTGCTTTTATCTGCAGTGGTCCTGGAATCTCCCTCCACCCTCAATCCCAGCAAAACGACAATCTCTTGGGAATACAGTGTAGAGTGTATGGAGACAATATCATGCCACGGGGTGATCTCAAAGCCCATTGAAAGAGTCACGTTGACTTCAGCTGGCACTGGATCAAGACCTGTATTCAATCTGATTGGTGATTTCCCTGCTTTGAATTAGGGAATTCAAAATGGCTCAGGCTTTCTAAGGGGGTTTGTACCAAATCCCATGTACTGGAAGAAATCGAGATGCACAGAAAATCCTTGCCAGAGAAACGGACCAAAAAAACCGCCCACCCACCCTCTACAATCCATTGATTAAATACTTAAGGGTCCTGAATTGCATGCCAGCTGACAGAAATTATATGCTGCAAACTACATGCAGCTGTTGAAAAATCTTAGCTGAGGCAGGCAAATAATATATGGCACTAATAGAACAAATGGATGTTGCATCTTGATTTAACCAGGTGCTTTCTCCTGAAGGATCTAGCTGTAGCATGACAGCCAGGGTCCCCTTCCCTAACGAGCGTCTCTCCTCTTCGATTTAAACCTCTCTCATTCTCCTAGCCACAGGTCATCCTACGGCACTGATTTCAGGCTAAATGCTGACCTCGAGGATGGGAAGCCAGAAGGAGCTGCATATCTCCGAAGGAAGAATGTTGAACTTACGTCTGCACTCCGGGAAATTCATAGGGCTTGTTTCTGAATTAGGGAAGCCAGATCTAACCCTATTAGCTTTCCCACCGTGATATTTCTGGGAAAGCGGAGGAGCATGCATAGGGATGGGGAATGAAAGAGACAGCGGCCCCTTCCATGGATTCACGCAGCCCAGCCAGTGGTCAGCTTTTTATAGAGACCAACAGGGTACGTGTAGCTGCTTCAGCAGATTCAACAGAGCATGCTCAGTCTATGTGAGCATGCACAGTACAAGCCAACCAGTAAATTGGGAGGGGGGCACATGAGCCCATATCCCCTCCCCATGCATTGCTGCTGTCTTTTGATGACATAAGAACACAAGCACAGCCATACTGAGTCAAACCAAAGATCCATCTAGCCCAGTGTCCTGTTGTCCCACAGTGGCCAATGCAGGTGCACCAGAGGGAATGAACAGAACAGGGAATCATCAAGTAATCTATCCCCTGTGGCCCATTCCCAGCCCAATCAAACAGAGGCTAAGGGTACCATCTCTGCCTATCCTGGCTAATAGCCATTGATGGACCTAACCTCCATGAATTTATCTAGTTCATTTTTTAACCCTGTTAAAGTCTGGGTCTTCACAACATCCTCTGGCAAGGAGTTCCACAGGTTGACTGCCCTGCATGAAGAAAAGCTTCCTTTTGTTTGGTTTAAACTTGCTGCCGATTCATTTCATTGGGTGACGTCTAGTTCTCGTGTTATGGGGAGGAGTAAATAACTCTTCTTTATTCTCTTTTCCCGTACTAGTCTTGATTTTATAGACCTCTATCACATTCCCCTTTAGTCGTCTCTTTTCCAAGCTGAAAAGTCCCAGTCTTTTTAATCGCTCCTCCTACCGCAGCTGTTTCATACCCCTCATCATTTCTAAGGCCCTTTTCTGCACTTTTTCCAATGCCCAGATCTCTGTTCTGAGAGGAGGTGACCAGTTACTGCTCCTAGGGAAGAACTTTGTGTCGTTTATTCATTGTTGTTATTATTTAGTATTCATATTGCCATAGCGGGTAGGGTCTCAATCGCAAAGCAGGCGCCCCACAAACACAGAACAAAAAGACAGGCCTGCCCTGTAGAATCCCCTAACACTCCCCCCACTGCAAAAAGACAGATAGCATAGACATCACCCCCTGTGCCAGCCCAGAGAAAGGAAGGGCAGAAAGTTGTGCCCGATTCTGGAAGCAGCGAGCAGCAGCGCTGGGGAGAAAAGCAGAGGCGAGCAAGCGAAAGCTTCTCCTGTTGAGACAGCCCTGTGGAGCCATAGGTCCTCACTGGCTCCCTGCTGACATCAAACCAACAGTGTACGTGTAGCTGCCTGGAGAGGAAAAGCCCAGTGTCTATTTACCGACTGCTTCCGAACCCTCCTCTGTCCCAGCAGGGAGAGATGTGATCACGGTGCTTCGCATGGAGCATAACAGAAGGCCCTTAATCAAGAGAGATGAAAAAGCCTATGACACACAGTGCATTTTGGGCTCTGTATTGAGCTAAGTGACGAGGGATAATAGAATCAGTGCGCGCTTCTCTAAAAGGTGCTCCTTTCGTCAGAGAGCCGCGGTGAGTCAGCAGCACAGCCTCAGTGGGGAGAGAAGCCTTGTGACATCAGGAATGAAGTCCCTCCTGTTTAATGTTGTCATAGGGGCTAGGGGATTGGGACCCCGGATTTCAGGGTTCTGTTCCCAGCTCTGGGAGGAAGTGCAGCAGCATGGTTAGACTGGGAACCAGCATTCCACTCCCAACTCCACGAGGGGAGTTTGATCTAGTGGTTAGATCAAAGCGGGACTCCTGGGTTCTCCACGGGTTCTGGTTCTCCCCGGTGACTGAAAGCAAACTGCATCAGCCTCCTTCTGCCTCACCCCATCCGCTCATCTGTAGAATGTGCTAAAGACACGATGCTAGCCTCACCGGGCACGATCCAACGCAGAGCCAAAATGGGTAGCTGTGTAATAAACACCGTTACCCTCAGCGGGGTTAATAGCTGCCAGCAAGGGGAGAGCCAAAGACAATCACCAACCTTGTTAGACCCAATGGCTCTACCACATGCTTGCTGCCTGACTCAGCATATATTCACAAGCCGGGTGTGCTTGTAGGGACTCAGTGAACTCCCCGCGGGGCGAGTGTTGCTTTGAACACCGACATTATATTTTGATATGCATCCGTTCGTGTTTTCTGGTTCATTTTGCAAATGTCTTCTGGCATTTTGTGTTGAGTAATGTCACAATCTGATTTATACTTGCACAGTTCATCCACGTGAGCTGGGAGGTTTGTGGGGCTTCTGTGGGTTTTACGTGCCCAGACACTCTTGTCAGCCACCATCGACTGAATATTTTCTGGTGACTAGAAATCTGAGATTGTTACCAAGGTGGCACGAGGTAGAAATATGGTCCTGTGCCAACAATCAGCCCCGGAAAGGATCAGTATCAGAAGAGTGCCAGAGTTTGTATTTGAGATCAGAAGCAAAGACAGTCTTACTAGCATCTCCCACACTCAAGCGATATTTAACATCCCTAATTCAAACCGGTACCGTGGGATATCTTAACTGAATGGTTGATTAACCTCAGGAATTCTTATTGGTTACTCGACTATTCTATAGTCCCCGGGGGCGGGGCCGGCAGCCAGTGTGCTCCGGCCCCGCTCCCGAGGAGCCCCCTGCCACGCCATGCAGCAGCGCAGGGTGCCAGATGGGAGCTGATCCGCAAGGGGAGCCAGTTTTAAACCAGCTCCCCCCACAGACCGGCTGCCATTCACCCTGCGCTGCTGCCTCTGAAACAGAAGCAGCCATGCGGGGTGACAGCAGCCCCTGTCCAGAGGGGGTGGAGGGAAGGGACTGAGTTCCCGGATCTGGCACGAACCGGAACAAAGCCGGGCTGCCTGCCCGCCTGGTTCCTAATACACTTTAAATGCAGAGCCGCAGAGGGCGTAGGTCCCATCTCTGGCACGAGCCAGGACTGAGCCAGACTGCTGGCCACCCTGTTAAAAAATTTACTTGCAAAAGCAGGTGGAGGAAATGCATGTAGTCGATAGCACTAAATGATAAGGTTTTGCTTATCGGTTAATCGGCTACACTATCACATCCCTAGTTTGAAAGAGGCAAGGATTAACCCTGAATGGCAAAATCCCATTGATTTTGGGAGGAGAGGGCCATTTAGACAAGCTCAGTCATTATGCCTGAGAGGAACACAGCCCTGGATTTTAGGAACAAATGCAGAGTAGAAATGAGGCACAGATTTTTAAGGAGAAGGGTAATTAACTACTGGAGCCACTTACCTTGCAAGGTGGTGGATTCCCCCATCATAACGCCTTTAAATCAAGAATGGATGGCTTTTTACAAGGGCCACTCTAGCTCAAAGAGATGTTATGGGCTAGATCCAAAAATTATTGGTTGAGAGTCTCTGGCCTGTGCTACACAGATCAGATGAGCTGATCATCATGGTCCCTTTTGGCATTAAAATCTAGGAAATACAAGAAATATGGGACTGACGTGATCGGAAAGTCATTTGCAGGGCTTCTGCCCTGGAATGAATTTCACCCTCATGCAACACCCTGCTCACTGTTTATACTGCATGAACTCCCACCAGTTTGTTTACACACACACACACAACCCTCCCAGGCAGAAATCTCACAAAATCATCTCTCCTCCCACACGTGCTGCTAGCCTGGGCCCCGTAGGACAGCTGCTCCCCCCTTTTGGGGGTGGTGCCAATCCCAGGTGTGGAAACAGGTGGCTGGAAAAGCCTGGGAACTGGAAAACTGGGAGCCTGGGAACCATACCCTGAAATATAACACGGTTGGATTTGCTTCACCAGTGGGTGAGAGAGGGCCCTGAACTGAGAGCTCCCTGGCCCTGGCTGATCCCACCTGAGCATGGTTAGCAGAAGTTATCCAGGGTGTGCTCAGCCTTTTCAGCCAGACAACATGGCTTCCCAACCAGCTGCACATTCCTGGAGGCCTCAAGAGGTGGTCTGGTCCGTTCTCCTGCACTGAGCTGGGATTAAATATCATGAGACCATCCCTGACAGGTGTTTGTCCAGTTCGTTCTTAAAACTTTCCAGTGATGAGGCTTCCACAACCTGCCTTGCTCACCTGCTTCAGAACTTAGCTCCCTCTTGACCAAGAAAAAGACATCCTACTAACCCTGAACTGTAAACCCCGCCCCAGCCAAGAACTGCTCCAGAAATGGCCTGCCCCATAGTGGCAAAACACCCATAATGTGCCAGTTCAACAAGGAGTAATACATCCCCACAGGGGTCCTGAAACTATGGGGTACTTAAGCAAGCAAGTAGGTTCTATCCCTTTCTCGTCTGTTTAGATTCAAAATGCTTTCTAGACAGACCTATCTATTTCCCTGGGGCTACATCTACATTGGCCCCTATTCCGTAATAGGGATGCAAATGTAGCACTTTGGAATAGGCAAATCTGTGGGGGATTTAAATATCCCCCGCGGGATTTGCATTTTCATGGCTGCCGCTTTTTTCCAGCTTGTAGATAAGCCGGAAAAAAGCGCCAGTCTGGACACGATCCTCCGGAAAATAAGCTCTTTTCCGGAGGATCTCTTATTCCTACTTTCCTCTTATTTTCCGGAGGATCGCGTCCAGACTGGCGCTTTTCTCCAGCTTATCTACAAGCCGGAAAAAAGCGGCAGCCATGAAAATGCAAATCCCACCGGGGATATTTAAATTCCCCACAGATTTGCCTATTCCAAAGTGCTACATTTGCATTCCTATTACGGAATAGGGGCCAATGTAGACACAGCCTGGCTGTGTCTACACTGGGCCACTTATTCCGGAAAATCAGCCACTTTTCCGGAATAAGCTGCGAGCTGTCTACACTGGCCCTTGAATTTACAGAAAAGCAACAATGCTCTACTGTACAAAATCAGCCGCTATTCCGGAAAAACTATTCTGCTTCCGCTCGGGCATAAGTCCTTATTCCGGAACACTGTTCCAGAAAAGGGCCAGTGTAGACAGCCCAGTAGTCTTTTCCGGAAAAAAGCCCCGATCGCAAAAATGGCGATTGGGGCTCTTTACCAGAAAAGCGCGTCTACATTGGCCACGGACGCTTTTCCAGAAAAAGGGCTTTTCTGGAAAAGCAGCCTGCCAATGTAGACGCTCCTTTTCCGGAAAAACTGAAAACGGAATAGTATTCCGTTTTAAGCATTTCCGGAAATTCATTCCAGTGTAGACACAGCCCTTGTGTTTGTACAGCCCGTAGCATGCTGGACCCCGAACTTGCTTGGCACCACTGGAATCAACTTTGTTAACTGGAGAACTTCAATCGTATGAGTCTGAAGCAGCTGACTTCAGTGGCACCGCTCCTGTTCATATACGTGTTGTGTGTACATTTTCAAAAAGAGCTTAGTAACTCAAAGGCCACATAAGCCCTGCAAATGCAGCAATGTGGCCCAGGGGCACCAACCGGCTGGAGAACTGCCCTAAAAGCCTTGACTGCAAACTTGCCGATTCATCAGGAGCTCCCTTGTGCTCGCTCCCCCAACCCCTTTAACACTTTAAAATCTCCCCACCCTTTCACATGCCAATGAATGGAGCTCAGGTTTTTTTTGTGGCTTGTGGTTCTGGCCTGGCTTGGGGCAATTTTGTTTCACATACTTTTTAATTTCTTGCTAACTTTGTCTTTTGGCAACTGATGATTCTTTCTCATCGCCTGCGTGGATGACTGCGTTTGAGGGGTTCCATAGGCTCACCTAACATCTCTTGACTTAGGTGTTTTTTGACCTATGCCCTCTTAATACACTTACATTGTTCCCAGGAAAAAGGAGGCACAAAGCGCCCTCTGCCGCCCTCTAGTGGAGACACGCCCGCATTACAAGTCACATTCTGATCTCAGCATCTTTCTTCTTTTAAAAGCTTCCAAGGGTTAGCTGAGTTAGTCTGTAACAGGAGCAACTTAAAGAACAACAAATAGTCTTTAAGGTGCTACTAGTCTAACAAATCATGTAGATGGTATCATGAACTTTCATGGGTGCAACCCACTTCTTCAGATGACTGGAGTGTTAGAAGTCCAGATCCAAAAATAAATAAGGAAGGGGGAGGAAGAGAAAAAAGGAGGGGGAAAGAAGAAGCAGGGGAGGGAAGAGAGAGAGAGAGAGAGAGAGAGTGAGTAGATGGTTCAAATAGTTACAAGAGGCTGATAAGAACAATTAACCAACCAACCCAACAATGGAGGTGCTAAGTCATTGAGATGTGGAAGGTAGTGTGCAAGCCAGCAGATGTCTCTGTTCACACTATTTGCATAAGAATTAAACTTGTAAATGAAGTTAAGTTCCAATCCTTCCCTGTGTATTTGGCTTGTGGAATTAGTTTAATTCTTTTTTCTCTTTTTTTCCTCCCTCCTCCCCTTCCCCTATTTATTCTTGGATCTGGATTTCTAACATTCCAGTCATCTGAAGAAGTGGGTTGCGCCCACGGAAGCTCATGATACCATCTACATGCTTTGTTAGTCTTTAAAGGTGCTACTAGTCTATTTGTTATTTACGTTTTTTCTTCTTTTAGTTGTTTGTCCCTGTTTTGCGAAGCATCGTTTGTCTTAACATTTAAATACATGCAAATATGCAAAGCGCTTGGAACCACAGAGCTGCAGCAGCCGCACAGTAATAACACTGCACACAGCATAACGAGAGAGATGATCTTGCTTGCTTGTTGAAGATTACTTTATTTGCACTGCTCTCCCGCGGCGAGTGGCTTTTAGACAACAAAAAAGGAGCTAGGCTGCAATATGCATCGCAAACGTTTCCAACAAGCACAGTCAGGAGGACTGGAAAGTGTAATAGCTAGTAGGAAACAGTTTGCAGGGAAGAGAGTGTTCATAAAACATTGACCAGGTTTTTGCTGGACTGTTTTATTTCCAGAGCGAGAGGAAAATATACCGTAAAGGAAAGCACAACGGAAAAACAAACTTAATTCCCCATCTACCCATCCATGGGATCCGGGTAGAAATATGGATCTAAATTAAAATGGGGAAATCAGGGAGCAGTTGTTATTGGAATAGGGTCCATAGGCGACACTGCGTTTGGAGGCTGAGTAGCTACACAGGGGGAGAGAAAGGCGCTTCAGGAGGTAGCCGAGTTAGGAGAGAGAACATCTGTGGGGGTAAATAAGTTATTCCTGTAGTTACTGTGAGTGACTAAGGGTGAAACTGGTGTCTGTCTGTATCTGTGCGAGTTTCTTCATATGGTTGATGGATTTCCATTCCATATGAAGAAACTCGCACAGATACAGACAGACATCATCTTTCTATCCAAGTGCAAGAAGATGGACATCGTACCCAAAGGACTGAAAGTGAACAATCCATTAAGGGTGAAACTGACATGTATAAATTCAACTGGTCCCGCTCCACGGCCCCCCTTTGAAATAATGTTAACGGCAAGTAACACCGAGTCCTCCTGTCTCTTGTGCTTGCAAAGCCTAATGATGCTCATTTGCATGTCATTTGCAAACAATAGCAATCGCTTCTTCCCCAGTCCTTGCTGCACTTTTCCCCGGCCAACTGCTTGGAAACTCTGCGCTGCCCACCTGCTCCAGCGCTGTAGCACGATGGTCCCCCCTCCTCCCCCAGCGCAAGCCGCCCCCCCCCCTCCGCCTCTGGAGCAGCCGGCCAATCAGCAGCCTCCCCGGGCTCTGACACTGCCGAGGGGCGGGCGCGCCCAGCTGTATATAAACCCAGCGGCGGCCGTGCCGGCTCACAGCGGACTCGCAGCTTGCATAGCGGACGGGCGCGCGTCCAGTGGCCGGCAGTTCCCCAGTCCCCACTTTGCCGCAGCCGCCTTCCATGAGACCCGCCGCCATGATCAAGAAGTTGTGCCAGAGCGAGAGCGAGCTGAACATCCCGGCCAAGAACTGCTACCGCATGGTGGTGCTGGGCTCCTCCAAGGTGGGCAAGACGGCCATCGTCTCCCGCTTCCTGAGCGGCCGCTTCGAGGAGCAGTACACGCCCACCATCGAGGACTTCCACCGCAAGTTCTACAGCATCCGCGGCGAGGTCTACCAGCTGGACATCCTGGACACGTCGGGCAACCACCCCTTCCCCGCCATGCGCCGCCTCTCCATCCTCACAGGTACGGGCCGCTTCGGGCCGGGGCAAGTTCGCCCTGTGCCCCTCCCCTACTGCCCGCTGAGATCCTGGGGGGGAGAGACAGCCCTGGGAATTCGCCCTATGCCTCTCCCCTACTGCCCGCTGAGATCCTGGGGGGGAGAGACAGCCCTGGGAATTCGCCCTATGCCTCTCCCCTACTGCCCGCTGAGATCCTGGGGGGGGAGAGACAGCCCTGGGAATTCTCCCTGTGCCTCTCCCCTACTGCCCGCTGAGATCCTGGGGGGGGAGAGACAGCCCTGGGAATTCGCCCTGTGCCTCTCCCCTACTGCCCGCTGAGATCCTGGGGGGGGAGAGACAGCCCTGGGAATTCTCCCTGTGCCCCTCCCCTACTGCCCGCTGAGATCCTGGGGGGGGGAGAGACAGCCCTGGGAATTCACCCTGTGCCCCTCCCCTACTGCCCGCTGAGATCCTGGGGGGGAGAGACAGCCCTGGGAATTCGCCCTGTGCCCCTCCCCTACTGCCCGCTGAGATCCTGGGGGGAGTCCCTGCTAGGAAATCTCTCTGGGCTACTTCTCCCCCTTGTAGAGGGATCGGGAGGGTGATTCCCCCCCCCCCCCCAGGTGTTAGGAAAGCGGCCAAAGTCAGGATGGGTTTGGGGGGTGTTTACCCAACACCCAAGCAGAGGGGCTGGTGGAGAGCCCTGGAACCAAACTGTTAAGCCCTGTATGTGATGGAAACTCTCAAGCCAGGCGGTGTGGCTGCACCTCCCACCCATGCAGCTTGTGAGCCGCTCATGTCTCTCCCTTCCCCCCCCCCCCCCCACACTGCAATGTAAATCTAAAAGCCCAGCTGGGCTGCTGCTCTCCCCAACAGAACCCCTCCCAGTCCCTCCACCCAGGCCGGAATTCGCATGCAAACCCAGCAAGCAGCCAAGTTTGCAAACTTTGCTCCCAGGTTTGCTTAGGAAATAAAGGGGGAAATGCAAAGCGCCCAGTCGGGTGCCAGGGTTAATTAGGGTCCGTGTATAAATTACCTAGCCTGGATTTTGGTGGGGTTTTTTTTCGAGACCCTCTGCTCCCTTTGGAATCCTGAAACCACCCTCTAGGGCAGTAGGTAGTGTATGGACAGCACTTAGAAAAAGGGCTGAAGTTGGGGGGCTGACTGGGAACTGGGCTCTGCCTCCATCCAGAATCAGGTTCTAACGTGGCCTCCCTCTGTGCCCCCTCTCTTCTACAGGCGACGTCTTTATCCTGGTGTTCAGCTTGGATAACCGGGACTCCTTCGAGGAGGTGCAGCGGCTGAAGCAGCAGATCCTAGAGACCAAGTCGTGCCTGAAGAACAAGACCAAGGAGAACATGGAGGTGCCCCTGGTCATCTGTGGCAACAAGGGCGATCGAGACTTCTACCGGGAAGTTGAGGCCCGGGAGATAGAGCAATTGGTCGGGCCAGACCCGAAAAAATGTGCCTACTTCGAGATCTCGGCCAAGAAGAACAGCAGCCTGGACCAGATGTTCCAAGCCCTCTTTGCCATGGCCAAGCTGCCCAGCGAGATGAGTCCGGACTTGCACCGCAAGGTCTCGGTGCAGTACTGCGACATGCTGCACAAGAACGCGCTCAAGAGCAAGAAGCTGCTGAAGGAAGGGGCTGAGGGCAGTGGAGGGGAAGCCTATGGCATCGTGGCCCCCTTTGCCCGCCGGCCCAGTGTGCACAGCGACCTCATGTACATCCGGGAGAAGGCCATCGGCAGCAGGCAAGCCAAAGACAAGGAGCGCTGTGTGATCAGCTAGGAGCCTCCTGCCGCCCCCTCCCCTGCCTTTTCAGAAGGGAGAGAGCCGGGGAGGGAGGGAAGCTTGTTTCATAACAAACTCTGGCTGCCCAGGAGTGACATCTGCCCTGGGGGCAGGTTACCTTCTGCCCGGGGGGGGATGACTTGCATTGGCTGTCCTCAAATAGACCCACTTTTGGGGAGCAATGGGAGGGCTGCTGCTGGGGATGCCCTCCCCCTGGAAGGGTGAGAGACGGAGGACTTTGAGCACAAATGTTGAGCCTGGGAGTGGAAAGACATTGACTTTGCCTTCGCCACCGAGGGCCAGCGCATTGCCTTATGGAAGAGACTTGGGGTGGGACAAGATGGTTTGGACTTGAGAAATCAGCCAACGTTGAGCTCTAGCAAGGGGCTTTGGCGTGTGTGTTTGCGTGCATTTCTATGAGCCAGGATTGCTGCAGGCGGACACTTTGGGCTGTTGCAAACTTCTGGCAGGCCCCTCCACTGGCCTCTCTTATGGAAGCAGACGTGGATGGGTGGGGGTCAAAAACTGACTTTTGTTTACATTTGTCTTGTCTGATTTTGGAGAAAGAAGCATTTAAAATAGGCACTTTATGTAGGGTAGTCTGTGTCCTGGACATGAACAAAACTGTATCCAAGTGTTTTCTACACTGTGTTAAGTTTACTATTTTTCTACAAAATAAAACTTTTTAAAAAAGTATCTGGTTCTGGGTTTGTCCTTAGTTCGTTGTCTCAGCATTATCAAAAACACCTGGAGTCAAGCCAGACAACTGTGCTTACTTGCAATACGCCTGCAAATCAAAATCTTTACTCTACACCCTTCCTTTCCCTTCATTCCTAGGGCAAAGGTTCATATTACTGAAATGGCTTGACAAGCTTTAAGTTCAACATAACAAAAGTAACAAGCAGGAGGCGGTCAAATGAATCCTGCTGCTGAAACAGATGGCTGATTAGAAAAAGTTTTAGCCCAATTAAGTGGCATTGAACAATAGAGTGACATCTAGAGGGCAAATTAAAGAAGTGAAATAATATAGTTGCCCTACTAGTATTTATGATCACATGCAGAAGCAAAATGCAGGACAATGTAGCACTTTAAAGACTAACAAGATGGTTTATTAGATGATGAGCTTTCGTGGGCCAGACCCACTTCCTCAGACCCATTTCTATCACTGATCACATGCAGACATTTGTCATAGGATAGTGGGTAAAATGAGATGACACACCTTCATAATAAACTAAATTGCTCATTCATGACAAGGGCTCCTAGGACCAGACACTACAGTGATAAAGTTTTGAAATGTACATGCAAGTCAATAACTTATAGAAACTTGCACCGAGAGAACTTGTTTCCTTTGCAACACCCCAAAAGGAAATATTCCACTTTTTTAAAAAAAACACACCCCACCCTACACTTGCATGTGAAAGACTTACTGCTAAAAGTAACAGCCAAGACTGCCCAAACAGAGAGGCTGCGTCTAGATTGGCATGATTTTCCACAAATGCTTTTAATGGAAAAGTTTTTCCGTTAAAAGCATTTGCGGAAAAGAGCGTCTAGATTGGCACGGACGCTTTTCCACAAAAGCACTTTTTGCGGAAAAGCATCCGTGCCAAACTAGACGCGGTTTTGCGCAAGAAAGCCCCGATCGCCATTTTCGCCATTGGGGCTTTTTTCTGCAAATGCTTTTGCACAAGAGGGCTAGTGTAGACAACGCGGTATTGTTTTGCACAAGAAGGCTTTTGCCCGAACGGGAGCAGCATAGCATTTCTGCAAGAACACTGACAATCTTACATGAGATCGTCAGTGTTCTTGCAGAAATTCAAGCGGCCAGTGTAGACAGCTGGCAAGTCTTTACACAAAAGCACCTGCTTTTGCAGAAAAACTTGCCAGTCTAGATGCAGCCAAAGGAAATAGGAAAGGACTAACTCACCCCGGCTAGTTTGCAGCCCTGGAAAATCAGCCCTACAGTGGCTTTGACTAAACCCCATGTTTTCTGCTGATTGAGATCTGCAGAGGCTAGTGGTACTTTGCTTACTTGGCATTTTCAGTTTCCCTGTTACGGCCCTTGCCTGCCTCCTCAGAAGTAGGGGGTGAGAAATATTTTTAAGGAAAATGTGCTTATGAAATCACAAACAGGCAAGAAGATAGCACTTGAAACAGCTTTTAATACATTTAAAAAAACCCTGGAGTTTAAGTGGAAGACATCACTTTCACCTGCGAGTCCTCATTTCTTCAGACGATTCTTCTGTCTCTTCAGCATGTGCACTTCTCACCGGAACATATATTGAAAACCAAATGGATTATTTCTCCATTTGAAATAGATGCCAAGTGTGCTGATCTTAGATAATGGTGGGTAGGGCATGTTCTGGTTCGCTGAAATGAGAGAGGTTTATCCCTGTGCCACATTTCTGTCTTCCCAAAGAAAAGAGCTTAGTGCTATTTTAAAATGGGGGTACATGGAACAGCTTTTATACTAACCAAGCTCCTGGGAATTTGACTCTACTACGGGCAGGGCCACTGTTCTGAGGCAGGCCACTTTCCTGCTGGCTGGTAAAAGGAAAGCCATGTTAAAACAAATCTTGTTGCTGTTCTTAGATAAAGCTCATTTGTATAATGTCCCAGGGACTCTACTGGCTTCTCTGTGTCCTTGTGTTTATAGGCAAATAACCCTCATTGTAGTGACTGGCACAAGGTTTGAACATAATTTATAAGGGTACTTCATAAGAAAGGCTGGGATCCAGCCAATGCTGGGCACACACACTTGCAACTGCACACAACATTTTTATTACCCAGTGAGATCCAGTGCTACTTGAGCTAGCCCCTCATAAATTGTGTTTACCTCCATATTCCATGGACGGGGCAGGTAGACAGCAGGAAATTCTGACCCAGGACTCAGCAAACTGCCCCTTGCTCTCTTAACATGATCCAATGCTCAGCAATTTGCAGGCACTGTCACGAGAGTTGTGTTCTGTTACTTCCACAGAAACCCACTGGGACGGGTGTTACTGCCCTGAAGCCACCGTGTTTGCCTCAGGGATGAATCAGACCCCACACACTGTGCTATTTTAAGTGGGTACCACTAGGTTCTCACACCCCCTGCCTACACTGACGCTGTAGCCAACGGCCCAGTCCACCACTCCTCATAGCCCCGCTCCAAGTGTAAGCCACACACCTGCTGGGTGTGATATACTGTCCCATCTAGAGGCACCAAGACCACCTTACAGAGAGAATAATGAGTCTGCTCTACAGCCTTTTGACTCTGATTAGGGGGGAGTGTTCATGTAACACCGACAAGCAAAAGTCTCTGGCCTTTGGAATGTTGCTGGGGGAAGAGGAATTTGCTTCTCCGGAAAGCAAAGTAAACACAGGCCTGGCTAATGCTCTAATCCGCAGGCATTGTGCAGGCTTCCTCTCCCCCCAGCCAATACACCTCAGTCTTGGTCAAGTCCCAGGTGCCCCTGGAGCAGAGACCAGCTGTGGTGCAGGAGGGTGTGATGGCCACCGTGGCCATGGGGTGAAGGAAATAAACCCACAATTGTTTTTATACTGGCATCTAAGGTAGGGATGTAATAGTACAGTCGATTAATCGATAAACAAAAGCGTATCGGTTAATGCTATCGACTACATGCATTCCCCCCACCCCCAGTAAATGTTTTAGCAGGTGGGTCAGTCCTGGCTTGCACCAGCTCTGGGACCTACCCCTTCTGCAGCTGTGCAGGAAGCCCGGCGGCTAGGAGTGTATCAGAGGCAGCAGGGCGGAGCAGGAGTGCACTGGCTCCCCACCCTTGGGGACTACAGAATAGTCGAGTAACCGATAAGAATTCATGAGGTTAATCGACAATTCAATTAACCGACATTTAACATCCCTCGTCTAAGGCAAACTTCACTCCCATGGCAGGACCCTGCCTTTAAAGAGGAGTCACGGCCGGGTCTCAAGAAATGAAAGGAGAGAGGCCTTAATCCAATTCCCAGCCTATCTATGGGCCAAATTCTTCCCTGGTGCAGCTCTGAGACTTGCATGGCCCCATTGCTGCTAGTGGGCTATAGGGCTAATCTCCTTGGGGCCAGTTTGCTAAATATTTGCCGGGGTCCACGTATCCTGCACAGGATCTGCGCCAAGCGTGTCACCTCCACCTGCAGCTGGTGGGTTTAAACATAGCAGAGGGCAAGTGCCCCAAATGCAGGAAGAGGTCCGTGGAGGCAGGCAGCAGCTCCTGCCCTGGATTAAAGCAGTCTGGGTATGCAGCTGACCAGCCAGGCTGGAGCCAGAGTCTGCTCTCAGCTTGGCTGGTGGAAAGTGCAACAACCGCTAAAGCCAACAGCATTCACCAGACTGATCCTAGGGCAGCCGGGAGTGACACTGTCTAGATGACGTTCTTTTTCCGGAAAATGGAACGCCGATTGCAAACCGCCATGTGTGTTCCTTCTTAGAGGCTTTTCCGACATTTGGCCCATCCCTTCTTCCTCGTGAAACGAGGTGTACAGGGATGCTGAAAAAAGGTGTCTGTTCTTCCCAAAAAAATTTGGACCTGGCAGTTTTTCCGGGAGACTTCTGGAGTCCCAGAAGAACTCTGGAGTCTAGATGTAGCCTCTGTGAGTTGGGGATCTAGGCACGCCCCCCCATTAGCTTCTCATCAGAACTAAGCACTAATCACCCCTCTAACATTTCCAGCCTCCTTCTGCTAAGCTGCTCCGCCCCCACCCTGCTTTTCGAAAACCAGTGGAAGGATAAAACACCCAGACCAGCCCCTGTGCTTCTGGAATCATCTCCCAGTTAGGGATGTAATAGTGTCGTCCATTAACCGATAAGCAAATGCTTATAGGTTAATGCTATAGATTACACGCATTCTTCCCCTCCACCCCAGCAGTAAATTTTTTAGCAGGCTGGCCAGCAGCCCAGATCAGTCCTGGGTTTGGGACCTACTCCTGCTGCAGCTCTGTATTTAAAGTGTATTAGGAGCCAGGCAGGCAGGCAGCCTAGCTCAGTTCTGGCTCCAGGAGCTTAGCCCACCCTGGACAGGGGCTGCTATCACCCAGTGCTGCTGCCTCTGTATCAGAGGCAGCAGTGCGGAGAGACAGGCAGCCAGTTCACGAGGGGAGCTGTTTTTTAAAGTGGAACCCCCCGGCACCCTGCGCTGCTGCCTCCGATACAGAGGCAGCAGCATGGAGTGACAGGGGGCTCCTAAGAAGTGGGGCTGGAGCACACTGGCTGCTGGCCCCGCCCCCACCCCTACCCCTGGGGACTATCGAATAGACAAGTAACCGATAAGAATTCATGAGGTTAATCGACGATTCAATTAACCGATATTTAATATCCCTACTCGCAGGCTCAGTACAGACACAAGAAAGGCCTCACAAGGTTTCCAAATTTTTACTTGGATCATCTCAGATACAGCATCACTTATTCTCCCCTCCCCCACAAAAAAGGGGGAGGGTGTAAATACAAAAGCAGTTGAAACCAATCCTCTCTCCCCAGACACATGCTCTGGAGGGGGGAGCTATGTCCACTGTTTCTTGGGAGCAGGCCAGCAAGTTCCCTTCTGCTCTCGTCGGTCCCTTTACCACTCTGCCCAGAGCCAATTTGCACAAAAGGGAAGAAAACGCCCCCTCTTTCTGGCTGCCGGCAGTAATGCAACCACCAGATAATTTACTCCTGAGAGCGAGGGGGAAATGCAATCGCTCCTGCTCACTTGCATTAAAAAAAAAAAAAAAAAAAAAAGAGAGAGACACACTCCAGACCAGCTCTGTATAAATACACGCAGTCTCAGCAGATCAAAGCGAACGTACCACTGCAATCATCATGCGTCAGGTACACAATGTTCTCTCGGGTTAATGTCACATGGCTGCGATCTACACAGCAGCAAGGTGGTAGGAAGAGACAGAAAAGAAGGGGAGGAGGGCATCTCCCTTTCCCCTGGAGCCTCAGACCCCTGCAGCAGAGTCTTGTCCCATCCCGTCCCTGCTACTCCTTGGGGATTTCAAACATGCAAAGACTCTTGTATTTCTGCAGCAGTTCGTTCTTGGTCCGGACTTGCTCCCTCAGGCTGTGCAGCTGCTGCTGCTGCTGCTCGGGGCTCACACCAATGCCGGGCATGGCGCTGATCATCTTCCGCATCTCCTGGAATTTGGTCTTGAGTTCATTCAGCACCTGGTGGACGTCCTGGCTGTCCTTGTCCATGCTGCAGAGAGGCAGAGAGCAGAGATGGCGGTTCACACCGAGCATGGGACAGGTTCACGGGGCGGCAGCCGCATCCACCTGCTGGAATCCGTCGGGAGCGAGTTCGCCCCGCCGCCCTGCCCACACCAGGAATAGTGAGTGACACATGCCCGCTTGACATGCCCCGCCCACACATGCGCACCAGGAATAGTGAGTGACACATGCCCGCCTCTGACATGCCCCGCCCACACATGCGCACCGGGAATAGTGAGTGACACGTGCCTGCCTCTGACATGCCCCGCCCACACATGCGCACTGGGAACAGTGAGTGACACATGCCCGCCTGACATGCCCCGCCCACACATGCACACCGGGAATAGTGAGTGACACGTGCCCGCCTCTGACATGCCCCGCCCACACATGCACACCGGGAACAGTGAGTGACACGTGCCCGCCTCTGACATGCCCCGCCCACATGTGCCATGTGTGGCACACATGCCCCCGCCACACGTGACATGCTCCGCCTCTGACACGCCTGCCGACAGCCCCGTTAAGTGATGCTTCCCCTCCCCCTCCAGCCACACGACTGCTCTCGTTCACTGTCTTGCTGCACTGTGTGCACACACCCAGGGAGACACACATGGGTCAGGAGGAGATGGCTTGAGGCGCTAATGACACCATGAATCAGAGCAACTTTTTCCCGTTACACTCCTCCCTCCCCCTACAGAAATCCTGTATCCCCACCATGTTGCTCTGGCTAGAAAGACCACATGTGGACCCCCTCAATGGCATCTGTGGGCCAGTCAGAGCGTGTCACCACAACATGGTGCTCACTGGCCCCCGCCCCTGTGGTGCCGGCCACACACGTCCTCACTCCCCCTCCCCACGTGCATGTCTCTCTTCCCGGCGCAGAGGGCGAGTCTGCACCGTGCCCCCACTGCCCTGGCAGCCAAGCAGAGACGCCGCCGGGCTACAGGCCTAGATGGCCTCTTCCAGACCCAGCTTCTGGGACTGGCGCTGGCGGGCCCCGCCTCCTGTGGCGTGTTCCACATCAGCATGCAGGAGAGAGACTGGGGGGAGAGGCAGGGACCAAGAGAGCTGACACTAGCCAGGCTCAGGCCAGGGAAGCTGTGCGGGCGCTTTTTTCCCCTAGAAAGCTCTGCTAATGCCCCTCACTCCCGACCCGCAGCCCAACACGCCCTGGTGCCCCTCACACTGCTCCACCAATGCGACGCTGCGGCTGCTTCCTCTATCACTATGCCCAGCTCTGCACAGCATGGGATAAAGTCGGGTGTGAGGCAGCATTGTCCAGCAATCAGGGACTCGGAAGATCCAGCCTGCCAATGACCTGCTAAGGGATGCTGGGCAAGTCACCCATCTGTGCCTCAGTTTCCCCTCCCCACCCTTTGCCTGTCTTCTTTGCTTAGACTGTGGGCTCTTCGGCACAGGGTGCAGTCTCCTCGTACATGTATGTACAGGGTCTCGCACGATGGGGCTCTTCGGGGGCTGTAATAAAAATAATTAATACACAACAGCATCCCTGGTAGCGGACAGGAATCCAGTGAGCTCTGCCACTCCACCTAAGAACAAGTTCCTGGAACTAAAAAATAAGCCACGCCAGAGAAAACGGCGCTCCGCAGACTCCACAGGCCTCGCACTGCAAGGGGACATTAACACACCCACCAAGGTGAAGCAAAGGCCTCTTTTAACAACACCACGCTGCTTCCCTCAGCTTGTGCCATTTTTTTAAACAGCCGCCTCGCTTCACGCCGGGACAGCTTGTTCATTAGTGTCTGCGTTGCCATTGTTAAGGCTTAGCAAAGTCTCACCTGGCTATGGGGAGCAGGCGAGAATTTGCTTCTCTGCTTTGTGAAACAACTGCTAATGGGTACAGGGGGGTTGGAAAGGCCTTTGAAAACCAGAAGCCAGGACTAAAAATAAAACCGGCTTGGCATGGCAGGGGCAGAGGGGGACGCAGTGTTAACTTTGAGGAACAATGACATGGCCCAGAGGGAAACATTTAAGCAGCTGGTGCCTGCTGGTTTGAATATTCATTCTTTCCAAGCTTATTCAGGTAGGGCGTTTTACCAGCAAACTATTCATCACTCCCTTGTACGTAAACCGGCAGCTGGATGCTGTGAACGAGCTGTCAGTGAGCAGGCCTCTAAAGCAGAGTCAGCCCTGGAGAAACGTCGGGTAGAACGGAACGACTGCAGGGCGGTCCCTTCGGAGGGAACCGAGTTATCGAATCATTGGCTGGCCCCATCCTGCTCTCACGCTGGTGTCACTCGGCTACCTGAGAGAAATAAGGCCCTACATGTCCGCACCAGTCTGTGGAAAGACTCCCACTCACTCAACGAAATTCAGATCGAGCCCCGAGAGTGGTGAAGCTGGCAGACCTGTTCCGAATGAAATCCCCGGGATTGGGACAATCGGAATGGGAGCCGGTCCTTAAATGTCGGTTAGTTTACAACCCCCATCCCCAGCGACACTGGAGACGGGAGACGCCCTAGCTGTCGTGCAAGTCCTCACTTTGTGGTGCGCGGTTGTTTGAAGGAGGACTCAGTTGCAACCTGCCTGGGTTATGAAGGCCTTCTCCATTGCACAGGCTCCTCGGCTGTCACTCGGATGAAGCCTAACTCTCCAATGAACACAAGAACAGCCCTACGAGTCAGACCAAAGGTCCATCCAGTCCAGGGTTCTGTCGGCCAACACTGGCCAACGCCAGGTGCCCCAGAGGGAGTGAATAGAACAGGGAACCCTCACAGGATCCTTCCGCTGTCACCCATTTTCCTTCCGCTGTCACCCAGACACACAGAGGCTAGGGACGCCCTCCCCGTCCATTACGGATGTTAAAATGGTGATTATCTGGCGAATTGTGTAGTTGACAAAATTTGTATCGACTACACAATTAGTCAATAAGGGGGCCCTCCGCAGAGCGGCTGTGGGAGCCAGCTGGAGATGGGATTTGCACCAGCTCTGAACCGCTGTAGCTCTGCATCTTAAGAGATGCTGGGCGCAGCGTCCCTGACCGGTGCAAGCCAGGACTGATCAAGCCAGATCCAGCAGCCCCTGCCCGCAGCCAGCCAGGGGCTCCGTGAATAGGGGCTGCTTGGGGGCAGCACCCTCTGTCCACAGGAGGCCCCAGCTTCCCACTGGGACCTCCCGTGAACAGGGGCTGCTGCTGGAGCAATCTCCGCTCGCAGCAAGCCTCGGCCTGCTGTGGGCTGAGGCTGCTTTGCAGCAGCCTCCCCTATCCCCCCACCCCTGTTGCCTCTGATAAAGGCAAGGGAGGGGCAGGTGGCACTGCAGAAAAGGTGCTGGGGGGGAACTAGCTTTTAAGGCAATTGCCCCCCCTCCCAGCACCAGCTCGTTTCCACCCCCACCTTGCTGCCTCTCATACAGAGGCAGCAAGGGGGGGCGGGAGGCAAGTGAGCAGTCGAGAACTCCATTTGACTACCCAATAAGCATAAGCTTATCAGGTAATCGAATAGTTAACTATTCGCTTACATCCTACTGCCCATCTTGGATAATAAGTATTGATGGACCTAACCTCCATGAATTTATCTAGTTCTCTTTTGAACTGTGTTAAAGTCCTAGTCTTCACAACATCCTCTGGCAAGGAGTTCCACAGGTTGACTGTGCGTTGCGTGAAGAAAAACTTCCTTTGCTTTGAGAGCGGTCAGAGAGAGGCTGGCTGCTAAAATCATGCTGGATTTGACATCGGTGAGTGGATGGTCATCGGAGAGACTGCAATGAGACACCTGGGGCCTTTCATCTCTTGGTCACAAGGTGGAACAAGTCTCAGCCCAGTTTCCAGCACAGAAAAACACACCACTAAGTCGTTCCAACACTTGTTGACTCCACTGGAGGGAGGCGGGAGATACAAAGAGGACACCTTGTTTTCTTCCCCCCTCCTCTTCTCTGTGCTCTCTACTGTGATGCCCCATGTACCGAACTTCCACAGCCTGCTCATCCCACCCTGCATGGCCGCCAATGAGATCTTCCCTGGAACTCCTCTCTCCCACAACACCCACCCACCGTGGCTTCAAAACAACCACGTCAGTGATTCCCTCTCCTGTGTTACCCGGCGTGTCCTGCTTTCCCTGTGCCTGCCCATCAAGTTACAAAGCCTCTGCGCACATCTACCCTGCAATTAGACACCCACGGCTGGCCCATGTCCCGTGGCTTGGGCTCAGGCTAAGAGGCTGTTGAAACTGCAGTGTAGACATTCGCCCTGGGGCCCACTCCCCTTTACTAGTCCCCGCAAAACAGGGTTAAGGCACAAGGAAGGGGCAGGAGTTGGCACTGCCACCCTCTGCGCTGACCCTGTTCTGTGCAGACCGAGTGGTGTTCAGTGTTCACAGCCGTTAAAGCAGCCCTGATTTCACACCGACAAAACATGTGAAAAGGTGTGAAAAGGGGCCGAAAATAGCCAGCATGTCAGGGCTGGAAATACTCAGGTGGGCCCAGATCTGCTCAGGGTTAGGGATGTAAAATTTCAATTAACTGGCTAATCGAATAGTCGATGCAGTTTAAATTGCAGGGCTGTTGCTACACTTCAAAGGTGAAAGCACTGTGGGGGGGGAGGGGAGACTCAAGCAGTGCCCCCCTGACCCCATGCTCCCCGCAGCATTTCAAAGTGGCGGCGCCGCATGGAGCCCGGGATCAGCTGGGAAGTCCCCAGCTGACCCCGGGCTGCATGCGGCATTTCAAAGTGGCAGCACCATGTGAAGCCCATAGTCTGGCCCCGGGCTCCACACAGCGCTGTCGCTCTGAAGCGCCCCCTTGTCTTTCCCTGCCCCTCGCTGCCTCTCTCTCATTGAGGGAGCAAGGGGGAGGGAGCGAATAGTCAACTAGCGTGTCGACTAGCGTGTCCGATATGCATTTGCTCATCAGATACTTGACTAGTTGTTCCCATCCCTGCTCAAGGTCATTATACATCCTGAATCAGGAGGAGGAAATCCCGATCACTGCCATTAGACCAGGGGCCTCAAACTCCCGGCCTGCGGGCCAGTCCCAGTGGGAGCGATGCTCGATCTGGTTGGGATAGATGGGGAAGCTGTCCATCACATGGCACCCATCCCTAGAGCACACAGCTTTGGGGATCATGAGGGGTGGGGACTGGCACCCCCCAAACTCTCTATGGTGGCTCCAGCCCGGTGATGCCCAAAGCTGTGTGCGTGGGAGACGGGGTGCCAAGGGAGGAGAGGGACGGGCGATGGCAGAAAGGGGCGGGGCTCACGGGCAGTAGTGACAGCCCTCCCGCCCCTAGACATCCCTAGCTGAACTGCACAATCACTCCAGCCCGGACTGGCGGGAATTTGAGACCCCTGCATTAGATGATCCACCCCTTCTCTTCTTACAAAGCTAGACCAAGGCGCTGACCAGACCTCTGAAGTGAGGAATGTGCATTTGTCCGGCACAATGAGATGAAACTCAGATCCTAAGCAGACACTGATTTTTAGATATTGGGTATACATGCAAGCATGGCACAGCTACTGAATGCGACTGAATCCGGATGGAAAAACGCCCCCAATTTAAAAACTTATTTCTGGGTGGGAGTCAGATGAGGCTCCTTTGAACACAGTTGTAGGGATGTGAATGGTTAACCAGTTACGGGGGATGGAGCAGCCCCCTCCCCTCATTTAATCAGTTAAGCATTATGTTTAACCAGTTAACTAATTAAACAGGATTTTAAATTCCTATGCAGAAGACCTGACAACTTGAGACAAACCCTCCCGGAAACTATGGGCCTGCTTGTCAGCAGGTGTAAATTCCACAGTGGCAACCCTGATTTACCCCAGTGGAGACTCTGGCCCACAGCATCAACTCCAGCAAGGTACAACTGGATCTAGATGCACCAAAAAGGATAACAACTTAAAACTGATTTCATGCAGCCACTTAACGCCACACTGAATTAAAGCAGCGGGTAGAACCAAAGGCCTTGCGGAAGGAAATCCATCACCCCCGTTGCAGGAGCATTCTGTACGGCCATGCACAGGAACTCCCATCACCTTCCTTGTTCCAAGTGACTTATGGTACCCGCCAGGGATGCCTGACCCCAGATGGCCATGTTAGACTAGGATGCCCTTCCCTGCTGACAAGGAGGTGGGCCCAAGACCTGGCCTTGAATGGCGCCTCAAGCAGAGCTTTGGCTGTCCTGTGTAGTGCGGTTGATGCCTGGGGTGATCAGGGGACCCAGGATGGAGGGGCTCCCCATCCTCTAATTCCCTGCTTGTGCGCCATGAGGTACAGGAGAGACAGCCAATGAAAGCTGGGAGGGGCGGGGGGACCCCTAGTGATCTCTGCACTTTGGAGAGAAAAAGATCCCCAGCTTGTTAAAGGGCAAGGGAAACCCCAGCGAGATCTCTGCCTCAGTCCCATAGGATACCCAGAGATCCCGCCCTCTCCCTCCCCCGGAGCGGGGTGTTGGAGGGGGCCCCCCAGGGGGAATCTCTCCCTCCCCTGGAGCGGGCGCCCGGGGATCTCTCCCCCCAGGGAACGGGGCGCTAGGGGGGGCCCCCCAGGGGAATCTCCCCCTCCCCTGGAGCAGGGCGCTGGGGGGGGGGGGCGCCAGGGGGAATCTCTCCCCCCCGGAGCGGGGAGCTAGGGGGAGTGGGGCGCTGGGGGGGGGCTCCCGCGGGAATCTCTCTCCCCCCCCCCGGAGCGGGGTGCTGGAGGGCCCCCCCGCGGGAATCTCTCCCCCCCCGGAGCGGGGTGCTGGAGGGCCCCCCCTGCGGGAATCTCTCCCCCCCCGGAGCGGGGTGCTGGAGGGCCCCCCCCGCGGGAATCTCTTCCCCCCCCCCGGAGCGGGGTGCTGGAGGGCCCCCCCCCGCGGGAATCTCTTCCCCCCCCCGGAGCGGGGCGCTGGGGGGAGCGGGGGGGGGCAGGCACGTTACCATTTGATGATATCATGGACCAGCGGCAGGAAGGAGAAATCCTCCTGGCCCGGCTGCTGGGGCGGCGGCGGCTGCTGGGGCTGCGGCTGCAGCGGCGGCTTCTGCTCCCCCGCCGGCTCCGGGGGCTGCGGCGCTTGGGCCGGGGGCGGCTGCTGCGGCGGCGGCGGCGCCTGCTCCTCCGCCGGCCGCACCCCGGCGCCGGCCCCGCCCGTGGCCATGCTCCCTGCCCGGGCCCTGCCGCCCGTCGCGGCCAATGCGCGTCCCAGGCCCGGCCCCGCCGGCTCCGCTCTTGCGCGTCAGACGCGCTGGGGCTGGGCCCGGCCCGGGCTGCAGCCTTGCGAGAGGAGGGGCAGCCCCGCGCAGCGCGCTCAGGGCTTCCTGGGGGAGGCTGTTCCCAGGGTGCAGAGCCAGGCCCCCTCCCCGCCTTCTCCTGGGGCCCAGCGCCTTTGTCAGCCCCCCTGGGCCGTGCAGGAGACAAGCAGTGGGGTCTGGGGCAGGGTGCAGTCTGCTCAGCTGTCTGCACATTGCCCAAAAGCTTGGCCTCTTGTCACCCCCGCCTGGAGAGGGGGTGGGTGGCACCCACCCTGAGCAATTCTTGGCAGGTTGAACCGCTCTACTCTGGGTATTCTCCCCGCTGGCAAACCCGGGGTCTGACGTGAATTTAGTTGCCGGATGTCCACATAGCACCGTGGTGGCAAAGTTTCCCACGGTCCCATAAAGTTTGTTCACAGCCACCCGTCCTGGCCTTCCGTGTTCTGTGCTGTTGTTTAGCTCTAATTTAACCCTAACCGTCTTCTAAGAGCCCAGTAAGCAGGGGAAGTGTTGGTCATGCTGCTAGACAATATTGACCTCCTGTGGGCCAGCAAATTCTCTGGTTCCACACCCGAATCAGGGTCCCGGACTGGAGAGATTCCCGGCCTAGACAGAATCAGGGTCCTGGATTAGAGAGATTCAATCTAGCGTGGTTTTTGTGCAGTCTGACATCTTCGCCTCCTCAAACTCTTCCTCGTTTGGGGTTAATTTTCAGTCGTTTTAAAAGGCCTGCCCTTGAGGGAGGATTTTTGCCATGCGTAGGAATCAATTTTAAAGCCCCCATGTTTTCTGCGTTATTTTTGTGTGGCGCCCACAAAAAATGAAAGGGAGCTAGTTCTGCAGCAGCGTTAGCCAGCCCGATAGCTGGGGGAGCGTCAGCCTCAAAGCCTAGTGTGTCACCCCTGGTTTGTGCATTAGCGAGTTGGGCTCAACAGTGCTGAAGATTGTACACAGAGAGCTATTTATAAACAGTTCTGTTAGGAGCTCACAATTAAATGCCCCGATATGAAATAGAGATGAACAGGTGGGGCACTGGTACCACAGAGAAGGACCTGGGACCTATAGTGGATTATATACTGAATATAAATCAGCCGCATCATGGTGTTGCGGAAAAGGCAACTAGTGTGCGGCGATGTATTAACAGGAGGGTGATGCGTAAGGCATGGGAGGCTATCATTCTGTCTGTGCGGCACTGCTGAGACATCAGCTGGAGTATGGTCTCCCGTTTTGGGGTCCGCATAAAGATGTGGACCAATTGGAGAGAGTCCAGAGGAGAGCAGCAGAAATGATAAATAGTTTAGAAAATGTGATTTGTGACTAGGGATGTGAATGGTGATGCTTACCAGCTATGGTTAAACGGTGGGGGGCCTGTTGCGAGTGGGGGTGCTCCAGCCCAGCCGTAGCATCCTCAGCCTGTGGCAGACCCCAGCCGGTGTGCCACAGGCAGGGGCGCATCAGCCTCGCCAGAGCAGCCCTCACTCGTGGCAGGCCCAGCTTGCCCGGAACACCCCATCCCCATTTTAATCGGCCAGGCTGAGTAGCCAGGCTTGCCGACAGGGAGACAAAGGAAGCAGTCGTCCCGGGCCTGGCTACTGCAGCAGCCGTGGTGGCCGGAGCCCCAGACTTTTTAAATTGCGACTGGAGTGCTGCACAGTATGCTCTGCATGGCTCTGAGGGATGGCTGCCCGAGCCCCGCCCCTTCCAAGATCCTGCCGCTTCCTTCCAAGGCCCCACCCCTTCTGGGGATAGGGAGCCAGCCTCCTCTCCCTTGCCTGGGGGCCTGCAGAAGCTGCCAGCCTCCCTGTGGATGGCATTTGAATCTCTCATGAGCAGCTGCATAAGTGCACAGCTTACAGGGAACACCATTACTCGTTTTCCTTTGGTGGGACTTTGACTTAGCCTGGGATAACCAGTTTAGATAGTCTGTAACGGTGCTGAGATGTGGTGCACAAAGTGCCTCAGAGATAGGAATTTTTATTTTATCATGGAAGGTGATTGTAGTTAAATTAGTTCAGGGGAAGAAAACAACGATAACAATTTAGCACCTTACCTGGAAGCCTTTACAAACCCACAGCTCCAATCAATAGCTATTTTGTCTTTGATAACAAAGGCCGCAGCTGCACTGGGAAAAACTGCAAACTCTTTCCATCCTGTTCCACTGAACCGGGGTTATAACAGATGGGAAGGGTACCATAGACACAACACTAGCTGCAGGCTTGGGACTGTAATGAAGGGGTACGGGAAAAGTAAAGGTCTCAAGTGAGTGCAATATAAATAGAAAGGAAAAAAAACCTTTCACTTTCAAGTCTTGGACTATGTCTAGACTGCATTGTTTTTTTGGGATACCTCCAAGGAACGCATCCACCTTTTTGGAAAAATTTTTGAAAAAGCAGAAGTGCTCTTTCACCATCCTTGTAAACCTCGTTCTATGAGAAATAAGAAACGGCTCGAAAGAGTACTTTTTTCTGAAATTTGGCGCTGTATAGACGCACCAAATTTCGGAAGAGCCTGGGTGACAGTGGAGGGATCATGTGAGGATGCTGCGTACCACAAATTGCATATCTTTTTCTGATTTAACACTGCAGTCTAGACGTAGCTTTGATATGATCCAAAGCTCAGTGAAGTCAATAGAAGGCCTCCCTTTAAATGGAACTTGGATTAGGTCCTAAGAAAAACTATTCCTTTCTCATTTGGTATAATAACACTAACAGTCATGGGTTGGGTTTTTTTCCCCCTTTCTGGAGTGATTTATAGAAAACATACAACTTAATCTCCATCAGATATTTGCATTTGATAATTGTCACAGGATGAGTAAGGGCAGGAAAGCCATTTTCTTTATTTAAACTCCTTTATGTATATAAATAAATCTGAATAAACATGTTAATTATATATCAGTTGAAACTCTGTTAAGCAGAGACACTCTGGCATATTGTCCATTTGCTCTAAAAATAACAAATGCAAGCCAGGACTGAATTCCTAATGTTAGAAATAAACACCAGCTCTGGCTCAGATTCAGAAAATCTCATGCTTAAGCGCTGTACTGAATTGGGCCCTCAAGCCAGGTTATTCAAAGGTGCCAATGGGATTTAGGTACCTACGGCCCTTCAGTCAAATTCCAGTCATCAGGATTGGCGCATCTCATGGTCCTGCAGATCAGAATAGTTTGGCGCTGATAGAAAAAGTGTTATACAGGCAGTCCCCGACTTATGAATGGGTTACTTTCCGAACACATGGTCATAACTTGATTTGGTCGTAAGTCAAAAATACCCTTAAACGCGCTGCCCGCGCAGTCCGAAAAACTTGACATACATGGTTCTCAACTCAAAAATACATATAATGGGAGGTTGGTCGTAAATACGGAGGGTCGTAAGTTGGTGTGTTCTTAAGTCAGGGAGAGGCTGTAGCTACATTCATCCTCTTCTGCTAGAGCAGTGACGGGCAACATAGGCTAGCGAGTGGCCCACGAGTGGCTGTCCTTCATCTCAGTGGGACGCAAGATTGTTGTAACCAAGACAGACTCTTGGGATGGGGAGTTTTGCTCATTGCGCTTCCCTACCTAGAATTTGCAGAGGGCCGACTGAACCGTAGCAATGCTTTGATTACATGCAGAGGGAGTGCACGGCTCTCACGTCTATGTAATCACCATGCACCTGACTTGGCATGCCATTGCTTTACGTGCATGTCACTTTAGTAATACCAGTAGGAAAAAAATCGACACGGACGGAAACTAGCAGAATCTGGCAACCCTGCATATGGGTAATGGGAAACAAAATGTCTCGCAGGCCACACTGATGGGCTACACGTGTCAGATTGCCTACCACTGTGCTAGATAAATAGGCAGATACATTTATTTTTATGTTCTATGGGCTGTTTTGAAAAAGCCCATTGAATTTAAAAGAATGTGGATTTTTTTTTCATCTTTTGTATTGCAATAATTACCTAAAACGTGTGTTTTCTTAAACATCGTGTCTAATTGCTGAGTTGCTTTATTAATTTATTTGGTGATTTGAATCCGATCAACAGGCAGGTTAGTTTATCGTATGTGGCTGTGTACACACATGTGGGGCTGAGCGCTGATTAAAGAGCCGTAGACTCACATTTCTCTCTGGTTTCTGTTCTCATTTCTCTTATGCAGTTCATACTAGGGATGTCAAATTGTGCTTAATCAGCTAATCGAGTAGCCGATAAAGGGGGAAACTGCAGAGTCGCAGTAGGGTTCACTTCCTGCCCCAGAAGTTCACTCCGTTGTGGCTCTGCCTTTTAAATGGGTTAAGCACCACCCGGCTCATACTCCATTTAAAAGGCAGAGGTGCAGCATCTGGGGCCAGGCACAAGCCGGGAATCAGTTAATTTCCAGCTTGCACCCCACTGTGCCTCTTCCCCCCTACCCCTCCACGGAGATGGTGCTGGGGGGAACTAGCTTTTAAGCAAAATTCCCACCGGAACCAGCACTTGCTCCTGCTCCCCCCCTTGCTGCCTCTGGTAGAGGCAGCAAGCAGGGAGAAGAAGTTTCTAGTCAAGTAGTGACTCGACTAGTCCCTTACATCCCTAGTTCATACCGTCTTGGTCACCTGGTAGCCTGGTTTATTTTTGCACTTTCTCACGATGTGGCCCATCTAAACACAGTCACTGCAGGAGAGAGATCACTCATCTCTCCTGAGCCGTGGCTTTCTGCTCTGGGGGATCTCTCTAAGCCCAGTTGCCAAGGGATGGGCAGAGAAGGTTAAGTTGGGTCCGCTAGCTGTTCTCCAGCGAGAGCATTGTACTGCCGCCTTGAGGTGTAGGACCTTTGTGAATTGGGCTTAATGGGAATTACACAGCTGCTTATCCCCTTGTCCTAGAGGATGCTTAGACATGATGCAGATCTCTTTTCCATTCTGTGCCTATCTGCTGTGTTTTCTGCACTCATTCCATGGATGGGTCACCTGTTGAAGGCCACAGATATTTTACCTGGCTAGAATGTGCCATATGGGGAAGACTGCATATCTCAGGGGATTGATGAATGGGGTATGCTGGTTTTCAGCTTTAAAAGGCATGTTCATAGCTATTCCCTGAGATGGCTATTAGGTGAAATGAGTTTCCCCCTCTTAGTCCTGTTCCCAATACACAGGTGTCCACGTCACAAAAAGCACCTGCAGGCCTGGTGTTAATTGGCACTTATGAGAGCTCTTACTTACAAGTACCCTACGTTGGTCTCTTCAGGTCGGGGTTGGATCCGCATGGCCAGACTCGCCCTGCCCACCCCAGTCAGTCTAAACATGGGACCTCTACCTCCATAGTCATCAGTCTGTTCGTCATCAGCCCAAAGGGATGTCTGGCGAGTTGCAAAAGCTCGTTACTGAAGGCTTTCAGACAAAGACAGGCATATGGACTAGTGTGGATCAAAGGTGCTTATTAGCCTGAATAGGGGAGGATAATTTCACCCTTGATTTGATAATACAACTGACCAGCAGATGAGTAGATCCAATTTTTTCTATATAGTTTAGATTAGCATTTTTAATGTAATTCAGTTGGCTGGCACTCAATTCCTGGTACCTTTAAGTGTCTCAGAATTGCCTGACCCCTTATGTCTTTAAAAGCCATCTTGTAAACTAATTCCTCATTCAAATAGTTACTTAACCTATTTTCCTGGAGACCAGCTGAATAAATGAAGCTTTATCTTTTGACCTCCTCCATTAATGCCCTTTTATGTCTCTTAGCATTATTAATACAACTTCCCTTTCTGTCATCCCATTATAAATCGCTTCCCTGCCTCAGTCTAGTTTCAGAGGTTGTTTTCTTTGGATTTATTATCAGTCACTTTTTGCAACATCATCCTGTTCCTTTTGCAGCTCCCCTCTGGTAGATTTTATTTGTTAACAGCCTCCTATTTCAACGGGTTCCCCTTCTCTTTGTGGTGCCATCATGGTTGTGACATGGTGATCGGTATCAATACCTTTATCATTTTTGCTCAGTCTCCTTTATCACATGCAGCTTTATCGCTGCCCACTGCAGTAGACTCTTACGTTTGACCTTCTGGAAATCTCACGGGGTGTTTTATTGGAAGCTTGCAAGTTCCAAAGATACTTCAGAGGCTGTGTTCATTGAAGTAACCACAATGCCTTCAGATGGTCACCTCATTCGGGTCTCATACCATTCCATGTTAAAACTCCTACTGGCTTTGACAAGTCCTGAATTCAGCTTCTTTGTGGGACTCTACCCCTCAGCTTGCAATGCCGCTGAAACATGAGATTTCTACTACTCTCCGCTTCTGATAGGTCCAGAATTACCCTGAGTAGTAACATTGTGGCTTCCAGATCCAAGGACCGCAACTGTGGAACATCAGGGATAACAGGGGAATAAAAGCTTTCTTTCACGGAACCAGACAAATTCACCTTAAATTTTAGTGCAGCTCCATCTCCAGGAGCAGAGCAGCATGAAGCACATTTGCCAGAACAGTGTGCCATCTGAAAATGCAGCTGAATTGAAATCGAAACATTTCTCAGGCCACATCTCTGTTTACCGGAGGATCTACCCTCTGATGATTGATCTTCTGGGCTTCGATTTAGCAGGTCTAGTAAAGACCCACTAAATCGAATGCTGAGGGCACCCCTGTTGGTACCGATACTCCTTGCTGTTGCAAGGAATAAGGAAAGTCGATGGGAGCATTTCTCTCGTCAACCATCCACTGTGGAGACAGCACCAAGCTCGGCTTAAGTACGTCAACTCCAGTTACATTATTTACCAAGCTGGCGTTGTGCACCTTAAGCCACCATGACAGGCATTACTAAGGAGAACCAACCAACCCAGATCCACCCGTGAGTAGTTAAATTGCTGAGGTGGTTGGATGGCAGTTAGCGAAGGAATGCCTGGGCCTTTAAAAGGGTTCTGAGGTCTCAGAAAGGGTGCCCAGAACATATAGAGGAAAGGGATTTCTCACAGGAGCTGTTGAGAGCTTGACAGAAAAGGGGACCTGGGAACAGTGATCTTAGGTGAACCTGGATCCAAAAGGGCAAAGTCATGAGGGAGACGGGGTCCAAAGGACTTTAACCAAGAGGTCCAGATTGTTGAGAAAGTACGGGCCACTCCAGAGAAGAGGTGCAGCCATGTGAACTCCGAAGGGGCTTTAAAAGCAGGAGGATCCCTTTCTCTGGTGAGGGTAGGAGACCTGGCTCCAGAGTCAGGAGTAGGGTGGAGGAGGAGGGATCTAGAGAGAGGCAGGAACCAGGAGCCAGGGTAAGGACAATAGGAACAAGTAGCTAGTAAGTTTCAAAGAAAAATAGCAGCAGGTCTGAAAAAGCTGCCCAGTGCGGCCTGGAACAGCAGGGCATGAAGTGTGTCTCGCGGTGTCCTCCCTCGGGTTGGGGTTGGCATCTCTACATCATCACACTGGGTGTGGGGAGGGGCATGGTCCAAGAAAAACAAAAGCCCACAGGAAAAGTCGTCCCTGAAATAAAGTGAAAAGCCCAGTGGGCCACAGCTAAGTACCAAACACCACCCAGCCTTTAAGAGAGAAGCCCCAAAGTGGCATCCAGCCAGTGGGAGGGCAGGGCTCAGCAGTCAGGTGAGCTGGCCGTGTGGGACGATTTTTAACCCCCCCATTCCCGCTATTACAGCCCCAGACCCGCTGCATGACTCTGTGCTAGTCCCATGAAGGGTTCTAGTCCAAAGTAGCACCAGTCAGCAGGGGTCTGGCCTCTCTGACTAGCCCAGAGCAGGTGCCCTTGCTACTGATGGTCAACAGAGAGAGTATGATGCTTCCCATCCCATGTTTGGTTGTTTGCATGTCTGTGATTTTCTCCATCCCATTGAGAGAAATTGGGGGAAGAAAGAGTGACGGGACCAAAGCAGATAAGCCACCAAGCCAGGAGTCTGAGGAGAAATGGAGGGTATAGGCCATGTCAGCAAAAGGAAGTGAATATCCCTTATCAGAGTCCCCGGGCGAAGGATCACACAGGTGTATCTACCTGGCACTTCCCCTTTCACAATGACAAATGAGCTCTGTAAACTGTACAGACCTGACAGCACAACCCTTCAAAGGGTGGCATTTGTCCAGATAGATGAACGCTATGCAAATGTTGGCCCCGGGGATCCCCTTTCTCTAAAGTGTTGGGCACCTGGACAAGATAGGCAGCTTGGGATACATATATACAATTGGTATATATATGGCCATGCCAATTTTCTTCCACAATTTGATCTGAGGAAGTGGGTCTGGCCCACCAAAGCACATCACCTAATAAACCATCTTGTTAGTCTTTAAAGTGCTGCATAGTCCTGTTTTTTGTTTCAGCTAACACGGCTACATCTCTATTACTATTCTACATGATGAAATTGTTACTTACAGGGCTGTTCCCCAGGTATGTTCCCCAGGATGTTCCAGGTATGCTGGAAATTTTTGTGATGGAGGCAGGTAGCAGCTGCCAGCGGCATGGGGTCAGAACCCCAAGCTGCTGATTCTGACTCCTGTTGCCTTGACCAAGTCACTTACCTTATCTGCCTCAGTTTCTCTACCTGGAGGATAGGGTTAGGAATACCTGCCTAGCTCCTGGGCATGAGGCAGTTATTAGGGTCAGTGTTTGGGAAGCACCTTGAAGAGGAAAAGTGCTTCTGGAAACATCATTCTTACAGTCATTTCTGATTGTTTTCACCAGTCACTAGCACAGCCCGTCCTGGGGATATGGCCCATGGACCCTCTTCTGTGATCTGCTACTGAATGGGCTAGTGCTGGCTTTCCATTGATGCCTAGTAGACCACCTCAAGTGACAATATCTGTGATTCCACTGTCCTGGTAGCTGGGAGAAGCAAGTCACTTTCCTCCCTATGCCTCAGTTTACTCATTAGTAAAATGGGGTTTATGAAATTTACCACCTGGGCAGGCGAGTTGCAAGATGTAGTTAATTCACATTTGTGAACTTGGAAGTCTTAGGTACGTCTACACTGCAACACTATTTCGAAATCACTAGCACTATTCTGAAATAACTTAGTCCACGTCTACACAGCAGGCAGTTATTTCGAAATAGTGTCGAAATACTTCCAAGCTGGAGGGCCTCTTACTGCGACTCCTGTAACCCTCATTGTACAAGGAGTAAGAGAAGTCAAAGGAAGAGTGCTCAGTTTAGAAACAAGTGCTATGTAGACGCTCCCTATTTCGAAATAAACTATTTCAACATAAGCTACGCAATGGGTGTAGCTCAATTTGCATCGCTTATTTTGAGTTAAGCCCTGCAGTGTAGACGCACCCTTAGAAGAAACCTTCTCTAGCCGTGCAAATTAGCACTGTTACGGGGGCAAATTCACCCTGATGTGATTGCCAGCAGCTCACTCCAGGAATGGATTCGGCCCACTATTCTTAGCCGGCAAAATCAGTCTTTAATGAAGAGCTAATGGATGGAAGAATGTGTAAACCTTGCCACAGTGAAATTGCAGCCCTTAGGTGACTGTGCAGGTTGGACCTCCCTAGTCCGGGGATTCTCCGAGTCCCTCCCCTCATGGTCTGTGCTGAATGCTGCCCCCCGGCTAGGGCTCCAGCCCAGCCCCACTGCTGCCTGGTTGGCCGTGGCTCCCTAGGCCGAAGCTCCATGCCCTCTGCTGGCTCTCTGCTACTGCCCAGCTATCGGAGCCAGAACTCCACACTGCACTACCCACCCCCTCCCCCCGACATGGGGCTCCCGGCTGAGTTTCCGGCCCCCTCGCCATGCTTCTGCCCTGCAGCCAGACCTCCCTGTCCCTGGGCTTTGTGGTCCAGGAACACCTGTGATCCTGTTGGACTATGGCTGTTGCCGGACCAGAGCGTCCCGGATAACTTGAGAGGTACATCCTGTAATAGAGAACTCCGTGTAATCCGTGGGGGCGTGTGCGCACTGTCTGCTACCGGATGGGCACATAACAACTCATCTGTGTTTCACAGGCCATGGCACACCTAGCAGGACATTTCTCTTCAGCTGCAGTGGTGGCAGCCTGGGCTTTTGGAGTGACACCACCTGACACACTGCACAGTGCCGTCTTGGAGTGGCTTGAGGCTCTCGGGTTTGTTTCAGTGTTTCTATGATTCTCCCATAGGATGTGGCTTCTCTGCCCTCCGTCAGTCAGGCAGGTGCCCTGCCAGCCCACCCTTCACCGGCCTTTGCCCAGGGCTCCTCTTGCTCTGACTATCCTCCCATAAGATCCATCACTGCAGAGGCACGGGGGTGGCCCTAGCCCAGGTGTATGTCAGGTACTGAGTCCATCCGCTCTCTGGGGGCCCTGTCATTCTCCCTGGTGGCTGCCGAGTGAGGGGAAACGCTGGAGGCAGTCCCTTCGCTGGGTGAAAGGGAATGGAAGGGCAGGGACTGGGAGTGGCCAGGCTGGGCAGAACTGGAACTGTGCGAAATCAACTCTGTCCTGGACACTGGCCTCCTTGTTATTTATGGCCCTTGCTCACGGCCTCTGTCTGCAGGTGCCCCCCCGGATGTGTCACCCAGCAGGGGCGTGGCAGGCCAGGGCTCCTGTGACCAGCCAGGGCGGTGTTTTGCTGCATGTCCCAGCAGAGGTGATGTCAGGGTCGAGCTGGGATTTGCAGGGGTGTGCTCTGCTTATCCCCGTCTCCTCTAGAATCTCCCTCCTCTCTCCATAACCAGCCCGGATGTTCCTCCCTGGGATCCGCGGGGCTCATTGCAGTTATGTTGGCAAAGCCTTGGGGATGTCCTGCTAAACGGGAGGAGATGGAGCAAATGAACGGGCCAGTGTTGGCTTCCCATTGCCACCTAGCAGTGTGTTTCCAGTCTCAGTGAGCATCAGTGTTTCCTGTAAGCTGAGTGTTTGGGCAACCACCCAAGAGAGATTCAAGTGCTGCCCAGCTGATAAGCTGAGCACCCATGGCAGCACGTGTTTCCATGGGTGGTGCACATTTATCCAGGCCTTGGTGCATATAATAAAATTTATTCCACACCAAGATGGAACCATTAGAGGGAACATTGCCAGCCACTGCTATTTGTGTAAACAAGCCTGGCTCAGCCAATCAATGAAGCCCAGTCTAATGCCTCTGCTCTGGAGAGGAGATTGCTCTCCCAGGCTTCATGTGCTCAAGTTTGGAGCTTTCAAGCCAAGGCTGGTTGTGACACAGAAGTGGAACAGAGATGGCTGGAAGGTGCCTTGCATTGCAACATTGAGGCCTGAATCAGCTGCAAACCAGATTTGTGACGTAGGCATTCCTGGCTCCCAGGAACACATTTGCACCCCTAGACCACATAGCTTCTCCGTAACCCACAGGGTATGTCTAGACTACATGGCTCCGTCATTTCACGAGGCATACTGGAGCGCTCGACAAAGGCTTCCCTTGTCGACCGCGGCGCGTCCAGACTGCCCCGCTGGGCTGCCAAACAGCTGATCGGCACAGCGCCGCGGCCATTTTGATGTAAATGAAGCAGCAATTATTTAAATCGCCGCTTCATTTTCCTATGTCTAGTAAACTCATCGACATGGCTGCGTCGACGGAGCCACGTAGTCTAGACATACCCACAGTGTAAAGCAAACCGGTGTAGTCCCGGCATCCTGGCCGTGAAACCAGCTGGGCAGTGAAGTCAGCTTTATGATGCCACTTAAACAACTTCCTCGGTGTAAGTTCCTTCCACTTTCACACCTAGGCTTTTTTTTTTCTTTTTTTCCCCCCAGGCAACTGCACTGTACAAAGACATGTTTTTGTCTAGATCTCCACAGCAGGGACTTGATAACAGGGCTCTTTTATTTTCCAGGGTGCTGCTGAAATCCCATTTGTTTCCTGCTTCTGTCCTTATTTTGCCAAACTGGGTCAGGCTGAGTGGATATCTTGGTTTTCTGTCAAGTCCCGCAGGCAAAATAATCTCAGAAATCCTTTTTAACGATGTGAACCCTTGGCATTCCTGCCCCATAAGTGGGGTGGGGAGAGGGGGGGGATGTTTTTACCCTTTTCTTGGCCATTGTTGAAATGGGGCCAGTCAATATTTTAGCTGGAACAAGGCGCTTTGATTGCAGATATTGTGCTTCTATAATTGGCCTAATTACTGAACATAGATGAATATAATGTACTCTTTGTAGGATGAATCAGGCACCTTTGGAGAATATGTTTTATATGCCAGGGCATGGGGTTTCTAGGACAGCGAGGCATCTGATAACGGACCTAGGCAAAGCCACCTCTCTGCATTGTGTCTTATGCAAAGACATCTCTCATTTTTCACCCACTTTTCTCTCCATCCCACGTAAGCCTGGTGTCCTTGTGGTTCTGCTGGTGCAGATTATGTACAGCCGAGATGCCGAATGGTCGCACTGGAGTTAAACTTGAGATGGAGTCTAGAAGTTTCCCACTTCCCGAGAGAGCTTATTTAACCTCTTGTGAAATGGAGGCGCTAACTCACCACTGGGCCCTTCATGACTCCGAACCCAGCTGTAATGGACTGAAACGGGTCCATGGGGAGGGATTCCCTGCTCTGTCAAGGCCATACCTGCGCCTGTTACCCCCTCCACCGTGATGTGATGGGGAGGGAAGGGGCACTCCAGGACAGGGAATATGGTGGAGCAGAAGCAGGGCTGAAATACAGCTGGCTCCCTGCAGCTGTCCTCTCCCCTCGGTCCAAACCCACAATATCTTGAATGGGCTTGGGTGATGTAGTGTTGGTACCTTGCTGGTTGCTAGGCTGGGGCTGTGGGTGACCCCCACTGGCTGCTGTCTGTAGCATGGCCCAGCAGAGTAGCTGATGGGACAGGGAGGTAACCTGTTCGACCGGTTACCTCCCAGGGAGAGGAACAAAGGAAGGAGGGGAGGCCAGCCCTGGCTGGGGGGCAGGGCTGGAAGGGACGTATTTTAGTTTCTGTCTGGTATCATGGAGGAAGCAGCCTAGGAAAGGGTCTGGGATTTAGGGGCCCAGGCTCCCCCATTTTAAGGGGGGCTCAGGCATCCTAGGCCTGCCCTGTAACCAGATTATATCTGTGCTGTGCTGTATCCTGGGGAAGCAATAAACTCCCTCTAGTCTACTGGCTGGTGGAGTCTGTTCGTGCCACTACGGGGGTGCAGGAGGTGGGGGAACTCGGATATGCCGCTACAGCTTGCTCGTGGGGAAGCTGTCATTGCAGTGCTGCTTAGAGGACTGCCTTCTGCATCCGCATCAGGGTGTTAGATGCGTCTGCGTTGGGAGCTTTTGAGTTTTTGAGCCCCTCAGCCGACCAGAAATGGGGGTACCCCAGATCAGCAGCTGCTTTCCAAAGGCCTCCTTGCACCAGGGCCCCCATCCATCAAATGTGTTTGGTAACGCGAGCGTCTGGCTTCGGATGAGCTCTCGGGGCACTGCTGCCTGCTGGATTTGCCGGTGAAATGGGCTTGGTGAAGGTTTCTCTCTCCAACACGCTTTGCCAGCTTTTCCCGTCTCCCCCGCCAGCAGTCCTGCTCCCCCGTTGCCTCTGACATTCCTTGGGTGATGTTTGCGACTGGTCCCTGCCCTCTGGAAGCAGCTTTCACGTGGCTCTGAACTGAAAGGTGACTTTGAGCCAGCCGTAATCTCTCTCCACAACGGGGCGTCCGTCCACCCATTACAAACCCTCGCCTTGGAACAGGATTTATTTTTAATTAAGCTTGGGGGAGAGCAAGCAGGGCAGAGGGGAAAAGGCTGCGCTCTGTCCCCCGGGTGTAACTCAGGAGGGACTCCACCCACCGCACCAGAGTGACTCTGGATTGATGCTGCTGTCCCTCCAATCAGAGTCTGCCCCTCTGTGTTGCTGGGCAACATGACAGTTCAAAGTAGGGATGTTAAATTGCGAGTAATTGACTAACTGAATCGTCGATGCATTTTGCATTGGCTATTTGATTAGTCAATAGGGCGCCTCCACCTTCGAAGTGTAGAAACAGCCCACGAGAACTCTGTCGACAAAAGGCATTATTCCTCGTAGAATGAGGTTTACCACCGTCGACAAAATGGCGGTAGTGTAGACGCAGGTATAGTTTTGTCAACAAAAGTCCACTTTTGTCGACAAAACCCTGTCATCTAGACACACCCCTAGTGAGACCTAAGGGCCATGGGGACTTCCTTAAAAGAAACTATCAAAGCTTATAATAAACCAAAATGCAGGACAATGTAGCACTTTAAAGACTAACAAGATGGTTTATTAGATGATGAGCTTTCGTGGGCCAGACCCACTTCCTTTGATCTGAGGAAGTGGGTCTGGCCCACGAAAGCTCATCATCTAATAAACCATCTTGTTAGTCTTTAAAGTGCTACATTGTCCTGCATTTTGCTTCAACTACCCCAGACTAACACGGCTACATTTCTATCACTATAATAAACCAGCGACTGATTATCTGTCTGTCTGTCTGGCTGGCTGTCTACCACCTCAGCCTTGACATACACACAATTAGGGTTGCCAGAGGGTTTCAACAAAAATACCGGACACACGTGACATAACATCACAGTCTACATTGCATCTTATTTAGAAAATACCGGACATGTATATTTTCTCATTTCTATTTTCTCAATTTGTTTCCCGAACAGAAAGCTCAATTACTGGACTGTCCGGTTCAAACCCAGCCACCTGGCAACCTTACACACAATATGCAAAGTCAGGCTGAAACAGGAGGCACAGGGCGGGGGTGCACTCAGTACGGTCCAGGCCTGCAGCAGGGGAGGGATAGGTCATGGGGAGAAGTGGGGAGTGTTGTTTTCCTGCGAAGCCTGATGCAGGAAGGGCTTGGCCGGGTTGGGCGTTTGTCTGTAAAGCCAAGAGTCAGGCTAAGTTCACTGAATGTGTTGTGGAGATTTGCAAATCTTTTGGTGAGCTCGGGGGCCGGGGAAGGATCAACCCTGGGGGTTTGGGTCTGGTTTTGGAGCGAGCCCTAGGCCTGAGGGGGTCTGGGTTTGGGGCCAGGCCAAAGGTCAGTAGAGGTGCAAGCTGGGGCTGAGATAAGAGTAACCCTGCTAGGCCCCATGCAGGTGCGAGCCAGGAGGCTGGATCCAATCTACGGGCTGTATCCCTGTGCACTGGGCTATCAATGCCATCTTATCGCATTAGCCCCACAGGTGACTGCCGGGAGGGGCCCCTCCCAACAGGAGAAACACACCCGGGGCCCTGCCTGACATTCAGTGAACCCAGGGGACCTAAATCTGAGCGTGAACCTGGTGCATGGAGCTGAACTCAGTGCCGGGATTAAAGACCGGAACGCGTCAGATCCCTGGCAGAGCTGGTGACATCCGGGCTGCCTCCCTCGCCATGGAGCCAGCAGGAGCCACATCTCCCTCTCCACGGCGTACCTGGCTCCGCCAGCCCCCAAAGCTGACGGTGCCAATATCGCTTCCCGCCCCTGGCTCTCAGCTGGGCAGTGTGACCCCGTTGCCGTGGCCCTGGCCTACTTCTCTTTTGTGCCATGGGGTCACTGAGTTCTGTTTGCACGGGGATTAATAATTAGCTGCCCATAAATAAATTACATTGGAGACTCCTGGGTAAGCACTCGCTGACTTGGTAACAAAACTTTCCATCGAAGTTTCCCGACTCTCATGGGGTGAATAGCTCCGGAGTACTCCAGCAGGGCTGCCTAACACAAACACTTGCTGATCAAGTGGAAATTTTCCATATTGCCCCACAGCTCCAGAGGTCTCCAGAACATCAGTCTCTTTAGCTATGAGGAATGGCATTTCTCACGGCCAAGGACATTTCTCCTCCTGCCCCAATACTTCGGAGTGGTGGCAAATTTACCGCCTCCCCCCACTTCACCCAATTGGAGCGAGCTCCACCTCTCCATGCATGACAGTAGAAATCTGCTGTACTCATTATTACAGCCCCAAAGCAAGTGGTTAGAACAGGAGGTTTCGGTCCTATCCCTGACTCTGCCACTGTCTGGCTCTGTGCCCTTGTGCAAGTTAATTAGCCGTGGTCTCCCCACCTGTAAATGGGGATAGAACTACTTACCTATCTTCGAAAAGAAGTTGGAAAACCTTGGATAGGTTGTCTAGTGGATAAAACTGGAACTGCTCTGTTGTGTGTCATAGACTCTGTACTACCCGCTGCTAATGAAGATTCTCTTTTGGCTCAGGAAGTAGGGGAGCTAGGACTCTGAAGCACCCGGCACCGCCGTGAAGTTCCACATGACCTGTATGCGGCAGTGTGACAGTTGTGAGCAGATGTAGCTGTATTATAATACACAGTCTTATAACATTCCTACAGTACACATAAGACTGAATCCAGGTTGGCTTGGTCACAGCACCGCTGGTGAAGTTAATGGAAAGAGAGGTTGGTGTGTTAAGCAAAGCAGGTTTCTGGCCCATAACATAATTTTCCAGATCTCCAGCAGAGCTTTCGGTCACACAGATCTGCTTTGCTAACTCCATTGCCAGCAATTAATAGGAAGAAATACTTGCTTGGAACTTTTTTAGATATAATTTGACATGTTCCTGGCTCTGGAGAAAGAGTCGCTAGAAAGAGAGTTGAGTTTCAAAATTAAAATAAACTTTTCCCTGCTACCCCAATCTCTGCCCACCTGCCACACACACATCATCCAGCATTACAGGAAAAGATCATGGCATGTTACATTTTTTAATGGTAAACAACAAGCTCCTAGCAAATCCAGGGAACATTTGCTACTTAGAATTATACATGCAAGCTGGCTGCTGCCTGGCCCATTCTGGCTTCTCCCAGGAACTGTGAAGGTAATTGATGTGAGTCTAATTGTTCCTGCCAGATAATGAGCATTTTGCATAGTCATCACCGGCTGACCGGAGCATGGTTCCAGTTGCTATTTTAGGGCGTGGGATGCAGTGGCTTTGGGCTAGAAAAATGTGCACAAAACCAGCCTCTCCCATTATAAGAAAAAGCTTTCACTGTACTGAAAATGTAACCCACCAACCTGGAATTTGCCAGGGCAGGAGGAGGAAAGGCACTCTCTTGCCCTCTTGACCCAAGAGGTGAAGAATGGGCCAGATTCTCTTCTGGTATAAATCAATGGAGCTTCATAGAAATCAGCGGCACTGCATCTGTTTATACGCCCTGAAAATTTGGCCCAGCTGCTCATTGGTAACCTGACAGCATGATCTGGATCTTTTTTGTTCAGGGCCAGCTGATGTGAAATGTAAGGGAAGTTGGCTGTGGCGAGATCACACAATTCTTCCGGAAAAAGATATGCAAATTGTGTACTGCAATTTGCGTCGCTTTTTCCGCTTCTTTTTTCGGAAGAGGCTTTTCCGACATGCACCCCATCTACACTGGGCCAAATGTGGGAAAAAAACCCACTTTTTCAAAACATCCCTTCTTCCTCGTAAAGCGAGGTTTACAGGGATGCCGAAAAAATGTGTCTGATCTTCCGCAAAAAATTTCGGAAGAGCAGACCTGTGTTCCTTGGATGAGGCAGAGCTTTTCCGGGATACCTCCAGTATCCCGGAAAAACTCTGCAGTCTAGACGTATCCACAATGGGGTGAGTGAGTCCCATAGAAGTGCTGGTGAGTAAGGAAAAGTAAAGACCGGGATTTTGGAAAGATCTCGTGGGAGCTGGGAGACAAAGCGGCTAGAGGGCAGCTTCCCTGTGGCAATGGTCTGTTAGAATCCTTAATTATTATTCTTAACCTCCCTCCTGCCCCAGGGAATGGGCAATTGTCCCCATTTTGCGGAAGAGCAAACCTTTCTGCTCAGGACCCATTCTCATGGGGGGGAGGGAGGGGAATCCCAGACTCAGAAATGTCAGGTGTTTCAAGAGCTCATCCCCTGACACTGAAGCAAGATCTTGGCTTTCCAGGAACAGGTTTGTGCAGCTTGTTCTAAAAACTTCCTGTAATGGGGAGGCGGCAGCATCCGTTGCCTTATGCCTCATCCCCGCGCCTCCCCCCCCATTGGCATCATGGATTGTCCCAAACTGCAGCATCCGAAGGGAACAGGTGCATCAGCTGTTGCTAATAATGCCCTCCAGCTCCGGAGTCCTTTGAATAATGATTGAGATGAACCAGCCCTGTTGACCTGAGTTTCAAAGCAGCTGGCAATGGCTCTGGTTCCCCAAGCTTTCCGGTCAGTCCAGTGGAGCACGCCGAGCTATGAATACACAGCCTGGGAGCTGTTCTTTAGTGGTATTTGGCTTAGCAAAGCAGACAGCATTGGCTCCAACCCAGCAGAGAGTGTGTGTGCGGGGGGGGGGGGGGAGCGGATGCTGTGCGCACTTCCTTTCCCCAGCGCCGGCCTTAGGGAAAATAGTGCCCTGGCCAGAACTTGTGTTTTGGTGCCCCTGACTCCTGTGGGCAGCGCGCCACCCATTTCCCCTGGCACCCATAGGCTCCCCAGCTCCTGCACCCCCATCACCACTGACCCTGCATTGTGGCCCCTTATCTCTGCACAGTGCCCCCTTCATCCCAACCGCTGCACCCACCTGTGCCTCCAGCCCCAGGCCCTGCACTTCCAGCATGCCCTGCCACGCTACCCCCCTGCCCAGTACCCTCCACCCCCTTTGCCTAGCAACACCCATGCCCAGTTGCCCCTCACCGGTTTGCCCAGCCCCAAGTCTGGCCCTGCCTCCACCACAACAGTGGGGGGGCTGCCCAGGAGTACACGTGACTATCCCAGTCCTAGAACCCCACGCTGTCCTGCTAATGCCTCTCCGGGCCAACTTGCAGCACCTGCCGTTCCAGCCTGGGAGGCCACACAGCCCTGCTAATGCAGCTCAGTCCCGACCTGCTCTGATCTCCCGCGGTTGGCAAGACCCTGAGATGCCACCTCTTCAGCCACACAGGCCTGAAGGGTCAAAAGTGACTCGTGATGTGAGTGTGAACGAAGGGGCCTGGTTTCCAGAGGGCAGCTGCCCTGCACTTTCTGACAATCCGGCCTCTCTAAGGTGTCTCAGGTTGGGTTCCCAGAATTCTTCATCACTCCTGGAAATGCCTGACAGTTCCCTACAGCAGCTTGAGGGCCCTTTAGCCTCCCCGGCATCCTCCAGTCCTAACTGCGCCAGGCATAAATCCTCCAGCTATGAAGTGTCGCTTACACCCAGTACCCCCTTGCTGTGAGGCACAGCCTCACTGTCTGATCAAGGCCTCTGCGAGGGTTTCCCAACCCTTAAATTGACACTGTTAGGGTGGGAACCATGGAGTGGCACTATCCCATGTAACCCTTCAAGATTTGAGCAGCGGGCAGCCTTTGAAGAAATGCTGGGTGATTGGGTCATTCTCTGATCAAGTTTCTTTCCGGGAGAGGCTGTGACAAGGAGCAAGAGTTTAATCCCTGCCTGAGGCTCTCTAGATAAGAGTCAAGTTTGTGAGTTGCTTCCTGGGAACCAGGCACTGGCTTGGGGCTGAGCTTTCTGGGTTTGCCTGCATGATGTTTGTGACCACCTCTGCCGCAGGACAGGTATAAACAAACTGCATTAACGAACACACATTGACGCCATGCCATTGATTTCTCTTTCAACTGCATAGAATCATAGAATCATAGAATCCTAGGACTGGAAGGGACCTCGAGAGGTCATCGAGTCCAGTCCCCTGCCCTCATGGCAGGACCAAATACTGTCTAGACCAGGCATGTCCAAAGTCCGGCCCGGGGGCCAATTGCGGCCCGTGTTCCGGTTTAATATGGCCCCACAGGTAATTTGGCAATATCTATCTTTTATGGCCCCCAACGAATCCATATGTATTGAGATGAATACACTGTAAAATCTCAGTTAATGTCAGTTGGTCTAAATCAGTTATAAATATATTTGGACACAACATGTATACTTGGTGTTATGTTCCTGTTCATATTTTTTGAACTTAAAAGTTGACAGACAACCTTTATTACCAATAATATGTAATGTACTTTACAATGTTCCTGACATATATTTCAGCTTCCTGGATTTTTTTTCATCTGGCCTTCAGATATGAAAGGCAGAGTGATTTAACACCTGTTTAGATTTGTCATCCATGTGACAAAATGAAAAGTATGCCGTTTGCAATAAACTTTGCATAAAATAGTTAATTTGCATTTAATTTTAATGGTTCAAAGAATGTCAGGCAAAATGGTCGGCCCTCACGCATGTTCACTTCATCAAATCTGGCCCTCTTTGAAAAAAGTTTGGGCACCCCTGGTCTAGACCATCCCTGATAGACATTTATCTAACCTGCTCTTGAATATCTCTGGAGATGGAGATTCCACAACCTCCCTGGGCAATTTATTCTGGTGTTTAACCACCCTGACAGTTAGGAACTTTTTCCTAATGTCCAACCTAAATCTCCCTTGCTGCAGTTTAAGCCCATTGCTTCTTGTTTTATCCTCAGAGGCCAAGATGAACAAGTTTTCTCCCTCTTCCTTGTGACACCCTTTTAGATTCCTGAAAACTGTTATTACGTCCTCCCTCAATCTTCTCTTTTCTAAACTAAACAAACCCAATTCCTTTAGCCTTCCTTCATAGCTCATGTTCTCTAGACCTTTAATCATTCTTGTTGCTCTTCTCTGGACTCTCTCCAATTTCTCCACATCCTTCTTGAAATGTGGTGCCCAGAACTGGACACAATACTCCAGCTGAGGCACCAATAATCAGGAGACATTTTGCTATTGTATCCCTTGCTGCAGTGTGACTGGGGCCAACGTTGCACAGGGCCACAGGGGAGCGTTGGGGAAGTGTTGGCGGTGTCCCAGCTGGAATGGGCCGCTGCCTTGCAAAAACTCAGATGCCCTTCTGGCCCATTGTTTCATGGCTACCTGCTCTGTGCCCGTAGCCCCACGTGGACACTGGTAATTGCTCTGTAGCTCAGCAGGATGTCCTTGTTAACCAGCAGTGGGGTTCCCCTCTCGGCCGCTCCCACTTTGGGACAGGAAATAAGCAGGGTTCTGACGCCACTGGCTGGCTCCGTTGCTCTGCTGCGCTGCGGGTTCCTTTGATCCCTCTGTTCGCTTTTGTTTTGTTTTAATGCCACAAATCAGGAGTCTGCAGTTGGGTGTCAAGAGCAAACCTTGCTGTGTCGGCCGTTCACCCAAGGTTAACCCTTTGGCCCTGGGTGGGCAGGCTCACCTGTCTGCTTTCAGGCAAGGCCTGGGCTCGCTCTGAAGGCCAGCAACGGGGGAAAGACTCCAAAAGCCCATCCCTGCACCCATCTCTGAGGCAGCTGGGCCACTGGAGCAAGACACAGGAGACCTGGAAGAAGGGTGATCCTGTGACTGTGGGAGCCCTGGGTCCAGATCTCAGCTCTGCCCCAGACTCCCTGGATGACTTTGGGCAAGTCACTTGGTCTTTCTGGGCCTCCGTTTCCGATGGAATAGTAGCTCTGCCTCAAGGGGTGTTGGGAGGATAGCTGCATCCAGGGCACACCGTTGGGGGACCCCAATCCAGCTGAGGGGGAAGGAGAACTCTGTGGGGCCTGTTACAGCTCCTTCGTTTTCGGAGGGGGAGGTCAACACAGATACAGGCCATGGGCCCTACAGTGAAGGTGAAATAGCAACGCCCCATGCATGAGGGGCAATAGGGCAGGGGAAGGGAAGGAGCCAAGTGGATTCCACCAACACCTGAAAACAGGCCAGTCCTCCCCTATGCCCCCCGCCCCAGCCGGAAGCAAATCCTTTCCAGCAGCCACACCTCAGACACACTCACCCAGGAACCTACCCCTGCCACAAACCCCGTTGCCCACTGGTCCAGGACGATCCGGTCCCACCAGTCGGAGCTGGTGTCCCGACCCCAGAAGCGGCAGGGCACGGTGTGCAGGGGAGGGGGGGAGGGGCTGTGCTGCACGTGCAGTGGGGTGAGGAGGTGCCCCAGAGGGACCTGCCGGTCCTGGTGCCGCAGTGCCACGTGGGCAGCCTGCGGTAACTGCGGCAGGAGGTGTAAGAGCCAACGGGGGCTTTGCAGCAGGCCCGGCGCCATGGCTGGTGGCATCAGCAAGGGCAACTGGAGCAGGCAGTAGGACGACTTTGCTGTCCCTCAAGGAGGTAGGCCAAGATGAAGAGCCTGAGACAGGACTGGACAGGGGAGACCCTTAAAGCACGCGCCTCAGATAGACAGCAGCTCCAGGAAGTGACTCCTGTCTCGCGGCTTGGCCCAGAGTGCTTCCGCGGGGGCTTTACATGCGATTCAGGCTGCAGTCAGTGTGGACGCGCTATTTCGATACGGCGCTGCGCCATTTCGATGGGGATGTGTAGCGTGGACGCGCTATTTCGATACGGCGCTGTGCCATTTCGATGGGGATGTGTAGCGTGGACGCGCTATTTCGATACGGCGCTGCGCCATTTCGATGGGGATGTGTAGCGTGGACGCGCTATTTCGATACGGCGCTGCGCCATTTCGATGGGGATGTGTAGCGTGGACGCGCTATTTCGAAATCGCTATTTCGGGAGTTATTATTCCGAGACGGTTTATTTCAAAATAAGTGCGTTGTGTCAACATACCCCTAGGCTATGTCTAGACTGCAGGCTTCTTTCGAAAGAGGCTCTTTCAAAAGATCGCGTCTAGACTGCAGGAGGATCTTTCGAAAGAGAAATCCGCTTTTTTGAAAGAGAGCACCCAGCGAGTCTGGATGCTCTCTTTCGAAGACGGCCTCTTTACATTGAAGAACGCCTTCTTTCGAAAGAGGAACTTTCGAAAGAAGGCGTTCTTCCTCGTGAAACGAGGTTTACCGCCATCGAAAGAAAAGCCGCGTTCTTTCGAAATAATTTCGAAAGAACGCGGCTTGAGTCTGGATGCAGGGGAAGTTTTTTCGGGAAAAGGCTACTTTTCCCGAAAAAACCCCTGAGTCTGGACACGGCCCTAGTGTGTATACATTGCAGCCCATTGCCAGGCAATTTGTGTGTGTGTGGGGGGGGAGAAGCTTGCTAATGACACTGCCCCTCATCAAGTGTCTCCTTTAGCTGAGGTCCTGGGGGGGGTATGTATTAGGAACAGCCAGGAGGTCCTGAGTTTGAGCCCTCCTAACCCTCACAAGACCCTCAGAGCCGGGTTTTGCTGGGAAGCAGAGTGACTTACACCCCAGCCCCACCTTTTGGAAATCCTGGGGATGCTTTTGGGTGTTACCGAGCTGAAGAAGCCTCAGAAGAAGGAGCTGAAAAACCCCAGGGGCTGAAGAAACCAGGCCTGGACGCGGTTTGGGCTGCAGAGACAAAGCAAGAGGCTGCAGGGAACCGAGAGGAGACAGACCAGGCGGGTGGCTGCGCTCTCGTCAGAGGAAGGGAGCGCGGAGCCGTCAGGAGCGTGAGGCATCTGGAAAGCAGTTGGCAGACGAATGCAATAAACCCCAGTCTGTTAACTGTGCGGCCGCTGAGCTATGTGGCTGAGGGTGCTTTGAGGGCCTGACAGAGGGGGCGGAATGAACCAACTGCCCCACCTGGCTTGAGGGGAGGAGCAGGTGGGCTGGGGACATGACGCACTCGTCTCCGGCCGGCCAAGTTGCTTCTTTGAAGATGCCTGGAGACTTCTCCGGCTGTTGCACTTCCTCTGCAGATGGGCGGGGGAAGAGGCAGGCCCTGTCTGGGTAGGGTGATGGATGGATTCGCCCGGAGGCCAAGCTGGGGTGTTCCTTTGCTGGGGTCCCCTGGGGACTCCAGGAATGTGCAGAGAAGGCCTGCGACGTCAGTACCGCCTCCCAGGGCAGCATGCCAGCACTGGCCTGGCAAACAGGCCTTTCGGTGGGAGGCCGAGGGAGCCCAGTCGCACAGGTTGTGCTGATATCTCGCTGGAGCCTCTGCAGCCAGGCCGGATCTCTGGGGGAAAGAGAGAAACCAGAGGAAAAAAGAAGCCAAAGAGCTGGGGGTTACTGTACCGCAGGCTGGCGAAAGCGGAGATCTGGGATACCGGGATGGGTGGCGAGGCCAGCGTGGCGGCTTGAGCATAGCGGTGCTGCTTTCTGTGTGAAGCTGCTGGTGCCTGCCCCGGTGCCAGCTGCAGCCGTTCCCATCCAGGTGGCCGGGGGCAGGTTTTCGCTGCTGTTTTTTGGACAGAGGGAACTCGGGGGGCTGATTCAAGTCGTGGCTTGTCGCTTCCCTTTCAGACTTATAGACTTATAGACTTATAGACTTTAAGGTCAGAAGGGACCATTATGATCATCTAGTCTGACCCCCTGCACAGTGCAGGCCACAGAATCTCACCCACCCCTCCCAGAATAATCCTCTCACCTAGATCTCAGATATTGAAGCCCTCAAATACTTTGAAGGCCCCAACATGCAGAGAATCCTTCAGCTGTGATCTGTACCCCATGCTACAGAGGAAGGCGAAAAACCTCCAGGGCCTCTGCCAATCTACCCTGGAGGAAAATTCCTTCCTGACCCCAAATATGGCGATCAGCTAAACCCTGAGCATGTGGGCAAGACTCACCAGCCAGACACCCAGAAAGTTCCCTATAGCAACTCCTATCATCCCTCCATTGACCTATTTCCAACTGATAATGAATGGTCAATTAGTTACCAAGATCATGTTATTTCATCCAACCATCCCCTTATCATAGAATCATAGAACTGGAAGAGACCTCAGAAGGTTGTCAAGTCCAGCCCCCCGCTCTAGGCAGGACCAATCCCATCTAAATCAACCCGGCCAGGGCTTTGTCAAGCCGAGACTTAAACACCTCTAGGGATGGAGACTCCACTACCTCCCTAGGTAACCCATTCCAATGCTTCACTACCCTCCTAGTAAAATAGTTTTTCCTAATATCCAATCTGGACCTCTCCCACCACAACTTGAGACCATTGCTCCTTGTTCTGCCATCTGTCACTACTGAGAACAGCCTCTCTCCATCCTCTTTGGAACCTCCCTTCAGGAAATTGAAGGCTTCGAAAGGGTTTGCAGTGCTCAGCAAGGGAGATTCCTCCAGGGAGATGTGCCTTTGGGGTCATCACATCCAGAGAGGCCCCGTAGCGCCAGGCAGGAACCCAGCCGCCCGTAAATCTAGTTGCCAGGTGGAGTCACTTGGTCATTTTCACGTGGAAGCTGAGGAAGGAGGGATCAGAGTCTCCTCTGTGGGACTCTGCTGAGGGCGTGAGTTGGTCCAGCAGAGCCCGTGTGGCAAAAGGGCAGCACAGACAGTGTGTCTAGTACTAATGTGCTACCTCTCAGAGTATGTCTACACTACAGCGTTATTTCGAAATAACTTAATTCAAATTAGTTAATTGGAATTAAGCTAATTCGAAATAACGCATCTAGACACAAAAACTAATTCGAAATAGCGTTTTTCTAATTCAAAATAGCACGTCCACATTGAGTGGACCCTGAATCGAAGGCAAGGCTGGCTGGAACCAGTGCCAGCAGGGCATTAGGGTCAGACTTAGTGTGTGAGGCTGCTGCCTCAGGCTAGCCGAGGTCTGTGCTTAAAGGGACCCTACCCCCCATCTCGTACAGACAGTTCTCAGGTTTCTCTGCTTGCTGGTCTACCTCGCTGAGGGACAGCAAAGCATTTGTGTCTCGGCGTGCTCTGCTTGCCCTCACTCGGGACACCACGGCACTCTGCAACATGGAACCAGACCTGCCCCCGGGGATTCTGCTGCGTCTCGTGGACACGTTGCCGGTATCCTGGCTGCACTCTCTGCAGGCTGCCATCCGGGACGACCATCGAGGGGCTGTCAGGATCCAGGGGGCCCTGCGGGAGAGCTTCCACCCTGAGGAGTGCTAACAGTCTCCCTGGTCTGCCCCACCTGGGGCTCGTGCCCCATTCCTCCCTCTCATCCTTCTACTTACCCTTCCCTAGCCCCCCCTTCCTGATGTCAAATAAAAGACACGTATTTTCAAATATAACAACTCTCTTTATTGAACACAACTGGGTAGGGGGAATGAAACTGGGGAGACGGGGGAAAGGAGGCGGGAGAGGGCAGGACAGAGGGTGGGAGAGGGGAGGGGGAAAACTGGGAGGAGGGAGCTGGAAGGGGGAAGCAAGGGGAAGAAGGGGGAAGGGAAGCTCAGGGATCAGGGTGGGGGTCTCGCCGGGCCAACTGCCTCCCAGCACGGCGAGGGAGGGGGCCTCGGCATCCCCGGGGGGATGGGGAGGAGGGTGCGGAGGTTGAGGTGGGGGGTGTGGACATTGAGGGGGAGGGTGTGGAGGTTGAGGAGGAAGAGGTGGGAGGGGGTCAGGAGTGGGAGGAGGGACAGTTGTTGGGGGGGCAGCAGGCGCAGGACCGGCACCGGGCACCATGCTCTGCAGCAGGGCCTGCAGGGTAGCATTCCTGGCTCGCTCCTCAGCCAAGTGCTCCCGGTGGAGCTGCAGGTCTACCCGCATCCAGGCCTCCACAGTGCGGTTCAGGGCTCGCAGGGACCCCAGGTGCTGGTCCCAGTACTCCTGCCGCGTGGTGGTGGTCCGAAGCAGGCCGCGGGTGCGGGAGCATGTCCCGGGCGGGGTGGAGCGCCCTGCACGAGCAGCTGGTGCAGCTGTAGAGAAAGAAGAGAAGTGGTCAGTTCTCCCTGGGGACACAGTGGATGATGCCCAGCCCCCCTGACGACATGAGGGCGACCGTGCCCTGCACCGTCAGAGCTGCTGTGCTTGCACCTGACATGGTCAGGACGTCTGCCTCTCCCCGGGACTGGGAGCTGCCCCAAGACTGCACCCAGGCCTCTGTGTCATGTATAATGTGGCCGGGACGGGGGGGAGATGTCCCCTGCCTCTGTGTAGAAGGGGCGTGTGAAGGGAGGGTTCCGGGGTTGGGAGCGTGTCAGGTCTCTTCGCACACGCATGTGCCTATTGGGCCATAGACCCTGGGTGTCACGCAGCTGGAGCCACCTGCCCAAGGGTGGCATGGCACATGCTCGCACGTGCACGGGTGGCTGCGTGATCCGTGGGAGGCATGGCCCACGTGCGCGGTCCCTGGTCTCCCTCCCCGCCTCCCCCCCGGGCAGGGGACAGTGCTGGCACTTACCCGGTGTGGCCTCTCTGGACGACCCTGCCAACTCCAGTGCCAGAACAGCTGGCGGTGGCCCCTCCGGTGCGCCTGGGTCAGAACCCTCCGGTTCCGGCTCGCTGCCTCCCGGGCTGGCACGGACCGCCCCGCCCCCCAGGAGTTGGTCGAGGGTGGGGAAATAGGGGCAGGTGGCAGCCCCTGCTGTGGCGCCGCCCCTGGTGGCCCTGGCGTACGCCTGCCACAGCTCTTTGACTTTCCGGCGCACCTGCCCCTGGGTGCGCCTGTGTCCCTTTCGGGCCATGGCCGTAGATGGCCGCGTACCTCCTCCTAGTGCGGAGATCATGGACGTTGGGGGCCTGCCCCCAAACCTCAATGAGGTCCATGACCTCTGCACTAGTCCAGGAGGGCGCGCGCCGTCTACGGCCCCTGGCTGGCCCCTTGGTGCTGGGGGACTGGGCGGGGGACGGCTGACTGTCACTGGATGCCTGGCTCATCCTGGGGCCGCTGGGTCAGAGGCAGAGACTACTGGCAGGGCTGGCTCTGGCAAGTGCCGTCTGGCCAGAGTCTGCCCCTTTAAGGGCCCCGGGGCTGGGGGAGAGGAGAGGAGTTTTCCTGGTTTGGCCCAGAGTAGCCACCAGGGGGAACTGGGAAGGGCTGGAGGCCCCCTAATTCGAAATAAGCATCTACACAGCACTTATTTTGAATTAGCTATTTCGAATGAGGCGTTATTCCTCGCAGAATGAGGTTTACCAAGTTTGAATTAAGCGCTCGAATTACATTCGAAATAGCGGTGTGTATGTAGAGACGCTATTAAAGTTAATTCGAACGGCTGTTAGTTCGAATTAACTTTGTAGTGTAGACATACCCTAAGGTGAGAGAAGCACGTGAAACGTGGAACAAGGTGTACCGGTAGTTCGGAATAGGAATCCTAGTCCGAACTACCTAGTTCGAGCCCCGTGTAGCTGCGCTGCACGGGGTTCGAACCAGCGGGGTTTTAAAAATGGCGGCTCCCCGCTTATGCAAATGAAGCCCAGGAAATTCAAATCCCGGGCTTCATTTGCAAGTGCGGTATGCCTACATTACCCCGCTAGTTCGAACTAGCGAGGTAGTGTAGACATACCCCAAGGGAGTTTGTGGCATCGCTGTTACAGGGGGTTTTAAAAACAGGCCGGACAAACCCCTGTCAGGGATAGTCGGCGTGAGGGATGGAGGGAGCAGATGACTTCTCCAGGTCCCTTCCTGCCCGACATTGCTTTACATCTCGAATTCTTTGCTTTCCCCATCTTTTCACCAATGAGCTCTCCAGCATCCCTGCTCCATTGACTGTCTCAGACCAGCTTTGTGCCTCCCTGGTTCTGCTAGGGTTGCCAGGTGTCTGGTATTGACCCAGACAGCTCCCCTGCAGAACCAGGTAAGCACCCAGGATTTTCACCTCCTGGCCGGGAAAAAATCAGAAAATACCGGACATTTTAGGTGTCCGGTATTTTCTGAATTTTTTGCCGGACAGGAGGCAAAAATACCGGACACCTAAAATGTCCGGTATTTTCTGATTTTTTCCCGGCCAGGAGGCGAAAATCCTGGGTGCTTACCTGGTTCTGCAGGGGAGCTGTCTGGCCACGAGAAGGGAGACAAGATGGCCTCAAAGGCATTTCTTAAAGGGGCTATGCTGGGTTTTTTTAATTTTTTTTTTTTTTTTTTTTGCTTAATAACTCTGGGTATGTCTACACTACCCCGCTAGTTCGAACTAGCGGGGTAATGTATGCATACCGAATGTGCTAATGAAGCCCGGGATTTGAATTTCCCGGGCTTCATTAGCATAAAGCCGGCTCCGCCATTTTTAAAAGCCGGCTAGTGCGAACCCCGTGCCGCGCGGCTACACGCGGCACGGGCTAGATAGTTCGAACTACGTAGGCGTACAGATAGTTCAGAACAACTACGTAGTTCGAACTATCTAGCCCGTGCCGCGTGTAGCCGCGCGGCACGGGGTTCGCACTAGCCGGCTTTTAGAAATGGCGGAGCCGGCTTTATGCTAATGAAGCCCGGGAAATTCAAATCCCGGGCTTCATTAGCACGTTCGGTATGCGTACATTACCCCGCTAGTTCGAACTAGCGGGGTAGTGTAGACATACCCTCTCAGGGTCCTTTTCTTTTGCTCAACAACATTGGTCTCCCCCTTATTTTTTCTCAGCAGAATTTTTTCCCCAGTGTTTTTTTTGGGGGGGCAAGGTTGGGGGGACAGTGCATCCATGAGGTGACTGGCGTCTCTCGCACGTGAGTCCTTGCCACAGGCATGCCAGGGGGCTGTTGCATGGCCGATGCTGCGCACCGAGGAGCCTCATGCGGCGCAGTGCTGCCCGGTGTAACGACAAGCAGACTGGCAGGGACCGGGTGCGAGGGCTTGGGGAATCTCGCAAGCCATCCTGGTGAGGGAACGTGGGCAGGGATGGGCACCTCATGGAAAAGGGGAGGGTAGAGCTCCGGAGGCAACTTTCCTAGCCAGGGGACAGAGGGGCTCAGGGAGGAGACATCCGGAGAGGTAACAACATAGGGAAGGAGAGAAGGAGGCTTCAGCGCACACAGATTAGAGCAACGGGAGGGAGATGAGTCACCACAAGCAGAAGAGGAAACGGAGAATTGTCACAGTGGGACACTGAGCCAGGGAAGTAAGAAAATAGGCCAACTGTGCGCTAGAGTGCAGGGCTCAGTGCACTGTCCTATTGCCTGGGGGCGGGAGTGCAGGGGTCTATTGCGGAGCCGGGGGGCGGGAGTGCAGGGGTCTATCGCAGAACTGGGGGGTGGGAGTGCAGGGATGTATTGTGGAGCCGGGGGGCTGGAGTGCAGGGATGTATTGTGGAGCCGGGGGGCTGGAGTGCAGGGGTCTATCGCGGAACCGGGGGGCTGGAGAGAGGGATCTGCCCAGTGCCCAGACAGCAGTGTGTGCCAGCAGGACTGAATGTTTGCGGAGGCAAAGCAGCGTGGATGCGGGGCAGCCGTGTTGGTGTGTGGAGCCAGGCAGCCAGGCCCCATGTCATCCCGTGTCGCTGCACTGACGCCAGTGGGTTTGCATCAGGGAGGGGTCCCTAGGCTGGGCCGCAGCGGTTGCAGTGAGATGGGCTTATGGAGCCGTGTGACAGTCCTCCCATTCGACTGCCACTTGGGATGTCACTGCCCAGAGCTGATGGAATCCGGCCACTTCTGCCATCCGCTTCTCTTCCTTCCCCTTCAGGGGAGACTCCCTCCTCCTGGGGGCTTTGCAGGGTGTGTGTGTGTGTGTGAAACCTGCCCTTGAACAGCCTGCCTGGATCTTAACTAGTCACCGACTGACCAGCCCCCTGCATTCCTTCCTGCCCATCCAGGCTTAGCGATTGGAGATGGGACATAGGAACCCAAAGCTCCTCCTAGAGCAGTGGTTCCCAAACTTTTTGGCATCACGCCCCCCTTTTTGATTTTTGAAAAACCCTCCCACACTCCCCCCAAATAGCAGCCAAACTTGTTGAGCAAAAAAGAAAACAAGGAAAAAAGGAACTGAACAGGGCAGCAAAACTTGATGGGGAGGGGGAGGCTGGGTCGCCTCGCGCCCCCCCCTGGAAGTTCTTCATGCCCCTCCCAGTCCTAGAGGGATGTGACCAGTCTCCATGTGCCCCAGATGTTCCCACACAAAGGGCAGAAAGGCCCTAAGTCCTGGCCAAGCACCCTCACAGCCTACACAAAAGTCCCGTTCCTCTTCAGCCCTGGGCAGGAGAGCTGCGCCTGGCCGGCTGTTACATTCAGCCTAGCGTGCACCATCAGAAATGAAGTCTGCTGCCCAGGTGGAGGCAAGGAACAGAAAGGTGAGACAGGGCACGCAATGTTCTTCATCTCCGAGGAACAAGTGCGGGGGGGGGGGGGTGTGAAGGAAAGAGCAGGGCATCCGAGAGCAGGGAAGTGTCCTTGGTTGGCAGAGGAGGATGCAGCCGCTGCTAGAAAATGCAGATGAATGATTTGCCTTGGCGGCTGTGAGAATGGAGGCGATATGGGGCGGCGTGGGCCAGAAATGGACAGGAAATCCCCAGGGGAAGAAAGCCATGAGGAGGCCACAGGAAACGGGCCACAGGCCAGAAGCAGTGGAGGAATCTAATGGCCGAGCAGGCTCTGGAGGCTTGGCCCCCTCACAAGGACAGGTCCGTGGTCTTTTCCCACCAGGCCCCAGAGGGGAGGACCCAGGGGACTCTCGGCGAGCTGTGACGCCTACCCAAGAAATGCTATCGCGCATGCTGTTGCAGCCTGTGGGATTCGCTGTCCCAAGGAGGTGGATTTCGGAGGGCTGACGAACTGTACAACCGCCGGTCGCACTGCTAGCTCTGCAGTGGGGCTGGCCTGCGGTGGGCCCTAGGCAAGAGATCATGTTCTCTCCCCCCCGTGAGCGGCTCCCCCCCGCCTCCGTGTCCCCAGCATGTTCCCCTCCGCCCGGTTATGACACTGCTTTGGCTGGCTCTGTGGAAAGAGCGTGGGGAGGCCAGGAAGTGGGGCTGAATAGCACAGTTGCCTCCAGGGGAACCGGGGAGCGTAGAGCGATGTTAGGAAATCATCTCCTGGCTGCAGCCGACTGCCGTCAGATAGGAGCACGGCTAGTGAATGAGGGAGACTGCTGTGGCTGGCACATTGGGTTTGGACGGGAGTATGCAGGCCCATATGCTGGGGGGTGGGGAGGGTGCGAGCCATGGGAAGGGCTGGTAGCTGCCCTGCCCCCGCGGCCCAGCCTCGCTCCTGGAAGAAGTGGGAAATCAGCCCCAGCCTTCCCTCAGCCTGCTGGAGCATTGGGGAGGGAGGCTGGGACAATGCACCAATTCAGCCTCACGCTTACTTGGACGACCATGGGAGGGGGGGGTTGCATTTGCATCCTTCGCACACACCCCTGAGCACAGGCCTGGCATGGGGGCTTACAGAACTGCTTGGCTACGTCTAGACTGGCAGGATTTTCCGCAAGCATTTGTTTTTCCGTTAAAAGCATTTGAGGAAAAGAGCGTCTAGATTGGCACAGACGCTTTTCCGCAAAAGCACTTTTTGCAGAAAAGCGTCCGTGCCGATCTAGATGCGGTTTTGCACAAGAAAGCCCCCATCGCCATTTTCGCCATCGGGGCTTTTTTGCGCAAAACAGTTTTTAGCTGTCTACACTGGCCCTCTTGTGCAAAAACATTTCCGGAAAAGGGCTTTTGCCCGAACGGGAACATCAAAGCATTTGCGCAAGAAGCACTGATTTCGGACAGTAGAACGTCAGTGCTTTTGTGCAAAATCAAGTGGTCAGTGTAGACAGCTGGCAAGCTTTTGCACAAAAGCAGCCGCTTTTGCGGAAAAACTTGCCAGTCTAGACGCAGTCCTTAGGTTTTCTAGGCATAAGATTCCCACTGCTAGGGAAGGGTAATTAAATCACATGCTTCAGGTCATCAGTGGATCAACACCAGGTCAGGAAGTAATTTCCTCTCTTCCCAGTGTGTACAGACAGCTACTCCCATGTGGTAGTGTGGCAGGGGAGATGCTTGGGGGAAGTCACTGCAGAACGGGAAGGCTGGGAGAAGGAAGGATGCATCGCTGATTATTTAGAGAGACTATCATCAGAAGCAGCTATGTGAGTTATTCATTGCACTATGCAAAAATTAAAGGCTAAGGACTGTAATGGACAAAACAAAAGCACTGAGTGGGAGAAGGATCAATACTGGATAGCCCTTGAACTTCCATAGCAAGGCAAATGGGGCGTCACTGCTCTTATATAAAGGACCGAGAGAGGTCTGCCCTCCATTCGGTGCGCCTTACGTAGTTCTATTATATAATAAATGGGCCAGGAGCACAGCTACCCAGTCTGCGCGCTCCGAAAGTGGAACACTGGCCTTTTCAGTCTGTGACAAGCATCCGAAATAATAGCTGTGCCCTGAATATGACTGGGAACACCTGACTGGTTGGAAACGCCTGCCTCCAGACCAGCAGTCCTGCAAGCCCTTGGCAGTTTTCTTTCACTAAGTTGCAGGGGGAGACAGAACCAGGGTCCCAAATGAGGCACACCCCTCATAAGCAGATCCCGGTCGTGAGGTCTGGGTGGGCGGGAATGTTACAAGCATCCGGAGACGGAGCCATGGAAGAATATGTCACTGAGCGAGTGACTCGATGGACATGGCAGGCGGGAGGGGACCTCAGGAGGTGAACAAGTCCAGACCCCTGTGTTGAGGCAAGACCAGATACATTCCGACCATCCCTGCCAGATGTCTCTCCTCCCTGTGCTTAAAATCTCCATTGCTGGGGATTTCACAACCTGGCTTGGAAGACGACTGCACAGCTTATCTACCTTTACAGGTAGAACGTTTTCCCTAATACCTAATTGCCCAGATTACCCCCCCTACTTCTCGATGAACTGCAACATCGCTTGTGCACCATCACCCTCTGCTGGATGGAATCAGAACGGCTCAATTGTGCATCATCAACTCTATAGGGCCAACAGCTAACGGAGCTTCTCCTTTCACACAAGTGGTTGAGGTTTGTGTTTCGGCAGCAGGCCCTCTTCTTGTCACAAGGGAATTCCTGCTGACCACAGAGGGCGGTGTGATGACAACAGTGATTATTATTTATTATTCATTATTTATTATTATTATTATCTCTGTAAAGGAAAGCAGGGGCATGACTCTGTCGGTTGTTATGCCAAGCATCAGCAGGTGAGGTACAGTTACACAGACGTAGTCTTCCAAGGTCTTATTCTGATCGTGAGAGCAAGTTTTGACACTTGGGAGATATACTGTGCTGCTGAGTTGGGGTGATGCAAGGCTTGGGTGTAGAGGCAGCTTTGAGGGAGCAGGAGCTGTGCAAGCAGCACGGTAGTTTGCTTTCTGCATTGGTCTCGGAGTGGAGTCAATTCTTAGAGCTCCGTGTTTTTTGTACATGCAAAATAACATGAAACGAAACGAAACACGACGTCTAAATCAAAATAAAAGGAAAAACTCGCCCCACAGGATAGGAGCTGCAGAGGCTAAGGCCTGGCTCTCCACTCTGGCAAATGGGGTCACAGCACCACTCAGGTTTGGACCAGCCCCCCTCCATCATGATGCGGGGGAAGGGGTGGCTAGACCAAATGTGGGTGAGTGGCGCTGCAACCCGGCACATGGGGTAGCCTAGTCGCTTGGCTGATATCATGATTTCCTCTCCATTGCAAAACCCTGGACATCTGCTAGTGCTTGGCAGGGGGCAACACTGGTGTCAGGAGAAAAGGTGGATCTGTCTGTCTAGTCTATCTATCCCCCCACATCCATCTATCTATCTATCTATCTATCTATCTATCTATCTATCTATCTATCTATCTATCCAGAAAACACTTTGCTTCCAGCAAGTACTTCCGCGTAAGTTTCCATGTGCTCGGGTGTGTGTGTCCTTACTCGGGAGAGAAAGAGGCTTGTTAAGTCCCATTAAACAGCGATTAACTCATGTTCACACAGCGACTGCGATGAATGCCCTTTGGGGGTTTAAACCTGTCTGCCTTCAGTATCAGAGCTTTCTCTCCATCTGATCTGGGGGGTGGGATGGACTCTTTGTACTGGAACAACCACTGCTGCCGCTGCCAAGAAGCTGTTTTAGAAGAAGGGACAGGAGAGAAGGAGCCGTCCCCCAGCAGCTGGTGGAGCGCTCGGTGGTTGATTTGGGTATATTGCCTCCTAATTGCAGTTCTTGATGTTCTCTCAAAACAAACTATGTAATTAGCCAGAGGACAGGAAACACATGGAGCTGGGACCAACGTAACAGCAGCGAGTCACATGCAGGGCTGGATCTGAGAGGGTGGCTTGCAAAACCCAGGCCTGGAGGAGCTACTGCAGAAGAAAGATGTTTTTCTACATTTCTCTGTGAGTTTTAAGGGACTAATAGTAGTGCCACTGGCTTGACCTAGCCAAGGCTGGTGTTGTGCAAGCTTTCTCCAGCCAGCTGTACCCCAACCCTGCTTCCCAGCCCTCTGCTATTCCAGTCCTGGGCTCTCCCGTCCACCTCGCACTGCTGATGCACCTCAAACTTCCCCGGTACCCTGGTCTTCTAGGCTCCCCAAACACCACTCTGCCAATGCACAGCCCTCTTTCCTTCCACTTGGGGCACCCCGTACACAGCTCTGCAGCTGCCGCATCTCCGTCTGGGTCTGCAGCACCACCTGGCCAGTCCTGGATCTGTCCATGAGCCGCTGTGTCGTCCGGGGACCCTGTGAATCTGGTTTTAACAGCCAAGCAGGCGCTATGGGAACAGAGTACAGTACACGTCAGGAAGCAGTACGAGACGCGGTGGCCTTTCCAGTTAGCCCGTAAGAAAGTGTGTCTTGTGCAGAAGCTGCCTCGTGCAGCAGTGAAGCGTGTGGGGCGCAGAGACTCTGTAAGGGCTCTGTGGTACGTCCGCGAGGCGCGGGAAACAACTCTCGTCTTTTACATTAAGAGGATGTGTAGTGTGGGAATACACCCCCTGTTTGCACCAGCTCCCCCCTCTCCAAAGCCTGTGCAGAATTTGTAGGGGGGTGCAATCCCAGGCTACGTCTAGACTGGCATGATTTTCCGGAAATGCTTTTAACAGAAAAGTTTTCCGTTAAAAGCATTTTCAGAACAGAGCGTCTAGATTGGCACGGACGCTTTTCTGCACGAGCACTTTTTGCGGAAAAGCGTCCGTGCCAATCTAGACGCGCTTTTCCGGAAAAAAGCCCCGATCGCCATTTTCGCAATCAGGGCTTTTTTGCGGAAAACAAATCTGAGCTGTCTACACTGGCCCTTTTGCGCAAAAGTTTTGCGCAAAAGGACTTTTGCCCGAACGGGAGCAGCATAGTATTTCCGCAAGAAGTACTGATTTCAGACAGTAGGAAGTCAGTGTTCTTGCAGAAATTCAAGTGGCCAGTGTAGACAGCTGGCAAGTTTTTCCGGAAAAGCGGCTGATTTTCCGGAAGAAGTTACCAGTCTAGACACAGCCCGGCTACGTCTACACTGGCCCCTTTTCCGGAAGGGGCATGTAAATTTCACTAGTCGTCGTAGGGAAATCCGCAGGGGATTTAAATATCCCCCGCGGCATTTAAATAAAAATGTCCGCCGCTTTTTTCCGGCTTTTAAAAAGGCCGGAAAAGAGCGTCTACACTGGCCCCGATCCTCCGGAAAAAGTGCCCTTTTCCGGAGGCTCTTATTCTTACTTCAAGGTAAGAATAAGAGCCTCCGGAAAAGGGCGCTTTTTCCGGAGGATCGGGGCCAGTCTAGACGCTCTTTTCCGGCTTTTTTAAAAGCCGGAAAAAAGCGGCGGACATTTTTATTTAAATGCCGCGGGGGATATTTAAATCCCCCGCGGATTTCCCTACGACGACTAGTGAAATTTACATGCCCCTTCCGGAAAAGGGGCCAGTGTAGACGTAGCCCCCCAGTGTAACCGGTCGGTGTCCAATGCAGTGGCACATAGACCACAGCAACAGATAAGACCAAGAGACCTCTACAGGATGGGCTGAGAGTCAGCTGGCTTTTAGCTCAAAGGGTAGAGGCTCCTATACTCAACTCCAGAGATCTCAGGTCAAATCCATCTCGTGAACATTGGTAAGCATTGGAGGATGGTACAGGCAATGCAAAAGCAGGAGCATCCAACAGTGCCCACCCACCTCAATGATATAAGTTGGCTCTAGCTAAGCCCGGTAGCCTCATCAGTCTCACTTGGAGCTGGAGTGGACATGTGCATAGGAAAGCCACAAATGTGGTGCCTGCAGCAAGATGCTGTTGGGTGGCAGCTCAGACCTCCAGCAGGTCACAGAATGAGTATTTGGGTAGTTATCACCTAGCTTTACCATGCAACGGGGAATGTTTTTCACTGAGTCCAACAGCTTGGTTTTTTTTCCCAACTGTCTCCCTCTCCTCCCCCGGGTTTGCTTTCTGTTCTACTCTCTTTCCACACCGTGTTTGTCCAGGGAAAGCTGATGCGACAATATGATGGCTTGTGTGTTTGAGCCCACTCCTCCCCCCACGGATACACTCTTCCTTTGCAAGAGCCACCTTGCAGACACGGTAGATACAGGGTAATCCGCCCGCCCCCGGACCTTCGGAGCTGTACTGGGCTCTCCAGGACAGAACGTCCTTTGCGAGTCCAAAGGTCAGAATGCCTGTCAGCGCTGGGGCGTTAGGCCTGTGTCGGCAATAAATTCAAAGCCTCTTCAGCGCTGGGCGCCGGCTTTGAGAGCACCGGCCTGTCGCGTCGCGGGGAAAGGAGCAGCCACACGAGGCCTGGGGAAATGGAAGTGGAGAGGAGTTGTGCTCACATTCCTGGCATACAGTCAGGTGGGGGAATCCTCCACGACTGCTGGCCTGTATGGCAGAGTGGAGCTTACCTGTAGCTATACCAGGGCGGGCCAAATACAGCCCGTGGGCTGAATCCAGCCCACCCACCCGCCACATACAGCCTGTAACCCAGCTGGAGCCTCAGCCAGGCTCCCTGCCTGCCCTGTGCCCGCACGGCGCTCACAGCAGCCAGCTGCAGGGCCCATGGGTGTTTCTGTGAGCGCTGCCAGCCCGGCGGCGGGGGGGGGGGGGGGTTTGCACACTGCCCCTCCCCCCCAGCACAATCTCACTTCTCGCACGGGCCTGCAGCGTGTGAAGTAGCCCTCCGAGAAGCACACGTGGTCCCTGCAGTCTGCTGCTCTGAGTGGCCTGCGGGGACGGGGCAGGCAGGGAGCTGCCCAGGTAATACCTCTTGGCCAGAGCCTGCCTCTCACACCCCAGCCCCAGCCTCCCCCAAACCTCTGCCCCCCTCCTGTACCCCACATATCCCAAACCCTCTGCACCCCCGCTCCTGCACCCATCCCCCCCCCCACACCCTGCACCCCAGTCTAGAGGTCACAACTCCCTCCTTTCCCCGAACTTCCTCCCAGATCCCACACCGCCTCCTACCCCCAGGCCGCCACCCCGAGCTCCCTTCTGCACCCAACCTCCATCCCAGACCTCGCATCTCCTCCACTCGCCACTCACCAAATTCTCAGAGCACCCCACAGCCCCCCATCAAAACCGATGGCCTGCCTCTGAGCCATACTCTAGTACCTCCTGCCAAATACCTCTGTGTAAAGGCAACGGGCCTGCATCTGATTCACCGAGCACTGCTGTGGGTCGGGGTGCCCTCTCCGTGGCAAATGGCGCCGCACCGCAGAGGAGGTGAAACCAGAGCCAGGCCCGTGACTAGAATGGCTGAGGTCAGGTAATACAGAAATCCCTCCCTTCCCACTGTCTCCAAGGCTGCCTCACCTCCGCGCCCACCACAGGCACATTGCGGCGTAGCGATGCTCTGCCCCGGCCCCAGGGTGAGGGGTCTGGTGTCCTGCCCCATACAGCAGCACCCCCCAAGAATAAGACATTTAACCGTCTTCTGTTTTCGGATCGGGAGAACGTAGCTTGGCCTGCTGAAATATAGGACAGTGCTAGAGAATGAGAGCATCCGGTCAACCACCTCAGAATGTGGTCAGACGCCACCATGCTGGGCAAGGCACAAGCACCTCGCTAGGCAGGCGTCTGCTGAGTGGTGGCTCCGTCTGTCCAGAAGACGATACATCCAGGAGCCAGGGGACAGGCCAGAGACAGCGATAGCTGGGTATAAATATTGGGAAAGAAGCAGCACACAGAGGGGTATAAACTGTTGACCCCAGTTTTCCGGAATCTCAACCAACTAAAGGCTGTGAGTGGGGGACACACTAAATGGTGGACAAATATGTAACATAAACGTGGCCCTTTTCAGACGAGTAGGGACATTAATCCCAATATCCTAGCCATACTCTGGTAATTAAACCCTGCGGCTACGTCTAGACTGGCATGATTTTCCGGAAATGCTTTTAACGGTAAAGTTTTCCATTAAAAGCATTTTTGGAACAGAGTGTCTAGATTGGCAAGGACGCTTTTCTGCAAAAGCACTTTTTGCCGAAAAGCATCCGTGCCAATCTTGACGCGCTTTTCCGCCAAAAAGCCCCGATCGCCATTTTCGCAATCTGGGCTTTTTTGCGGAAAACAAATCTGAGCTGTCTACACTGGCCCTTTTGCGCAAAAGTTTTGCGCAAAAGGACTTTTGCCCGAATGGGAGCAGCATCGTATTTCCGCAAGAAACACTGACAATCTTACATGAGATCGTCAGTGCTTTTGCGGAAATTCAATCGGCCAGTGTAGACAGCTGGCAAGTTTTTCCGGAAAAGCAGCTGATTTTCCGGAAAAACTGGCCAGTCTAGACACAGCCTGCCTGTCTAAGTTCTCCCCGCATTGTAGACGGACTACAGTCCCCTTCTTGACTGCCTGCCCTAAATCAGCACGCTATGTTATTTTGCGCAGTTAAACCGTTGCCACATTTCATCTCAGAGGTGGCTGCGCGTCAGTGGTGGGTGAATCGTCCTTCCCCTACAGGAGCTGACTGCAGAATGGGGAAGACTGTGAATTCGTTAACATTTGCAAGGTGCTTTGAGAGCCTGAGGTGAAAGGGTTGCTGGAGTGTTTATTTACCTGCTCCTAAGGACACACCTGCTCTTTCCTCCTCTCAACAGGAGGGAGCTGCGAGAAGGAACAAAGTGAGTCAGCACCTGGACATTCCCAACAGTGGATGAGGCAACTGTTGGGCAAGTGGCACTGGCAGGTCCCATACTGGATTGGTAGGGTTGTCACGGCCCTGAGCACAGGCTGTTTGAGTACAGAATGAGATTGAGATGGACTTTTGTTTTCAGTTCAGCAGCCGGAGCGACAGATTGACTTTCTTGCCGTGGTGCCACGTCCGGGCCATTCATGCTGCCTTACAGCGGTCCCTTGTGCCGGAGAAGAGCTAGCCCCAGGGCGGGGCCGGTCCGTATTTGGCTTTTTCCATCAGCTTTTCAAATGTAAACAGATGCAGATGCTGATCCCGATTCCAAACACCATGAACTTCAGAGGGGTCCACAGATGGAGTCTTGGTTGGGCCCACTGCAGAGGTGGGGACCGTTTTCAAGATTTGGATCCTGATTTGAGTTTGCATTTTTGGACCTCTTCTCCTCTCACCCCAGAGATCCAGAGGTTGGGGAGGATGGACATGGGGGTTGAGGCACACTCCTCTCTAATATGAACACTGGTTCCTCATGGAAGCAGGATGGATGAGCTGTCCATTCTAGGAACACTCCCCACCTCCACTAACGTTCCCTTTAATTTTTTCCCATTTGTATGTGGAATAAATTTTGTGATGTGCACCAAAGCAAGCCCACCAGTAGAAACACATGCTGCCGGCTGTGGGCACGTGAATCCCTCCTGGATGTTCACGTAATTGTTCAGCTCACAGGGAACACTGACCCTCACCCATGCAGCATTTTTGTTTTAAGATACCTGAGTCCTGGACCCAGCTGACTTTTATGGTTCTCCTGCTAGCTCCAAAGCCTCCTTTGGGTTTGCTTGGTGACTTGATCCATATTTTGTCTCAACAGGTCACCTCAGACCCAATTCCACCCTGCGAAACATGGGCCTTACGACATGGCCATAGCCAAATGAAACCCCCAGAAGCTTTTGAGTTACTGCCCTTGACGATTCCCCCTGGAAAGGTGAGGCAGGGCAGCTGGGTGATGGATAGACCAGACTATGGACATCCTCCTCTTTTACGCGCAGGGTAGTAAACTACAAAACGGCCAGTCAAAGAACATGGACCCTAATCCGGCAAGGACCTCAAAATCCTGGAGCTCCATCTCCAATCCTTGGAGTGTCACCAAACTTTGGGAGGTTTCTGCCCATCAGGTGACAATTTCTGGGCTCATCGGGTATTACTGGGTTTATGTTATTCCTCTCCAGCACAACATCTGTAGAAGTGGATTTTGCCCACGAAAACTCATGATACTCTCTCTATTTTTGTTAATCTCCAAGGTGCAACAGGACTAGCATAGGGTACTTGATCAAATTATCTCAGTTGACAACACTTTGCAATGAAAGCACAAAGCACAAAGCTAGACTTTGCCTTGGGAAATACCAGTCCCTCGTAATAAATGTAATAATAAATATTAAACAATGACCGCACCTGCTGTCTCACAGGCAAAATCCCGGGTGATACCTTGTTAAAAACGAATAAACATAAAAGTAGAAAAAACGCAGAGTGAAATATTAATATTCAAACTCTTGGGGCAGGCCTTTCTTCTTAAGAGGCCACCAGCAGTAAAATAGAATAGATCATTGGAACTATACAAAAGAAAGGAAGAAAACCGTTGTTGAAAATAGCAGCTAGATGCAGAAACCATGGATGATAGCTATTAAACTATGGCACTACAATTAATGTAGTGGTTTTCATATTGGCTACGCCTTCTAGCTCCTTGAAACTCATCGTTTCTGCAATGCCCACAATATTGTAGATGGTGCTTGGCCCTGCCGTGAGAGCAGGGGACTGGACTCGATGACCGCTCAAGGTCCCTTCCAGTTCTAGTGTTCTATGAGTCTATGATACTCGTTTTAAAAGTTACAGACTCACACAGCTACCCCGTGAGACATTGCTGACAGAGTTTCACTCCTTACTTGGGCCAGCTCTACACTACAGATCTGTATTGGTATAAGTATGTCACTGGGGGTGCAGAGGTGAAAAATCCACACCCCCTCCTGAGAGATCCAGTTAGACAGGTCTAGCCCCCCCACATACTTGACATAGCAGTGTCTTCACTAAAGCGCTGCAGCAGCTCCAGTGCCGCTACAGCCCTGTACGTGCAGACGTGGCCTCGCTCTTGTGCTTTCCTAACCCAGTCCCTTCGAGCCACCTGATTTTGCAGTCTGGTGGATGGATTGCTTGCCCGCGGAATGGCCCCTCCCGCCTCCGAGCACAGCGTCGCTGAAGGGAGTATGGAACAGGAATGCAATGAGCACTTCGGACGCACAGTCCCGGGAGACCGAACAGGCCGGGTTGCCGCACACCAGCCCTCAGCCTGCCTGCTTGTGAGGGGGTGGAGATACAAGGAGCTGATGCGTTAGCCTGTCTCCTCTAGAGCAGTGGTCCCCAACCTTTCGTGGCTGCTGGGCGTCCGGAGGTGCGGCTGCTCAAGCGCCGGGCATCCGGGGGCGGGGCCACGCACACACCCTGCGCGTGGGGCTGGCACCACGCATGTGCCGCGTGCCCAGGGCAGGGGCCACCCATACGCCCTGCACCCAGGGCCGGCACTTGACTAGGGAGTAAACTGTGGAGGTGGAAGACGGTATTTGTCCTAGCCTTTGCTGTGGCCTGCTCTGCACACAGAAGGCGCCGTGTAAATAAAGGTGGCATTGTTCTGTTATTGCCCAAGGTGACGCTGCTTAAGGCTCTAATTAGTTAATTGGTTTCCCAGCACTCCTTGGCTGTATCTCCTTTGCACTGGGTCTATTGTTTCCCAACATCCTATAATGAAATATCATATTCAGTGACCCCAGCTAACAGGGCCTGCGTGGAGCAAGGAGTTCAGGCGTAATGAGGAGGATTAGATGCCTAGTTTCAACGGGCATTAGAGGCTTAGTTCTTTTAGGGTCTTTAAAAGATCCCAGCTTGGATCGGCAGACAAAAGGGGAATCGAGGCCTTCCTGATCTGGTGAAGGAGGCCGTAAGCAAGAGGGGTAGCGTCTGTTGCCCTGGTCCTTACAGAACTCCATAGAGCTTTAAGATCACAACTGAGCTGCGCTGCTGAGATCCCCATGCTTCACAGCCTGCCCTAGATGAGTGTGGCCATCATTGTTGCAGAAAGTAAATAAAAAAAAAATCATGAGTACGACTCCCCGCCCCCGAAAGCCAAAATCATGAGCTTTTTTATTGAGGTTTTTCTTTTAAAACTCATTTTCTAATCTTCCAAGTGTACTGGGCTACGTCTACATGACAAGTTTTTTGGGAGAAAATATGGAATTACATCCCCATGGGATAAGAGGGAAGGTCCTTTCTTGGATTGAGAACTGGTTAAAAGACAGGAAACAAAGGGTAGGAATAAATGGTACATTTTCAGAATGGAGAGGGGTAACTAGTGGTGTCCCCCAAGGGTCAGTCCTAGGACCAATCCTGTTCAACTTATTCATAAATGATCTAGAGAAAGAGGTAAGCAGTGAGGTGGTAAAGTTTGCAGATGATACCAAACTGTTTAGGATAGTCAAGACAGAAGCAGACGGTGAGGGACTTCAAAAAGATCTCACCAAACTGAGTGATTGGGAAACAAAATGGCAAATGAAATTTAATGTGGATAAGTGTAAAATAATGCACATTGGGAAAAATAACCCCAACTGTACGTACAGTATGATGGGGGCTAATTTGGCTACGACAAATCAGGAAAGAGATCTTGGAGTTATCGTGGACAGTTCTCTGAAAACTTCCACACAGTGTGCAGCGGCGGTGAAAAAAGCAAATAGGATGCTAGGAATTATTAAGAAAGGGATAGAAAATATGACCCAGAATATCTTACTGCCCCTGTATAAAACTATGGTACGCCCACATCTTGAATACTGTGTACAGATGTGGTCTCCTCACCTCAAAAAAGATATTTTGGCCTTGGAAAGGGTTCAGAAAAGGGCAACTAAAATGATTAGGGATTTGGAACGGGTCCCATATGAGGAGAGGTTAAAGCGACTAGGACTTTTCTGTTTAGAAAAGAGGAGACTGAGGGGGGATATGATAGAGGTATATAAAATCATGAGTGGTGTGGAGAGGGCCGATAAGGAAAAGTTATTTATTAGTTCCCTAAATAGAAGAACTAGAGGACACCAAATGAAATTAATGGATAGCAGGTTTAAAACTAATAAAAGAAAGTTCTTCTTCACACAGCGTGTAGTCAACCTGTGGAACTCCTTGCCAGAGGAGGCTGTGAAGGCTAGGACTATAATAGAGTTTAAAGAGAAGCTAGATAATTTCATGGAGGTTAGGTCCATAAAAGGCTATTAGCCAGGGGATAAAATGGTGTCCTTGGCCTCTGTTTGTCAGAGGCTAGAGAGGGATGGCAGGAGACAAATCGCTTGATCATTGTCTTCGGTCCACCCTCTCTGGGGCACCTGGTGCTGGCCACTGTCAGCAGACAGGATACTGGGCTAGATGGACCTTTGGTCTGACCCAGTACGGCCGTTCTTATAGTCTTATGTTATGTTCTTATGCTAATGAGGGACTCATTAACATGAGTCGTGACATCATTAGCATATTTTCTGCCATTTCTTTTTGCGCAAGGGGTTTTTGCGCAAAAAGAAGCAGTGTGGACAGTTCTTTTTTGCGCCCAAAACCCCTGTTTTGCGCAAGATACTTATGCCTGTTCTGGAGAGACATAAGGATCTTACACAAAACGGGTTTTTTTTGTGCAAAAAGGAAACATCCACACTGCTTCTTTTTGCGCAAAAAAACCCTTGCGCAAAAAGAAATGGCAGAAAATATGCTAATGATGTCACGACTCATGCTAATGAGTCCTTCGTTAGCATATTTTCTGCCAAAAAAACTCATAGGCTGTATCTACACTGGCACCCTTTTCCGTAAAAGGGATGCTTGAGACACTTCGGAATTGCAAATTCCACGGGGGATTTAAATATCCCCCGCGGCATTTGCATGAATATGGCTGCCGCTTTTTTCCGGCTCGGGGTTTTGCCGGAGAAAAGCGCCAGTCTAACAGTGATCTTGCGGAAAATAAGCTCTTTTCCGCAAGATCCCTTATTCCTACGGAATAAGGGTGCCAGTGTAGACACAGCCATAGTGTAGACATAGCTCTGGAGTCACATTTTTATGCTTTTCTTTGTCATCACCAGGGCTAACACCTCTTTTGAAGTAAAAGCAAAGATATCACATACCTCTAGAAACTGGGGCTTTAGGGAAAACATCCAGTGCCACAAGGCTCACAATAAAACCTGGAGTGTTGGCAATACTAAACTTGAAGGAGGAAGGCAGAGGACGCTGGATTAGGTGTTTTGGTCAAGATATTAACTTGAGAGTTCGGGAGAGCTGTAGAGTTCTGCACAGATACAAAATTAGTATCTGCATCTGCATCTGTAAAAATGACCTTTGGATATCTGCAACTGTATCCACAGATGTGGCTACCCATGGATATAAAGCAGATAGCCACAAATTTGCAGGATTCTAGATAAAAAATTTGCATCCGCATCTGTATCTGTAAAATGAGCCATGGAAAACTGCATCCATATCTGTGGATGTAGATACCTGTGGACATAAAGCAGATATGCGCAAATATGCAGGGTTCTAGATTAAAAGAAATTGTATCTGCATCTGAATCCGCAAAAATGAGCCATGGCGATCCACGTCCATAGATGCAGATATCCATGGATATAAAGCGGATGCCAATGGATTTTCAGGGTTCTAGAATCACCATAAAAGGAGATTTTTCATTAGACTTCTAAATCCCATTGGCAGTCAATGGTAATTGGGTGCCCAACTATTTCCTGTGCCTTTGAACCTATCCCAGAGGGAATAATAAACTCAATCATGTGGCTTTCACTTTCACACGTTCATTCCTTCTTATCAATTTCCCGGCTATGCAAATAGAGAAAAGAGCTCAATTGTTCCTGTACTGGCGATTGCAGAACCTTAATTGATGAGAGGTTACATGAACACGGCCAAGGCCATGCCAAAAGGAAATCACCATTTCACTAGAACCGAGGGTGGAGTTTTGTTGTTAAACACGTCTGGTAAATACGTACAGTACTGCAGGTTCAGTGATAACCTAGCACTGGCCTCTGGATTTATCCAGGTTTTGTAATGTCTGTTGGTTTCCTGTACTGTACAATAGCCTAAGGACACTTAATCTTGTTCATTGACAAATCCATCTTACCCTAAAGCCTGGGAGAGGGAGGAGTTATGTGACGCTGGCAAGCCAGGTGCTGGCTTGTGCCAAGGACTCTGTGTCTCAACTGAACACTGATAAATGCATGGTGGGAATTAGGATGTTTCACTGCTGGGTTAGCATTGTTACAACAGATGCTACGTTTAGTGTAGACGTTATGAAACCCTTGAAGGATGCTGTATGTATTAATCTTATGTATAGCAGCTGGACCACATGTAATGAAATGCTATGCACTGTAATCCTCTGTAATCGAGTTAAGTCATCAAACCAAAAAGAAACATTAATTCATGTAAAATGCTGGCTTCTTGCAGAAGGTGTTCGGTCCTGCCCCCCCAAGAAGGCCCACTGAAGAAGTGGGTTGTGCCCACAGAAGCTCATGATCCTATCTACCTTTTTCGTTAGTCTCTACAGTGCTGCAGAACCATTCATTGAAACCAGATTAGCCACTGGGAAACATCAAAGAAAAAAGACTTTGTTAATTGCCTTCATCTGTACTGCCCCGTCTCCAGCTGACCCAGTGTAAAGGAGACGTGTGAATTAACTCATCCCATGAGGGGGGAGGGTATAAAAATCCCTAACAAGAAGAAACTGTATCTCCATGCTGCTTGGATTTTGAGAGGGCAAGATTTCTAAGCATTGTCAAGAGAACCCCAGCTGTTTAGCATGGGTTAGCCCAAAAGGACGCGTAATATTTGCACGTTACAGCAGCTTCTATTGTCTTTTAGAACCTATACACTTATTTGTGTGTGTATATTTGCTTGCTTTAACCTTGAAAATAACTATTTCTTTTTCTTAGTTAATAAATGTTTAGGTAGTTTTTATAGGAAGGGCAACAAGCCTTGTCTTTGGTGAGATGTAAAGTGAAACTGACTGAGGTGTAAGTGATCAATTCTTTGGGGCTGGGCGTAACCTGAATATTGTTGTGATATTTGGTAATAATGACCATCTACTACAAAGGCAAGATTGCCTATGCAGTAAAACAAAATGAAGTACCTTTGGGGATTGACTGGGAGGCCATAATAAGGCTGTTGTAGTGCCGAAGGGGTTTCCACTTGATCCTTGCTTAGCAAAATCCCAGTGTGGAATGCACAACCAGTTTGGGGTGTGTGCCCTGCTTCTTAACAATCTGCCCTGATAGTCGTTCTCATACTTTTGCACCAGATAGGCTTCAGGAAGAACCAAACTCACTAAACAGGGCCCCGTATTGCCACCTCTTACATTTCGAAAGGAAGGGTCTGTCTCCAAAATTCATATGCTTTTTTAATAACACCTTGTGGGTTCTTTTTCTTTGCCTGCTTGTTTCTGAGTCTGTAGGTCACACACCTTTCATTGTTTTCAAGCTGTTCTCTGCAACTACGAGAGCCAGAAACTTGATTTCATTTCAAAACTAAAAACTACAGTTGTCATGCAGTCATTGGAACCCGGGAGCTGGGACTTTCAAAATTACACTCAGAGTAAAATCATGAGAGTTGGCCCCAGTTTTTGCTACTCTGCCAAATCTGTCCCACATACACTAGGAAAGAGTCACAAAATTTAGGTGGGCCTCGGTCATTCTTAGGCCAGGTCTACACTGAGGGTATATCTAGACTACATGCCTCTGTTGCCAGAAGCATGTAAATTAGACATCCCGACATAGTCAATGAAGCAGGGATTTAAATACCCCCCACTTCATTAGAATAAAAATGGCCACCGCATTGTGCTGGCTCAGCTGTTTGTTGGCACGAACAGGCAGTCAAGACGGGGTTTGGTCAGCAAGGAAAGCCTTTGCTGAATGATCCCTCGTGCAACGAGGTTTATAGGATTGGTCGGCAAAGGCTTTCCTTGCTGACTGATCCCCGTCTTAACTGCCGGTTCGTGCCAACAAACAGCTGAGCTGGCACAACGCGGCGGCCATTTTTATTCTAACGAAGCGGGGGATATTTAAATCCCTGCTTCATTGACTATGCCGGTATGTCTAATTTACATGCCTCTGTCGCCAGAGGCGTGTAGTCGAGACATACCCCAAAGGGGAAGGTCAAATTAAGATATGCAACTCCAACTACGTTAATTAATTACGTAGCTTCAGTCGACATACTTTCATTCAAGTTTTCTTGTCATCCCTTCAGTGGGAGGTCAACGGGAGCAAACTCTCCCGTTTGCTTCCCTTTCTCCTTGCAGGAGCTGGAGTTCCGGTGCTGATAGGGGTGCCCTATGAGTTTGATTTAGTGGGTCTTTACTAGACCTGCTAATTCAAACTCGAGAAGATCAATCACAGCAGCTTCAAACTTCCCTGGAGTGAAGAGACTTGTTTAGCCTTAAAGCCTCTCTGGGAGTTAAGCAAAGGAATGAAATGCAAATAGGTCCCAGATCTGGCAAAGCGCTTGTTTCAAGAACATTAAGTGATGCAGCAGCAGGCACACCCTGTTGCAAGACACGGAGCCGCATTAAACATGCAGAGAGCCCATGGTTACAGGCTGAGGCTCTGCCGTTAATTTAACAATGGCCAAGCCCTTGGTCTTGCAAATATGAACGTCTGGTCCCACCAATCTGGCTTTCTCCCAAAACACCCTCTGTCTCAGTCCAGCTACTGAGCAAGACTGCTGGATGGCACAGACCAAGCTGAGATTGTGCCACTACCACTGGGTTTTCCTCTGGAGGGATGTTTGGCAGAGACAGCAGGCACTGCCCCATGGAGATTGCACACATCAGCTGTCCCACCACTAACCTTAAAGATCAAGAGAAAAGGCCCCAGATGAAGAAAGGCTGATTAACGAACAGGAGCGTGGCCCCTGGTCTAATGAACCACCGCCCTTCCTGCTGCCACACCCAGGGAACAGCGATCAGTGTGATCCACTCCAGCAGGTCTGGGCCTCTGATGTCATTATCGACAGAACGGCGGGCGTAACATCATTCCAGTTCCATGTAGCATCCGGCCCAGTCCCTGTCTAGCTCCTTCTCTCAGGACGAGCGCGAGCAGCTGTTACGTGAGCTGAAAACGGGCCATGAGACAACAGACAAAGGGTTGTACAAAACAGCAAGGCTTGGACTTGGGGGAGGGGGAGGCTTCTGGGGACATCTGAGCACATTCTAGAGGCAATTCTTTGCACCATACCCTGCCTGCCTGGCCAATAGCTGGGTCATTACCTTACCCAGATACAAGCGTGATGTGAAATCCTAGCTCTCGATAGCATCTTCACGCCCTGATAGGGTTGGGGTTGCCTTGGTCTTTGGGAGGCTGTGTCTGGGTCTACCCCTAGCATATTCAGCTGATCCTGCAGGTCTCACCTGCGACGGGCACTCGGTTCAAACCCAGGGGGCAGGCTCAGAGGGAGGCTGTGACGTTCACAGTCTGGCCAGCCTCCAAAATTCAAAAATCATAAGTCAGGCTTCTTCTCCTATCCCTCTCCTCTCCCCAAATCATGAGATTTTAACAATAATAAGTGTCGGGGTTGGGTGGGTGTTGTGTTTGCCATCTGGGTTCTGAGTCCTTAGGGGACCATGTTTTCCAGCTTTTTCTCTAGAAACTTACTGGGGAGGAGGGCGGGGGGAAGAAAAAGCAAGCTAGCCAAGACTGCCATGTGACTCCCACAGCTGGAGCCTTGAGAAAAACAAAAGCAAAGCTTGCGATAAAGCCCCAGCGAGGCTGCATTTCCTAGCACCGGTGCCATAGGCTGCCGTGTAAGACCCCGCTCTGTCCAGAAGAGGTTTCCTAGGAAGTGTAGGATGAAAGGACTCTGGCTGCAACCTAATAAACCACCTTGCACTGACTCCTCTTACTCGTTAGCTCTGCAGCCCCAGGCTGGGGTGGAAGGATGGGAGCTTGGCAGAATATCCTCAGTGTCTGCAATGGCATCTAGGCACTTCAGGGACCGGCACTGTGGGACTAAGCATAATACAATCCTCCCCAGCAATACAAAAGGGAGTAAACAGCATGATGAGGAAGCTTGCAGCTGATGCTCTATTCAGTGGTGCTGAGAATACCAGTGAGCTCAGAGAAGTGAGGCAGAGCGATCTCGAGAGATTAGAAAGTAAAGCAGAAAGTTACACAATGGGATTCGGCTTGGGACAATTCGGGGGTGGGCGATGCGTGGGGGAGGGGGAAATAACCTGAAACAAACATACTTCTTTATCCCTTCACATAACATAGGAACTAGGATGGAAATGAACAGGCAGCAGCTTTGAAACAAACGAAAGGAAGTATTTCTTCATAGAACGCACAGTTGATCTGTGGAACTCATTGCTGTAGGATGTTGTGAAGGGCCAAAGTATAACTGGGGTTTTAAAAAGCATTAGGTGAATTCATGGAGGATAGATCCATCAACAGTTATTAGCCAGGACGGTCAGGGATGCAACCCACTACTCCAGGTGCCCTTACATCGCCAACTCTCAGAAATTGGGACAGGACAACAGGGGTGGATCACTCAAAATACTCTGTTCTGTTCATCCCATCTGAAGACTCTGGCACTGACATATGTCAGAAGAGAGGATCCTGGGCCCGATGGACTTCTCCCACCGCAGCAGCTTGGGGCTAGGTGAGAAGCACTTCTCCATGGCCCCTAACCCAGTATGACCATTCTTATGTGAATAGCAAATTTGACATGAGTTTGCCACATGATTTGGCAGAAAAATATACGGCCAGTACAGCTCTGAGCTGCGTGTCACAGGGCAGGGAAGATCTAGGCATATCAACAGAAATATATTTACAAACTGGGGGGATGAGGGAATCAAGAGGAGAGCAGTAGAACAGAGCAGAGGGCTGGAATATCATCTTGTGATGAAGGATAGAAGAATTAATCATATACAGCATGGAGAAGAGTTTACTATGGATATGATCTACACCTATTTGAAGAGTGTAAAGGCTGAGGTGGGAGAGAAAAGACCTAGTGGGGAGGATAATTATTAGGGATAATGGAATGGAGTGAAGAAAAGGAGGTGAGGAAATATGGACTGAATGCCAGGGAAAACTTCCCAGCCATGAGATCTATTCTGTTGTGGGACCATCTGAACTACAGGCCAGGGGCTACGGACTGACGGATTTGTACATCTAAAGGCTTGGTGGAGGGAGAGTGCAGGTTTTTTGTCTCCTTAGTTGGGCAGGGTGCAAGGCAGAAGCTGTTTCCCAGGTTTGTACACAGGGGTTGTCTGAAGGAAAATTTGGAAGGTTGTGTTAGGTGAGGGAGTTGTTCTTCTGTTTGCGGTGTTCGACACTGGTTAGGTTGACATGTCAAATGGTTGTTTTGTTGTTAGGTGGGCTCGGAGGTCAGTGAAAAGAAACAGGCCTGCACTGACCCCTCTCCCGGAACTCAGTCAAAGGCTCTTTCCAGTATTTCCCCTTTCTGAGTCAAACTCAAGTAGCTTTTGAGGGGTTCTTTTCCCCTCCAACAAGAGCAAAAAAAAAAAAAAACCCTCAAAATTCCAGTGTCCACTTCCCGTTGGCCCTCGGTCTGCCAGTCATGTGATTTTCCTGCCTGCCAGTTTCCTTCTTATCACAGAATTTCACAGCCCTGCAAACACACCGAACACCGTGAAAGTCCCCAGGGTAGAGATTGTGGAATCCACGGTGGGCAGAAAAGTACAGGACACGGGGTTAGCAACGTGCAGGCTTGAGAAATCATAGATTACACACGAGCACATTTCAATAGCCCAGGGTAAATTTCCCTGGTACTCTGGGTAATTACTGGCATTCACAGCTCCGACCTTCAGTGCCTCCAGCCAGCTTTTGCTTTTCTTTTCTCCTCTCCCTCCCTTCTCTGTGTGATATACACCAGCGTGTTGCCTGGATTATTAATGCATGGATATCACCCTCAGGCCCTTTCATTACTCTGCACAAAGACTAAGAACACTCTGGTTCCAGAGCAGGTGACGCGACAAACCCAGCCCACTGTGGATCTGGTCCAGATGATGGAGATCCAGCTATGCTGACTTTCTGAGGTTGCTGTTTCAGGACTGGTGGCAAGGAGAGGGGGTTGCATCCCATACAAACCCCACAGCATTGTCTCATTTACAATGCCACCAACAGATAACCTTGCAGCTGCCACAGTGAGGGCATCCAGAGGAGATGCGTCTCCGGCACTTCAGCTTGAAGAGTTGTTCCCCTCTCTAGAGTAGGACCCAGTTCCAGCGAGAGGGGAACCTCACATACAGAGGAGGGCTGCAACCCTTGCAAGGCATGGTGATGTTGGGGTACAGTGTGTGTGTATTGGGGGTCCCAGGGGTCACAGAGTTGGGGGTCATTGCCTTCTGTGAAACAGGGGATGTGCTGCTGATACCGCAGCAGCACTGAGATCAGACAGCGGTTTCTGGATATTACAGAAATAGGTGCCTTAGAGCTCCATGGAGAGAGGCAGGGGCAGCGTTCCTAGGGGCTGGGGAGGGGAGTATATCCCCCTCCATACCAGTGAGGTGCCTCCTCTCCCGAGCCTAGTATTAGCTCTGGTGAGTAGGATTTGGCCTTAAATGCAAAGTAGGAGAAGTACCCACTGACCAGCTCCATGCTGATGCATTGGGGAGATATTACAGGGTTGCTGAGGGCTCTGTCTGCCTCTCCCACTCTTTGGTTTGTTGCACCGTAGGCTGGAATAGATTAAGTTCACTTATCCTGCACCAAGGTCAGCAAGATGTCTCCTAAGCCATGTCTTCACTAGATGGAAGGTCAAGGCTACCATGATTAATCTTCCGGAGTTTGATTTAGGGAGTCTTAACTAGACTCACTAAATCGAACTCCAGAAGATGGATTGAGGCGGACTCGCTAAATTGAAGTCAGAGGGTACCCCACATTGGCTGCCGGTACTCCTGCTTTTTCAAGGAGTAAGGAAAGCAGACAGAAGCGTTTATTCCCCTTGCTTTCTGGATGTGGGGTTGGCGGGGAAACACAAAACAAGGCACGTCAACTCCAGCTATGTAGTTAATGTAGCTGGAGTTGCATCTCTTGATTTGACATTCCCTTTGAGTGTAGACCTGGCCCGAGGGTGCACATGTAGGAATTAGCTTAAGCCACCACCTAGCCATACAGGTAAACTCCCTGCAGGTCCTGGCTTGCCTTTAATTGATACCTGGACTCTAGCCAAGACTGGCTGTCCCAGAGACGGGAGCACAGTGGCCTTTCACATCCCTTCCCATGCGGCGTGCACAGGAGGCGTATGGAGCCTGTAGGCATTGGTTCAGACGCTCAGGCAGGTGATTTCTGGAGTTTCACCCAGGGACGGTGCGAATTTCTCCATGGAACACACATGGCCCCACATGCGCAAACACTTACCCAAGCCCAGAGGGAAGAATCAGTACCGATCCCTGGTTATGCTAGAGCCTTTGTAGCTTGAATTTGGACAGGGCTGCAGGGGGTTTTCCAGCCACATAACATCTCCTCCAAACCCACCAGGGGCCTGGTTCTCTGTTCACTCACTTGGCTTTCTCTCCAGTGCAACATCACTGCCTTCCCTGGAGTTCTTCCTGATTTACACCAGCCTGAGGGAGGGCAAAATCAGCCCCCAATACAGCCTGGACGTGACCCAGTGGGGCAGGGTCCCTGGTCACATTGTTTGCCACGTTGGTGCTGGTAGGGTGAGGTTACCACCACAGGTTGCATTATGGGTCTGATTCTGTATCCCTGACTCGTCCTTTGAATTCAGTCTGACTAATATGGATGAGGCCAGCAGGATAGGGGCCAAAGCCAACATGCTGGAGGAGGGTGGAGACACGACCCCAATGAGCACTTTGTCTGAGAGCCCTGCAAACCTTCCTATTGTCTGGGCTTGGCAGGCTGGGAGCAAGTCCCCATGCTGGGCAGATGTGGAGCTGGGGTGAATCTTCCCGGATGATCTGGGCATGATCTGGCTTTGGTCCTGAGAGGCTATGCAACACCAGGGCCGTTCATCGACAGGGGTGTGGCTGCCTGGCATGGCCGTTAAATCCACCCCAGCTACCTGGGCCCAGCTGGGGTTTGCTTCTTGCTCTATACTGTGCATTCGTAATTAGCTGGGGAAATTGAACCTCTCCCTTTCTTTGTATGGCGAAATCAAAAGCAAGCAGCTTGTGGGTGCTCTGAAGCAATTAACTCCCTGCAAGCTGGATCCGGTCCAGGGGAGCAGAATACCTGCCTGTTGGGATGAGATTCTGTTATCAGAGAGCACAGTTCACTCCTCTAAAGCCATAAATCTGCCCTTTGGTCTGTCTTTACCTTGTGTAACTGCCTCTGCATGGGGCCCCCATCACTGCATTTCCTCCCCCTCTCCCCGCTTCCCTATGCCTTCCTTGCTTTGGCACCACTGCTCGCTTCCCCCAACAGCCCATGCCACAGCAGCCTCACAGATATTAATCACACTGCTTTGCGACCTGGATTTCCAAAAGGTGACTTGAGACCTTGGAAGGATTCGCTTCCCCTCACCTTATTTTGGGTCCCTACCGATCCCGAATACAGGGGCACCGTGCCTGGTAACCAGATCACCTGGCTTCTACTTCTTCCCTGGCCTGATCTGCAAGAGTCAGCTGCTTTCTGCTATGGGCCTGGGGACCACAGACAACAAACCCAGGGATTCTGGCCTTTGCTGGCACAACACAAAAAAGTAGGCACTCACACACACACACACACACACACACACACACACAGGTGTATCATAGATAAGAACAAACCTGAGTCCCATGCATTCTGGTGTCATGTTCCTGGAAATGGAAATACATTCCACTAGCAACTAACCCACTGTATTATTACATTCTATGAAATCCTCCCCAGCCTTCATTACTGATAACAGGCTGCGTTCATCCAGCAACTTTCATCCTGACTATCACCCTCTGTTGCAAACATGAATGATTGAAGCCACACAGCACCCTAAGAGAGAGCTGCGTATCAGGAAACTGAGGCACAAAGAGACAAGTCACTTGCTTAAGGATACCCAGCAAATGGCTGGGAATAGAACCCAGCTGGCCTGACTCCCAGTCCTCTGCTTTCAACACCGCCCCATACTCTGCTAGTTGTTGAGAGTATGAGTGGTTTCACTAAGAAAACACGGTACAAAGTTTGGCTTACAAAGGTCAGTTCATCCACTACAAAGAGGCTCCGATGGAAGAAGTGGAGAATCTTACAGCATGTGTCAGGCAACCTGGAGGTTTGTTTAGAGAACACTGGGTACTTATGATTAGTCTGCTCATGTGACTCAGTCTCTACCAAGACAGTTACACACTCCATTTAATCTAGGGGCAGGAGTCAGGCTCATTCAAGCCCTGCAGAGATCGTCTATTGCATGCGTTCCGCAGCTGTGCTTCTGCGTCCATTCCCTTTGGTCCAAACTGTCTCGGTGAAGAAAGCACAACGCCCCCATGGGAGTCAGGGCACGTGCTCCCAACTTTTGGCTCTGACTTGTTCTGTTAAACTCCGGAGTGGAAGGCTCAAGAAAATTCTAAGTCAAGAGTCTCAAATTCACAGCCCGTGGGCCCTCTACAGCCCAAGCAGTTCCACAAACCGGCCCGCACACAGCTGTCGGGACACGAGTCGCCACAGCCTGAGGGTGTGTGTCCATATCCTTCCCCCAAGCCCAGCCCCTGCTGTGCCCATGCCTTGCCCTTTCCTGCCCTTGCTCCACCCTGTCCCCCCATTGCATCTTTTCCTCAAGTCCCCTCCCATGAGGGACAAGGCCTGGGAGCGGAGTGTTCCACTTCCACACAGCTTCTGTTGCCATGGTGAGTGAGTGAGGGGCAGACCTGTGCTGCTGGCTCCGGCCTGCCCAGTTCCCAGTGAGCTAACCTGAATATGGGAGACTGCTCCATCCATAGGAAAGTTGGAACGGCTGCCCCAAACTGCCCTATGGACGGGACAGCTCTGCACACGACTCCCCTGGGCCACAGGAGTGTGCCAGTAGCGGCACGGAGCTAGCCGCTAGAAGACGCGCTAGCCCCACTGTGCTGCCGATGGTGGGAGGAGTGGTGGTGGTTTAAATTATTTGGGGGCAGCAGATAGGGTCAAGAGATGCGTGGCAGAGAAGGGTGCAGAGACCTCTGCCCTCCCCCTAGGACCTTGCCAGAGAGGGGAGCCCCCTGGCCCGCTAGGTGGATTTGAGGACTGGCATTGGCCCTACAGTAAATTGAGTTTGAGACCCTTGTTCTAAGCCCTGGTTATTTTCATGGGGGCTGCTCCTCATTTGCAAGTCAGTAGAGTTGTGTGGATTTACCTGGACCAAAAATCTGGACCCGTGAGTTTCAACTCAGAGAGTTTCTGTTTCCCTATATAGGCATAAGCCAGTATGTTTTTGTCAGATCAGGAGTGAGATTTGACTTGGGATTCCTGTCTGGAGGTTGAACCAGATTCAGACAAACTCCGTGAAGACATTGGGGCTACCCCAGATCTATGCCCATGTAAGCACTGGCCATTGGTCCTTTCACAGACGTGGCATTCAGTTCAGAGCAGTCTCTAATTCAGCCATCTACCCCTTGATTTTGCTCTACTTCTAATGCTGAGCTGTCTGTTTCCAAACTGAAACATGAGTAGTTATAATGCAACCCAATCTGTTACCCAAAGGTGCCAGGTGGAGATATTTATAGAAGGCCCACTTAGCAAAGTCATATTTAGGGGTTAATTGGTTGAAGGGTTTCAAGTCAGAGCCTTGGAAACACTAGTGTAAGTAAAGAAGTATATTGGATTCCTAACTCGCTCAATATGTGTATGTGAATCACTGGTGTATAATCTGAGGTGTCAAAAATATGTGCTGATCTGCACAATGAAGTGCTGATTGGTTGTTTTCCACTTGTTTCCAGATAAGTAGGAGGTGAGGGGGATTAAAATCCCAGGGCTGTAATGATGTTTACAGGATGATCAATGCAGAGTCTAGCACTGCATAATACTAGACCTGATTTTTATCCCACTCACAAAAAATGATATGCTGCCCTTCTGAACTAGCCGTGATATTGTGGGCCAGTAGTTAGGGGCCTGAACTGGCAATCCAGAGATCTGCATTCTACGCCTGGCTCTGCGTCTGAATGCTGCTTGAACTGGGGCTCATCATGCCTCTTTTGTGCCTTGGTTTCCCCATTATTTAAAATAGAGAATGAGAATGATACTTACCTTGCTGGACAGCTAGGAGAGCAGAGAGCTTGGTTTTTGCATAGCATCTTCTAGTCAATGCTTGCTGCACATGTTAATGGCAGCTAAAATAGCAAATAGAAAAGCTGCGTTAGGACCTAGCTTCTTTTATCTATCTCCCTGTGGGAGAGGGAAATATGTTCTTCATTGCATAAAGGACAAAACAGAAGTGTAACCCCACTCCGGGTGGTTCCTTGTCCCATGTAGTGACGCTTAGACCGCTTACAGAGAGAGAGAATGAGTTTCCTCCACAACCTTAGCAGAGCGGAAGCTGGCTTTTAGCTCAAGCTGTAGAGGCTCAGGTACTGAGGTCCCCTGTTCAGTTCCACCCGTTGGCATTACAGAAGCACAGAGGGTGCATCTACACAGCCATGTTATCATATATATAGTAGCCCAGTGTCTGAGAGTCTGTAACACCGAAATGCTGGCTGTTCCCTCGGGGGGGGGGGAGGGCGCTGTTGCCTGAAATGCTGGCTGTTCCCTCTGAGCGGCCCGTGCTGCATGGGGAGTGCGGGGCCCAAATGGCTGCTTGTTCCCCCGTGGCGGCCCGGCTGAGCGGCGCAGAAGTCAGCTGAGCACCACGGCGGGAAGGGAAGGAGGGCGGGGTGGTCACGTGCAGCATGACAGCAGCTCCAGGCCCTGCCCCCTGGCCATGAATGTCACTGCCTTGCCCCCCTTCGCCTCCCACTGTGGCACTCGGCTGACTTCTGTGCCGCTCAACCAGGCCGCCATGTGGGAGCAAGTGGCGCAAGCGGCCGTTTGGGCTCCATGCTCTCCATGCAGCACGTGGAGTGTGGAGCCCAAAAGGCCATTTGGGCTCCACGGCCCCCCGCGTGACAGGCAGGAGGGGGAGGAGGAGCGAAAGAGAGAGAGAGGGAGACAGTAGGAGAAGAAGAGAGAGGCAGTAGGAGGAGATGAGAGAGAGAGAGAGAGAGACACGCAGTGAGAGACCGGTGGCTCAGGAAAGACGACCGACATGGAGGAGAGACCTGAACATCCCATCTTATGATGGGCTAATTGGCTAGTCGTATATATAGTAGCCCAGTGTCTGAGAGTCTGTAACGCTGAAATGCTGGCTGTTCCCTCTGGGGGACGCTGTTGCCTGAAATGCTGGCTGTTCCCTCTGGGGGACTCTGTTGCTGAAATGCTGGCTGTTCCCTCTGGGGGATGCTTTTCCTGAAATGCTGGCTGTTCCCTCTGGGGGACGCTGTTTCCTGAAATGCTGGCTGTTCCCTCTGGGCGGCGCTGTTGCCTGAAATGCTGGTTGTTCCCGCTGGAGGGGAAGGAGGGCGGGGTGGTGACATGTGGCACGACATCGGCTCCAGGCCCTGCCCCCTGGTCGTGAACGTCACCGCCCCGCCCCCCCTTCTCCTCTTGCCATGGAGCTTGGCTGACTTCTGCACCACTCAGCCAGGCCGTCACGTGGGAGCAAGTGACACAAGCGACCGTTTGGGCTCCGCGCTCCCCATACAGCACCAAACGGCTGAGTGAGAGGCAGGATGGGATAGGAGAAGAGAAAGAGAGACAGAGAGAGAGGCAGGAGGCGGAGGAGAGCTGAGAGAGAGAGAGGAAGGTAGGAGGAGGAGGAGAGAGAGAGAGAGAGAGAGTGAGCGAGACGGAGCGAGAGACCGGAGGCTCAGGAGAGAAAACCGACGTGGAAGAGAGACCTGAAAATCCCGTCTTATAACGGGCTAATTGGCTAGTTTCAGAATAACAGCCGTCATTCTGAAATAACAATGTGAGCGTCTACACGGCCATTCTGTTATTTCAGAATAACGGACGGCTTATTCCAACGTCTGTAAACCTCATTCCACGACGAATAACACGTTTTCCGAAATAGCTATTTCAGAATAGCAGTAGTGTGGACGCTCCACTGCTGCCTCCCCAGGACCATTCAAAGTAATTATTCCCCAGCGCTTCCTGGGGCTCTAAATCGAGGTAGTGTAACCCACACACCTAGGCTATGTCTACACTCGTGGCTTCTTGCACAAGTAATATGCAAATGAGGCTAAGCGTGGAATATCGCCGAGCCTCATTTGCATACCTAATGAGCCACCATTTTTTTTTCAGAAGAGGCTCTTGCGCAAGAAGGAGCGTCTACACTGCCCCTTCTTGCACAAGAAAAACCCTCTTGCGTAATGCCGTTCTTCCTGAAAAGTAATAGGTGTAACGGCGTTGCGCAAGAGGGTTTTTCTTGCGCAAGAAGGGGCAGTGTAGAGGCTCCTTCTTGGGCAAGAGCCTCTTCTGAAAAAAATGGTGGCTCATTAGGTATGCAAATGAGGCTCGGCGATATTCCACGCTTAGCCTCATTTGCATATTACTTGTGCAAGAAGCTGCGAGTGTAGACATAGCCTCTAGTGTGGTTACTGAACAATACAAATGGTACTTAGACCACAGCAACAGCTAAGACCAAGAGACCTCTACAGCATAGGTTGGGAGCCAGCTAGCTTTTGGCTCAGAGGGTAGAGGCTCCTATACTCAGCTCTAGAGATCCAAGGTTCAAATCCACCTAGTGGTGATTACAGTAGCACATCCACATTAGAGAAGCCTGCCTCAGACTAATTTTGAGGCTTCCCTGTAGTGTAGAGGGTGTGTCTACACAGCAAAGTTGTTTCGGAATAATGGCTGTTATGGCTTAGTCTGACTTCTGTAAACCTCATTCTACGAAGAATAACACCCATGCTGAAATAGTTATTTTGAAATAAGCCATGTGTAGACGCTCCACTGCTGCTGTTTTGAAAGGAAGCCTGCGGAAGAGCCAGGAGTTAACCCAAATGGTCTGGAACTCTAACCACTAGATATTTCTTCCCATATCACTACATAGTGATAAGAGCGATTCTAGTCCTGGAACAGTTTATTCTGCTCCTCTCACCAACTCAAATGCACCTAGAGGAACTCCCTTGAGAGTCACAAGAGTAAACACTGGAATAGAAATAAATAGCATGGTAACAATAATAATCATTAGAACAGCACTCGGCACTTACCTAGCAGTTTACAGATCAGAGAGCTTTACACATGTTAATTAGTTCCGGCCGAATGTTCAACATGATCATTCCTGTTCTGGCAACTAGGGAAAGGAGCAGAAATGACCAGTTGCTTAAATCCTCTTTGGTTTAACCCTCGGGCCTTTGCAAAATGCCTCTTCCAAGATCCACTGTGCTAGCCATACCCTGGCTCTTTAAATCTCCTGGCTCTTGCAACTCTGATGGGTGCACAAGTTCAGGAGTCACCGATATAAGCAGGATCCTGAACAGAACGTAACCGAACTGAGGTGCATCAGACCCATTCATGCCTTTGTAGCATTGGGGCAGCAGATCTGGATTCACGAAAGCCTGGTGGCATTTGGAACATGGTTAAAGACACATGGTATTGTTAAACCGCTTGTAGTTTAAACCACAGATTCTCAAACTGGGGGTTATGACCTCTCAGGGGGGTGCAAGGTGATTGGGGGTAAAGGGGGTCCTGAGTTATCAGCCTCCACTCCTAAACACTGTTTACCTCCTAAAGTGCCGCCTATACCCATATGTAGAATATGTAGCTGCGTAGGGCACCCTGAACATTTGGGGCACCACTGGGTCTTAATGTCCACCCGCTTGCCTCTTCCTGTGCCTGTTCTGAGGCTCTGCTTCCTCCAGAGAAGTCCTAGTTAGCTTACAAGTGAACAAGCCTGCCGGTAGGGTTGCCAGGTGTCCGGTATTGAACCAGACAGCCCGATATTTGTGTTTCTGTTCAGGAATTAAAGGGGCTACAGCTGCATTTTTTTTTCTCAACAGAATTTTTCCTGGTGGTTTTTTTGGGGGTGGGGGAAGGGGAGGTTGGTATATTTTGTGAAACCATCTGGCAACCCTACCTGCCAGATCTATAGCAGAACCCCGAACCTGTGAAAGAGCCAGTCAAGTGGGAATCAAGCCATGTATCAGGCATCTGCCAACCCCAGCTCTAGACTGTCAGTTTCTGAATTTACTGAGTTCGTCAACAGAGCCTGAGTTTAAAACATGCTTAAGAGCTATTTCATCAGAGTGTTGCTGAAGATTATAAAATCACACTCCTACAAAATTGTCATTCCCCTCCTTGGGTTGCCATCAGGCAGCAGTTTAAGAGTACTGCTTAGCAGGGCCAGATTAAGAGGGGGGGTAGCCAGGCAGCTGCCCAGGGCGCCAACCTATGGGGGGCACCTGATGGCAGCTGTAAGGGGCGCCATGCGCTCGGCCGCATGGCACTCCTTAGAGCTGCCATCAGGTGCTGCACGCCCGAGGCCGGGGGCCGAGCAGCGCCTGATGGCAGCTCTAAGGGATGCTGTGTGGTCCCCGGCCCTGGGCGCATGGTGACTGATGGCAGCTGTAAGTTGCGCAGCACGCCGGGGGGCGGGGCTGCACATGCGCCATGCGCCCAGGGTCGAAGCCGCGCATGCGTCGTGCGCCCGATGCCCGGGGCGCAGGAATGTCTCAAGCTAGCCCTGCTCCCTAGGGCCCCATCAATCCTAAGGATGACCCTACGCTTGAGCATTTATAATAACGTTAAATATTTTCCAATGTAAGTTTGTTATTAATAAGTGGGGGTCGCCCTCCGAGGCTTGCCGTTTGAAAGGGATCACCGAGAGAAAAGTTTGAGACCCACAGATTTTCTTCACTGATTGATGGATATGTTTAATAATGTTGCAATAGCGTGGCTAAAAAGTTTCATACGGAAAAGAAGTGACAGTTCCCTGAATGGTGTCACTGACATTATATATTTCTTTGGACTAAAATCCTCTTTGCTCATCAGCTGGTGCCTTAAGGTGAAAAAAAAAATCCTCCCAAACTCCCTTTTCACAAACCTTGAATTTTGTTTCTGATCAGCTCTACTCAAGAGGCATCTAATCAAGGAACAAAATTTGTCCAGGGTGAAAGTAGGATTAGTGTTACTCTGTCTGGAGTAGCTCATGATCCTGAGTGCCTACCAGTTTGGGGACAGGAAAAGGGCTAAATTATTCTGATATATTGGTTGCAAACAGCTTAATACTCCTGCTAAAATCCTGTCTACCGTCACGGAAAGCAGAAAAAATGTTTATCAGCCTGTCATCCAGTGTTTAAACCTGCCGCCCCTTGCAGAATACCACATTGAAATCTCCCAATGAATAAAGAATCTGGAGATGGAAAAGTCTGATCAAGTCATAGGGCACCTCCATGCCAGTTCGGGATTGATTCCTCATGTCGATGTATTAGTTCCTTTTTCAATCTTTTAAATTTGCTAAGCAATGGGACTTTTGCTCTCCCCTGGGAACCTCATTCTACTTGCCTGAGGAGGTTGTGAGGATCAGGACTATAACAGGGTTTAAAAGAAAAAACAGAACTATGCAGCACTTTAAAGACTAATTAGATGGTTTATTAGGTGATGAGCTTTCGTGGGCACCTAATAAACCATCTTGCTAGTCTTTAAAGTGCTGCATAGTCCTGTCTTTTGTTTCCGCAAGACCAGACTAACATGGCTACATCTCTATTACTAGGGTTTAAAAGAGAACTAGATAAATTCATGGAGGTTAAGTCCATAAATGGCTGTTAGCCAGGATGGGTAAGGAATGGTGTCCCCAGCCTCTGTGTGTCAGAGGGTGGAGATGGATGGCAGGAGAGAGATGGCTTGGTCATTACCTGTTTGGTTCACACCTCTGGGACACCTGGCATTGGCCACTGTCGGCAGACAGGATACTGGGCTGGATGGACCTTTGGTCTGACCCAGTACGGCCATTCTTATGTTCTGATGTTCTCATTGAGGCCTGTGTGCTACTACCTATAAGGTGATGAGTCATCTCTGAGCTAGACCCTGATTATGCCACATTCCTGTGCTAGGCTCCAGCCAATCCACAATCACAGTCTGGTCTGGTGACTCTCAGGGCAGAGATATAAGCCTCACAGGAGGAACAGCAGGTAAGTCCGCTCCATGTTGCTCCAGTGTTTGGAATCCCCCCCTGCCTGACAATGTTCCCTCCAATTTTTTCCATCTATGTGCAGAATAAATTTTGTGGTGCGCACCAAGGCATGCGCAGATGTGCACCACCAATAGAAACACATGCTGGCAGGGTGGACGGAGAAAGCAACTGACGAGTTTCATGAGTTACATGGGACCAGAATGCTCCATAACCCGTCTAGACGTAAATAGAGAAGGTGCCAGTAGATCTCACCAACCGGTCATTGACCCTGGTTCCTGGCCACAGGGCAGTGCAGGGTGGACAGAGAAAGCAACTGACGAGTTTCATGAGTTACATGGGACCAGAATGCTCCATAACCCATCTAGACGTAAATAGAGAAGGTGCCAGTAGATCACACTAAGGAACGTGCAGCACAGTCCCTGGGCTTTCTATGACCAAGAAAAGTTGTTGTGCACTGCAAAGAGCAGCTCTGTACATCAGTTCTTTATACCAGGTTATTTCATTAAGTGTCTGATTTGAATTTCTCTCCATCGGGGTTTTGAGCCTAAGCAATTACACAATAGGGAGCCATTCATCCATAAGAAGTGCACAAATCCAGGTTTAATTGTCCTGACAATTAAATCCAACCCTCTCTGGTTTTGCCCAGTTTGAGCTATTGTCTCTTCCTCTGTGCGTTATCTGCAGAGCTCTCAAGTCTTGTTAATTAACAAGGCAATTTCACGGTGAGGGCTCCCCCCCCAACACACACACAAAAAGACTAGAAAAAAATCAAGAATAAGCCAGTTTGTGCTGAAGCAACAAACTCCCGCAGGAATGATCTGGTCTAGACAAGCTCTTGTTAGAGTGTGTAGTGCTGTTGCTGTTCTCCGCAGCTTCGGGGAAGATAGAAGCTCAATGCCAAAGACCAGGTGCTGCTCTGTAGCAGCAGATCCACAGGCTCAATGTTACCCACTTGGTAAACATAAGTTAGATACTTCGCTGATCCCTTGTGCGGGAAATGGCTGAATCCCAGGATCTAGCCAGGCTTGTGGGACCATACAGAGAACTCCCCTTGCTGGCCTTTTAGCCACAAGGTTCAGTGTTAGGGGGACATGTGCTCCTAAAGGCCTTGGGTGCCTTTGAAAACCTCCCTTTATAACCCATGGGTGGGTGTCTCGAATTAACATGATAAACAGAAGATGCTAGATTAATGGATTTGCTGGGATGTGGGTGAGATGGGAATTCTCTGTCTCTTAGGGTACATCTACTCTAGCTCATTAGTTCGAGCTAGGTAGGCTAATTAGGGCAAGCGGCGTTGCAAATGAAGCCCGGGATTTAAATATCCCGGGCTTCATTTGCATGTTCCCGGGTGCCGCCATTTTTAAATCCCCCTTAGTCCGAACTCCATGCCCGCGGCTACACGCGGCACGGAGTAGGTAGTTCGAATTAAAGATCCTAATTCGAACTACCATTACTTCTCATGGAGGGGACATGCTAACAGTTTTCAAGTACCTAAAAGGGTGTTACAAGGAGGAGGGCAAAAAGCTATTCTTCTTAATGTCAGATGATAGGACCAAAAGCTTAAATTGCAGCAAGGGAGGTTTAGGTTGGAGAATAGGAAAAACTTCCAAACTGTCAGGGTGGTTAAGCACTGGAATAAATTGCCCAGGGAGATTGTGGAGATGTTTAAGCACAAGTTAGATAAACATCTATCAGGAATGACCAAGAATAGATGATGCTTGGTCCTGCCATGAGGGCAGGAGACTGGACTTGATGGCCTCTCAAGAGCCATTCCAGTTCTAGGATTCTAAGATATAAAGCCCTTTTCATCCTTTCAAAGTTTCTGTAAGTTAATTTGACTGTCCTAATCATCTCCAAGGTTTAGGCTCTTTAATTTGTTTGCTGTCTTGTTTTATCTCTGCATGGCTTTAATGGAAGCCATTGGCAAACAGGAATAATATAAATCTTACTCTGCAGCAAGATGTGTTGTTGCTAATGGCAGTTGCCTGATTGAGGTGTCAAGCTGTCTCCATTGTAATTACCTTGTGGAGGAAAGGAACTGTTCCTTTCTCCTTGAGAACAAAGTGTAGAATTTAAACCTTGGTACACACACCCAGGCATGGGTGCTAGAACTATGGGAATAGGGGAGTGGGGGCACTGCCACACCCCTCTAGATTGATTTCCTGGGTTTACATCTTGGTTCAATGACTTTCAACACCCCCACTATACAAATTGTTCCAGCGCCCTACACCAGGATACCTTGTGACCTAGCTCTTTGGCAGCCTAAAGGGATTAGTGAATGATGCAACCCAGGTGAATCAGCGTGGATTGCTCTCACTGGGGAGGATTAGGCACATCCTGTGTAGAAAGGCGCTTGTCCTTTCATTTGGTCGCTTGTCCCCATTTTAAAAATTAGGCCTGGGTTATGCTTACTTCCTGGGAAGTGGTATATTGACAGCATCTGCGGAGCACAGACTGGGTCTGCCTGGAAAATGTGTGTGCCCAGATGCATGGGGGTATCCTTTGTGGCCCTGTGTTGATCTGTGCATCTCTGTGCCAGTTATGTGTTTGTGGGTGGCTTTTCAATAGGTGTGTGGGGATGGTGGGATATACATGTGTACCTACTGCATCCGGTAGTTGTTTTAGGGGGGCAGGCAGTTTTCAACCCCTTGTTATAGGATGACTGTCCCCTTTAAGAGAAGTCAGGACCCAGTCTGCCCCAATGGTTTTTTTTTAACAAAATGAGCCCATCTGGACCCATCTGTGAGCAATTAACTCCTTAGGTGGCTGGTTTGCAACTAATTAACTAGCAAGCACCGGGGCTGGATAATATAAGGCTTTCACTAAGCAAAGAAGGTTGTATGGAAGGGGAGAGGGGTAGCTCTGGAAAAGCTAATAGGCATTAGCTGCTGGCCTGTCTTTCTCTCTAAGCTGGCAGGTGAAAGGTAGATGTTAAAACATGTGCAGAGAAGAAGGGATGTATGGCTGGAGCGATAGCTCACCTGAATCTTGACCCAGGTTTGGGGTGCCTGAACCTGGAAGATGCTTTCAGATACAAGCCCAGCAGAAGGTTAGATGGGAGGTGCTAATGAGGAGATTTCTGCCTCCTCTGTGGGGAAGTTAATAGATGAGACCTCACAGAGGGCATCTCATGGTCTTGAGAGCTGGGTCTGAGTAAATGTTTGCACACACCACCAGGGAATTGAGGGCTGTGTTGTATCTGTACAATATGTGTGCTGGGGGGTGCTGCCCTACTACCCTACTGTAATGGGAGGCTGGCAATTTGAGGGTCTTAATTTTTGAGCGAGGCACTCTCAAGTGTTTCCATTAAAGAAAAAGAACCTGCAGCACAATGAGGCAATGGAGTGTCTTCCTAGCCCCAGGTAACTCGTATGCCTGAGCTCTCCTCAGTATAAACACAGTTAAGGCCAAGCCCTTCAGGTCTACTGTGAGGTAAACTAGGCTATTCCCCAGCCTGGGTTTGACTTAAGTAAACCTGAGGTAAAAACCACACCTCTTTCAGCAGTGTGACAAGACCTTGATACATCCTCCATCTCCAATGCAGATGTTGATGGCCTCCTTCTGTCTGTCTCCTGCTTGCACATATCACACAGCACCATCCAGTGAGGGCAGTGCCCATATGGAACTGCCCATCATAAAAGAGTCTAGGCCAGTGGTCCCCAGCGTGGTGCCCGTGGGGGCCATGGCACCCGCCGGGGCATTTATGTGCGCCTGCCTAGTGACCAGGGCTGGCCCGAGCCATTCTTGTGCCCTGGATCCCAGGCACCTGGCACATACACAGCCCCTGCCCCAGGCACGTGGCAGCCCCAAAAGCTTGGGGTCTAGGCCATGAGACCTGTATGGTGGGCTATGCTGCTCCGCTCAGCTGAATCCTTGCGAAGATTTCAAGGAATGGGGAGGCCTATGAAGAAGATTGAGACCCAGCACGGAAGCTGCGTGGTCTAGTGGCTGGAGCACAGATCTGGGAGGCAGGAACTCACCCAGTTTGTGTCCTGCCAGCATGACAGACTCCCTGTGTCAATATGGATGTGTCTTTCCCCCTCCGTGCCTCCGTCTGTAAAATGGGGATAGGATTGCTCTGCCTCTACATACAAGAGGCTAAATTAGACTATGTCTGTGTAAAGCTTTCAGTATGTGGCACACTAGTTGACTATGGTTCTTAGATGCTACAGAAACTGAAATTCCTTGAATGGGAGTCCTATGAAGAAAGTAGCTCTAGATTTGGGCCCTCTGTATACATATTTGTGGCTACAGCAGCCACGTTGACATTACACACCGAAGCTGAGTTGTATCTCTCTTTGAAGATGCTGGCAGCCAGTTTGGGTTCCCTTCTGAGTGGATCATTACAAAAGACACCCATCCACTGTGCTCTCTCCTGGATTCTATACGCCTGGGCTACGTCTAGACTGGCATGATTTTCCGCAAATACTTTTAACGGAAAAGTTTTCCGTTCAAAGCATTTGTGGAAAAGAGCGTCTAGATTGGCACGGACGCTTTTCCACAAAAACACTTTTTGCGGAAAAGCGTCCGTGCCAATCTAGACACGCTTTTGCGCAAAAAAAGCCCCAATCGGCATTTCCGCCATCGGGGCTTTTTTGCGGAAAACAAATCTCAGCTGTCTACACTGGCCCTTTTGCGCAAAAGTTTTGTGCAAAAGGACTTTTGCCTGAATGGGAGCAGCATAGTATTTCTGCAAGAAGCACTGATTTCTGACAGTAGGAAGTCAGTGCTTTTGCGGAAATTCAAGCGGCCAGTGTAGACAGCTGGCAAGTTTTTCCAGAAAAGCGGCTGATTTTCCGGAAAAACTGGCCAGTCTAGACACAGCCCTGCTGTTCTCTCCATCTCAAATAAAAACCTTTTAGATGCAAAGAATTTCTGGGCTCTCTTCATGTGAAGAGACCCATGTATTTAAGAATCACTTAGCTGTCAATAAAGGGCAGCTAGCTCTTGGGTGGAATATGGCAGCCATTTATAGTCACAGCAGCACTACATAACAGTATGTGAGGAAGGGGTTTTGGTTGGTTGGTTTGGGTTTTTTGTTCTTTGTTTTGTTTAGGAGTGGGAAATAAAGAACAGTGTCGTGAAAGAAAGCTGCTGGGGGAATTTCAGAGACAAATATATAAGGATCCCTGCTGGAATTTGGCCAGAACATAATTTCCAGATGCAAATACTGTGAATTGTTTTATTCAGATGATTAGTTTTCACCCCCCACCAGGCTGAGATCTCTCTCATGATGGGTGCTGCACAGACATTTAGTGAATGACAGTCCCTGCCCCAAATAGCTTTCTTCTAAAAGAAAAGACATAACAGGAGGAAGAGATAAGCGGAAGATTGAGGGGGGAGGGGAAATAACAGCATATTAGGATATTTAGTCATCCAGGAGTAGCGAGCAGTACTCGCTCTCTCATGAGGAAGTGTGGTGCAGTGGTTAGGGTACTACATGGGACTCAGAGCCAAGTTTCTTTGCCACAGACTACCCATGTGACCTTGGGTAAGTCACATAGTCCCAGGACCTCAAAGGTACTTAGGTATCTCCCTCCCTTTGATGCAGCACCTCAGTGCCTTATCTGTACAATGGGGATAATCCCTGCTGCAGAGGGGTGTTTCAAAGGGGCAGTATGTTAGATTGTGAGGTGCTCAGACACTAAGGCAATGGGGGGGTATAACTTGCCTGATGCACTCAGGACAGGGAGCTGAGGCCCCTCCCTCCCGACTGGCCCCTGCTATTGTACCGATCACCAATCTGTCCTACATTCTGTCCCCAAGGCGCTGATGATACCCAATTAAGGAATGATCAATGGGCCTGTATAGTTCTCCTGCCCTGTCCCCCAAAGACGTGTCAGTTTATTGCACATGATGAGCTAGTTCTCAAGTTAGGCTGACATCAGAGGCCTCTGATCATTAAGACGGCCAGTGCAGGTCTCTTCGTCACCCAGCGTTCGCTCCGCAAATCAGATTTTCCATTACTGCATCGATCACACTGTCACCGTGAGTGAGCGCAGGTTGCTTTTCCTGGCTTAATTGGAAGCTGAGGAGGTTTTTAAAGGACTCCGTACAGCACTTCCCCTAAATAGCGTGCATTGCACCTGCCCAGGAACTCAGAGGGGGACTTTTTCACAAGCGATAGGGGGCAGGAGGAATTGGGGTGGGTTTAAATTGAATCGTGTTTCGCTGCTCTATTTTGCAAGCAATAAAGCCACATCACTAGTGCAGCGTCATAGAACTGTCCGTCATGCCACAGCACCGGGGGGGGGGGGACATGTCTCTGATTACATACCACTGGGATGGGCAGGGGCTTGGAAATCAAAAATCCTGGGTTCTTTTCTTGGTTTTGCTGCTGGCTTGTGGTGTGCTGAGCATGGAGGATAATTCCTGGGTGTTTGAAACTCGGATATTTGTACTGGCCCCCAGCTGCAAGGTGGGATGTTCTCAGCACAGTGCATTTACCCAGTGCTATCGGACGCATCACTCCTCCTGTGTTTGGTGACCTAGCAAGACCTCCTTGGGCTTTCCCTCTAGTGCGCCCTGGTTGTGAGGGGACTAGCAGGTATGGGAATGTCCATCAGAGGGTGGATTTTCCTACCTCCCCCCCGCATTTTCCTGTTCTATGTACATTCCCTGCTCTTTCTACTACTGGGGGCAGCTATGGGGATCCCCTGATCCTGAAGCTTCCAGAGCTTCCAGTGTGTCTGTCCAGCTGAAGCTCTCCATTCCATGGGTCTCCTGTCCTGCCTCTTCAAAGGCCAGTCCCTATGCATCTTCAGCAGAGATCATTTCTCGGGGGCTGCATCTAGACTGGCAAGTTTTTCTGCAAAAGCAGCTGCCACTTGCCACTTGAATTTGCGCAAAAGCACTGACGTTCTACTGTCCGAAATTAGCTTCTTGCACAAATGCTTTGACGTTCCCATTCGGGCAAAAGCCCTTTTCCAGAAATGTTTTTGCGCAAAAGGGCCAGCGTAGACAGCTCAGGAGTGTTTTGCACAAAAAAGCCCCGATCGCAAAAATGACGATTGGGGCTTTCTTGTGCAAAACTGTGTCTAGATTGACACGGACGCTTTTCCACGAAAAGTGCGTTTGCGCAAAAGTGTCCGTGCCAATCTAGCTGCTCTTTTCCGCAAATGCTTTTAACAGAAAAACTTTTCTGTTAAAAGCATTTGCGGAAAATCATGCCAGTCTAGATATAGCCTAGCAGTCCAGAGCACGGAAGAAAGGGGAAGGAGGGATGGTGCAGGGCCCCCTCCTGTTTCCTGGGCCCCACCTCTCACTGTCAGGAGTTTGCTCACTCGGGACAGTTTCTCGGTTATCAGGAAGGATGGGAACGCCTATGTTGGCAGGTTTTTGCAGTCTTGAAACATTCCTCTTTTCCTGGAGTAAAAGAGGCCCTGCCCTGCCGTGCCAGAAAAGCGAGGATTCACAGCTCCAGGCCTTGCCTCTCAGGGGACTGGCATCTCTAGAAAATTAGCTAGTGCTTGTATGTATCTGGACCAGTGGCAGTAAACCAGGGGGGCTCGGGGATTATTTCTTGTCCTACTGTTTTGCAGGCCATTCCAGTGGGAAAGAAAGGCGCTTCTCTGCAGCTCGATTTCCAGTCCTTCATTATGTAATGCTCTGCTCCTTGTCATGCCTCTCCTAATCACATCCCAGACCTGTTGCTCTGAATTAACCTCTCCTCTAATGAGCTGGCAGGTGGCTACTGAAAACTACTCTCCTGGGGTATGTCTACACTACAAAGTTAGTTCGAACTAACGGACGTTAGTTCGAACTAACTTTCATAGGCGCTACACTAGCGCTCCGTTAGTTCGAATTTAATTCGAACTAACGGAGCGCTTAGTTCGAACTAGGTAATCCTCATTCCACGAGGATTAAGCCTAGTTCGAACTTACTAGTTCGAATTAAGGGGTGTGTAGCCCCTTAATTCGAACTAGTGGGAGGCTAGCCCTCCCCAGCTTTCCCTGGTGGCCACTGTGGCCAACACCAAGGAAACTCTACTGCCCCCCTCCCGGCCCCGGACCCCTTAAAGGGGCACAGGGTGGCTACGGTGCCCGTGCCAGGTGCAAGCCTGCCAGCACCCAGCCAGCAGACCCTGCACCTGGCACGGATCGAGCCACCCACCCGATGCCCCCCAGCCCTCCCCCTCTTCCCGGGACCAGGCTGGCGGCTCCCGGGAGCTTGCCCAGGACCACAAGAGGCGGGCACCCGCCTGGGCTAGTGCGGACGTCGTGGACCTCGTCCACGATCTCCGCACTAGGCACAGGAAAGTGGCCGGCTTGGGCAGGATAGCTGCCAGCCTGGCCACCCAGGAGCAGGTGTGCATGAAAATCAAGGTGGTCCACTGAGACCCCCGACCCTGAGCCCTGAGCTTACAATGGCCGTCCTGGGTCAGACCAAAGGTCCATCTAGCCCAGTAGCCTGTCTGCTGACAGCGGCCAACCCTAGGGACCCTGGAGGGGATGGACCGAAGACAGTGACCAAGGCATTTGTCTCGTGCCATCCCTCTCCAGCCTTCCACAAATCTTGGGCAGGGACACCACTCCTACCACCTGGCTAATACCACTCCATGGACCCAACCTCCATGACTTGATCTCACTTCCCTTTAAACTCTGTTCCAGTTGTAGCCTTCACAGCCTCCTGCAGCAAGGAGTTCCACAGGTTGACTCTTTGCTTTGTGAAGAACAACTTTCTGTTACTAGTTTGAAGCCTGCTACCCATTCCTTTCCTTTGGTGTCCTCTAGTCCTTCTTTATGGGAACTAATGAAGAACTTTTCTGTATGCACCCTCTCCACCCAACTCCTGCTTTTAGAGACCTCTATCCTGTCCCCCCTCTGTCTCCTCTTTTCTAAGCTGAAAAGTCCCAGTCTCTTTAGCCTCTCTTCATATGGGACCTGTTCCCAACCCCTGATCATTTTAGTTGCCCTCCCCTCTCCCAGCCTCTCTCTTCCCCTCTCCCACCTCCTTTTCCCAGTCTCCCCCAGTTTTGTTCAATAAAGACAGATTCCATTTTGGAAGACATGCTATCTTTATTTTGTACATCAAGAAGAGGGGCTAGGGAAGGGTAAGTGGAAGGAGGTGAGGGAGCAATGGGGCACGAGCCCCCGATGGGGAGGACTGGGCTGGCTCTGTGGGCTTCTGGGGGTGGAAGCTCTCCTGCAGCCCCCCAATTGCCCCCTCTCCCCAGATAGCAGCCTGCGGGAAGTGCAGCCGGGCTGATGGCCGAGTGCTGTGATGTGTCCAGTGTGGGCACTCAGGGCACTCCAAGCCAGGACTGCTTTGCAAGCGGGGCACCCCTGAGAACTGTCTGTCCGGGGTGGGGGTCGGGTCCCTTTAAGCACAGCCCTCGGCTAGCCTGAGAAAGCATCTCCACGCTCTAAGTCCTCCTCTGATGCCCTGCCGGCACTGCTTCCGGCCATCCTTAACCCCGCTTCAGGGTCCACTTAATGTGGACGCGCTCGTTCGAATTAGCAAAACGCTAATTCGAACTAGTTTTTAGTTCTAGCTGCGTTAGTTCGAATTAGCTTAGTTCGAATTAACTAACTCGAACTAAGTTAGTTCGAATTAGCGCTGTAGTGTAGACATACCCTTGGTGTTTATGAAATGGAAGAGCACGTCTGACACCAATAGCTGTACTTGCTGATTCTTCCTCCTCCTTCAGAAGTTTCTCTTTCTAATATATATTGGGACTCGCCCAATGTTGACTTCATCCCCCTCTCTCCTCTTCTCCCTCTCCACCATCATAAGGGCCCCTGGAAAGTACGCAAATGGTGGACTTGACTCACATTGCTGTGTCCACCTCTGCATTTTCCCTTTGCTCCATTAGCCTTTGGCACCTAGTCTGTAATTCTGCCTCCAACCTCTCCCACTTGCCCCTCTGCTTCACCAAGGGCCAGCTCCCACTGAAATCCATGAGAAGGTTGCCGTGGACTTCTAAGGGAGCTTGAGAGAAGACGATCTCCTGGCAGAGCGTGACTCTATCCTAACCCACTGACGGTGCTGATGAAGTTATTTCTCAGGCATGAAGGTGGGAGCAATGGAGGGAAATAATTGTAGGCTGGTGCAGCAGGCGGGTGAGAAATCCGGCCTTCTGAGCAGGTAATAATCCTCTTCCCAGCCCGTCCACCAGACCCAGCCTTGTGTATCTACCCGCACCCACTTAATTGACTTTGGATCCCACCGATGGCTGTCTCTCCCTGAGGGACCCTAGCTGGAATTATCTCCTGCGGCGGCCATGTTGGATCTGCCAGCGAGCCCTGGTTGGGAGCCCAAATCCAGTGCTCCGGATGCAGAGTTATCATTCTCCGCTTATCAGGCTGTGTGCATTTCACAATGGCGATGCAACCGGTCGAGCTCGGCATACTCTATGCGTCAACGTTCCCTGTCACGCCAGGGCCTGTGTACGCCTAACACTTGGCAGCCCTCAAGGGCCTGCGCCATTGACAATCATGGGGAAAATCCTGGCCTGATTGGAACCAGCGATAAAACTCCCCTTACCGTCAGTGGGGTCAGAATTTCATCCCATGCCTTCTGCTCAGGAAGGGAAGGAAAGGCTAGTGCTCTAAGCGGGGTGAGGGGAGTCGAAGACTTGTGGGAGGGGATAAAGTTTTGGCTAGTACTGTCTAGACCATCCCAGATAGACATTTATCTAATCTACTCTTAAATATCTCCAGAGATGCGGATTCCACAACCTCCCTGGACAATTTATTCCAGTGATTGACTACCCTGACAGTTAGGAACTTTTTCCTAATGTCCAACCTAAACCTCCCTTGCTGCAGTTTAAGCCCATTGCTTCTTGTTCTATCCTCAGAGGCCAAGATGAACAAGTTTTCTCCCTCCTCCTCATGACACCCTTTTAGATACCTGAAAACTGCTATGAGGAGTAACAGTTAATTCAAGGGAAGGATTTTGGATCGGACTACCGCGTCTACATGCAGCGAGTTAATTCGGACTACCAGCATTTTAAAATGGCGACCGGCCACGAATATGCTAACCAAGCGCGGGATATTTAAATCCCGTGCTTCATTAGCCACTTCGGTATGCTTCATTTGCCTCACTAGTCCGAACTAGGGGGCAAGTGTAGACATACCCTAAGTGTAGACATACCCTTATTGCCTCTACATAAATCCATGGTATGCCCACATCTTGAATATTGTGTGCAGAGAGACCTTTTCTCAAAAAAGATATCTTGGCATTGGAAAAAGTTCAGAAAAGGGCAACAAAAATGACTAGGGGTATGGCATGGCTGTCATATGAGGAAAGATTAATAAGACTGGGGTTTTTCAGTTTGGAAAAAAGGCAACTAAGGAGAGATTTGATAGAGGTCTATAAAATCATGACTGGTATGGAGAAAGTAAATAAGTGAACATTATTTACTTGTTCCCATAACACAAGAACTGGAAGTCAGCAAATGAAATAAATAGGCAGCAGATTTAAAATAAACAAAAAGAAGAATTTCTTCACACAACACACAGTCAACCTGTGGAACTCCTTGCCAGAGGATGTTGTGAAGGCCAGGACTTTAGCAGGGTTCAAAAAAGAGCTAGATAAATTAAGGCAGGGATGGTGTCCCTAGCTTCTGTTTGTCAGAAGGTGGGAATGGGTGACTGAAGACGGATCACTTAATGATTCTCTGTTGTGTTCATTCCCTTTGGGGCACCCGGCATTGGCCACTGTCAGAAGACAGGATACTGGACTAGAACCAGTATGACCATTCTTATGTTGTGTCTTGCTAGACTCCGTTGTTTTTATTTCCATTGCTGATGTCCCTGCATCTCCTCGTTCTCTGACGAATGCTCTACCACGGGACGGTGTTGTGGGAATGAAGTCACAGCATCTCACACGCCGACAGCTGCTTGGGTTGCGAAATCCTGTTCCCAGATGCTCTTATTTCCAGGGAAAATATCTAAAGTTTTTGTATTGACACACATTCAGCTGTTTAACTTCGAATGGCCTTGAGGGTCTAGCAGGCGGCTAACTGCTGGGTTCTGGGGCAGCGTAGGTTGGATGGGTGCTTTACTTTCCTCTGCGCCAGCCTCGACAGAGCCCCACTGAGTTTCACAGTCCTCGCCGCCCAGAGCTGCTTGCTCCAGGGAGAAATCTCCTTCCGGCCGCTTACCAGCCCTCATGTGGTGGCTTCCTGGATGGTGTATTGCCTTTCTTCAAATAGCCGTCCACAGGAAACCTGATTGCTTTTAACTTTCCCCCAGTTTAAACACAGTAATTCTCTAGATTACTCTTGGAGCAGTAAATAGTCACTCTGAGGCTCCGTGTCTGTGCAGACAACATCTGTCAAGTGATTCTTTTATCAGTTCCGTCTGGTGATTCTTTTTAATCCTTGTTCCTCCCAGAGACTTGCAGGCACAAACAAACCTGGGGGAAGAACACACCAGCTCTGGTATGGACATCTCTGTGTCCCTGTAGAGAGGGGCTAGGCCTGGCACCCATGAGCATTTCCCATGAGAAACAAGCAGGAGCTTGGTTGCTCTTCACCATACTGAAGAACCCAAATGCAGCCCTCAGAAGTCAGGGGGGTTTGCACCGGTACAAAGGCCTGACCCTGAACCGCTTGAGGTCAATAGCAACCCCCACTAGGGTTGTCAGATGGTTTAACAAAAAATACCGACCCCCGACCCCCAACCCCCCCCCAAAAAAAAACCAGGAAAAAATTCTGTTGAGAGAAAAAAAAAAGGGGGAGACCAAAGTTGTTGAGAAAAAAAAAAGAGCGGCCCCTTTAAAAAATGCTTTGCTTTTGAAGGCTTTTTGGCCCCTAACAGGCTGCCAGTGGCCGCTCACCATCTTGCCTCCCTGTGTGCCGTCCACAGCTCCCCTGCAGAACCCGGTAAGCACCCAGGATTTTCACCTCCTGGATGGGAAAAAAATCAGAAAATACTGGTCATTTTAGGTATCCGGTATTTCCTGAATTTTTTTACCCGACAGGAGGTGAAAATACCAGACTGTCCAGTTCAATACCAGACACCTGGCAACCCTAACTCCCGCCCCCATTGTCTTCAGTGGCAGCAGGAATAGGTTCTAAGCAAGAAAAGGACTTGGCTGCAGGCGGGCGAGGGGGCTGTGGTCTGCTTAGTTCTCGGTCTCCCTAATTTTCATACTAAACCGGATTTCCTAACATTTCGACAACACCTCTGATTGTGGGGGATCCCAAAGCACTGTCTAGTGAAAAGCCAGTGCATAAGGAGCATCTACAGAGGGGGCTCAATTCACCCTGGGGATAGGCAGAGCTAACACGATAAACAGGATCCCAGCTGACCTAGGCTGGCCCGCGGGAGCCAAGTCACCATAACAAAGTCCTAAGTGCCTCTCGGAATCCTCTTGCCATTGATTAACTTTCTCCTGCTTCAGAACATGGGAGCGTTGCAAAGCAAGGCTGGGCCAGGCCAGTGGCTCCCTATGTCTGGTATTCAACCTCCCGCAGGGGCCTAGCTGTTCTTCCAAAGCAAAAGGCAAGAAAAACAATGCCACCTGCATGCTCGTTCCACTCGGTGCATGGGGGAAAGGTTGCTTTCCTGACCTCCGCAGCACTCAGCTGACGCTCGGGGGCCAGGAACTCAGATACCTTTCAGCTTTGCAGAAATAGTTGCAAATATTATTCCACCAACTGCCGCAGTTACTAAAACAATCCCGAAACCGAGCAACATCTGACGGCTTAGAAAGCAAGGCAGGGGGAGGAGGAGCAGCCCAAGCCTTATGCAGCCTCACTATTGTGTAACCCAAGCCTCTCTCCAGCTGTGGGCCTAGCAGTGAAGACATACAGGATCTCAACGCCACACAGTAAAACTGACCCTGAAAATATCCAGTCCTGTCCTCTAGCCATCTCAGGACCTGAGACCTCTGCCATGTCCCAGAGCAGCAGCTCTGCACGGAGGAAGCTCTGGAAGGGGGCTAAGTCTGTTCTGCAAAGGGTTGTGAATAGTTTTTTGTGTCTAGGGTTTCCTCTTACTTTAAGGGCTGTTGGTAAGAGGCTGTCTCCCCTAAATTCCCTATTGCTCTTAGGAGCCTGGCTTTGGCCAGACAGATCGCCCTGGGGCCATATTCATAGAGCCCTGCCAGTCCCCCGATATCCGCTTTATGTTCACGGGTATCCGCAGCTCAGGTTTGCAGATATGGATGCAAATGCAGATACAAATTTTGTATCCGCGCAGGGCTCTGTGCATCCAACTTCCCCAAAGGAAATGTCCCTTTTTAAATTTGGCTTTTCATGATTCCGAGTGGAGAAGGGGAGCAGTGCATGATGGGGGGAGGGTTTAGCCAACTCACTGACTTGATTGCTTGATTTGGGCAAGGGGGGAGGCAGAGGGAACCAAGTCACCCCAAAACCAAGGTGGCGTCTTTAAAAAAGACCAGTTGTGAGTTTCTAAAGTTCATCAAGCATGGGTGAAACTTGCACTTGGGGAAGAGCTACAGCAAGAGCACGCCACAGCCTGGGCCAGGAGGAGCAACGCATGCTGGAACAATTCAAGTAGCTCAGTTGGGAGTGCATTGGATGGAAGATTTAAAGATTCCCTAGTTCAATCCCAGGTTTTGGTATGTTTCTATGTGTAGCACAGTCTTCTCTGCTCCCTTTGAGATGTTTGTGCATCCCTAGGAGGGCGGGGAAGCACTGGGATGGGGTGGAATCGTCATCCCTAGAGGTTTTTAAGACCCAGCTTGACAAAGCCCTGGCTGGGTTGATTTAGTTGGGGTTGGTCCTGCGTTTAGCAGGGGGTTGGACTTGATCTCCTGCAGTCTCTTCCAATGCTGTGGTTCTAAGAACAGACTCTGCCTTGCCTGCTGGCTGAAGGCACAGCACTGGAGATCTGAGGGGAGCACAGGGCATCCTGCGGGGAGAAGGTGGTGATGGAGGACCCTGATGAGGAACAGGGCTCTGGCATGCAGCGGGAGGGAACAGCCAAACAAACACAGCTCAGCCACGAAATCTCATTTAACTGCACATCCACTAATGTGATCCATGCCAGCAATGCCGCACTGCCACGTATATCAGCCAAACTGGACTGTCTCTATGGGAAAAAATTAATGGACACAAATCAGATAGCCGAAAAGGCAATACACAAAAACCTGTTGGAGAACGCTTTAATCTTCCTGGACACTCCAAGTCGCTGTTTTTGTTTCAGACCAATTCCACAAGCCAAATACACAGAGAAGCATTGGAGCTTCACTTCATTCACAAGTTTAATTCTTATACTAATGGTTTGAATTCGGATGCTCGCACATTAACAACCAACCAACCAATGAAGATGCTAATGGTTCTTGATGTCTGTGTAGAATCTTGATAGAGATGCAGCCCTGTTAGTCTGGTCTAGCTGAAACAAAAGACAGGACTATGCAGCACTTTAAAGACTAGCAAGACGGTTTATTAGGGGATGAGCTTTCCTGGGCCAGACCCACTTGATCTGAGGAAGTGGGTCTGGCCCACGAAAGCTCATCACCTAATAAACTATCTTGTTAGTCTTTAAAGTGCTGCATAGTCCTGTCTTTTGTTTGTGTAGAATCTGGTATTGGTCATCTTCATTTCCAAGTGCTACCTAATGGTTCTTATCAGCCTCTTTTAACTAGTAGTCTTTGAGATGCTACTAGACTAAGTTTTTCCTGTTACAGATTCACTTGGCTATCCCTCTGAAGCTTATCTTCTACTCACTGTCTTTTTTTCTTCCTCCCCTTCCGTTTTTTTCCTTCTCTCCCCACTCCCTCCTTCCCTTATTTATTCTTGGATCTGGACTTCCAACACTCCAGTCATCTGAAGAAGTGGGCTGTGCCCACAAAAGCTCATGACACCATCTACATGTTTTGTTAGTCTTTAAAGTGCTGCTAGACTATTTGTGGTTTTTTAAACAACTCCTAGGCTATTTCTACACTGCAGGCTTCTTGCGCAAGAACTGTTTTGCGCAAGAGTTCATGTGCAAAAGGTCTTGCGCAAGAGCGCGTCCACACTGCCATGTGCTTTTCCGCAAGAGATGTGCTTTTGCGCAAGAGCGCCCATGGCAGTGTGGACGCGCTCTTGCGCAAGAAAGCTCTGATGGCCATTTTAGCCATAAGAGTTTCTTGCGCAAGAAACCCCTGTTCCTATCCACACTTTTTGCACAAGAGCTCTTGAGCAAAAAGGCTTATTTCTCATGGGGAGAGGAATAACTCTTGTGTGAAAACCCCTCTCTTTTGACGATCTACTGTAAACTTTCTTGCGCAAGAACATGCTTGTAGTGTGGATGCTCTGCACGTTTTTGTGCAAGGACAGCTGTTCTTGAGCCAGAAGCCTGCAGTATAGACATAGCCCTAGTGTTTGACAGAGATAGTGGGTCTGCCTGTGTTTGCACAATTCCTGACAGCCCTGCCACTTGGGAAGGAAGGAAGGAAGGAAGGAAGGAAGGAAGGAAGGAAGGAAGGAAGGAAGGAAGGAAGGAAGGAAGGAAGGAAGGAAGGAAGGAAGGAAGGAAGAAAGAAAGAAAGCCCAGGTCTTTCCTCTCCCCAGCTGCCAGGAGCCTTTTCTGTCCCTCACCCCTGCAGTCCCCTTCCTCTCCCCCAGGACCACAAGGGACCTTTTCTCTCCCCGCAGCCCACCCCCAGGGGTCTTTTCTCTCCCCCCAGCTCTATGAAATCTCAGATTTAAAGACCTGAAATCATGAAATTTGTGATTTTTACAATCCCATGACAGTGCAATTGACCAACATGGACAGTGAGTTTGGTAGGGCCCTAAGTATATGTCAGGCCTCAGCAGGAGTGCAAGAGGTAGGAAGAGCGAGAGACCCTCTCCTGCAGCCTCAAAGCGGGTCTCAGTACCTGTCCTCTCATGGTAGCACCGCCATCTGCCAGCTCCTGAGCTGGAAGCGGAGGAGGAAGTGAGCTGAATGCAGCAGGCAGCTGGGAAGGGAGATTGCTGTTAATGAGCCATTGCTGGCTAAGCCAGTCCAGCTCGGGCAGGTACGGAAAGGCTAATCCTCAGACACACACACACGCACACACACTCTCATACGCAGGCTCGTCCTGGCAATGTGGAGTGCACCTTGGATGACCAGCGACCTGCAGGGAGTTGTCACCCATGCTTGACTCCACGGGCCAGGCCCATTATGATGCTCACCCAGATGGGAGAACACTGTGGCCTGGAATGCAGATGCACAAATTGCACCCAGGCCCGGGCTGGGGGCTGAGCCTATGCGGGTGCACCCAGAATCCTGTGGTTTGCTCTGTGCGGAGAACCACTGAAACCTTCCCTCTGGAGCTTAGCATCCCGGAGACAAATCCTACCTTCTGCAGGGGAAACTCCAGCTGTAGCCGGAGTAAACGCAGTCAGAGCCTCAGGGTTTAGTCCACAGCCCTTGGGAAGGAACAAGGCCTAAACCCAGCCAGTGTCTCATGTCCATAGGCAGAGGAACTCGAGGTGGAGGGGTTACCCACCTCTGCCTGGCACTGCTGCTAGCCTGGCATCCAGGGTCCTGGCTGCCAGCCCGGGGATTTTCCTACACCCCCTCTATGGGGGTGTATACCCCCCTGAATTTCCCCCCAAAATCGGGGGAAAAGTGCACATTGTGAACTATGGTGCCATACAGCCCACCTTCACCCTCATGGTCTCACCCTTCATCAGCACTGACACCCCCCCTTGTAAATTCAAACACCCCCCCTAATTTCAATTCCTGGGGAGGCTATGTGCCAGCCCATACCTGGGATTGTAGCTGCTTACCCCCAGAGGCCCAGAGGCCTCCCCCCACAACTCGTAGTCCCAGCTGCCGGCCCAGCACCTGGGATCCCAGCTGCTCACCCAGGGTCCTGGTTGCCTCCCCCTCCATGGTCCCAGCTACTGGCACCCTGGTTCCTCCACCTCCAGAGTCCCAGCTGCCTGAGGTTCCGCTCCTGGATCTGTGCCGTGCCCCAGCTTGAGGGGGGCCGACGGGGTCGGCTCTCGGCACCCCGGCTAGTAAAAGTGTTCCGCTGCCCCTGGCGTGGCCCAGCACAACCTGCAATGAGAGATGGTCTGCAGGAGAAAAAAGCCTCTATTTGCATATGCATTGTGTCCAGCCACCGAGTTACCTCGTACTGTGCATCCATCATGCGCTGAGACCCAGATGGGTCAAGTCTTGGATGGGGGGGGGTCTCCGTAGAGCCCCTGACTCCGGCAGGAAGGGGTGGTGCAGCCTCTCCCCACGGAGCCAATGCCCCGGCGCGATGTTAGGGACACAATGAGATGGAAAGCCCGTGGTGCCCATCGTGAGATAGTAACCTGGGGGTTCCACAATTCCAGCCTGCTTACAGCGTGCCTCCGTACAATGCCAGCTTCCCTTGTGTGCCCCATTACGGTTCCCCTCCTGTGCTCTCCTGCGTGTTCCAGCCTAGATCAGAGGATCTGACCCACAGGTAGAGACTTGGGCATTAAGGCCTGAAGGGACCATCATCATTATCTCTTCTGACCACAGAACCCCACCCGGCCACGCCTGTAATAGACCTTTGGCTCAGTTACTGACGCTCTCTAAGGTTCTTAAAGACTTCAGGTTGCGGCGCTTCCATCATTTGCGCTACTCTAAACTGGCAGTGGCCCCGTGCTGCAGAGGAAAGTGAAACCCCCTCAGAGTCTTGGACAATCTGTCCCAGGGGAAAATTCCTTCCTGACCCCGAATCCGGTGATCAGCCAGGCCCTGAGCATGTGGGTGAGACCCACCAGCCAGACCCCTGGGGAAGAATTCTCTATAGGAACTTTGAGCCCTCCCCAGCTAATGTCCCATCACCGGCTACTGGAGATCTCTGATGCATCCTGAATCTGCGTCACCAGCGTGTTGGGAGGCTCCATACGTCACCGGACGTAAAGGAACTTTGAGATCCTCCGATGATCAGGGGCTATTTAAATCCAAGCAATTATTGTTGCATTAGGGTTTCTGCAGCCGCAGGGTCAGAATAGCTGCTGGGAAATGCTGTTGGGCTTCCTTAGCATTCTGTGCTTTAAACGGATGAGTCATATTGCAGCTGTGCCCTTCCGCCAGGCTTATTTGGTCTCCTCATAACTCTACTCTGTATCTCCTAGTAGCTGGCCAGGTTCTAGCTCAGGGGCAGGGGACCCAACAGAAGCTCTGGAGCACACGTAATTTGCAAAAAGGAGAAGAACCCGGATCAGAACCTGCAGTGCGAGGGCTGCATGTGACCCACTGGGGGTCAGTCTGTGGCCGGCATGACACCACGAAAGCTCATGATACTATCCACATGTTTTGTTAGTCTTTAAGGGGCTGCAGGACTACCGTAAATCTCGAGTATAATGTGCACTTTTTTCCCAATTTTGGGGGGGTCAAAGTCAGGGTGCGCGTTATATATAGGAGTTATTTTTTTTAATTTTAAGTAGCCCCGGGCCGGGGAACTCCCCCTCTCCTCCGCACAGAAACTTTCGCACTGCAGCGCAGTGCAGGGGCCGCCGCCCTACTAGGCTCACGGACAAGGCAAGGACAAGGCTGCAGCACCCTGACTCTCTGCCTGCCCGGTGCTCCTTCAGGCTGTGGCAGGCGCGAGCTCGGCAGGACGTGCGGGCAGCTGTCCGGGGGGGCAGGGAGCCGGCTCCAGGAAGCAGGCGAGGCTGGGCTTGGTGCTGGCGGGTCGGCTCCTGGCTGCGGGCTGTGCACAAGCTATATAGGAGTATAGATATATAGGTGCAGTGTAGGTGCGCATTATATATAGGAGTTCAGAATATCTCATTATGTTAGATTCAAAAGTCAGGATGCGCATTATATATCAGCACATTATACTTGAGATTTTATGTGTATTCATTGTATTTTAAGTTTTTCCAGTTACAGACTCACTCGGCTACCCCTCTGAAGCTTTTGCTTACTGTTGCCCACGCGCAGGGCTGCCAGACTCCCATGGTTTCTATCCGTCGCTTTTTTCCGACTGGTATGACTAAAGTGACACATATGTAAAGCCAGGGCATGTGACATGAGGTGCGGGCTGATTGCAAGAGCCGTGCAACCCCTCTGCAGCCAATCACAGAGCTGCTACGGTTTGATACAACCCTCCCCCCCCCGCAATTCTAGGTACACAAGTGCCGTGAGCAAAACTCCCCTATCCCAGGAGGCCGTCTTGGTGAGCCTAGGTTGCCCATCACTGACTTGATGTCTACACAGCAACATTATTTCAAAATAACTAGCGTTATTTCGAAATAACTTAGTCCACGTCTACACAGCAGGCAGTTATTTCGAAATAATGTCGAAATACTGTCAAGCTGGAGGACTTCTTACTCCGACTCCTGTAACCCTCACTGTACAAGGAGTAAGGGAAGTCAGAGGACGAGGGCTCTATTTCGAAATAAGTGCTGTGTAGAAGCTTCCAATTTCGAAATAAGCTATTTTGAAATAAGCTACACAATTGGCGTAGCTCAATTTGTGTAGCTTATTTCGAGTTAAGCCCGGCAGTGTAGATGCACCCCCTAGATTGACCCATATGGCCAGCTGTGCAGAAGGATTAGGGCTTTGGTGAATGTTCCCTGTATGTCACCTACAGCAGGGGTGCGCAAAAGGACCTCCACAGGCTGGATTCGGCCCACCAAGCGGGTGAATCCAGCCTGCGGCGGCCCTGCTGCTTCCCCACCCCTAGACCAATCATGGTCTGGAGGTGGGGTAGCCCCACCCCTTCCTGTTTAGGCCACGCCCCTTCTGGGGTTTAAAAAAAATTGAAGTGGCCCCCAGGCAAAAATGATTGCCCACCGCGATCTACAGTGTGATTTGTATCTAACACTGCTGGCAGATATGCAACCCCTTTCACAGCCAATGTACCTAGTAATTTCAGTGTCTATGTGGCCCTTAGGCTGTCAAACAGGTGCCCCAAGCTCAGCCGATCACCCCTAGTAGGCACATGCTGCCTGCATTGCTGATGGTAGCCAATGCCTTTAGCTGCCAGCTACCCCGTGTCACCCAGCATGCCTGGCACATGAGTGGGTGATTTCTGGGCTGCCTGATATTCACAATGGCAGCAAACACCACTCCAGAACCAGCTCTCGGCGAATCCAGCATCATTCCAGCAGTTCGCATGGGCGCATGGACAGGGGACAGCTGCAGGAGGAGAAGCAGGAAGCTGGATGCTCGAACCGGCAGCATCAGCACCCCAGAGACTTGGTGCTCGGCAAGCTGGATAGTGAATCACTGGCCCGGACAATGGTGTCAGCGAACACAGCTGCCTGGAAACGAATGGGGAGGCTGTGTCGGGATCCTCCAGGGCTGAGTTGGGTCCTGCACAGCGGGAGCATCCAGGCAGTCTGCAAGGACCTGCCTCTCCCAACAGGTCTCCTGGAAGCCCGTCCCATGCCTGGCTCCTTCCCGCTAATGTCACGCAGCAGGAGAATGCAGCTGGTTTTGTGATGTGGAGGCCCTGACCCCTAGAGAGCGCTGCACACCGGTGCAGGATGTGGGATGGACAAGAGGGCTGGAGGATTCAGTAATCCGCTGGAGTCCCTGAGCTCCTTGGGGTTTGCATTGCTCTCTGGCAGGGGAGCAAAGTGCGTTTGCAGGGAGTTGTAAGTATTTTCTTAGTACAGGGAGAGCACTAGGCTGGTTTCTCTGTATCAGCCTCTCAGTTTGCTGCTGCTCAGCTTTACTCACATAGGGTTGCCAGATACTTTCACAAAAAATATTGAACATGGCGGGGAAAAAATTGGTTGAGCAAAAAAAAAAAAAGAACCAACCACACAAAAAAAGTCACTGCGCCTTTAAATCGGCACGCTACCCCCACCCCCGCCAGACGGAGCAGGGGAAGAAAGTCCCAAACAGCCTTCCGTCCGAGAAATGTCCAGTATTTTCTGGGTTTTTTGCTGGACAGAGGCACAAATACCAGACTGTGCGGGCCAATAGTGGACACCTGGCACCCCTACTCAACTATATCTTGGTAGGCCAGAGGCTAAGCTGGCATCAGGGCCCTGGGGCAGGGTACCTGACACACTTGGGGTGGAGCATTAGGTTAGATGGAGCCATCCACACGTATCTTCCCCAGAAGTTTCTGCAGAAGTTTGGAACCAGGCAGGAAGGAATTAAGGTAAAAATGGCGACTAAGTTGGGAGGGGATTGTCTGTTTGAGGGAACCCAACCCAAGACCCTTCTTCAGAAAGGCCACACCCCCGCTCGACAGGCTGATGGCCATGGGGGCTTCAAATGAGCAGCGCTTTCTGCAGATCAGGTCCCAGGTGGGCTGCTCAACGCACAGGTCCGCAGCCCCGCTGGCCACCGACACAAACGGTGGCCTGGTTGGCTGTGGAGTGAGGGCAGAGGGGGTTTGCTAACCTAGCCGGCCTGGCTGGCGTACTGGAGAGGCAGAGGAAGAGGGTAGGAATTGACAGAATTCGGGGTGGCAGTGCTCAGATCCCAGTTCAAAGGTTTGTCATTCCAGGACCTGCTTGGCCAGGGAGGAACCAACATCTCTCTGAGTGGGCTGCTTGCGCCACGGCAGAAGGGCGTCCGTCCTAGTCTGTGATTCCTTCAGACAGCCCAGTGCTTCCCGAGCTGCAGCCAACCCCCCTGACCTTCTCCTGAGAAGCATCAGCGTGAGAAGATGTGCCGTCAGATAAGAGCGACCTAGCTCTCCGAGCGGCACCCGCTCTGCCAAGGGCGGCAGACGGCCGGGTGTGGAAAGAAATGCGACGTGGGCAGGTTTGTTTCTAAATAAATCCTGTTCCGCGAGCATCAGCAGCTCTTCCCGAAGGCAGCCGCAGAGACGCACCCCGGGGACCTTTGCCAGGCAGATGAACTCAATATGCATCAGGGCCTGGAGATGACGAGAAACCTGAGCCAGCCCTATCTGTGTGTGACCTGAGCCCTTTCTACGTGCTGTGTTCCAGTCAGCAGCATCCTATTTCCCACTGGTCCCTTCAATGCTAAAAACACACAGTAAATCTCCAGAGAGAGGAGTCCACAGCTGAACAAGCAGAGAAGGGGTTTAGGAAGTGTCCAGAATCCATCCTGCCTCCCCCATTGCACCCCCAAAGTAGCGTGTGCATGGAGGCAGGGAGTCGGAGATTGAGGGGGTGTATGAATGAATTAGTTGGTTTTCCAGAGATCGTATTTGTCAATAATAAGCCATGAGGAGCAGGATCTGCTCAGGAGGCCACGGCGGGGGGGGGGCCGCATGTCAGGATTGAGATGCAATGGCCCAGCTATGCAGAGGGGTCCCATGGCGGGACCAGCAGAGGCTGCTGCCGGTTGGGAGGGACGTGCGTTGGCGGGCCTGCGTGGGGAATGTGGCACTGCAGATGCCTGCGCTCTCCGCTTTGCTGGATGCTTCCAGCAAATGTTTTAAAGCAACGAAGGTCAGCAACCGCGAAACTGCCCTCCCAGCCCTTGCAGGGGTTCCAGCCCCCCGGCACGGTGCCAGTTGCACCAGTCCCCCTGTTGCATGTGCCCCTGTTGTGCATGGCATGTGGCAGCTGCATGCATGGCACTTAATCTCAGTTCCTCAGTGCTGCAAGTGAGTGGCATGTTACGAGAACGCCCTTAGGAGCCCACCCTACCTAGCCAGGCATCTTACTTGTTTTCTAAAAGCAGAGGCAAGGAGAGCAAGAGACAAATGGCTGGTGCAAGGGTGCTGGGAAGTTACAGCTAAGAAGTCCCACAGATATTCCCGTCGGCAGCTGAGCTACTCTGCCACCTGGCCAAAAATGTAGAGAGAGCGCCCAGGACTTGTGATTAACCAGTTCCTCCCGGAACCCTTTGGAAGCACGCGGTAAGCTGCCTTCTGGAATTAACATCCCAGCTGGAGAAAATTCCTGGAATCAGTTATGAATGTCTAGGGCCCCGGCTCACGGAGTCTCTTCCCCCCTGCCAGTCTTTCATTACTGGAGGTGCTAAATGCTAATCCAGTCGCCCCAGGGGAAAATGAAAGCCGTGGACAGATTTTGTTCTTTCCCATTCTGCTGTTAACTGAAAAAGATTCAAGTCTGTTTCTTAAGGAGAATGGCATGTGTGTAACCATCACCAGGTGGATTTGAACCTGGGACTTTTGGAGCTAGGAGGGCTACTCAATTTTGGAAGTCCCAGGGGTTATGCCTGGGTGGGTATCATAATGGCCCCATTTAAATCAGTTCTGCTGATAGTAATAAAATGCAATAGTTACCCCATTTCCACCCGTACAACAGCCCTTTTAATGAGCAATGACTGTCCAGGAATTTAACTACTAACATGCATATCAACAGAAGTCCATTACATTGTCTACTTTTTTGTTTTGGCTCCCATCCACAGGCTATGTGCTGAGCCCCACGTAAATCCAAACCACACCGCAGGATCCAAACCGCACCGCAGGCTGCAAACAAATGGGCGGTAGCCACATGCAGCCCACAGGCCATGTGTTGAGTAGCCCTGCCCTACAGGTTAAGCTATAAAGCCCACTGGCTCTCAGCTTAGGCTGTAGCGCTCCCTTGTTCTCATCTCTGGCTGTACGTGGGCTAAGTGCCACGACATGGGACAGTGAACCACCCTAGGTTTGGGGGTTACACTTGGATCCAGTGATCTCAAAGCCCTGGCTAGCTCTGTTGGCAGTCGAAGGGACGCCTCTTTCTAGCCCGTTGTTTCCACTGGGCAAGGAAAGGCACCCATGGACACTGCCGTACCCATCCCCCCTGCATCCCCGGCCCATTCTCAGGCTCGCGGAGCAGTAAATGCTGTGACACGCTGTACTCCAAGGCTGCCCTCCGCACTGGTCCCTTGCACTGCCAGACGCAGCTAGACTTGGCAGCCAGGGGATGTCCTTGGGCCACCAGGACCCAAGGTGGGACTGAGCATCCTGGGAGTGGTACTGGGGCTGCTTCTAACACATAGGGGCAGCTCTCAAACCTGGACGGAGTTGCTCACCCCCAAAAGCCACTGCTGCCTGAGGAGAGCGGGTCGCTGCCTTCCCCCATCTCGGGCCTCTCCGCATAACCTCACCTACCCTCGCTGTACTTCTGCCCTGACCAGGTTCGCTCCCTCCAGTGCCACAGAACTGCCTCTCTCCTGACTTTAGCACTACTGGGAGGTGGCAAAATCACGACTCCTAAGCTGCCTCTCCATTCCCCCCCCCCCACCTCCCTCCTTTGTCCATACAGGCAGGGACAGCTTGGATTCCTCCTCCTCCACATCCAGACCAGGCCCAAGTCTTGCTGCTTCTTCCTCCACAACTCTTCAAGAACCCACCCTCTTCTCTCTGTGCCCCACTAAAAATCTTCCCTGACCCCTTTCCTCTCCCACCCTGAGCACCATAAGCTCTGCCAGGACACCCCCCTCGCCCTCCTCCCACCTGATTCAAACCCAGCCGCTGAGAGCCTCTTCTCTGCCCGTTGCCCCGGTCTTTCAGAGCCCCTCCAGCTCCACCGGCTCCTCTGCCATCCCGCGCAGCTTCAGGGTATTGTTCTCCTGTCGCGGCTCCCTCGCAAATCCGCCCTTCCTCGCCCATCGCGCCTCACCAGCAAGGCCAATGCTGAGCACCTGGGGGTCAGAATCTCTCACAGCTGGCTGGGCCTTCTGCTCCTTCCTCGTGGAAAGCCTGGGCAGAACTCCCCCCTCAGAGCCCCTTCTCCTCCAGGCCCAATCCTGTGACCTTTCGGGAGGGTCTACACTGCAGTCGGAGATGTGACTCCAGCATGTGCCGACCCCAGGGGTGGTCAAAGAGGACAACTGCACGGGGGCCTGGCGTTTGAAAGGGGCCCTGCTGGCCGGAGCCCTGGACCACTTCGAATTTCCATGGCTCTATGGGGCTGCGAGAGCTCCGGCGGCACTAAGGGCTGACTGCCCTTGGCCCCACCCCTTCAACCTGAGGCTCCACCCCTTCTGCAAGCACGGAGCTCAGCCCCTGCACACCTTGCTCCCGAGCCCTCGGTGGCTGTCGGCCCTGCTGGCCACCAGACCCCGTCTACACTGCACAAGGCTAGTTTGAGTAACAACCACAGGGAATCTGGGGCAGTGGGTTGAGTATGCACCCAGGGCCACATGCTGCTGCCCACAGAACAGGGACTTCATGGCTATTGGATCACACTCTCGCTTTGAGCTAGCCGGTTGCTGAGTAGACCTCCCCTAATGAGGAGCTAGCCTGCAGGCCGTAGTCTGGGTCACAGGGTTGACACTTGTAGAACATGTAGCTAGTCTGTCTTATCTCACGCCCCGCTCCTGCGTTGGCCTTCTCTGGTTACAAGAGCTTCAAAGCATGTGTGGAAAGCACCTGCTGGAATAGGAACCCCAAACTACCCCAATCAATACTCTGGGTGCATATGTAGCAACACCGACTTACTAAGCTCCTTTACCAGTATCTTCTGCACCGTTCTTCCCATGTCACTTTCAGTGTGGACCTTAGAAACACACCAGTGGCTCCCAGCATGACCTCCAAGGGGCTAACCCAACAGGCTTGCATGTGGACTGTAATCAGCCCCCAGAGACCCTTACCTGTCTGCCCTGGCACGATGCTCCCAACCCCCCTCATCCCAGAGCCAAGCTTCTCTTCCCGTCTCGGAGGGGGTGTTTACCTGCTTTTCACTCAGCTGAACTCCCTGACCCAGGCGTTCTCGGTGAAGTCACCGCCTCTGAAATCCGCTTTTCTTGGTGGTACGCCAGGCAGCCTTCAGGGTAGCGACAAGGCTCATTAATTTTTGCTTAGTGGTTGCCTGCGTGCTTTTGTTTTGGCTTGTGCCTGTGTCTCTCCTAGCAGGTCAGTAGCAACTGCTGCAGATGACAAACAGCGAGTGTTTACATCTGTCCTTGTGAGGAGTCCATAAACCATCACGCAGCTGTGTCCGTGGTGGCCCTACCAATGCTCCCTTTGCCCTCGTAGCGAAGGCTGCATGGAGGTACCCTGAAGTTACCTCTTTTGGACTGAAAACTGCATGCAGCCCTCAAAGAGAGCAAGCTGTCCCCTTGGCCATGGTGCAAAAACCTGGATCCCTCTTGGGCAAAAACCTCCCTTCTCCTGCTCCAGAGTACGTGTCATAGGGGTGGCAAAACTCGCCTGCCTGAACAGTCTCAAGCCAGACTCCTTGCTGGTCCAAAACTGGAATCTTTAGAGGTGGCACGAACATGCCATTGTCACTACTGGATGGTCCCTGTGTCATTTGCCGACCTATCTGCTGCCAGTTAGCTCAGTAGTGTTTGCAAAAAGCTCTGATGCCCTTGGATGGAAGGTGCAATAGGACAGCAACACATTAAGTCGTCACCATTATTTCTGTCATTGTCTTGCTCTACATTGAAGGAGAAGGGATCTTGGGGTGGCAGCGTATGTTGCTGGGACCCGTGGAAAGGTGCCATTGTGCCGCGGCTAAAGGACAGCGGCTTCTCTTTTTCTGTAGTTGACCGATGCTCTGATACCCAGTGGAGGCCTACAAGGGTGCGTCTACACAGCAGTGCTAACCTCGAAATAAGTGATGCAACTTGAGCTAATTGTGTAGTGTAAATCGAAATAGCTTATTCCAAATTTGGGCATAGTTACACAGCACTCATTTCGAAATCGAGCCCTCTTCCTCTGACTTCCCTTACTCCTCATACAGTAAGGGTTGCAGGAGTTGGAGTAAGCAGTTCTCCAGCTCAACGTTATTTCGACATCGTGTTGAAAGAACTGCTTGTGTGTCAACACAGACTCTGTTATTTCAGAATAACATCGTTTATTCCGAAATAACGCTGCTGTGTAGACAGAGCCTCAGTGCCCAGAAGAAACATCCTGCCCCTACAGGTGACAAATTATAAGGCTGGAATACAAGAGTCGGGTCGGGACGCGATGGGACAGCCAAAAGCTGGGCGGCCCCGGGGCAGGAGGTTTTCTTTTTCCTAACCCCCACTCCTGCTAATTACCAAAGGATCCCATCAAATGTGTGATGGGAACAGAGAGAGTGTTGGAAGAAACTACAGCCAGTCCCTGACTTACGAATGCGTCAACCTACAACCGTTCATAGTTACGACCAACCTCCCATTAAGTGCATTACAGCTGGTGCCCGACTTACGAACGCGCAATCCGCATTTACGAACAGCGCAGCCGCATTTAAATGAATGAGGTCTGACTTACGAACACCTCGAGTTACGACCAGCTGTTTGGAATGTAACCCATTCGTAAGTCGGGGACCGGCGGTATCCACTTTTCTCCTGGAGTGTGTGCAACCGGCGTCTATGCTACAGGAACCAGCAGCTCCCAGATCGTTATGTTTAATCAGACAGCCTCCCCTAGTGGACACTTCCAGTGACATCAGATGATTAAGCTGTCAGTTTAACAGCCCATAGGGACAGCAAGCATTGGCTCTGCTCTAAAGGACAGTCCCTTCCTGGGGGGTCACATTTGACTCAGGACCCCAATGCAAGAACATGGTCCCACGTGGCTCACATAGAGTTTTGGTGGCAGGAAGCAGCCCGGAGAGGGACTCGCGAGGATTTTCTGTTTGTTGGAGGGCTCAGGATTTGGACAGAACTTTACCCCTCTGGTTCCAATCTGAGGGGCCAAGTGAGCTGTGCTGAACCTTATCTCCAGGGTTTGGGATTGGTAATAAGAACGGGTTGGGCCCGTGTGCCCGTGCACTCCAGGACAGTATAAACTAGGGATGTTAAACATCGGTTAATTTCATAGTCGGGAAACCTCACACATTCTTATCGGTTAGTCGACTATTCTATTGTCGCCGGGGGCGGGGCTGGGAGCCAGTGCACTCCGGCCCCGCTCCGGAGGAGCCCTCTGCTACTTTGCGCTGCTGCCTCTGTATAAGAGGCAACAGGCCGGGGTGCCAGGCGGGAGCTGATCCACGAGGGGAGCCAGTTTAAAGACTAGCTCCTCTCGTGGGACCCGGCGCGAGCTGGAACTGAGCTGAGCTGCCTGCCTGCCCAGCTTCTAATACACTTTAAATGCAGATCTGCAGCAGGGGTAGGTCCCGGACCTGGCATGAGTCAGGACCGAGCCAGGCTGCCTGCCCGCCTGGCTCCTAATACACTTTAAATGCAGAGACACAGCAGGGGTAGGTCCCAGACCCGGTGCAAGCCAGGACTGAGCCAGGCTGTTGGCCAGCCTGCTAAAAAATGCACTAGCAAGGGGGAGGAAGGAAATGCATGTAGTCTATAGCATTAACCTACACGCTTTTGCTTATCGGTTAATCGACTTCACTATTACATCCCCAGTATAAATGCCCAAGGGGGAGTAGAGCTCTTTGGGGATTTGCCGCTTGTTTTGATCCTTGCTGCTTTCCTAGTGACACATTCTCTGTCTCTCACTTTCCCCACTGATGTTTCCGTACCACAGGGCACCAGTACTAGCTGCTGTGGACACTGCGCTCTGTGTTCAGGAGTCTGTCATTGAAGAGAAGACTCGCTGCCTGCAGGCTGCCCAATCATTGCTTAGGCGCAACCTCTAGGCACATCTTCTTCCTTCCTCCTGCACTCCCTTTCTGCTGACCCGGGAATTTCTGACTTCCTCCAGCGAAAGGCAGGACTTGGAGCTATTCGATGGTTGTTCTGTTAAATGCAGAAAAATTCCAAGTGAGTCCACTAGCTCACTGTGGCTCAGAGGGAGATGCCACATTAGCACTTGCAAGACGTGGGTGGGAGACCTGCATGGAACACATAGGCGCCCGAGGAAGCAACGCGGGTGATTTCAACAGAGGGCACGTCCCTCTCTGAGCTGGGACTGGCATCAACCTCCCAGAGTATGCCTCCAGTAGCCAGTATCTTGTAGAACTGAGGACAAAGCGAGGATCCCTTTAACTTCTCTAACGAGTTTAGGGTGTTAATCCTGATGCCCCGGCCAACATCATGCCTTGGATTGCTGTGGTGTTTCAACTGAATATCTTGTCCGCCCCTCCTCCACCCTCCATCCTGAACAGTTTAGTGCTGTTGCTGTGCCCCACCCCAGAAGTGGCTGCATTTCAGTAGCGAAGGAGGTGATCCCGATCTCAGAGGTACTGTGAAGTGTAGCTCGCTTTATACAGGGCTTGCAGCTCTTCTGTTACCAGGGCCTACGGAAGGGCAGGAGATTTGCCTCTGTTCCTGCGACCCTGCATGGGAGTTGATTTCTCTCTAAACATCAGTGAGCTACATTGGAGTGTCAATATATCTCAGCGGGGTCAGGGATGGTGCATCCTGTCCCTGCCTTCATCTCATGGTAGCAACTCTCAATGAAACATTGAAGCCTCCACACTGAACACCCTCCACACAGTGTTGTCTTTGCTGCTGTCATTGCAGAGGGGGAGGATCTGGCATGGGGAGATGAGGGTGGGGGTGAGAGAAAAAGAACTGCCCCTGCTAAGGGCATCTTGTCATCCGGCATGCCGTCGCTTCCTTCCAAGAGGACTGGATCCTCCCACTTATCAAACAGCTGTAAACCTGACTTCCCAGCCATCTGGGGGTGCTGCTCAGTTCACCTGATCTTCTTGACCCCCATCTTCTCTTGACATTCCCCGCTTGACCCAGAGGGCTGCAGGTTGCGGACCAACAGCCGCTTTTCAAAAGCCGTGCAGCACAGTCCAGGGAGACAAGCTCACTCCCCAAGTCGCAAGTGCCCTATAAATGTAGTCTTGCTCACAGCGCTAGTAGGGTGATCAAGATGTAGCCGTGTTACAATTTGATCTCAGGAAGTGGGTCTGGCCCACGAAAGCTCATCCCCTAATAAACCATCCTGTTAGTCTTTAAAGTGCTGCATAGTCCTGTCTTTTGTTTCAGCACTAGTATGGGGCTGTGTTAAATGTCTAGTTTGGTATTGTAGCACCACCTGCCGGCAAAAGGTCTCTCTTCGGCCCTCCCCTGCAGGGTGCAAAAATGCAGCTTTTCACAGGCTTGCCCCAGTGTAGTCACCTGCCCCCAGGCTAAACAGCTGTAAAATGCTGATCAGACTTTACACCTGTGCAGTATAAGTAACGACACACCTGGTGGCAAGGTGCAGGCCAGTGTTTGATGGTTACTTCGTTAAAAGAAGAAAAATGACTACAGGTTGGACCTCCCTGGTGCGGCACCCTCGGGACCTGACCAGTCCCGAATCAGGAAGTTTGCTGGACCAGGGAAGGTCAATGGAGGCCACTTTGCTGCTGGTCTTTGGGCTCTCCCTCAGCTGCTGGGCTTCCCTGCTGCTGGCCTGGCTGCACAGCTGGTGCAGGGCTTCTGGTTGCCTGCCTGCCGCCTGCTGCCAGCCACGCTGGGCTCCCAGCCTCAGCATGGCTCCCAGCCACTGGCGCATCTGCCATCCAACTCCCAGCCACCGGAGCTCTCTGGTTCAGGAACATCTGTGGTCCTCCCGGATTAGAGAGGTCCAGATTGGAGTGAGTCAGCTAGCTCAATAGGGCTCAGAGTGGGATTGTGCTGGACTGCGTTCACCTTAGAGCTCGCAAGATGGGCTTGGCCGGGAGACCGGTATGGAACACACAGGCACCCTGGGAAGCGGAGAATCAGCTGGCCCTGCCACAGGCTGGACAGATGAGCTGAGATCTGGAAGCCACTTTAAAACAGAGCAGGAGCATCAGTGGAGCAAAGTAGCTGGGAGCAGCCAAGATCACTGCAGCGAGCACAGTTACTTGTGTACTACAGGGGCCATGTGTAAAGCTTCCCCCCCTCACTGCCTACCCACAAAGCGAATTCCTGGATCCTGGTAATATTTGTATTACCATAGCTGTACGGTGCCACCCCCGGGCAACAGGTCCCCACCCAGCAAGTGCTGCGCAAACAGAAAATACAAAAGATGGTCCCTGCTCCTAAAGAGCTTCCAATTTCAGTCCCACACATGAGGCGACACATAGACACAGAAAATGCGGGAGCATACAAGGAAACACTGAGACAATACTGTTCAGCATGATGTGGCGGGGGGGTCAATACGCAACCATGGGCCAAATCTGGACCGTGCCATTTGAGCGGACGCTGACATCGTTTAATTTACTTATTATCGTTATTGTTGGGGTTTGTTCCTTATTTCTCTGGAGCTTGGACCTCCATCAAGAAATAGGAACCTTGACCAAAACTAAATTGGCTGCTCCTGGGATGTGGATTTCAGTCCCTGAGCTGCTTGGCCCTGGTGGAGCGTTTATGTAGGCAGCACCCAAAACGAGGGTAGATAATGAAGTACATTTTGCAGAGGTTCACAGCGAGCTCCTCCCCGCCAAGAAGGGCAGCAGGGGGAAAACATGAAGGTGCCCGTTTGAAAATACAGCCCCTCAAGGCTGGCAACATGGCGGGAGCAGATTCCACACCTCGGCTGTGAATGAGAGATGGGAGGGAGAAAGAGAGGGAGGGAAAGGGCCTTGAAAGTCCAGGCAGGCGGCTAATGTTTGAGGTAGACAGACGGGGGAAGTAGTGGAGGGCTGCAGAGAGGGGTGAGCAGGTCAAAGCGGCAGGCTGAGGTCAGAGAAAAGGGTGCTGCAGGGATTGAGATGGGTTTTTTTTGGCTGCCTGGCTGGATAGAAGAGACCACCTCTTAAAGCAGCAGTTTTCAAACTTCATTTCTCGTGACCGAGTTGAAGAAAATTGTCGATGCCGCAACCCAACATAATTTGACTAGAGTGCAGGCTCCGGGTGGGGCTGAGGATGGGAGCTTTGGAGTGCGGGAGGGGGAATCCAGCTTTGGTGGGGGGAGGGTCAGGGCTGAGGCCCTGCAGCTTCCTTTGCCCTCGGGTGGCCTTTGTCAGTGCTCGGCCCTCCAGCCAACCCGGCCCTGGCTGCCCTGTTGCAGCACTTGTGAGAAGCTAGAGAAGGGCAGCCCAGGAGTCGGCACGCTGGGGGCATGAGTCACGAGGAAGGGGCCGGAGAACACACCCTGCCCATGGAACTGGTCTTTAAAGGTGGGAGGAAGGTGGGGATTTCATAGCTATAAGGGTGACCGTGCCAAGGAGGGAAAAGGAGTTTTTCAAAGCCAGAAGGGACGGTTATGATCCAAGCCCATCCTTCTGCATAGAATCCTAGAGCACTAGAACTGGAAGGGACCTCGAGAGCTCATCAAGTCCAGTCCCCTGCCCTCATGGCAGGACCCAACACCATCTAGATCATCTCCGATAGTTGTCTAGCCAACCTGCTGGAGTCTTGCTCCATGACTCTCCCCGCCTCCCTCCCATGCTCTAAAAAGGATTTGGCCCACAGAAGGGACGGGGTTGAGTCTTCTCTGCTCCTTGGGAAGGGTTGGACTTGGGCACCCTAGAGGCATAGCACCGGCCACAGATCTTCCCTGAATTAATTCCTATTGGACCCAGAGCATCTCTTTGGGGAACTATCTAGTCTTGATGTTTAAAAAGAGTTGCAAGTCACCTAAGCAGCAGCGGGCTCCGGGCTAGGAAGGGCATTTTGACCTTGGCTGCATTGGCGACGGGTATAAGAGGCAGGGGAAGGCATTGCTTTTCCAAACCGCCAGGCGTGGCCTCACCCACGCTCTGCTCCTTGTTTCGGGAGGCCTCCCGGGCTGCCCTCAGGGTCCAGCCATGCTCTGGGGCCGGGAAGGCTGGGATAGCACACTGCCTGCCTTCTCCATGCTCCAGGGCCAGGGAGGCTCATAGGCCTGCAGACCTGCCCCTGCAGTGGATTGTGGTTTGCAGGGGGGAAAGTGGGGGGAGCTGGAGATCCACCCCTGCAATGGAGGGGATTGGCTCCAGCAGGGGGAGGGGCCTCAGGTGGAAGAGGCGGGGCTGGGGGTTGCCCCCTCCCAGACGTAGGTTCACCTCTTGCTCATGCTTGGCTGGCAGAAGTTGGGGCCGATCGGATAGCACAGAGCTCTGAGCAGACGGGATTCCAGCAAAAGCAAGCACAAAGGACCGTGGATGCTGCATCTCCCGAAGCCATGGGCCACGTTGCCCCAAGATGTTCAGTTTCATGTCTGACAAGAGGGGCGCCAGGACTCTCCCCCCCTCTCGCCCATGCACTAAAAAGGATTTGGCCCACAGAAGGGACGGGGTTGAGTCTTTCCTGCTCCTTGGGAAGGGTAGGACTTAGGCACCCTAGAGGCACCTTTGAATCCTGTGGCTTAGAGCTCGTAGTGCTGGGCAGTGGATACACAAAACAGATCCAGGTTTGTCTAGCAGCTGTTTATTGGGTACAGCTGTCTGCCACGCAGCCATAGGCACATGCATCCCAATGGAAGCGCCTTCCATACAACTGCATTCCCACCCCTTCTCTCTCATTTCTACAGCCCCAAGACAGGAAACCAACCCATCTCTTTGGGCGATCCTGCAGAACCAGAACAAGGCACCCACAGACGCCCAGGGGCCTGACAGTGAAGTCTCACAGCTAGGTTAGCTGGCTGTGACCTGAGACATATGGGGCCCGATTCTGATCTCAACTCCTGAAGTGCCACTCCATGTACTCCCGTGACCCACATCAGAGCATGGAAGCTAAGAATCAGAAATAGGGGAATCCTGGCTAGCAGCCCTGTGCAGCGGCATGGCAGAGCTGGAGCAGCCTGGCAGGCCCCGGGGAACTGAACCAGTTAACTGTTCACATCTCTAATCAGGACCATGAAGCCTGATCCTGACCCCTCACTCATTTTACACCCCTGAAGCATTGCTGACCACAGCGGCTACTCCTTACCTTGGGGTACGGGGGAGCAGAATCTGGCCACGGAGCCCGTCACTGGAGCTAGCTGCTTATAGCGAGTGCTGGTAATGCCCAGACACAGAGTTCAGAGCTAAACCCGGTTAATGGGCAAGTTCAGCCCTTGGCTACCTCCCCTCTCTGCTCTCCAGCAAACTGATTCACCTCCTTTTGCTCTTGTGATTGGTTCTATTTAATTAGGGGCTCTGAGCCTGACGGGCAAAAATGTCTCTCTCCAATCGAATTGTCTCTTTAAAGCGAGTTTAGTGCTGCAATCAGAGCGGGGAAGGCGGGGAGCTGATCTCATGCCTCAGCTCTAATGTATCCTTCCTCCACGCTGCCAGCTGTCTTAGCTACCGAGCCGGCTGGTGGAGGGAGTTCATTCCCCGCGGGCCAGATGAGCCTTGGCAGATGCTGACAAGAGAGCGGTTCAGTGTCAAGGTGCTAGCAGCTTCTGTGTTGTGGACACGCATGTAGACCCGCCCGTTTCAGAGGGGAACTTTGTTAACTGCCCCGGTGGGTCCATTGACCAGGAAACCCCGAAAGAGGGCTCCCCCCCTCCTCCTGCTCTTCCTCCAGGCCAGTCAGATCAACACAAGGGTTCACGCTCCATGCCCTGTCAGCCTGGAGGAACAACCACCAACTCATGCATAAGCAGAAGCACCACCCTTCAGTTTTACAAGCAAATCCTGTTTCTCATCACGTGAGACAGACTCCCTGGGGCCTGGCTGAGCAGCGAGGCTGTGGGGCACGTCTTTCCAGGGGTCTCCTCCACCGGCGTGGGAGCAGGTTCATGCTGCATCTGTCAGGCAGCGAAAACCTTCCAGATTCGGTCTTCGGGCCTTAGCACTCCTTGGGATGTGCCTGATTGGCTCAGAGGGCCCCCAGTTGCCACGTCTCCTCATTTCAGCAGGCTAGGAGAGAACGTTTCGCCCACTCTCTGTCTTCAGGGATGGCAGCTGGATCCAGCAGATGCCATGTAGGATACACACAATACGTTCTACACCTTCCCACCCAATTCTGGGGACTAGATGGAACAACCAAAAGGCCTCCGGATTTGGGTGAGGGGAGATCATCTGGTCCTGACCTTTGATGCTCAGAGAAGCATTTTCTGTAAAGATCAAAATTTCCACAATACCCTTGGACTGTGCCCTAAAATTGCCATTCTGCCCCAGCTGGACTCCTGTGCCTACCCAAGGGGAAGCACTTCATTAATGATAACTTACACAGCATGCTCTCACTAAGGCTCTTGAAACACATGATGCTGTCCAGCTCCTCCTCACAACACCACTTGGAAATAGGTGGGATGATCTAAATTTTACCGATGAGGAAAATGCGGCACAAAACAAGTGATCTGCTCAAGGTCATCCGGTGAGTCTGTGTCAGAGACGTTCTGCTATCCCAGTAACAGATAAGGTATGAAACCCTAGACAGCCAGATAACTAGGAATACAACCCAGGGGACAATTAACTCCATAACGTTAGCAGGAGAGTGCATTGCCTACCTCGATGTCATATTATATGTGCCTCTCTTCCATAACAAGACATGGTTTCTAGTGCTCATCGGCGGTCTGGAACGATCTTCCTGGCCAGAAATCATAGCTTCCTACCAGCCCTATTTCTGTTCATGGGGATTCCATCAGTTGGACTGTGATGTAGTTTCCAAAAGAAAGCAGGAATAGTCAGTAGCATGTTGCTAGTACCCCATGGCCCCTCTCCAGAGTCCTAGAGGTAAAATCTCCCCTCTCTCACATTTACTGTGGCACCAGGAATATTAAACCCCTATTTCATATAAACTGCAGTGACAACAAAACCAGCTACGGAGGGCAATGATCCTGAGTGAATCTGTTATATAAACCTTGAAAAAAGTTTCGCCACATCGCAGCAAAGTAATTTAATCATTTTAAAGACCCGCTCCTCAGCTGGTATAAATTGGCTTTGCCTCCTTAAGATCACTGGGTCTGTGCTGATTTACCCACATGAGAATACAGTCCAAACAATTCAGCTTATAGCCAGGGGTAGATGGATATGTGCGCGTAGGTGTGTGAGAAAGAGGACAGGGCTGTTAGCCCTGGAAACGCATCCTCCTCTTCCAAGTGCCAACGCTGCAGAGCAGGTCCAACCTGAATGAGCTTTGCTGATGTCATGCTTCATATTACCACCCTCAAATGTGGAAAAAAGAACCAATGAAAAGGCCAAACGGCATGCACAGCCTAACCAATGAGGAGTCTAGCTGAATAGGGACCGGGAATGGCTGGTGCCCTGCAAAAGCAATTTTCTCTCTCTAGGTAGTCACACCTGTTGGGAGTGAGCCACATTTACCCAGACTGAATCGACCTCTTTACCACTGGCCTACACTCGAGAAGGCAACTCCCTTCTTTTCATGTGCGACGATATTTAAACTTGCCTCAGATTTCCACTCCAGGCATCTGACGAAGTGGGTCTTTGCCCACAAAAGAGGATGCCCAGATAAATGGGTTAGTCTCTAAGGCGCCACAGGACTCCTCAGTTTTGCAGATACAGACTAACATGGCTGCCCCTCTGAGACATGCACAGCCTAGCGCAACATCCAATCCAGCCCCTGCTAGGGTCACAATGCCGTACAGCAGCTGTAACCGCAGGCTGGCTCTGAAAACAGCCTTACCCAGAGGAGCAGAGGGGTAGGAGAGGGAGAAGTGGACCAATCAACAAAACACACAGAGGGTTGGAAACAATGTAATGCCCTTGGCAGGTGGGTAACTAGAGTGGGGCAGTGTCATCCATGGTCCCACCAGCTTTGCTCCTCCGCCGCGCTTCGCTGGCTGCCCCCGTCTCCTGTAGCCCTTCAGGGTTCCAAGCCTTGAGTCCCAAGAAGTTCAGCAGCGTCAAACCAGCCTATTTTCAGCTCCCTCTCCCTGTGCCCCGGGCCACTACAATACCCGTCTGATCACCCCAAGCAGGGGCACAGTGGTTGACACGTTCAGACAGCCCTTTCAGGATGCAGCACATCCAACCTGGCCCAAGCCCTGCAGCTCCCTCCCACTGCAGTCAGGGGTCCAAACCCCAAGAGACGCACGCTCAAAATCCTCACGGCGAGCCGTTTGGGGTTCGGTCCCAGTGGTGAAAGCGGAGAAAGGGCAAAATCCTACAGCCCCATCTTTGTTCAGCACAACGTCCAGGTCCTGGAAATCTTGCGAAGCACTAACGCCATCGGCACAGCATTCACAGCTTATTGACGTACTTCGGGGCGTCGGGCTTCGCCTGCTTTTCACAGCTTTGCTCAGGAGAGAGCAGGGGACTCCAGCTGTGTGAAGACTGATGGCAGGGAAGAGCTATTGCTGTAGGCAACGGGCCAAGAGTTTAGAAACATGTGGCTTCCCTCCTGCCCGGGAGCCTTCAGTGCAGGGAAACCCCAAAGCCTGTTGCTGGGGTAGGAGAGCAAATTCTTCTTTGCAGTGCGGAGAGGATTGTGGGGACCAGCGGGCAGGCTGGACTCTGCTAGCAGGAGGCAGTGCCTGTGGGTCTCAGGAGTGCTAATCTACGCTCTGGGCACACAGAGAAAGGGCTTCTGCACCACCCAACGAAGCCCCTCTCTGAAGAGCAGCAGGGCTGTAGCACTGGTCGGCAGCGTCGGCAGGACCCTCTGCTCTCTGGTGTCGGAGGCTGGGAGGAGAGGGACGGACTTACACAGCTTGAGCTTTTTGTTCTTCCAACCGCAATGGCAGATTCTGTCCATTCTGCTGTGGAACTCCAGTGGTGAGGCCCACGGCTCTGGCTTGCTCAATGCCTATGGTCACTGGGCCGGACGAATGCTGCGGCTGATCAGTACTTCAGTGCCAAAGAACACACTCAGGCGCCCACGATGAATGGTGGCTACTGCAATGTTTTTCAGCTTAGCTCCTGTCCCCTCCCCTTCCCCCCCGTGTGGGTTTTGGGGACGGGAAGTGGTGGAACTAGTCTACACGGTGTTCCCTGTAAGCTGTACGTGTGTGCAGCCGCTCAGGGGAAAGTCAAAGGCTGCCCCTGCTGGTTAGCAGAGCCCCCACCGCGTGGTTTGTGTTTCTCCTGGTGGTGCACATCTGCCCAGGCCTCCGTGCACGTAAAATGTATTCCACATCTGGACTGAAAAAATCAGCACATGGGTGGAAAAGATGAGAGGGAACAATGCCTACACACCTCAAAGATTTAAAGGCTGATGGTTGTTCCAGCCTCTCCCCGCCCCACGAGGTATGAACATCTCTGCTATACAAGTGGAGGCAAAGTGATTTGCCTGTAACTAGAGAGGGAATCAGTGGAACAGCCAGAACAAAACCCCAGAGTTCCTGGCACCACGTCCTGTGCCTGGGCTGCACTGGAAGGGGCGGGGCCTCAAACAGAAGGGGCGGGGCCAGGATGCTTTGGGCTTTCCCATTCACAGACCATGATTGGTCTGGGGGTGAGGGAGCCTCTTTGCCCCCCCTTCCCACTAAGCACCCATGCCCTTGGCAGTGGGAAGAGACTTCTTGTGCTCACACACCCCAGGCCAATCAGGGCCTGGGGGGGGAGGAGCAATCAAAACCTCCTCCCGCCCTGCCAGGAGCATGTGACACTTCAAAGCGCCCCGTGCTCCTGGCAGGGCAGAAGAAACTTCGTGTGCTTCCTCCAGCCCCTAATTGGCCTGGGGGCGGGGCCTCCGCAGGCTGGATCAACCAGCTTGGCAGGCCGGATCTGGCCCGCAGAGGCTCTTTTGCCCACCCCTGGGCTAGACCATGCCTATCCTATCCGCCTCTCTCTTCTGAGCCCCATTAGTGCACCCAATGCTAATGCCTGCTTCTGGGGAAAGGGTTAACGGGAGGCAGAGCTCTTGTTCGTGCTTGAGTGGAACCAGGATCCCCGAGGCAGGTCTGTCCACATGACACTGACCTCCTCCAGCCACGGGCTGCAAGCGGGAGTTGACCGCTGTGATGGAGACCCCAGCCACACCAGGAATTGCTCTTGAGTGGGGGAGAAGAGCCTCCAAAAATCACTGTGAGGGGAGGGGACGTGAGAGTTTGTGAACAACTTCAAGCTAATTAGGGACCCCCCATCTCTTACCTATTGCCGAGTGCTGGAACAATGCGTCTAGCAGGGGTGCTGAGCGTCACTGAGCCCTGCTGAAACCCTGTGAATGATGGAAACACTTCAAGCCGGGGGAGGGAGGACAGCAGTACCCCTGGGTCCAGCCCCTCTGATCTAAATGGGGAAGTAAATGTTGGCTTAGAGCTGCTGCCTCATGTGTGAGGAATGAGGAAGCCCTGGGCAGTGGTTGTGAATGCGCATCTCTCTCTCTCTCTCTCTCTCTCTCTCACACACACACACAGACACACACACACAAGGCAGTAGTTGTGAATGCTCATCTATCTCTCTCACACACACACACACACGGCAGTGGTTGTGAATACTCATCTCTCTCTCACACACACAGGGCCGTGGTTATGAATGCTCATCACACACACACACACACGGCAGTGGTTGTGAATGCTCATCTCACACACACACAGGGCAGTGGTTGTGAATGTTCATCTCTCACACACACACAGGGCCGTGGTTATGAATGCTCATCTCTCACACACACACACACACACACACACACACACAGAGGGCAGTGGTTGTGAATGTTCATCTCTCACACACACACAGGGCCGTGGTTATGAATGCTCATCACACACACACACACACACACACACACACACACACACACAGGGCAGTGGTTGTGAATGTTCATCACACACACACACACACACACACACACACACACACACTGACTGCAAGGTTACATCCAAAACTAGTCGGACCCTCTGAGCGTAGCAGCGCTGACACAGACGCCCGATGCTCAAAGTGGGGTTGCCCCTGACCTCGAAGCAGTAACGGGACCCGGATGTTCACAAGCCCAGTCTGCAGGATCGTTAAACACTCCGAATTTCAGGCACCATTGTGTGGCTCTGTTCATGTTCTAGGAGGAGAGCCACGGCAGAACCATAGTACGCCCTTGGGGAGGAGACTACACGGGTAAGAGGAGGTTGAGTTTAGATTAATGTTTCAGGGGTCATGCCCCAAATCCTAACACTGGCCCTGTTCACATGCCCCTCGCCCTGACACGACTGCCAGAGCCAAAGCGGGGGAACAGCATCCCAGGCACATCAACGCTGGGCCATTCTTCTTGCTGGTTGCTCACATGGGTACTCAGCCCCGGCATGGATCCAGCTGGCTAGGGCCACACATCTGAGCCAGCGCGCAGGCTGCCATTTTGGATGCTGGTCCTTCCCCTCTGAGGCCATCGCTGCTCTCTGACCCCTGCCACGGTCCATCTTTTGCATCGCATGTTTGCAGAATCCTCCTTCCCCCTTGGGACAGGCTGGGATTCTGCGCAGGTGACCCTGTGAGGCAGCCTTTCCCTTGGAATCTATTTGTGCCAGACGTGAACTCTGGGCTGGTGGGGGGGTGGGGATCATGCCCGCAAGAATCTGGTTTAACAATGCTCCCACACGAGCTCCTGCAAGGCTGTTCCGGGAGGCACATTCACTGCAGGGAAGAAAAGTCGCCTTCTCCATCATTAGCCGATCAAACGCTGCTGCACAAAGATGCTTCCCATGGAGTGGTAACAGCAGGTGAGCCAAAAAAATGAGGATTAGGAGGGTTAGGACGACCGGCCCCCTGTGTCTGGATGGATGGAGGAGGAAGGATTTTGATAGTCTTCTTGGGCCTATGTCAGCACAGGGCTGGCTGCTGATCCAGTGACCCAACACAATGGAGATTGGGGGACGGGGAGTATTTAAAAGTTAATCTGCATCTCTAAGCAGGTGCAGGGGATGGCAGGTAACGAGCTGAGTCTGTCAGTGACATCACAATTGGTGTCCCCAGTGGGTACGATCACCAACACTCAGAAGCCACTGAGATAAACAGAGCTGGGCACAAAGGGACACATGCCAGACAGGGCGTCCTGTCATGGGATGGGCCCAGAATCCTTCCTGCAGCCCCTTGCTTCATGGTGGCCCGGTCACAGGCGTCTTAACGAACACGATCCCCCTTTGGCCCTGTTCTCTGGGGTCGGAGCTGCTGCAATCGCTCCCTGCCAGGGGTCTCTCTCCTCCCCCTGCCGCGCACGGCTTTCTGTCCGTGGTTTCCAGCTGGGAGCTGGGCACCACAGAGCACGCCGAGGCTCCGTGCAGCTGAGGAGCCCGTCACATTAAATGGCCCGGCTGCGCGGCGGCCGTTTGCTGTCCAGGATGGCCCTCCAGTCCTCGACCCACGAGTGGAGCCTCCTTCTGGGCGGCTGCAGCTGCAGGTGCTTATTGTGACAGGCAGTGAAGAGGACGTGCTCCCAGCTGGGGCTCGGCTCGGCTCCTGAAAGACAGAGAGAGCAAAGCAGCTCAAGGAGGGAGTCTCCCAACCCCATCGGGACCCTGCTGACGGCTCTGGGCCAGGCACTGCGTCTGTGGGCTGATGTCCCACATCCCGAGCCTGGGTCCGAACACCCACCCCCTCTAGCCCTGCCCCTCACTGCTGCAGCATCTGCACAACTCGCAGTGGCTAAGCGACTTCACCCTCACAAGCCTCGGGGAGGTAGGGAAGCATGATCCCCAATTCACGGAGAGGGGAGCAGTCACGGGGGAGATTAAGGACTTGTCTACACAGTAAATTGGTCTGCACCATGGGGTGTCAATTCTAGGGCACGCTAGTGCGTCTCACACTACCTGGCCTGGGGGGACCCTGCTGGTGAGCACTAACAATTCCCTCGTGCGCATAACACCGCCCTGTTTGAAACAGGAGGGGACCAGTGTTTCCTAAACCAGGGGCTTGAGCAGCCGCCCAGGAGCGATTCAAATGCCGCCCAGATGATTAGCATTGCACCCACAGCCAGCAGGAGCCAACAGCATGTGTTCCTACTGGTGGTGCACATCCACACACGCCTTGGTGCGCAGAACAAAATGTATCCTACACACAGATGGAAAAAATGTGCGCTGTGGCGCTGTTAGTGCACACCTGTGGGGTTCAGATGAGTCAGTTAGTTAGTGTGCAACACTCCCATGCGCACAAGAATTGACGCCTCACTGGGGCTGACTCATGCCCCATGCGCACGACCCCTAAGTGACTGCCCAAGGTCCCACAGCGAGTCTGTAGCTGAGCCAATCACTGAACCCAGATCTCCTGTGTCTCGGCCCTCTATCTCGCTCATTGCCTGTCGACACTTGGAGGTCAGCTCTGAACTGGGATTTCCCTCCTAGACCCTCCCTCCGCCTCGGGCTGACCCAGAACTCCAGAGCCAGAATTCCGGGCTCTGAGAAAATGTCGAGCCAATCTCTGGCAGGCATCAGCAATGCTGGGAGTTTTGGGGGAACTTGCTCAATAATAACGGCCTGAAAAAACATGGCAGGCAACGGAGCCGGCAGCGCAGCGGGCGCGCATCCGGCATCCGCCAAGATCCATAAATAAATAAACAAACAAAATGCACAGGCCGGGGAACAAGACAAGTCTGCCTGCCCCAGGAGTATCGCCCGGTCATACGGCGTCTAAACCCCCTTACCTGTTATATCGGGTCTATCGTCTATCAGCAGATCGCCAGAGATCACAGTTTTATCTCGCGTTAGGACAATATGCTCCAGAAATTCTTGGCCCAAATGCTTCTCCACCCAGGCGTACTGGAAAGCAAGGGGGTGGCGCAGTCAGTGTGAGGGGTGGGGCAGGCTGGCTTGGCCAGCAGCGTGTCCCCAGCTCAGCTGAACTGCAGGGCGCTGGGCAATCGATACTGGTTTGTTCCCGAAAGACAACAGCAAGGAATGACAGGAGGCTCTGGGTGCATGGGGGCGGGGGAACATCCTGCCAAGTCCATTAGTTTTAGGACAAACCGCAGTGAAACTGCAGCGTGGAGAAGCCACCCTGTGTTTGGCATGCATATAAGAAACAATAGGGACTTGCCACACTAATTGTGGGGCCTCTTGGGGAGTTGAACTAGGCAAGTGGAGGGTTTTTCGCTGGGTACTACTTGGTGGACCACAGAGGTGCGTGCCAGCGTGGAAGAGAGAGAAAGAAGGCCGCAGACCCAGCCACAAAGACACTGGCTGCATAGCCCTGTGAAAAAGCAAAGAGGGAGCTTTTGAGCTAAGTTGCTGGCTAGAAAGGGGGTTGGAGCTGAGAGCAAAGAATCTGCCTCTTGCTCTTTGATTCCTACTGTGTCGCAGGAAACAGGACTTTGTACATTCTTGTAGACAAACAGTATTGCATCCAAGACACCTGACTCCCTCATCTCCTCCTTCTCCTAGAAACAACCCGCAGGGTTCCTAACACTGGTTAACCGCTGGGGCCAAAAGGGGTAACAGTATGAAAGGCCCAGAAAGGACACCGATGTCCTTCCGACTTGCTTCCAACATGGTCCCTGGTGTGGCTCTCCTGGTTGTTCAGCTCGCTCTCCACTGGCAAATGTCTCAAGTGTCTCATGCTTTAATAACAGGGCGTTTCTGGGATTGTGATGAAATGTAAAAACCAAGGTCCCCAGCACTTCCAATTGCAGCGTCTGCCTGCCAGAGTACCTTCCGCCCAAGGAGTTCAGCATAGGGATGTTAAATTTAGTTTAATCGACTAATCGACTAGTCCAGGGGTGGGCAATAATTTCTGGCCGGGGGCCGCTTCAAAATTGTTTGAAGTGGCCCTGGGCCAGAAACGGCGGGGCCTAATCCGGAAGGGGCGGGGCCAGAATGCTTCTGGGCTTCTCCACCCCTAGATCATAATTGGCCTGGGGGCGGGGGAGCTGTGCAAAGCTTCCCTCGCCCTGCTCCCACCCTGCACGAGTGTACGGCACTTTGAAGTGCTGTGCGCCCCTCTCAGGGCAGGGGGGAGGAGGGAGGAAACTTTGCACGCTCCTCCTGCCCCCAGGCCAATCAGGGCTTGGGGGCGGGGGAGCGTGTGACATCTCCTCCCGCCCTGCGAGCAGCGCACGGCGCTTCAAAGCGCTGTGTGCTCCTGGCAGGGCGGGAGGAAGCTTCACGCACTCCCCCGCCCCCAGGCCCTAAATGGATTTTCCATCGACTAGTCGATTAGTCATAGGCAGGGGAGCTGCAGCGGAGTTAGCTCCTGGTCCCAGCAGTTAACCCCGCTGCAGCTCTGCCTTTTAAATAGATGAAGAGCCGGCAGGCTCTTAATACATTTTAAAAGCAGAGTTGCAGCATCTGGGACTGGGCACAAGCTGGGAATTCTCAGCTTGAGGTCGATCCCAGCTACTCCCCTGCCCTCTGCCGAGATTGTGCTGGGGGGAAGTGGCTTTTAAGCTGGCTGCCCCCAGCACTGGCTCTTGCTCGCTCCCCTTGCCGCCTCTGCTAGAGGCAGGGGAAGCGACTAGTTGAGGAAGTAGTTGACTATCCGATAAGCTTTTGGGATAGTCGACTAGTCACTTACATCCCAAGTTCAGCACGCTGTATAGACGGTAATTAGTTAAAGAAACCAATACCCACTGTGAAGCAGGCAAGAATCCAACCCCATTTTGCAGATGGGCACACTGAGGCCAGCTGACTACCTTAATGAAGCACAGCAAATCAAGGGCAGAGCCAGGACTAGAACCCAAGAGTCCTAGTTCGCCAGGGCTTGGCATTTGCCACAAGGCTATCCCTGTTCACACAGAGACTAGTGAAGAAACCAAAGAACTTTTTACACAGTTAAGTATTAACCTTGCCAACCTGTCCTTGGGTAACTGCTTTCTATCCATCTAAATTCCCCCCCGCCATTTGAATTGGAGAGTATATACTTCTCTTCCTGTCCCAAATTTATGTAACATCACTGTGCTGTCAGCTGCCACGTTCCATCTCAGAGGTGGCTGCACCCTGGAGGCGAATGAAGCGGTTCCAGTACGTACAGCTGTTAGAGTGCTTTGGGATCATCTGGGAAACACAAGACACAGGCGCTGACCTTGCAGTGTGATCCAAGAGCTCTCCAGTGACTGGGGATGGGGCTGGAGAAACACGCTGGCTACTTGTGCTTCGGGGCCCGGTCTGCCTGTTACCCAGAGCTAACCTACCCACCCCCTAGCACATGCCCACTCCATTTCACAGAGCTCGCTCGCTGGTTACCTTCTCATAACAGCAGTACCGGTACTTCTTGATCGGGCTTGTGCAGATGAAGACGTCAGTGCTGCCGGGAAGAGAGAGAGTGCGAGAATGAGGAAACACGTCAATTGAATCCCATGTCCAGATCCAAGAGCACCCTAGAATTCCTCTGTGGAAACTACAGCTCCTACTCCAGGAGCAGGCAAAACCTGCGCTCAGACAGGTCCCTGGGAGGCTTAGATATTAGAACTGGAAACCGCCCTCTGCACCATGTCTGTACCCACAGCAAACCCAGGCAGACCGTCTCGCCCAGCGCTTTCACCAGTCTGTTTGTTAAAGCAGCGGTGGGCGCCCTGCGGCAAACTGCCCAGCGGGGTTCTACGTGTGGCTCACGAGACGTTAACCGTTGCCCACGCGCAGGGTTGCCAGAGTCTGCTGTTCCGTGTCGTTTTTTCCCTACCGGAATTACTCAAGTGCCACGCACGTAAAGCCAGGGCACGTGAAGCGAGGTGCGTGCGGAGGGCGCACAACACAGACTGAGAGAGCCGGGCGCTCCCTCCGCAGCCGTCACAGCGCTGCTGCGGTTCAATCGACACCTCACTCCCCGCACATGCTAGGGACGCCAGCGCAGCGAGCACAGCTCCCCTATCCCGGGAGAGCGTCTCGGCTAGGACAAGCTTGCAGCCCGTGGAGATGAAGGAGGGCCCCTCGTGCAGCCCACACACTGGCCTAGCTGGCCCGTCGCTGTTTTAGAGCATGTGCGTGTGCATGCATGCGTATTTGTTGCACACAAAAAGTTCTCTCTCAAGAACTTGGCCAAAGCTTGGCAATCTTCACCTCAAAGGAATCCCAGACCCGGAAGAGCAGCGGGGGCTGTAAATCAGGCTTAACGACTGCTTGTGATATTACATGCTGGCTTTGCCACTAGGATCACGTTAATTTTCACCCGTCAGGATTTGAACCCCCAGCTCTCAAGCTGCAAAAAACTAGAGCACAAACTCCCTGCTGCACCCAGACCCTTGCACCATCGGGAACATGTACTTACTTCTCCAATTCAGCCATTTGCTTCACGGCTTCCACAGCCCCTGGGATCGGATCCAGCTCAAGGAAGAAGTTCTCTGACTCCCATATGCTGATTGCTTTCTCCTGCAAGGGCAAACAAGCCAGTTACTGTCCAGCAGGGGTGGGGAACCTAAGGCCCGGGGGCCGGATGTAGCCCCTAGCTTGCCTGTATTCAGCCCCCAGCTTGCCTGGATCCCCAGCTTGCCCTTAGGGGAACCCATGCCGGTGAGGGGTGGGGTTTTTTGTTTCTCACTTGTATGCAGTCCCCGACTGATTTTTCTGTGGGTCAGTGGCCCTCGATCCAAAAAAGGTTCCCCATCCCTGCTCTTACGGTACAGCCCTCTACTTTCTCCCTGTCCTGGGTCATCCTCTGCATTTTTTTCCAATGAAAACCCTTCACCAGGAAAGAAGATGGTAGATGTGAGGCTGGCTAGGTCAGATTGTAGGCATGCCAAGATCTCTGCCAATTATGCTGACCAATATGGTCTTGGTGTACTCCCCCCGTCTATCTGCCTGTGCCCATCAGTGGGTTCATATTTAGGCTATAAGCTCTTAACACAGTAAACTCAAAGAGAGACCTTTTGGTTCTGTTTTTGTACAGCACCTAGCCCAATAAAGTCCTGCTCCATGACTCAGGCTCCGAGGAGCTACCGTAGTGCTAACAGAGAGGGTCCTGAATGAAAACTGGAATTCTCCCAAACCCTGGATCCGCATCTCACAACCGGGATCCATCCGAGACAGACTAGCTGCCCTCTCTGCTGTAAAACAGAGTTTTTCAGCAAGGGGAGCTAAAGGGACCTTTTGTTTCCATTGAAGGCAGTAACCAACATGCCCCAATGGGGACAAGGTGCTGTGGAAAAAATGCTGCTCCTCTAACCACAAGGATCCCTCTACAACACCAGTCAAGTGAGTGCGTGAGCAAATTCAGCCTGAGCCAGAGTTCCTTAGGGCTACAGCTGAAGCACTTTGTTAGAACATGGCCTGGGGAAAATACCGGGTCCAAAGGAAGGTCTGAGGTATCTAGACAGTGCAGAGCAGAAGCCTGGGGCAAGGGAGACGGAGAGCTGCCTGTAGGTGGATCTAGAGATCTGTGTACCTGTAAGTCCTGCCTGGAATGGCTAATGACGGGTGGATTGTTCAGGAAAGCCATCTTTTGTGGTCTCCTGTTCAAAAGCAAATAGGTGGAGGCAGAGGAGAATGGTGCCTGCAGGGGACGGGATGCAGGGAACCCCCCCCCCCCCCCGAGGGGCTAGGAGGGGGCATGTGAGGACACGCCATTTAGCTATTATAATTTTGGCAGGGGCTACCACGAGTCACCGATGGGTGGGGGGAGCGTGTTTCTGCACATGCAGCTTGTCTTTGCCATGGGGTCGCTTCTTCCCGATGTTCCCGCCGCCAGCTCCCTGGGGTTTCGTAAACTATTCCCAGGAGGGGATTTGTACCACACTGACTGGGGGGAAAAAATAATAATCACAGAATCACATCTGTTCCAGAGCTGCTGATCCAGGCAAGGCGCTAGAACCACGCAAGCCAGGCCTACATGAATGCAAAATTCCATTTGCCCTGCTTAAAAGTAACCCGGCGATGGCTTGTGCATGGAGGTCCCCGCTGAGATCCTTGAGCTGAGAGAGGCTGGCAGTGTTGCAACGGCAGCAGGCTCAGCCACAGGAAGCAGTTGTGTCACTGTGTTGCAACCCCACTAGACCAATCCGGAAAGAAACCTGCTAGATTCGGAAGGGAGCTGTGCCCTGAAGGTCTTGCGATGACGCAAAGGGATCTTGGAACAGAGGATCAATGGTAACTTTAAGCCACTTTTGTGCACTGGAGTATTTGGGGGTTGTCCAGAGGCTATGTGGTCCTCTGTGTAAGCTAGTCTCACACTCTACTTGCCATGATCTCTGGGCCCTGGGAAAGGGGCCACACTGGCCAGCCACACCCCAAGTTTCAGTCTCACCAATGACCATGAATCTATAATCACAGAATTGTTTGGTGGATCCTTCATTGGAGAGGTGAAATGGGACCTCCTGGAGGCCTCACTTATAAGCAATTTGCCTTAGCAGGAAAGGAGTAAGAGAAGGCTGAATTGTGCTGAAGGGCTTGATTGCGGTTTTGTTATGAACCCCAAGCACGGGGCAGCAGGCTGGTCTACTTCCCCTGGTGCAGATCAGAAGACGGGGTGTAAATCTGAAAGTCAGGTTTTGCCTGCCAGATTCCCCTTTGCCCTCAGGGAGAAGTACCCTGCGTAAGGCCTGTAGCTAGCTACACTAGCCTGTGCACTGGGTGGTGGCAGAACCAAGAGTTTGGCCTATCACCACCCTGTTTGCTCCCACCTTTGCATGGGGATGTAATGATCTAGCTTCCAGGACTGCTACCCGTGATCTAAGTAGGGTTGCCAGATGGTTGAACAAAACATACTCAACACCGTCCCCTCCCCACTCCCAAAAAAACACCGGGATAAAATTCTGTGGAGCAAAAAAAGAAAAGGGGGGGGGGGAGGAGACCAAAGTTGCTGAGCAAAAAAAAGGGGGGGGGGGAGAGACCAAATTTATTGAGCAAAAACCCCCAACCCCGCCAGACACAGCAGGGGAAAATTGTGCCGGGCTTCTGCCTGAGGGAAACAGGAAATTTTCTGGGTTTTTTTACCGGACGAGGGACCCAAATAACGGACAGTCTGGGCAAAAACCGGGCACCTAGAAACCCTAGATCTAGGTCTCTGGTGGACAGGAGTACAGAGGAGCCTTATGTTTCCTATAATCCCTTGCGCAGCTGGGCCATTATCTGGCCCTAAGCATTTCTTGCTCGGTGCTGGAGAGCACAAAAGCACAGTTCATCCACCTGTTAGATAGTCACGTAGAATATGGGAAAGCAGAATACACCCACTTAAAAGGGTAGGAGGGAGCAAACCAGAAATCCCATCACACTACTGCCCCAGGGGGGCTGATAGGCACCAGAAGACTCAAATAGCACCAGTGCTTTGGAAACAATTCTTCTTACACCCCTTTGCGCAGGTTAAAAAAACTGAAAGTGGAGGTAACTCCTAGGGCTGCAATGGAGTTACACTGAACTCCACATGAAAAGAGCAGGTTACAGGTTAAAGTAACAGGTTATTAAGGTTAAATAATGTACAGCACGACTCAAATTGCAATGCAGTCTATCCGTGGGGGGACAGCATTCTACCACTGGCATCTGAAAAAAAACGACCCCCATTCGGCAAAGCATTTACACATGCGCTTAGCATTCTGCACGTGCTTACGTGCTTTGCTGTATTGGGGATGCTCCCTAAGCGTACGTCTAGACCGCAATATTATTTCAAAGTAACGTAACTTAGTCCACATCTACACAGCCAGCAGTTATTTCGAAATAATATTTAAATACTGTCAAGCTGGAGGACTTCTTACTCCGACTCCTATAACCCTCATTGCACGAGGAGTACGGGAAGTCAGAGGAAGAGGGCTCTATTTCGAAATACGTGCTGTGTAGACGCTCCCAATTTCTAAATAAGCTATGCAATGGACGTCGCCCAATCTGCGTAGCTTATTTCAAGTTAAGCCCTGCTGTGTAGATGCACCCTAAGTCAGCAGGGGGTTTGCCACCACCTGCAACGGGAGCAGATTTGAGCCTAAAATCCCTGTTAGCTCATCTCATGCTAGATCTGGATTGCTCCTGTGCTCAATGCTCTGAGCAGTCTAGGTTTAAAAATCCAAGGGGGGAGATTCTACCATGACCCTGGGGAGATTTTTTTCCTGGTTCCTGAATAGAGCTCACTGCTAAGATTTTCCTGATGTTCACCCATTTCCCTTTTCTTGTTTGATCTTATGTATCCCCAAGAACTGTATAGAAGAATCCAGCCCTCCAGGAATTAAAACATTCTTCCAGCCTCTGTGCATTTAGCTATCAGGCTATGTGCATTTAGCTCCTTTACTCTCCCTTCAGCAGTCTGAGCACTTTGGCTGCTCTTCTCTGAGCGCACTCTAATTTGCCAATAGCACTCTGTTGATATAGTCCCAAGTGGAGCACAACATCCCAAATGCTGTCTCCCAAATACTATATAGAAACAGCCTGACTTCTTTTCTCCAGTATTAACTGGATACCCTCTGGGACAGTGGTGGCAACCGGTGGCCCTGGGCTATGTGTCACCTAGTGGGGTTCTATGTGTGGCCCGCAAGACATTTTGGTTACCTTTGCCCACGGGCAGGGTTGCCAGATTCTGCTGGTTTCTGTCCAGTTTTTTTCCTACCGGTATTATGAAAGTGACTCGCAATGTAAGGACACGCAAAGGGAGGTACATGCTGATTGCACACAGCATTGGCCGAGAGAACCGTGCGCACCCTCTGCAGCCAGTCACAACACTGCTACGGTTTGATTGACACACCCTGCAAATTCTAGGTATGCAGAGTTAGCAAAACTACCTTATTCCAGGTGACCGTCTTGGTTATGACAATCTTGCCACCCACCGGAAAGCTACTCGTGTGGCTCACTCACTAGCCTAGGTTGGTCTGGAACCAAGGGGGAAATCATGGCCCCATTTAAGCATTACCAATTACATCCAGGCTTTCAGCCCAAGACTTTGGGGGTGATGAGTGTTAATGTGATGGATACAATGAGATAACACTACAAGCACTCCTACATCCCAGGTTCTAGAGAACACACAGCAGTATCCAACCACTGCTAAGATCTCAGGAGAAATCATGATATGATAAAAACAGCAACACTACATCAGACCAAAGCCCGATCTAGTCCAGTATCCTCACTCTGGCTGTGCCTGATGCTTCAGAAGAAATTAACAGAGCTGGACACTTGGAAGGTGGGGTTGTATCCTTGATCATCTTGTCCATTAGCCATTGAAGGACCAATCCTCCATGAATTTATTTAATACTTTTTTCAACCGCATTCTGTTTTGGGCCTTCACAACATCCCATGGCAATAAATAAGTTCCACAGGCTGACAACAGTGCATTGTGGGATGAAGCACTTTCCTGTGTTCATTTTAAATCTGCTGCTTTGTAATTTCATCAGGTGACACTTAGCTCTTGTGTTATGTGAAGGGGAGGCGGGGTAAATAATTCCCGTGTCACTTTCTCCATAACATTCATGATTTTCTAGACACCTCTCATATCAGTCCTGAGTTGTCTCTTGGCTAAACTCCCCGCCAATCTCTCATACAAAAGCTGTATATGTTGCTCATCATTTGTGTTGCTCTCTTCTGCACCTTTCCCAAGTCCAACAGATCTTTTTGGAGATCTGTTTCATACAGTTAGCACCAGCCTTGTCATAACACAGCGGCTTCCCTGTATTCACCCACCAATTCCAGACGGCCTTCCAATTACATAGCAGCCACTCTGCTCTGTCTGCTTTTAAGTTAATGAAGGTTTCACCTGAATAGGGATAATTTGGGGTCTACAGTTGTTCTCCACACTGCTCCCACTTCTGCTATTAGTGATAGAAAGCCTTTTCTTTGTTCCCTCCCTCCTCCTCCTCCCCCCCCCCCCCCATGCAAATGCAATTTGTGGATTAGACTGTCAACTCCCCTGGGAGATTTTAAACTCGGTGGGGCAGAGACCTAGTTTCTGCAGAACCCAATGCACTGATGCTGGCTAAAAAAATTATAAACAGGGAGTCCCGGCTTTAGGTTTTAACTGGTAAAACAAGCCAATATCATTTTTCAGAATGTTTTATTGTTGTTGGTTTATATAGGCACTGAATGGAACGGATATCAGCTGCTTTGAGAGGTCAGTTGCTTTGGTGTGCCGTCCACGCCTCTGCTGCATTATGTTTGGTGTGTTGTTACGGAAGACCTAAACAATGCACCTAGAGATGAAGGCAGCTATTCATTCAATGTTACAGCATTTAGCTTCCCCTGCATCCAGCCATGCAGAATGCAATCAATTTGGAAATTAGAACTAGAGAGGAAAATCTTGCCTACACCACTTTGGAATGTTTAAAGAAATTGTTTGAAGTGATCAAAACCTAACGACAGCCTGCAGCAAGAATTTCCATTTAAAGCCACTTCATTGCAGAAGGAAGGGGGAGGGGAAATCAACATTGAAAACCCAAAACACAAGTTACTAATTATTATTATTATGGTATCATGTAGGAGCCCCTATGAGCTATCAGGGACCCGTTATGTTAAATCAGGGGTGTCCAAACTTTTTTCAAAGAGGGCCAGATTTTATGAAGTGAACATGCGTGAGGGCCGACCATTTTGCCTGACATTCTTTGAACCATTAAAATTAAACACAAATTAACTATTTTATGCAAAGTTTATTGCAAACGGCATACTTTTCATTTCATCACATGGATGACAAATCTAAACAGATGTTAAACCACTCTGCCTTTTATATCTGAAGGCCAGATGAAAAAAAAATCCAGGAAGCTGAAATATACGTCAGGAACATTGTAAAGTACATTACATATTATTGGTAATAAAGGTTGTCTGTCAACTTTTAAGTTCAAAAAATATGAACAGGAACATAACACCAAGTATACATGTTGTGTCCAAATATATTTATAACTAATTTAGACCAACTGACATTGAGATTTTACAATGTAGTCATCTCAATACATATGGATTCGTTGGGGGCCATAAAAGATAGATATTGCCAAATTACCTGTGGGGCCGTATTAAACGGGAACACGGGCCGCAATTGGCCCGCGGGCCGGACTTTGGACATGCCTGTGTTAAATGATGCACAGGCAAATAAAGACAGCAACCCCTGCACACTAGAGTCTACAGTCTGTGTGTCAGCAAATAATGAAAGAAGAATATTAGGGGGGGGGAATTAATTGACTCACACTCAGCTCGGATCTCAGCTGGCCATACTGCTCCGACACCCAGAAACCCCTGCGATCCTCCAGGGCAATGTACGGCTTCTCTGGGTACCTGGCCCTGAACTTCTTTAAGAATCCTCCTTCAAAGTCCGCCAGCACCCCATCCATGTCCACCAAGACGCGCAGATGCCTGCAGCGGGCACTGCAGGACCTGGCTCCCGAGCCGGGAGCCCGGCCCAGCCGGAGGGCTGCGAAGGGGCCGCATTGCCTGCTGTGCAGGTGCAACAAGCTGCCCAGTAAAATCATGGCTGAGCCGGGGGAGAAGGGATCCAGGGGATCTCAGCAGGGGGCCGGGGTTCCAGGCCCAGGCAAGCCGCAAGGCTGCATCTTCCCCCGGGGCAGAGTCCGTCCCGCCCGCTCCGTGCCTCTGCAGCCCACAAGCCGGCAGCAGCTGACAGCTAAGAGGAGGGGCCGGGCCGCCCCGGCCTCCGCAGAGCGGCGCCCGCCTGGCCCGCGGCGCGGGGAACAGCTGGAGCCGGGCGCATCTGGCCAGCTGCGCGGGGAACCGCTGGAGCCTGGGAGCGGGCCCGGCGCCTGCAGCCCAACCCGGCAGTGCTCGCCCCAGTTCCTCTTCTCCTCGGCTGGCGGCCGCAGGCACCGCCCTAAAGCGGCACCGGGCCAGGGGGGAGCCGGGACTCGGCAAGCGAGGAGCCTGCGGCTTTAAGCGGCTCCTGGCGCACCCCCCTCCCGCGCAGCGAGCTCTGCCCCCGCATCAGCGCAGAGCCCGACCTGCCTGCCCCTCTGGGCACGGCCCGCCCTGGGCGCAGCAGTGGGGAGCCTGCCCCTGCCTCGCCTCCAGGTCCCTGTTCCAGCGCCCCCCTGCCCGGCTGCCTTGTTCTCCGGCTTGCCTCCTGCTCCCTCTGCTCACCCCTTCCTGTCTCCCCCTTAGTGCTGCTCTCCCCCCACCACACACACACACGTGTGGCTTGGGCACATGCCCGAACACACACACACACACACACACACACACACGTGTGGCTTGGGCACATGCCCGAACACACACACACACACACACACGTGTGGCTTGGGCACATGCCCGAACACACACACACACACACGTGTGGCTTGGGCACATGCCCAAACACACACACACACACACACACACACACACACACACGTGTGGCTTGGGCACATGCCCGAACACACACACACACACACACACGTGTGGCTTGGGCACATGCCCGAGTTGTGTGTTCAGTGGCCTAGGCAGGGATTTTTGTCAATAGAGCCTTAAAGGTCTTGTAGCTGTCCAGTGACCCCTGAGGCTGGCAACTGATCAGGCCCGAAAAGAAACAGGGCTGGCCCTCAGACATAGAGGTGCAAATGGTGCTTATCAGCCTCTTGTAACTTGAACAATCTAAAGTACTCCTTCTCCCCAGCCTTCCTTTATTTATTCTTGGATCTGGACAGTTGCCACCCGGCATTCCTGGTGCTCTGGGGAGGGTCCAGAAGCTGCACCCCTTCCTCTCTGGCTGAGGGGAGGAGGTCCGGAAGCCATGCGCCCTCCCTCCACACAGGAAGGGGGGTCCGGGAGCAGTGAGGCCTCCACCCTCGCAGCTGTAGGTGTGGCCATGCCTCAGCCCCTCCCCTCCCCCGCAGTGGCCAGAAGGGGGGAAGAGTTGGGGCGGGGGGGGGGGGCCAGGGCAGCTTCGGCCTTAGGTGGGGGGAGAGAAGAGCTGGGGTGGCCTTGGCCCCAGCAGCCAGAGGGGGAAGAGCCAGGGCCAGGGTGGCCTCAGCCCCAGGCCCTCCCTGGTGGCTGGGGAAAGAGCTGGGCCAGCTTCAGCCTTGGCACAGCCCAACCCCCCAGCATCCAGCGGTGGTGGGGAGAACTGGGGCTGGGGCTGGCCAGGGCTGCCTCAGGGGTTCCCGGCGGTTGTGGGGAGGGAGCCGGGGCTGGCCAGGGCTGCCATGCCTTGGCCTGGCCCTTTCTGGTGACTGGGAGTGGGAGCCGGGGCTGCCTACCCACAGAGAGGGGGGTTGGTGAGCATAGCAAGCAGAAGGCATCGTTCCCTAGTATTAATTTAACACAGTCATCCAAAAGCAAATTCCAGCAGCACAACACTCATCTCTACTCTTTTTTCCACTATCTTTTAAGTGGAGTACCCAGCAATGTTTTCATGATGATCTAACAATCCTTCAATTACTTGAATGCGCAGCCTTTTGTTATTCTTAATCACCTGCCTCTCTTTTTATAACAAACTCCCTGCCCCCAGGCAAAGCTGCAGGCAGCTCAAACTCTGTTGCATTGAAGAATTGCCTCTGGAGTCAGGGCATGCAGCTTTAAGCAGACCTCTAGTATGAAATCTAGGGGTTCCAACCTCGGGGGGCTACTGTCCTCTGAACCCCCACAAATGGAGCCCTTGGCAGCAATGTTAAAAATATTTAAAAACAGATTTGAAAGTTTTTTATTAGAGATAATGTTAAAATTATATAATACGCAGATTAAAGAAAAACAACAGAGTCCTTAAAGATTAACAAATGTATTTAGACACAAGCTTTCCTGAGCTGGAACCCACTTCATCAAACGCTGAAACAGACCAGCAGGGCTAGCCCTCTGAAAGTTAAGGAGAGCATGTCTGTACATCTGGATATAGTGCTTAAATTATCTAAAAATATAATGTTTGGTTTAAATGTCATAAAATACATATAATACATCATCTGCAATAACTCAGATTTAGGTTAATAAATGTAACAATGCAGTTTAGATCAGTGATGGGCAACCTAGGTTAGTGAGTGGCCTGCATAAGAGTTCCTCCTTCATCTCAATGGGTCACAAGATTGTTGTAACTAAGACGGTTTCCTAGGATAGGGTAGTTTTGCTAACTGCACTTGCCTACTTAGAATGTGCAGGGTGTGCTGATTGAATTAGAGAAGTGCTTTAATTGGATGCAGAGGGAGCGCGTGGCTCTCACAGCCAATGTTGTCCACAATCACCACGCACCTCGCTTTATGTGCATGTCACTTCAGTAATACTGGTATGGAAAAACTGACATGGATGGAAACCAGTGGAATCTGGCAATCTGTGCATGAGCAATGGTAAATAAAATGTCTTGCAGGCTGCATATATGGCCCTCGGGCTGTAAGTTACCCACTGTTGGTTTGGATACTAGGATCCAAATATTCAGGTATCTCACTCATATAAGTTTATATTAGCAATTGGTTGTAGAAAGCAAATGTAACAATGAGTTGTAGATAGTCCCTCAGGGTATGTCTACACTACACCGCTAGTTCGAACTAGCGGGGTAATGTAGGCATACCGCAATTGCAAATGAAGCCCGGGATTTGAATTTCCCGGGCTTCATTTGCATAAGCGGGGCGCCGCCATTTTTAAATCCCCGCTCATTCGAACCCCGGGCCGCGTGTAACCACGCGGCACGAACTAGGTAGTTCGAACTAGGCTTCCTAGTTCGAACTACCGTTACTCCTCATTCCACTAGGCTACACGCGGCACGGGGTTCGAACGAGCGGGGATTTTAAAATGGCGGCGCCCCACTTATGCAAATGAAGCCCGGGAAATTCAAATCCCGGGCTTCATTTGCAATTGCGGTATGCCTACATTACCCCGCTAGTTCGAACTAGCGGAGTAGTGTAGACATACCCTCAGTAATTGAGAACTGAGGGTAGATCTTCCCGCAGTAGATACAATCTGTTGAAATATTCCAGTCACTTCCTTACTTCATTTCTTGATGTCATGCCAACTCACCTCTCCTGGTTTTGCCAATGTCTGGTGATGTGTTGCAGGCCTTGGCCACCTGATGGCATCTGATACCATGAGTTGAAGGATCAGATGAGCATAGCATTGACAGATTCCGCCTTCCCGCAACACGCACTTGTTAGAGAGGTGCCTCACTTGCAGGCCTTGCCTCTGATGATCAGTGTAATTTAAAAACTGCCCCTGGCTTGGACTTGTTACATTTGGTGAGCATAGACAGAAGAGGCTGAATTGCAATGACCTGACCTCTCTGACAGACGAACCTACCTAGAAGTGCTGTACACTGTTCCAGGAAAAGCTGCCAGGGAAAATTGAATTGTTTGCAAGCACTATGGCTGGAAGAGACATAGAGCAATGGTTTTCAACCTGTGGTCTGCAGACCAGTGCCATTCCCCAGACTATATTTAAGGAGTTCACAAAAGGTTATTGTTACCACAGTAGAGAGATTTTGAACCTGTAGTTCGCAGACTACTGGAGCTCCAGTCTACAGACTATGCCTAAGATTTCAAAGAAGTCTGCACCTCCATTCAACATTTTTAGGGGTTCATAGATGGAAAAGGGGTTGAAAACCATTGACTCACAGATGGACAGATGCACATTTCTAAAATATATAGATAGATTTTATTAATAGGAGTCTTGGAACAACATCACAGGTATGATACTCTCATGCGGGGGGAGAGTAGCACTCAAAAGAGAATGTCAGGGTTAGATTTACCTGTGTCCTGTCCCTTTAAAGATTGACAATCTGCCGAGGTAATTGAAGAAGCAAAGCTGTTCATGCTATTGAAGAACCTAGCAGTAATGGGCCTTATGCAAGCTGTGTTTGTTTGTTTGAATACTAAGTTTAATAACATTCCAATCTTAAACTGTTTCTGGCCTGGGATTGTAATATCACATCTAGTTGACCTGAGCTGATTTGTGCAAGGCATACTCTCTACGGAAAATCTACCCTTTAATGTTATTTCCGCTTATGATAACTAATCAAAAGTCGTATCTATATATTTTAGAAATGTGCATTTGTCTGTGAGTCCATTTGTTCAAGAACTCCTCCTAAACCGTAAGAGTTAGGACCACCAAATTTTGTATGCAGCTTCCACTGATCCAAACTTAAAGCAAGGTCAGGTTCTGGATGTGCCAGAAAAAAAGGGAAATGCCAGGAACGAGACTGTTGTCCATTACTGAAAGGGGCCCCCAGGGGAGAGCTATACTGAAGAGTGACCACTGGGGGCAGCCGCACCAACAAGAGAGTGGCCAGCTGGGACTGGGGCCCGGGCCAGGGCCTGCGACTGGTCATCTTGCCTGCCACCAGATCAAGTAAGTAATCCTCCTACTCCAAACCATTTCCCCCCACCAGCCCAGGACTGCAGCACTGTTGCTCACTCTAGCACTCTAACACTGACAAATATAGAACTGTATTACTCTTCACATGGTCTCACTTATTGGAATAATCTGTGATGGTCACAAATTGTTGAAAAGGGTGTGATACATTCCACCAGCAACAGACATGGGTATATTCAGACCTGGTCACTGTACAGTATTACAGCCTTCAGAACGCCACCCATCAGGCAGAAAGCATGTGTCTATGTTGTTCAGTGTAGGTGCCCTGCAGCACTGGAAATTTCCTGAGTGTCAGGAGGAAATGTATGGCTCCGGATCTGTACATTACAGCATCTTGTAGCTTAATCTGCTCCTAAACCAGAGGTGAGAACTAAGTTTCATAATGATAGTGGCATATGACCTGTTAACAGGAGCAGAATTATGGGGAGCCCAAGGCCAGTCACCAGAAGTCCATGACACTGATTTTGTTCAATTCACTGGTAAGCGTTCACACCTAGAATGTGAGATGCCTTGAGCTTTCTGGACAGACCATGGGTTTTTTTCAGTGGGTTGTAAATAATCTAGGTAAGCTCCAACAAGGTGTGTAGAATATATTATATGAACCTTACTTTCTTCTATTTTAAGTATTTGTAATAATATGTTGTATTCTAAGAGCCTTTGGGGATGCAAAGCTGTATAGAAGTGTAAACTCTTATTAAATGTTTGTGAGAAGAGATTTAGAGAGGGGAAGGAAACATTACATCCTCACTTTGTCTCCCCAAAAGAATTCTTGTACAATGAGTTCTGAAGAGATTTTTTTAAGCTAGCAGAGAGATGTACAGAAGCTGTACAGAAGGTGGATATTTTGAGCTGGTCTACAAAGAGAGGAGACTGATGTGTTAGTTAGGCAGAAGTGCTGACAGTTGTGCAAGCAATAAACCATAAAAGATATGTACATCAGTAGCATGTGATCAAAGATCAATAGAGGAAGAAGACACTTAGAAGGCTGATGTCATTAAAGATGGGAGCATGAGTGCCCTGGATTGGCAAAAGAGATGTCTACAGATGGCACTAATAATACTTTGCATTTCCATAGCATATTTCATCTGTGGACCCTAAAATACTTTTTAAAGCCGAATATCATTATCCTTATTTTACAAATAGGACAATTGAGGTGCAGAAAGGTTAAGGGATTTGCCCAAGGTCAGTAGCACAGAAGGGAACAAAACTGACTCCCTAGCTCCTGTTCTAATCACTAGGCAATACTGAAAAAAACTGGGTGAGAAGATTTATAATAGTTTCAAGGCTGTATTCTGCTCAAACACCCTATATTTCTTGCATATTTCAAAAGTCAATATTCCAGCCCATAGCTGAAATTTCCAAAGAAATGATTTATAGCATGCACTTGCCATTCAGAAATGAGGGCAGAAAGATCCCCTTCATGTTTATCGAAAATATCATTCACACTCCAATATATTCCCTGCACTTGAGAGCTCTAGGCACTGTGCCTCACATTCTCACTTTGTAACATAGTGGAGGTAAATGTGCATATGTACAACATGAGGATGAGATGAGCCCTGTGTAACGCCAATGTGAGGTCAGTTTGATGTCATTGTGGTTCTGAGATCTGCTAAGTGATGTTGGTGTGATACTGGAGATGGTGTAATAAATTGGGAGGTGAGGGCATGACTGCTGGAGGAGATGTTGGTGTGATGCCAGTGATGATGAGGGAACAATGGCATGGGGGGGGGGAGACGGAGGGAGGATTGATGTTGGGGTGATACTGATGATGGTGTAATAATGGGGGGACGAAGGTGCATGTGTGTGTGGGGAGGGGGAGATGATAGTGTGATACCTCTGGTAGCGTGATAATGAGGAGAAATGTCATGGTTGTAGGGGAGGAGAGGTGGTGGGATGATGCTGATGATGGGTGGGATGCTAGGGGATACTGGTGATGAGGGATGTGGGAGGATGATGACGTGGCTGCAGGGGAGATGTTGGGGTATCAATTTTGGGGGGATGACATGGCTGCAGGGATAGATGTTGGGGTATCACTGTTGGGGAGTGACATGGCTGCAGGGGAAGATGGCGGGGGTATCAGTGTTGGGGGTGACATGGCTGTGGGGGGAAATGGTGGGAATATCAGTGTTGAGGGGGTGACATGGCTGTGGGGGTATCAGTGTTGGGGGGTGACGTGGCTGTGGGGGGAGATGCTGGGGGTATCAGTGGTGGAGGGTGACATGGCTGTGGGGGGTATCAGTGTTGCGGGGGTGACGTGGCTGCAGGGGGAGATGGTGGGAGTAATCAGTGTTGGGGGTGACATGGCTGCGGGGGGAGTTGGTGGGGTATCAGTGTTGGGGGTGATGTGGCTGTGGGGGGGTATCAGTGTTGGGGGTATCAGTGTTGGGGGGTGACATGGCTGCGGGGGTATCAGTGCTGGGGGGTGACGTGGCTGCGGGGGGTATCAGTGTTGGGGGTGACATGGCTGTGGGGGTATCAGTGTTGGGGGGTATCAGTGTTGGGGGGTGACGTGGCTACGGGGGGGTATCAGTGTTGGGGGGTATCAGTGTTGGGGGTGACGTGGCTACGGGGGGGTATCAGTGTTGGGGGGTATCAGTGTTGGGGTGACGTGGCTACGGGGGGGTATCAGTGTTGGGGGGTATCAGTGTTGGGGGTGACGTGGCTGTGGGGGGGTATCAGTGTAGGGGGGTATCAGTGTTGGGGGTGACGTGGCTACGGGGGGGTATCAGTGTTGGGGGGTATCAGTGTTGGGGGTGACGTGGCTACGGGGGGGTATCAGTGTTGGGGGTATCAGTGTTGGGGGGTGACGTGGCTACGGGGGCTATCAGTGTAGGGGGGTATCAGTGTTGGGGGTGACGTGGCTGTGGGGGGAGATGGTGGGGGTATCAGTGTTGGGGGGTATCAGTGTTGGGGGTGACGTGGCTACGGGGGGGTATCAGTGTTGGGGGGTATCAGTGTTGGGGGGTGACGTGGCTACGGGGGGTATCAGTGTAGGGGGGTATCAGTGTTGGGGGGTGACGTGGCTGCGGGGGTATCAGTGTTGGGGGGTATCAGTGTTGGGGGTGACGTGGCTGTGGGGGGGTATCAGTGTAGGGGGGTATCAGTGTTGGGGGTGACGTGGCTGTGGGGGGGTATCAGTGTTGGGGGGTATCAGTGTTGGGGGTGACGTGGCTACGGGGGGTATCAGTGTAGGGGGGTATCAGTGTTGGGGGTGACGTGGCTGTGGGGGGGTATCAGTGTAGGGGGGTATCAGTGCTGGGGGGTGACGTGACTGCGGGGGGGGGGGGGCTGAGGTGAGGGCGGGGCCGGTGCCAGGCGCTGCAGGCTCGAGGCTGACCGGGCCGCTGTGAGGTCACGCGGCGCTCTATGGAAGGCGATGGCGAGGCGCGATCGCGTCACTGGCCGCGCCCCCTGGCTGTTGCTGAGTCACGGATTCGGCTGTAAAATGGCCCTTTACTACAGGCCGTGACGCCGGGCGGGAGCAGGCCGTTCCCATGGTAACCCTCAGGGGGCGTTTGTTCCGCGGGACGTTGCTCTCGCGATGTGACATGGAGGAAGTGACGTTAGCCGCTGGGTCTCGCGGTTCCCGAAGCGACCGCTGATTGGCTGGATTCTGGCGGCGTCGCTGCGGAGCCTCCTTCCCGCTTCCCCCCCCGCCGCTCTCGGCCCGGGCCGCCTGCCCGCCCCGGAGAGACGCGGCCGCGCCGAGAGCCGCCAAGATGGCGTCCGCCCTGGAGCAGTTCGTCAACAGCGTCCGGCAGCTCTCAGCCCAAGGTGACCGGGGCGGGGCGGGGCGGGGCGCTGCTCACGCGGGAGGGGGGCAGCGAAAGGCCGGGCTGGGGCGCGCGGGGCTGCGGGCGGCGCCTCGTGGCCCCGCCCCGGGGGCGCAGGTCACCCTCGGCGGGTGCGTGTGACAAGATCGGGCGGGCCTGGGGGATCCCCCCCCCGGGTCTGTCGCTTGGCCCCGCCAGCGGGGGCCGCCCTGCCCCGGCCGTGGCGTGTCCCGCGCTCTCCCGACAGCCCGGGGCTGCAGCCGCCGCCTGCTCTGCTCAGGCCTCACCAGGGCAGCGGTGCTGACATCCGCAGGAGGCGCCCGCCCGCCTCTCTCCCTCCCTTCCACTCGTGAGGGGCAGTCTCCGAAAGATGCACCGCTGCCCCGGGGCTGGGACGGGCGTGCGGGGGTGCTGCTGCACCTCCTGCCTAGGCGTGATCTCCGTTGTATGGAGCGCTTGCAGTTTGGCTCCGTGACTCTCAGCACCCCAGAATAGTGATAGAGATGCAGCCGTGTGAGTCTGGTCTTGCTGAAACTAGAGACAGGACGATGCAGCACTTGAAAGACTAACAAGATGGTTTATTAGGTGATGAGCTTTCGTGGGCCAGACCCACTTCCTCAGATCAAATTGTGGAAGAAAATAGTCACAGCCATATATAAAGTGCTACATAGTCCTGTATTTTGTTTCACTCCATAATAGAAATTCGTCAGGCACCACTGCACTCTTGTTACCTTGTTAAACCACGAGCTGTGGGCTAGCTGGAAGATTTACACCACCTCTTTTCTCCATCTCTTAATCCTGGGGGAATTCTGCTTTAGTTGCGTTTGGAGCCCCAGAGCTAATTGTGATGCAGGAGGTTGTATTTGGTGATCATAAATTCTTAAAACTTAGGAATTTTTTAGACAGCTGAGAACTGGAAGCATATGTCCCCTCTCATATTCATTTGGACTAAGAAGTGGTATTTGATGGGGTCTGGTGTGGCACCATTGCTACTTCCCACTGTTTTTAATCCCCTGGCTGCTCATTCTTTTTGGCATCTGTTCCTTATTAGAGGGCCTGCACATAAATAAGAAAGCAATGCCAAAGTCTTTGGACGCAAATCCGAACCTGTCTTACGCTACAGTGGAAACCTAATCTTGGTACAAATCTGCACTTAAAATGCTGCATCGGTGCATCTGCAATACTTTCATTAAGGTTCTCTTAAGCTGCCAGGAGAGAGCTCGCCTGTTGGCATAGTTAATAGTATGTTGGTGGGAGATGCGCTCCTGCTGAGAGTGCTGTCTACACAGGGGATTAGATTGGTGTTGCTATGTCATTCAGGGGCTTGATTTTTTTCCTTTTATTCTGATACAGGTCTGTAGTGTAGACAAGACCTTAGTTTTGCAAATTAGGAAAGCCTAAATCTGGAGTTAAGGGTAATCACTGTTCTGTAACACAAGTGTATTGATTGAGGGTAGCGTGTCATTTTGAAATGTTATTTTATTGAAGAGCTGGAACATAAAATGTTGAGAGTACCAATGTTTCCTCTAAGTTTTTCCTTCCATGTTCAGAATAAACTTTGTGATGTGCACCACTAGTAGAATCATGCTGTGGTCAGCAGTGGGTGCTCTGCCAATCATCTGGGTGGCACCTGAATCTCTCCTGGGCTGCTGCCCAAGCACTCAGCTTACAGGGAACACTGTAGAGTACCCATTTTTTCCTTAATTGGCTTCTGGAGTTCTAGACTAGCTGATTTATGGACTTCTCTATCCCCACCATTGGGTTCTGTGATTTATCTAGGGAAGCATGAGATACAAGTTGCTAGGATTACATATTGAAGCTTTATTAACTTATTAAAAGGCCTTTTGCACACTAAGCCTTGTCAAACCCCAATTTTCTGCTGTACTTGCACTGAAACTCTATTTATGATGTGTGCAAGTTCCTGAACTTTACTTGCATGTTTATTTCATATCTAAGCTAGAAATGCTACAGCAGCAGAGATGTAGCTTAGACATTTGCTGCTGGGACAGGAGGAGTTCATCCACCTCTTTGAGAGGGAGGTGGTAGCTAGGCTGATGTAAGAATTCTTCTGTCAACCACGCAGTGTCTACTAATGCTGGAGTTTAAGGCAACTTAATTACCTCTCATAGGGCATGGTATTTTTCACAGCCCTGAGTTTAGTTAAGCTGACCTGACTTTCTAGCATAGAGCAGCCTTTTTTTTCCTCTGTGGGATATTCACGTCCTTGAAACAGATAAAGGATTGATGTTACCTCAGAAAAATTAAGCCCACCTTTGATCTCTTTAAAGACTGAGTTATGTTTGGGGAAGAGAGCCTCAAACTTTCTTTTGATATTTATTTTAACTGTCAGTTATACTGTATCAAATTGAACTTGTTTAAGAATTAGGTCATGTATATAGCTTGATGGCTGATACTGATGGAGCAGATGGATTTTAATAACTTTTCTGTATTACAATCAGTTTTCATTAACTGGTCTATTTAATAGTTGCACAGTATTATATAACTTCACTGAGAGGATTAGAAACTACACTGATCCATTAGGGTGGATATATACATTAAGTAATAGCCCTAGAGCCACAGAGGGAGTTATTATTAGAGCTAAAATTGCAGTTCCGGAGTTTCTAGTTTTGTACTGAGACCATTTCTTAAAACTAAATTTCCATAATTGAGAAGCTTGATCCTGTAATCTTAATTTAGAGGAAAAGGTTAGAGAGGTGATATGAGAACAATGTTTGTATCTCTTTCCCTTGACATATAGAGATTCTTTTTCAAAGATTCTAGTAGGTCAGAATTAAACCAGGGGTGGGTGAAATACTAACCTGCCCCCTCACACCACTTAGTGGCTGGCTGTGGGGGCCATGGGCCTCTCTGAGCACCACTGCAAACTAGAGGGGGGAGAAGGGAAGAGAGTCTTTGCCTGCTACCACACCACCAGCATAATCTTTCAGGAAACTAGCCAATGGGAGTTGCCTATTTGCAGGCAGGCAGCATGCAAAATATACTCCACACCTGGGGTTTGGAACACATGGCTCCTACAACCAGATGCTTTGTGCAGCAGGTGGGGGCATGACCAAGAGCTACCTAAATCAGCACCTCTCCCTCCCAACCAGAGCCTGTCTCTGGCATCCCAGCCCTTCCCTCCTTCAGACTCCCCTCCTATACCCTTACCTCATGTAACTCAGATCTTCTGCACTCTCCTGCACCAAGGTCATAATTCCTTTCCAGACCTTGCACCCCCTCCTATTAAGGATTTAAAATCCTGTTTAATTAGTTCATTGGAAAAAAGTGGTGTGCTGCAGTGAGAGGCTGCACTCCTGCCTGCAGTGGGCTGGGGCTGGTCCTGCTGCAATCAGGAGCTTCTCCAAACGGGCAGGAGGACCCCTGCCTGCGATGGGCCAGGCATGCTCCATGTGTCTGGAGTAGGTCTGCTCTGGCTGGTTTGGAGTGCCCCTATCCGCAGTGAGCCTCATGGGGCTGGTGCAGCCATCTGCCTGTGGTGGGAACTGGAGCAGCTCCCGTTAACCAGTTAATATCACTACCTTCTACACCCGTCCTCCAGGTCAAAATTCTCTTCTGCACCTCAATCCCTTGCCCCAGGTGACAACCCCCTCCTTCACTCAAACTCCGTCCCAGACCCCACAGCCCCTCCTCCATCCCAATTAAGGATGTACATACTCATTAAAAAAGTTAACCGGTTAAACAATTTACTTTTAATTGTTTAATTTAACTGTGGAGGGCTGATGCAGAGTAGCTTGGGACCTATGGTTGGGGGACTACATCAAAACAGAGGCCCATGTGGCTGGGATCCTGCTGGCCAGCCTGCTGCAGACAGGAGACTCTTCCATCCCAGCCCTCTATAGGTGAAGCTCTGTTCCAGCAGCTGCTGTGGGTGAGGAGCTGCTCCTGCCAGCCCCGGGCTGCTTCTGCCGGTTAATCTGTTACTGGGTAAGCATGCCGGCAGGATTATTGCTTACCTAATAACCAGTTAAACTTTTCTATCTCTATTCCCAATCTCCTACATGAGGTCCCTTCTGCACCCTTGGAGTGGCTCCCCATCAAAAATTATTGCCCGTCCCTGGTTTAGACCCTCGATTCTATTTGCATCTAATGTCTCAGAATAAGACAGTTGAAACAAGTCTGCTTCAGGAGACCACAGACATCTTTTAAAAAAACCAGGGATTTTAAAATAAAGTAAAAACAGTTTGAGATACAGCATCTGCCTCTGATTCTTCTGACAATTTTTACAGATTTAACTCTCTCTAATTTCAGATGTTTTTCTTTTTCCCCATACTGTGCTGACTCTCCCAAGCAGAAAAGTATAGGTGTCTGGATGTCTCTTGTTGAACACACACAGTACATTGGAAAAGAGATTTTTGTCCAATCTTTTTTACAGTAGGCGTTACAAACAATCTAAATATTTTAGACCACTATGGACAAGGCTGAAAAAACTGATTGGATATTCAGGAAGCTGAGGTTCAGGAGCAGCACCTTGAGAAGAAGATTAATTTCCTGGCACCTTGGGTGCTGGAGGAGGTAGAGGATGATGAGACTTCTACTGACTGTTGTTCATGGACAACTTTGTGTGGATGAACTTTCCATGTGTGTCCATAAATGTGAAACTCCCTTCCTGTGCTTGGCAAAACTCAGTAGCTGCGGTGACACTCACTTCTGTCTGCGGACTCAGGATAATGACACTGCATTGGTTTACATTCTGTAAATCTTCTGGCAGCTGTAAACTCAATTTTGAAAAAAGTGAGAGCTTAAGTTATTGAGTCTCCTCATTAGTCAGAGAGATTGTATTCCTGAAAATATGACTATTGCTAGCAACAAACTAGTTGGTTTAACTACTTCACTTGATGAAGTTGCTCTTTTAAAATCATCTTAAGAAACTGTTAAAATGAGGACTTGTGGACTGTTTTAATTGATTGTATTCATTGTTCTAACTTAATGTTGACAGCAGTATTTCATATTTCAGGGCAAATGACCCAGCTTTGTGAACTGATCAATAAGAGCGGGGAACTGCTAGCAAAAAATCTTTCCCATCTGGATACAGTGCTTGGTGCCCTGGATGTTCAAGAACACTCCTTAGGGGTTCTTGCTGTTTTGTAAGTGAGCCTTTCCTTTGTATAAAGGCTTAATCTATATATATTTTATAGAGTGTGCGTCTGAGTGTCTGTCTGCGAGTCCGTTTGTTCAAGAGCTCCTCCTAAATGGTAAGAACTGTGGCTAGCAAACTGTGGTATACTGCTTTCTCTTCTAACTTAAAGCAAGGTCAGGGTTTGGTTGTGCCAGGAGAACCAGAAGCCCCAGGAGAAGGACAGTTTTCCATAATATGCCGGGGGGGGGGAGGGAGGAGTGCTGTTCAGAGGGATGTGATATAAGAGTGGTCACTCGGCAGTGAGCCTGGAGGGGAGAGCTATCCTGCAGAGTGCCCACTGGGGCACCTGTACCACCAAGGGAGTGGCCAGCAGGTCTGGGGCTCCCTCATCTTGCCTGTGAGCACACCAAGTAAGTAGCCCCCCGGCCTTTTGCCATAGTGTTGTCTGTGGGGGAGTAAATGGCCTCTGGCAGCCAGGGAGGGGAGAGAAAAGGGTCCCTGGGGGTCAGGGAGGGAGACAGAGAAATTCCATGCTAGATGGGACCTCCCACCTTGAGCCTCTCTTCATCCCCCAATCTTCACTCTTGCACGTGCACACACATCCAGACCCAAGGGTTTGCCGCCTCCTACCCCTCCCGCCCTGAAGTATCTGGGCAACACCGGGTAAGTCTGCTAGTTTACTTATTTCCAAAATTTCATCCAGTGTATGATGACTTGATAGGGAAAAATATTATTTGCATTTTCACTCAGGTGCTTAATTGTTTTTTTTCTTATACTATACTTCCTTTTTACAAATAAAGTATTGACTTATATGTGTTTAATTTTTGCATTATTCCAGTTCTGAAATTGGTAAAATACCCTGACTCACAGTTCTAAAGAAGGGTTGTTTATGAGCAACATCTGCTTCTTATTACATGTAAAAGATCTGCATAGATAATTATTCATACTCATTGGTTCAACAAAGATATCAAATGTTTTTAAATAGAATATTAACAAACTATTAATAATATTAAGGAGGATGTCAGTTCATTAATGAAGAAGTGTGGGTTGCTATCTTAGTTTCTTAGCTAGTATTGTGCCCATCTATTATGCAAGTTGAGAGAGCAGTTGAACTGTTGTAGGGAGTTGCAGTATGGATGAGTTATTAAAAATGGTATGTAGAGAGTTTGGATATAGAGCTTGAAGCCATCTTCCCTTCCTAACATAACATAACTTCAAGGAAAATGTCTTTACAAGTTTTACTATTGGGATTCTATAAAGTAGCTTTGAAACAAACAAAAAACCCACTTTAATCTGTTAGGAACCTACCTCTTGGTTTCAAATCTCACTTTGAAACAAATAGAATATCGTAAATACAATTAGCAAATATACTACTTCACTTTGTATTGCATCTTATGCAAGCTGGATCCCAAAATGCACTGCAAAATTTTTAAAAAGGACACAATCTTTATCATGCCTCACCAATGGTGAAAATGGAGTGGGTCAATTAAAACATTTAGTTATTAAAAACAAGTAAGAGGAGGAAGGGCAACTGTCAGAAGAAATGTTCAAAAGATTATTTGAATGGATGGATTAAACGAGTCAGAGGTACAGGAAAATAGCGCAAGTTTTTCACACTGTAGCTCCAGTTTAGAATAGTGGCAAGATTTTTGTAAGGGAAGAAGCAGAATAGCAAGTATGTTAGAAGCTATCTGCAGTAAGTAAAATTAAGTTGAAGAATATAGGCAGTTTTAACTACATTTTAAAATAAATGGACAGTAAGTGGAATGAGGATATGTGCTTGGAAATTTTCAGGATGAGGTTTCACAGGTATGTTGGAATTTAAGGAGGCCATAGAGTAAGTAGGCTTTGTAGCAGTAAGGTTTTGCAGCAGTCAAGAAGTGTGCTGAATGCTTCGGTGAGGACTTCATCAGAGAAATAGTCAAGGCAAGTTTGCACTGTGAGTGTCCTTAGTGTGGAGGAATGTGAAGGGAGTGGAATATGTGGTGCAGTTCTATGGTTGATTTTTGTGTAAGTTTGCTCTTAATCTTCATGCTATTTAAAGTTACTACTTCATGTCAACGTTCCCTGTAAGAGAAGCACTTGGGTGGCCACCCATGAGAGATTTGGATGCCACCTGTCTGATTAGCAGGGTGCCAACAGCATATGTTTCTACTGATGGTGCACATCCACACATGCTTTGGTGCACATAACAAAATTTATTATATGGATGGAAAAAAGAGGGAACACTGTTTCACATGGTTTAACTTGCTCTGTCATGAAAGTTTGCATAAGACTGTGTGTGGAGGTGAGGGGGTTTCATCGCATTCACAAATATTAGTGTAGTTGTCAGATAAAGGTGTGTCTTCAGTGCGTTTAACACACATTTATACTCCTTAGCTGAGACGGCATACTTACAAAGTTTAATTCCGTAAAGCCATGGACTGTTTATTGTCAGGGTACTCAAGCTTGGATTGGAAGGTTTTAGTATGCCAAACTGGAAAAATCCACAATACGTATTTTGCAGTTAGCCCAACACAGTTGACGTTTACCTGTCTATGCAGAGATACTTGCAGGGTAATACGTTAGTTTTTTACAGAAACTAAGTGTTTAATTTTTTTGTCTTGTTCTAGGTTTGTGAAGTTTTCTATGCCAAGTGTCCCTGATTTCGAAACATTATTCTCACAGGTCCAGCTTTTTATCAGCACTTGTAATGGGGAACACATTAGATATGCAACAGACACTTGTAAGTTAAACTTCAATTTGTTCTGTACTCCTACATAATCTAAACTTCATATAGTTGGTATTTGTGATTTTTTTTTTTTCACTTTTTTATTATTGTATCTAGTTGCTGGCCTCTGCCACCAGTTAACAAATGCCCTTGTGGAAAGAAAACAGGTAAGCATATTTCACCTAGTAGTAATAATTAGACTATATATATCTGAGTTCTTAATTTGTTCATAGTAGGCTTAATGTCTTATTGAGACTTACTGAGAAATTAGCAACAAGAAAGCATTTCTGTGCAGATTGTTGCTTGTATATGTACAAGAAGGTAATGGATCCAAAACTAGATTTTTAAGAGTTATTTAAGAGAAATAATACAAGGAAGAAAATGCCTTTACTTTTTTTTTTTTTTTTAGTGCACTGGTAAATAAACCATGATATGGAACATACACAAAATAGGAAATCACTAGCTCATTAACTTTTGATGGAGCTGAATTTCTTTAGACAATACAAACAAGTGATTGTACCAAAATAATTGATACTGGTCAGTCATTTGTTACTGGCTTCAGCATTACCTTCATATGAGCCAGCCTTCTGAATAGGCATGTTAAAATATACAGCAAACTATGATGACCATTTAGAGTGGACTGGCTAAACAAAGAGCTCTGAGAATCTCCTTTGTTAGCTTTCTAGTCACTTTGTTATGAGTCAAAATAGTTTTGAAGCCAGTTCCCTCCAAACGAAACTAATTGGGAGTTTTGCTTTTGACTTGAGAGTGAACAGGGCTACGTTTTTGGTGTTGTCAGGATTAGGCCTTTAAGAATGTAATTTTCAAGCGTTCTAACCCTGTAATGCGCTCTTAACAATTGCCTTTCTGCAGTAAAAATGCTGAATTTTAATAGTCAATCGAGAGAAGCAAACCAAGGCTATTTAATAGCAAAGGTTAATTTTATCTCTTAAGAAGGGACTGCAATATCCTACAAGGAAGGGAGAACCTCAGCGTGATTGTTACTAAATGTAACCTATCAATTAGTGTTATTTTTCATTTGTAAGTGTCAACATAAGATCCAATGTGCTGCCATCTATGAGAAATTATCTGAAAGAGATGTAATTTCTGACAGCCCCTGCGAGGAATTGGCATACTCAGACAAGCCATAGACAAGATGCAGATGAACACAAACCAGCTGACCTCAATACATGCAGATCTCTGCCAGGTAAAAAATTATATCCGGCTTATACCAAGAGTAAAAACTTTGAATTGGGCCAATTCCTTTTTGTAATGGCTGAACGTGTGCTTCATTCCTCTCAAATAAAAGATGGGTACAAACTATAATGGGCTTTATGACAACAATAAACCATAAGATGTGATGACATTTTAAATCCATTAGAATTGGATTTGTCTTGGATCCTCTTGGATCTTTTATTTTGGTCCCCTCCATCACTTCTGCAAATCCTGGATGGAGGTCATCTTTCCTCTTACTGAGGAGGGCAGCACACTGCTCCTTCCAGAGCTAGACATCGTTGTTGAACATTATTCAGAGGAGGCTTGCTTAACAATGGCATGAGATACTTTTGTGTCTCATCCAAAGTCTCCGGGCTGAATTTTCTTGGAGGCCTGGGGCCTGAACTGGGATGTCCCTTGTGGCACTTTGTGCTGCCAGCAGGCTAGCTTGGGTAGAATGTTTCAGGCAGCTTTGTGAATTAGGGTGGAGTTATTTTAACACAACTTGTAATGGCTCATCAGTGGTGTTGGTAGCTCTTGCAATATCATAATGTTTGAGACCCACTTATAGTCAAATGCTACTGGAATTGCACAAATTTCTGGAGTCTGTTGCTATTTGTATTTTTGCAAATAGAATACATTAAGATTAAGAAATGGTACTTAACTGAATTTTAGGGTTTTTTTATTGAATAGAGTTGTCTATGTAATGCTGGTTTATTTTCTTTTAGCTCTGTTTGTTAGCAAAATGCTTTAAACCTGCCCTCCCGTATCTAGATGTGGACATGATGGATATTTGTAAAGAGAATGGGGCATATGATGCAAAGCACTTTTTATGTTACTACTACTATGGTGGAATGATATACACTGGGCTAAAGAACTTTGAAAGAGCACTCTACTTCTATGAACAGGTAACTATCTGAATCAGAAATCTGTGCGAAAATCAGAAGTGTGATTGGCTGAAAGACCAAAACTGTATGCATAGGGTTTTTAAACTTAGTTATGTCTCTTTTCATAGGATACGGTACATTATTTTTATCATTATTTTTGTGCTTGTGTTACAAAACTCTAGGATAGGTATATTTATCATCCCAGGATTTGAGTGCTTTCCACAAATATATTTCGCTGTTAGTTTTATTTCTGTGCACCACATATAAGTTATCTAGCAAATCAAAGTTAGGTGTGTATTCAGTTATTCTAGGGTTTGCTATATTCTTTTCTGTCTAAATCAGGGCTCTATAACAGGAAAAATTGAATGGGGCAAATGACGACCTGTTATTCATTTCCAGCCAAAAATCCAGGTGTTTCTGCACCATAAAATCCCTCAAGGGATCTGGTCACATACCTAGAAAATCACATAAGTGAATCTGGGTACCAAATGCTCGAGTCACTTTTCTTCTCATTTTAAACTTTTTTTTTTTTTTTGGATGGCCATTTATTTCTTATTTTGTAGTGGATGGTAACAGTTCACAAACTAACTTTTTTGTAAACATATATATTTAGGTTTAAAATCGCATGGTAAAAAAATCAGGTTAGTGGTTTCAGCTAGTACCCCTGCCCGAGACCACTACAGGTGGGACCTCCCTGGTCTGGCACACTTGGGACCTGACAGGTCTCGGAAAAGGGAGTTTGCTGGACCAGGGGAGGTGAGGGCTCTCCCAGAGGCGCTGGCCTCCTGGCTGGCTCCCCTTCTGGTTGTTACCCTGCTCCTGGTCCCTAGCAGTAGCCAGCCGGACTGTGCACTGGGACCAGGAGCTGCAGAGCTGGGTGGGCTGCCCTCCCAGCCCTTGTTGGCTGCTGGGCTGCCGTCCCTTCCCTGTCCCTTTTTGTGGGGGTTCTCTGGTCCAACAACATCTGTGGTCCAGCAGAGTCCTAGACCAGAGAGGTTCAACTTGTACTAATTTTTGGTGTTTGTAGCCACTCATTTTTCTAATGATTGGGAAATGGCTTTTTTTCCCCCCTTGCTGCTTTGTGAAAGGCCCACAAATGAGAAATTCCATAGACGATAACATGCTGTCAAAGGCACAAAATAAAGTGATGAAAGAAGTAAACTTTTTTCCCCTGCTTTTCTGGTAATTGCTGTATGTGTTTTAGCAGGTGGTAAAACATTGAGACGAAAGGGATTTAACTTGATTTTCCTGCTAACCTTTTTGGCACACTTGAATTTAAATGATTGTTTCTGTACAAACGAATGATCTAAAGCCTTGCAAAACTTCTGTACATATTTATAATGCATAAAAATCCTATGGAAATTGACCTAATGACTTTCAGTAGTCAACATCTCCTGCAAGTAATCTATCTCTTCAAAGGCTCTCAAAGGTTTCAACTACAGTTCTTGATCTGTTCTTAAAGTCCACCACTACTAAATTAAAAAGTTTTGGTTTTGATCCTTGTTTGGGGTCATTTTAAAACCAGTTTCACTATACAACATCTTATGTTCTGGTTTTGAGCAATTGGTACAGAAGCTTCGTTTTATGCGCTTCGGAATAATTCTCCCAAAACTAACTCATGTCTCTAGCACTTAACACACACTGGTGAATTATATGTTCCAGAACATCCCTTTTACATATGGAGTTTTAAATCTAGGAATGATTTTTAATACAGTTTGTCAGTGACATTCACTTTTAATTCCTAACTCTTTCTCTTGCTTAGGCAATAACTACTCCAGCCATGGCAGTCAGTCATATTATGTTGGAATCGTATAAAAAGTACATTCTAGTTTCTTTGATACTACTTGGCAAAGTTCAACAGCTACCGAAGTACACCTCTCAGATAGTGGGTAGATTCATTAAGGTAAGTTTCAAAGGCAGTTGAAACAACAATCTGAACTATACATTCAGAATAAAAAGTAGCAGTTTGCCAAAATTCTATCTTCATTGGATCTTTTATGCAGTTCTGTATGTTGTAACAGTGTTTTTACATCTTAAATGGAAATGGATTCCAGGCAAAACCTGATTTGACATTTATTAATGTGATTTCTTAGTAATGCACCTAGTGAACTCACTAGCCTTCTACTTTTGCTAGATACTAAGCAAGACTTGTTAGGTTATTAGCTTTTTCTGTGTGGTATCCGTGTCCTGAAAGAATACAAACCCTCTAGTTTCACATGGCTGATCAGTACTTGAATTTCAGAAATGCCATAACAAATAATTGAGTTTATTGTGCAGAGATTCTAAATGTGGCTATTTAATATGCAGCAGTATGTAAAGGCCCTAAGCATGAACTTGCCCCCTGTGGCTTAAATAATCGGTTGCAAAGAGAGCCTCTGCCTCAAGGAGCCTACAATATGACTCTTATGTTTTTGTGATCTCAACAGATGTTTGGTAACTAAGTTGAAATCACCAAATCAACTTAATTTGTGCTCTACATGCTTTAAATCTAGATCTTGACAAGTGGAAAATTAAGTGCATTAATATACTGGGGATCTGAGGCCCTTTTTAAACAATAACTTTATAGTGTTGATAATAAGGGTGGCTTAAAATAACCTTCACAAATGTTGCAAGATTGAACTCCAGATACATTTAAATCTTTTTTTCCTAATTGCAGCCTCTTAGCAATGCGTACCATGAATTAGCACAAGTTTATTCAACCAATAAACCATCAGAGCTCCGAAACCTGGTCAACAAACATAGTGAAACATTCACCAGAGATAACAATATGGGGCTGGTTAAGCAGTGCTTGTCATCTCTTTATAAAAAGAATATACAGAGGTTAACTAAGGTAAGATGCTGTTTTCTTTTGGCATCAGTTATCCAGGCTTTTTGGATTTAGCACACTATCTGGAAGAGTTAATCTAAAAATAGTGCCTTGTCTGATTGAATCAATATATAGTACATTGATTATATCTGTAATAGTCACTTTTTAAAGTAGTTGCATTTTTTAAGTAAATGCATCTGTTGAATATAATGCTACTGACGTGAAAATGAGCTAGTAAAATTAACCATTTCTACTATATATTTGAGAGAGTCTGGCTGGCTGTTTGATCAAACTCCTCCTAAACTGTAAGAGTTAGGACTACCAAATTTGGTATACAGCTTCCTGTTATGATAACTTACAGCAACGTAAGGGTTTGGTTGTACCCAGAAAATGTGATGTGCCTGGAAATGGATTGCTTCACATAAAACCAAACAGAAAAGAGACCGAATCACCAAATCAAGTACGGTCTTCAAAACTGATATAACTCAGCGAATATTGAAAGAGACTAACTCAAGATTAGCCAGAAAAATAGGATGAACATGGGATAGGATTGCATCTCAATAAACGTTATAGAAAAGAGATAAAATGGAGAAATTTGGAGTAGTGCTCTGTTTTGGCACAGCTAAATCAATGCTTAAT